>NC_133028.1:57191500-57813000 GCF_048771995.1 Taeniopygia guttata
GGAGGAGTGCTCCAGCCCTCTGATCACCTCCATGGCCTGCCCCGGACTCGCTCCAACAGGTTCTGTGCTGAGCACTCCCAAGCTGGATGCAGCATTCCAGGTGGGGTCTCACCAGAACCACCAAACTATAGAGATTAAACTTATATTAATATTAATTAATAATAATTATTCATTACCTCGTTAACAACTTCTTTAGCAGTGGAAACAGCCAATGACTACTAGTAATAGGCTAAACTTTCACTGAAATCTGTACAATTGAACCTGCTGCTCCCACATAGAGCAAACACTGTGACGCTTTAAAAACCACACCTCTTGCCAAGTGATACAGCTTTTCATCTTCTTATGCTGTAGTGCATTTATTTATGATGGCTACTCCATTAGCTCAGGAAATGAGTTCTCTTAAAGATAATAGCATTCAGTAATTATGACATCTCTCATTTCACCATGTCAGAGAAGCTATTTGAAATGATGATCACATGCAAATTCCTCCTACATTGTAAGAAGTGTATTACAAGTAAATAAAAAGAATATTGCAGCATCAACATTGTAATTTTGCTGTGAGGAGGTAATGATTTGCACTAACTAGTGAAGTCCATGCAAGAAATTCATATTGTCATTGATTTGATGTTTGAGGTGGTCTAGAGTTAATATGCAGGGAACAGGTACATAACACAGTAAATGCACACAAGAGAACTCTTTTATTCTTCATAGAAGAGCATAAAGAGGAAGAGCACTCAGAGTGATAGCAAGATAGCCACTAACTGAAAAAGTGCAATTCATTTGAGAAGCCAAATGAAAAATATTTCCTTACCAATTATTTTTGTAGAATAGAATCCAGCAAGGCCTGTCTCAGGCAGTGAGTTTCTGTCAGGTGTTTCTGTAAGCAGGAATTAGCTCTTATCTGTGCTACGTGTGAGTTAATTGTATCACAGTGCTTACTATGTTCAAAGACAAGCTAGAAAAGTAAATTACATGGCATGTAGGCAGCAGCTCATTACAATTAGTGTGGTGTTTGGAGAAAATATCCCTGGAAACATTTTGGCACAACAGCTTTTTTTTTTTCTTCCTTACAACACAACACTGAAATAAGGGTGTAGACTTGCCCCCAGGCCACAGCAGTGCAGAGGATATTTTATGTTCTCTTCCCTCCTCTCTTTTTAACTGCTGAGGAGCACAATTGTCTCAGTAGTATTAACAAAATCATCTACCACAGTGGCATTTTTTTGCAATAATCAACCCAAATGAAGTGGTACACTATTGGACTGATGAGTAGCTGGTTGAAACAGCTCTGACACCACAGGCAATTAGGTTGTTGATGCCGTGTTCAGCATTTTAGACTGATGAATAAATATCTGAGAACCTGACAGCCAGTTTCAGTCATCTCTCTTTTAGGAAATACCAAGTTTAATGAGCATAATGGAACAAAACAACACTTGCTAATGGGAAACAGTCTCCCTGTAGGCAAGAGATTGTTAATAATGCTAAATCAGAACTTCACCTTCAGCCCAGGTCAAAAGTTGGTTAAACGCCAGAAGTGGTTTTGGAGCTTTAGGCTTTTGTGACATGTATAAGATTACCCCTAAAACACCTACACACAGGAATGCACATCAGGGTAAGGAAAAAGGGAGAGCTGGGAATGCCCAACACATTGCCCCACTGTGTGAATACAGGTGTGGTAGTTTTGCACTGCAGAGAGGCAGTGCATTCCCCATCATTCCTCTGCATGGCAGGAGGAGTTCTTTGATTCTCTGTGGTGCTCTGGTTTGGTGGTTGTGGCCTTTGATGCCAAATAATTTGACTTGTAGGTTTTGCTTCAGTTGGCACATAATATTTTCCCTGAGGTTCAGTAGTGGGAACTGGAATGTTTACTGTCACACAGGCTAAGAACTAGTCCATGCTTTGCCTGTGGGAGGTCTCTTCTGACAAGCTCACATGGTTCTGACCTACCCATTAAAAGAGTTTCAAAATTAAAAGACTAAGGCAGGCAGCTCTTAAGGCTGGGAAAGAAAATTACTACTCTTCAACTGAGCAGGACTTAAAATAGCAATTAAAAGGATTAATGTGACAGTGAAAAAGTATGGGAGGTGTATCCTATAAAGTACCCTCTAAAGTGTAACTCTTTCCCTCCATGGTCTTGACACACTAAAATCTTGTCCTGCCCTTTCAGGACAAAGTGTTGCAGGAGCAATGTGAGATGCATTAGTCTCCTCCTCATCTCAGCCATGGATGCCAGAGCAGAATAGAGAAAGGGAAATTCAGGTACTTCCTGCAGTAATTTCTGCACCTCAGACCTCATGTGTACATTCTCCTTCACTAACACCACTCACACAGGATCCCATCTTCAAACAAAAACTCCTCCTTCACTGTCTAAGAGGAGATTTGGCTGAACAAGGTCAGAATCAAGGTCAAGCCTTATACTGAGATGAAGGCTGAGAAACTCCTTATCTGGTGAGACTTAAGTGTAATTATTTTCTATAATGTGACTAAATAAATAGCAGCTCAGATAGTTTTGGCTCATTTTTCTTTTTAACTGATAGTGACTGATTTTTTTCTGTTGTGAGAAGGAGTTAAATGCAGTTTCCCTACAGTAGTGTGGTGCAAGAGTCTGACAGCTCCATCTTTTTCTCTGCTCCCTGCAATCCAACCACCACCAAATTTTCAGAAAAGTATAATAATTTCAGAAAATTACTTACATGTGTCTTCCATCCTGAACTAATTATACTTTTTTTAGAAGAAAGAACCAAAAAGGGGCTTGAGATTTAAAAGTTTTTCTGGATAAATAACTCTGTATGTGACTTAAAATAAAAGCAAGTCTTTGAAATCAGAGTCATAATGTGGACTTTCATGCACTTTCACCCCTCAAGCCCTGCTTTGCAAGGGTATCATTATTATCAAATGAAGTGCAGCCATGTTTGGCAATTGCACTCTGGAAAACAGAAAAGCAAATAAAAAATACTTTGTCTTCCAATGTAGATATACTGGATATAGTCAATTTCTGTGCTGTGGGAATACTCTGGCTTGTGGTAGTAAACATTTGACATTATACGATATTTTCAGCCACTTCCTTTACAAGATAATTAAAGATTGAATAATATACTGAAGAAGAAAACTATTTACTGCCCAGATTAACTATATTTTGTTTATTTTCAAATACTTTGATATTGGGGAATGGCATAAAAATGTTGCCAATGCTTACTCCAGAGCTTTGATTACAGCTTGGTTATTTTAACTACTGAAATCCATTTACAACTACAAGTCACTTTGTCTTTCCTCCAGATATTCTTCATAAATACTTTTTATACAAAGTTGTGACTTTATTCAATGAGAGATTTGACTAGAATGGAAATAGAAAGTACTCTCAGTTAAAAAAAAAAAAAAAGTTATTTTCATACTTTATCTTGGTCATTTGTTTTCTTGTAATTTTGGTTAGGATACTAGATATCAATGAAATGCCTAGCATTTCCAACAGTTGGCTGAAGTTTCAACACCACCAGGGTATTAAACCAGATTTTATTGGGGGAAATCTGAAATTCATCCTGTATTGGCATAGATTTTTACAAAACTATTGGTGCAAACAGCACAACTTTAAGGTTGTACATTTGCATAATAGCTGTGTTATCCACAGCACCCTGTGATCCCCCACTTCTCTTAGTTAGAATTGCTGCAAATCAGAACAGGCCTTCTGTCAACATTATTTTAAACAAGTTGCAAATTCAGTCTCCAACATTTGGAGCTAAACTTTCCAAGATGGCTACAACTCCACTTAAATCATGTCCAGGAATTCAATCACCTCCCTCTTCCCTACCTGTTTTTATCAGAGATAAGAGATTGTCCAAGGGGTTGAAAATAACAACACTAAGATGTACATTAAAATACTTTTGTTATGCTGTTGATGCAAATTAATTTTTTTTATTATCCTGCACATAGTCCAAAATAAATTTGCTTGAACTTCCCTGCATTTAAGAATCAGATATTAACTCATTATAAATTATAAATGTTACCTTGCATGCCTTCAGAATGGAGAAAAGAGGTAAGGGATTTGTTATTAACTTATTTATGGATGCTAAAGCATGCGGAAGCCAGCAAGAGAATGTAGGTAAATTTAACTACAATAAAAGAGGGTACAAAGGAGCTACATCCATGGAAGTATTTTGTATGAATAGTATTGGAATTTCAGCCACACCTTTCTGTTTATTTAAACATTGTTACAGGACCATGGGGTTATTGCTGAAAGCCGTTCTGGTGTTGGAAGTTGACTGAGATTTTGGTCACAGCATTTGTGTTAATGGTGTGCTACCTATGCCAAGAGCATGCAGCTTCACTGCAAGCACTTGAAACAGATTATACAGAATATAACCCAGGCTAAACACCCAGTCATGCAGACAGCAAAATATTAGACTGAAAGATTAAATGACATGCTAATTTCAAATGCATTTGTGAGACTGTCTGTTTAGTTCATTATTTACTTTAACAATGAAAGAGATGAACAGGGTGAAAAGGGAGCTGCTTTGTTTCCTTCAGACCAGAACAGATGAACATCAGATGCTACAGTCTTTTGTGTAAAGAAATACATTGCAGTCTGCAGCATTCCCAAGACAAAATGAACAAAACCAGCAGAGTCTCAGATTTCTTTTTTTGAACATTTAACTATCTGACTTGAAGTGTCTGTGGAACAGGTTTGCAGTAAAGCATATTTCTGAGGCAGAAAAGAGTTTCTGAGGCAGTTACAAGTGGGCAAGTACATCGATACCTGCTTTTGGATATCTGTCGCTAGCTTTCCAGCAGTGTCATAAAAAATATCCTCTGAGCCCCTTATTGGGTAATAATTACACAACCAATGGTAACAAGGATGTCAGTCTGAGTTTTAGCAGACATAGTTAATCAGTGCAACTCCATTGCTTTCATTGTACTTGTGGCAGTATCAGTAAATTAACTTACTTGGAATATCTCCTTTCAGAGAAAAGCCACATTGAATTCCATCTTCTAAAACAGAATAATTCTTATTATGTTTCCTATGCTTCATACCATATTTGAACATCAGAAGT
Source organism: Taeniopygia guttata (assembly GCF_048771995.1). Taxonomy (NCBI): domain Eukaryota; kingdom Metazoa; phylum Chordata; class Aves; order Passeriformes; family Estrildidae; genus Taeniopygia; species Taeniopygia guttata. The sequence goes on from NC_133028.1 coordinate 57,196,546, forward strand.
ACTAGACAGAAAGACAAATGGCATTGGAGTAGACTAATGAACTTCAAACAACAAAAAAAAAAATCCAGCTTTGAAATTATATCTTCTCTGTATAAAATAAAGCGGATGCTGCAACATTTGTGAAAGCAACTCCCAGCCTGAGCAGGACAGAAAAGAGATGGAAAGAAATGATCTGGTGGATGGAAATATACAGAATGTTTCAAGTTGAAAGATGAAACAAATCTGTAGAGAATTACAAACCCATGAGCAGCGAGCATTACTTGGGCAAAGAAGGCAACCAAGAATTAAGTCCTCTCATCTGCACTCCTGGGGAAAGAGTGTGGACAAGCCACAGAGCTGTAATCTCCCTGGATCTGGGAATGTTTAGCTTCCAAGAGCAGATCACATGGACAATGCATGTGGGGCACTACTCAGAGTCCTTTATCTCCAGTGATGTCTCCTGCACCATATCAATTTACACCAGGGAAGGAGACTGAGCTGCAGGGATGTAACAGGAAACCCCTGCTTAGGTTGGAGTGAGCTGAGAGGAAGTTAATGTGTACAACTCAAATGACTGCTGATTTGCTGATGGCTCATATATTTAGTGTTTAAGATCCCCATACAGGTTGCTTTGTTTCTTAATTTTTGCTTGAGAAAGAGAAAGGATAGCTCTTAACCACAAAGGATTTGAGAATTAAAAAATACCTGCCCACAGAGTGAAATTTTGAAAGTGATTCCTTTTTTTGCCTTTTCCAAACTACATTATAGACTGCCCTGGTCCTCCCTGGTTTTCTTTTGGTAAGAAGAAACCCTTTTTTTACTCATCTCAGTAACTTTTATGCATAGTGACAATCAAAGGACTCCAATTTAAGGCCAAACAAGCAAGAAAATATTGATTTTTCTTACTTGCCATCTACATGTACTTTTACCTCCCAAATTTGGGTTGCCTACTCATAGAAGAGCAACCACTGCATTTGGCTTGGGTTTACAGCCACTTGGTCTGCAGGAATAATGTCAAGGATTCAATACCCGAAGCACACTGGCTTATGATTATTTACACAACTGCTGATCAGATCACTTAAAAAATAATTTCACAGTTTATGTGCAAAGAAGTCTTAAATTAGAGGGCAGACCTCTCTGGCTAAACACTTCAGAAACTTTTGAGCAAATGTAGCTCCAATTCTTAGCCTTGTTCCACTACCCAGGTAAGTTTGTTGAATATTGTGACCCTGACCAGCCTACTATCAAAAAGAAGACCTTTGATTCATATTAAAATTGAGTAATGTCTTGTCAGCTTCTCTTCAGAATAAAGAAAAATTACAATATTGGAACCTCTCAGGCCTTCTTAGAGAAAATACACTGCTCATATTGGAATAAGGCAGCCATACCAGTAGGGAGTATAAATCTTAAAAACTATTTTTAAAAATACTAATATTTTTTCTCCAGGAACAGATAAATTCTGCAAATTTTCAGAAATCTTCAGAGAAAATAATTTTCAGTAAGTTATGTTTTTATTCCCACTATTATACATCTTAAAAAATAAGGGTCTTTTTCCCTCTGGTGATTTCATACCTAACATATTCCCACAGTTATCTAGCAATGATAATTTCACTAAGATTAATATAAGAAATGAAAAATATATTTATTCATATTTCATTTCCTGAATGTGCAGAACATATGGCTAAGTTTGCTGGTTTAAATCTCTGCCTGATAAATCTTTGAGACATTGGGTCTATTTAAAAGTTGTAAAGGAAAAAATTGATGCCAGAGAGTTTCCTGTAATAGAAGAGAGACTTCTCCCCGGTCACATTCAGCTAAGGGTTTGATCCAATAGTACAGGTTAACCCTCTTATTTTAGACTTCCTCTTAAACTCTCATAAAAACCAGGTAAATTAGAGATAGATTTGGTCACACTGCATTTGAGTGCATTCCCCTGGACTTTTTTTTTTTTTTTTTTTTTTTTTTTTTTTTTTTTTTCTATTAGTCTGCTGTCCTTGAAGTTGTCAGGGTACATCTTGATGGACTTTTGGTACGTGAGAGTCAGAAAATATGCTGTGGACAAACATATGCCTATATTTTTCTCTGTAAATCATGGCAGTTTCTCAATTCTGACCTCAGGTAGACTGACTATGATACGTATCACAGGGGACTAAGTGCTATTTGTAGTTGTGCAATAGTATAATCCAAGTAATAAAAGCACTCTGTTAATGACAACTCCTTTTTTTTCCCCCCTCCATCTTAAATTGGTAATGTGGTTATGACTTGCTGTCATGACATGCTGTATGATTTGGACATATCCCTTCAACATATTTTGCATTCATGGTAAATGTGCCTTCCCTAGAGCACTGTTATTTTCTCTTTCTGTGCAATGGGATAAATTACTTTGAGATGTGGACAATACAGTAAAATCCTAGCTCAAGAAACAGAAAAAAAATCCTTTTTTCCCACTTTGGTGGAAATTAAATACTTTCAGAAGCTTATTTTATTTTAGAGTTAAATTATTCTTAACACCAGTGGTGATAAAAGACAGAGAATATCTCATGGGTGGCTATGCTTTCTCATCACCCAAATACCACACCACAGACTATCCCTTCCAGACACAGAGCAAGCACTGGAATTTGCAGACTTTCCTCTTGCCAGCTGTACACTTCTGTCCCTGTTCACTGATGACATTGAGTGCTGGGGCTAACTTTGAAAAGGTGTTTGAAGTGTTTGTGGGTTTATTGATACTATGAGGAGACAGGTACCACATGCTGTTGCTTCAGTTGGCCCTGCATTTCTCCTGTTAATGGATTCAGCTGAAGTTTTATGGATCTGATGATGCCTGATTGTAATGACATAATGAGATGCATTCCCTGAGTGTAAAGTAGCAGGACTGTAATTAGTCATGTGATAAGTAAAGATATGTGGTACATTTTGTGCTTGGGTTCTTAAAAATACAAAAGAATTGTATTTTTACAATTAGCTGCCAAACAAAAAGAATGAGATACAGTTTCTTTGGTTTTTAGGTGGCTGATGCACATTAGGCAGTGTCGAGCCAAAGAGTGGCAACTTCAGAACAGCAGAGGTTACTCAAAGGATCACAACATTGTTATGCTCTGACTGCATTTGTACACACTAAATTTGCCTGTAAATGTAGCCTGAAATGCTCCTTGTGTGCAATGCCCTGTAATTTTTAAACATGCTGAGTAAAGATTTTATTTAAAAGCATAAAGTAGTGGTTCCACCATAAGGAAGTATTTTACAAAGAAGCCCTTTGAAATTTAAATAAGATAGTCTTCTACCTAACAATCTCCACAGTTGCAGGGAGAAAAGGGCATGTTTTAAATTAAAAAAAAAAAATAAATACAGGACTCATTATGGAAGGTAGTAAAGTGAAAATAGATTACTAACTACTGCTATATGTAGCCAGAGGAAAACCTTCCAGAAGAGCAAGAGTCTGATTCCTTCTGACTATCAGCTCTTCTGGAGGAAGAATATGGGACTGGCAGTCAAAACTTTACACCAAGTCAGTACTTTGTCCCGTTTCCTGCATAACTCTGAATATATCAAGCCATGCCTCAGCTTTTCCTTCTTTGAAATGTGAATAATTTTACTCTTGTTGTGAGTGAGATTTAGCAAATCCCGTATAGCCACCTGCTTTGAAATCTTCAAGAGGCAGGAGTTAGAGATGCCAAAATATTATCAGGCATACATAAAAATATATAATTAGGATTATAAAGGCAGAATTGAAAATTAAACAATTCATTAACACTTCACCCCAATTGTCAAGTGTTTCCTTCACAGGGATTAAAGGATGACCTGTCTCTGAGAAGTGAGAAACTTTTCCAAGGGTGTGTTTCTGTTACAAATTGTTTCCTGTCTCTGCTTGCTCTAAAAGTAATTTAGGGCCAGGAGGTACTAAAGAAATTTCTCTTTGGGGCTAATAACTTTTAGAAAATCTGTTTATGTTTCAAGTTGTGGCAATACATAGTACAAAAGCAGCATGAGGAAGACTGTTCCTCATACTGCTCCATCTGCTTCACACTTCAAAAATACTTTCCAGTCAACAAAGCAGTAAAACACTATTAAGAGAAGCAGCATGACACAACTAGATGGAAGTTGGAAAGAATTGTCCAAAAATTATTACATAATTATATTAATCAATATAATTTTTTATATCACCAATGTGTGAAACTTTCACAAGCTGTTCACAGGCAATTCTCATGGAAGTCAGCTAGAGTGGCTGGCCTATGTATTCCTGGAGATAAAATTTACCAGGATGAAGGGATGTCACTCACTCTGCGGGAGTAGTTATCTTCAAAAGTATCTCTTTCTTTTAAAAAGACATTTTATTTAAAATCCATGAGAGCAAAACTAATTGATAATGACTTGCAAAAAATAAAAAGTAAAATTACCATGAAAGTTAGGTGCTAATAAGCAATTAAGAAAGCAAGGTAAAATCCTGAAAAAAATGTTTGCCCAAAAGCAAAAGCACATACTTATTATCACTCATTATTCCAATAAAATTAAAAGCAATCCACTTCAGTGGGTGTAACCATTTGAAAAGGTTAACTTCCAGGGTGGAACTCAGTCCCTTCAGTATGACAAAATAGCATTTTACCTAGTCAAACCAAACTTATCTTCAGCTATCCCGGCACATAGTTCTTAAAAGCACAGTTTTGTACAATAGCATTAAAGAAGTATACTAAAATAATTCTTATTATTGCATAAGACACAACACAGCTTTTTGGTCAAATTAGTTCACAGCTTTTTATGGAAAATGTGAATAGAAATATAAATTACAATGGTTTATAAAATAAGTAGGTGTCACAGTAATTGTCACTTACAGTCAAACGTCACTGTAGCTTCAATGCAAAACTGGACTAATTCCACAGATTTCAATGCAATTACCCTGGAACAATTCTGGTGGAACTCCTGTAGAGAATGATACCCTTAAGTGATTTACAGACAGGCAGAAGAGATTTTTATGAATATGAGAATAAATTCAAGCAGCATTACAGTGAGTAAAATATTCCCATGTTATCAGATATATTTTCTTATTTTTGGTTTCCTCTGACTCTTTGGTAGCTTCCTTAGTAGTTTATACAGGGATTCTACTTCTTTAATTCTATGTTTCTGTCACTAAGTTCTCCTGGAGTCTATCTTCAAACTTTTTTTTTGCTGGTTTTCCAAAGCATTTAATGACTCCACAAAATGTTTGCATCAGTCAATCTTATGTCTTCATCCATAGATATTTTTACCTTTACTGAAATATTTCATCACCTGTAATGTCAGACATTTGTATATGTACCTTTGCTACTAGGAAATGCAAGGACCCTGGTATTGCCTCTGTAAAGATAGCACTGGGAACACTAAAAAATCATTAAGAAAATATTGAGCACAATTTTCAGGACTCAACTACAACCAGTGTCCCTGAGTGAATGCTATTCATGACAGAACCTGAAAAAAAAAATCTTAAAATGTCAACAATCAGTGGTAAAAAAGTTAGGAAAAAGAGGGTTGAGTTATGTTAATTGCTTTGCCAGCTTTTACTGGGTTTACTACCTTGTAAAGAAAAGCACTGCAATTACTATATTCAGTTCCCATCCCTTCCAGTCAGCTTTAAGATCACCCATCTGAATATGCACATATTTGCTAGTCAAAAATAGCAAAATCATGCAATCCTTAAAGATGAATATGAACAACTTAGTTTCCAGTCATTTCTGTCACCTTAGCAAAGTGGGATTTAATCAAGCAGAAAAAATTCACGTGTGTAGCCTGAAGGATTCTAGCAGCTCAGGAAGTGTAAGAAAGCCATGCACACACTGTAAATGCTGGAAGTACGTGTTGGATTGTTTGCCTGCAGACAGCCACCTACTGAAACTGTCATTGTGCAACTTTCCTTGCATGAAACCAAACTCAAAAATAACAGACCCAAATCACAGAATTCACCACTAGATCAGCAGCATTTCTTGTTGACCTGTGAGTACTGAAGATCATGGCCGAATATAAAGCTGTCATTTGTACAAGTCACTCCTGCTCTGTTTGAGGGAACTATGCAGCTGTCACTGTACTCAGCAGAAGTTGTGCTATCCCTTGCACACAGGATAATGCCAAGTTGCATTGCAGCAAGAGGAATGAATAGATTGAAGACAAACACAATGCATGTAGATGCTGGAAAGCAACAACAGAATATTCAAAATCTACAATGCCTGGCCTTTACAATATGGTCAGCAGAGAGTCATCAATTATTGAATTAAAGAAATAACAGAAACACTACAATTTTGGGAAAAAAAATCTTTTTTTCTCTGTGCCCCCCTGTGCCTCTGGCAACTTGTCTAGACTTTGGTCTGTCCCTCCATACAATCTAGCTGCTGTTGATGTGAGAGCCTTTTCTTTCAAACAGGCTGTAGTCTGGGACAGCCTTTGTGTATTCCTCAGCCTTGGTGACCCTTCATCTCATTTCAAATCTCAGATGAAAACAAGTCCTTTTCTCCTACTCTCCCTAGACAGTTTAATGTCTCTCTTCCGCTGCTCTGATTTAACTCTTCACTGTAATATTCCTAAACACAACCTTCATTAAGTTAGACTACAAAGTTAAATGCAGAGAGGACCAGTTTGAACAAGTAGTTTCTGTCTGGGCAAGATTGTTCTCTACTGTATATTTACTACTATTTCAACCAGTCTGGTTTTAAGTATCTGGAGCTAATTGGCTCCTGTAAATTAGATTTTCTTGAAGATTATCCTGTAAGTCTTGGTGTAAGAACTTCCCTGGTAAACTTTTTTTTTTTTTGTTTTTTTTTTTTAAACAAGATACCAATACTCCCAAATATATCTCAGGCCTCTTTTTTGCAACAGTACTGATACAGGGCCAACAGGAGCACTGCAGACTTCACTGGCACTAGCCTACAAATGGATTTCATTGCAGATGGGGACTGAAAATACTTCCTCTGACTGGTATTAAGTCTCATCAAATGTTTGTAGGCAGTGTTTTCCCTATCCCCTGATTGTCATTTAGCCAAAGAACATAAAATGTCCAGTAGTTCTAAAGGGATCTGTGAATCAAGCTGCCAAAGTTTAGATACCACTTGTTCTGTACTTTTTGAAAATGAGGTCCCCATTTGTGCACCAAAACAGAAAAACACCCAAAATTAATTGTCGCTTTTGAAAATCCCAGACAGTCACTGTACTGTCTTAATATTTCCCAGAGATTTAATCTTTGTGGTAGCTATTTGCTTTTGCTCCTTCTTTCTCAGCTACTCACGTAATTTTCTTAGGATCTTTTAGATAATGTAAGGACAACACCTAATACAGACAAACAGAAGGTGCTTTGTGGGCCAAATGTGTCAGATGCACCTATGTTGGGCTTTTTTTCCTTTTCCATTTGTTTTTTAATGGCTTTCATTAGTTGCAAAGTGTGAATTGTCAGACTTTGTCTCCCTTTAACATCACTTTTACATGTACACTGCAGCAGGCCACACAATTTTTGGTTGAGCTTAAGGCATGATTCTGTCCAGTTTATGTACAGGTTTTGTCCTAATACACAGTTGAGGTGTGGCCAGACATGAATCCCAAACCAGGAACTTGGAGATGCTCTTGAATCTCCCAGTTTAGGCATAGAGACCCAACTTTTTATTAAGGAAGTTTCAACATGAACATGAACAGTAGATATTGTGAATTGGCTTCTTTTTTTCTTTAATCTCAAGCAAAGTTGCACTACATTAAACATAAGCTATAAGTAAATTATGCAAGATGTTGATGGTGAAGTAATTGGAGGACATTTATTTGCCAGACAATCTCTTCAGAGGAAAATGTAATGTTTGCAAATCTGGTTATCATGGAAACTTCCTCGGAACAGCTAGGAAAATGTCACACTCAGGAATCTCTTAGGTGCTGGAATGCCAATCTTTGCAGTGAATGTGTTGTGTTCACAACAAATCCAGAAGCACTGCACTGACAAAAGCCATTTCATTTTCCCACAGTGGAGGCATTCCAAGGCATCAGTCTTTGTGCACAACATGCCATGTCTTTCTTTTAGTTGGTGATATAAGAAGTTTCTAAAGTTATGGCAATGTTTCCCATGCATTTGCATCCCTGTAAAATGCACAGTAGGTAAAGATGGTAATTATATTTTTCATTGATCCTAAGCTCCAAGCTTCCTTGTTGAAGATGTTTAATTAAGAATATAATCAAATAGTCTAATGAGATAATTGTTAAGGCATTCACATACATTTGACAAGGCCAAGGAAAATGTTGTCCCAAACAGATGCTCATTAGGAGGATGAAGAACAAGGAAATAGATCTTCTTTTGAGGAAAGTAAATGACAATCAGATTTACAGTCTTTTAAGAGAGATGACTCTCTGGGGAGGAGGCTTCTATATTCAGAGGCGTATTCTAGTACAAGTATCAAATATTGCCTGATAATGTAGGCAGGGTTTTAACACATCCCCAAGTCCTTCTTCTGTCATTCTGTTTCCTTGAGTTAATAATGCAGCTTTACAAAAAAATCATATTCCTGCAAAGAATTCTTTCTGTGGCCTACCTTCAAGTACAGTAAAGACAGAATATATAGTGGCATGGCTTAGGTCCACTGTGAATGGATCTATTGATCTGAAGTGTGAAAGTAGAGTTTTAAGATAAAATCTATTAACAGATCATTAACACCTATTAAAATTTCTCTTTCAGTGAGACACTGACCTCTAGAAAGAAGAGGTGCCATAGAATGTACAAATGTACAGGGACCAAAATTAGCTCCTTTTGGAAATGTGAATGCCAATATAGTAAGTTCACCTTAAAATGTAAGTAGATAGTTATCAACCTAAAGAACTTGTATTACAAGAAAATTATATTTAAATTACATAACTAACAGCCTCTCAGATTACTGTAGCCTCTTCCTATGTAAATTAGTTTTTACTACTCAGCTTTATTTTTGTTATGACCTACACAAAGTCCCTGACACTATTAGTTATGGCAGATTGACTTTTATGCGGAGTCCTTAATACTTTAGTTAATACAAAGCAATTGGTATTTTGCTAGGAAACAGTTACAGTCAAACATTTTTATTTACTCTAAAGCAACTGTTTTCACAATTTTAAATTTTTTTTTCAAACAGAATAACTCTTCCAGACTATCATTCTGAAAGTTCATTTTCGCACAGCCCGAATTTGGGGGCACATCTCTGGTGCATTATTCTTTGTGACTAAAAGTGCTATTCCGTGGCAATTTTGTTCCACAGCCTGGCTCCACAAAGGATGGAGCTACTACAAAACCTCCAGAGGAACCCATCGGGGAAGCTCCAACCGCACTGCACAAGTGGGCAGTGGGTTCCACAGTGGATTTTGCATTCGAAGTGGAAAAATAATTCTTAATTAAAAAAAAATATATATACAACCCCCCCAACTTTTCACCTCATTAAGTGGTCCTTTCCCTCACCAAAGCTACAAACAATCGGCTGTGTTTGAAAGCTTTGCCATTAAGGCTTTGCTCAAATTTGCGGACCAAGACTTTACAGCTGAAGAGCCAAGGTCTGGGAGCAGCCAGTTCATCCCCGAGGAGAAAAAAAATAGAAAAGAAAACAAAACCAAAATAGTGCCTTTGGAGCCAAGAGCAGGGCTGAAGTTCGCCCCCAGGAGAGCCAAGTCCCGAGTCAATCCTCAAGCCGCTGTGGAGCTGCGGCCGGAGCCTGTGGGCGGGAAGGGGCCGGGGCCGGTCGGGGCGCGGAGGGAGCGGGCGGGGCCGGGCGTGTGTCAGCATCTTCCCCGTCGCCCCGGGAGCGGGAGGGAGAGAGAGAGGAGAGAGAGAGGAGAGAGAGAGGAGAGAGAGAGGAGAGAGAGGGAAGGAGGGCGGGCAGGCAGGCGCGGCTCGGCTCTGCTCGGGGGCGGAGGGCGGTGCCGCCCGCCTCCCCGTGCTGCTGGCGGCCCCGAGGGGTAGCGACCGGCGGAGCGGAGCGGGCAGCGGGAGCGCCGGGCCGGTGGGGCCGGGCGGCCGCGGTGCGTACCACAGGTACCGGGGCACCGGCTGGGGCGGCTGCGGGCCGGCCGGGCACAGCGGGAGGGAATGCGGAGGGAAGGAGGGAGCCGCGGGGCGGGGACCGCCGCCGCTCCCGCCCTCTCCGCGCCGGGTCTGGCGGCCGGCGGGGAGGAGATGCTGCTCCGCGCTCCCAGCGCAGCCCTGCGCGGCCGCTCCGGGCGGAGCTCCGCGCTGCTCGGCTCCGTCGCCGCCCTGCGACCGCGGACGGCGGCTCCGGAGCGGCGGTAGGTGTGCGGCGGCCATCCCGGCGGCGGCCTCCGCCGAGCGGGGCTTTCCCGGAGGGGTGGGGGCTCTGCCGCAGGGATGGCCGCCGGTGGGCGTGTGAGTGCCTTCTTTGGTTCTCGGATCGCGGCGGGGTGGGAGAGAGGTGAAGAAAGGCCTCACGCAGCAGCGGGGTATGTTGGTGTTCCCGCCGGGATTTGCAGCCCGCGTCCCGTGGAGCCGGGCTGGGCGCTCGGCAGCAGCAGAACCACGCTCTGCCGGCCGGGAAGGGCTCGGGTTTGTCTGCGCCAGCCAAACAAAACAGCCCCCGCAGCCCTCGGTCTTGTTAACAGAGAGGAAACTTTTTCCTCATTAAGGTTTTTGGAGGAGCAGAAATGAAGGATAAATCTGTTGGCCGGTGATGAGAAATAGCATAGGTTTCATTGGCTTTTTATCTCTTAGCAATCGACACCTCCGCAGACCGCAGGATAATCTCTCATATTCTAGATTGTGTCATTCTCTTTAAATTGCATGTTTAAAACAACAAAGGCAGTGACTTCATAGGGAACCGCCAGGAGCTGTTCCGTACCCCTCCTGTTTACTGGGGAAACATTTGGGAACCGGTTTGGTTTTGTAGGTAGGATCACAAGTAAATGTAGGACATGGAAACTGTAAGGTTGGTTGCAGGTAATCTGCGTCTAGCCATCTTATTAAGGTGTGAGTTTTGGAGAAGGGAATATGAAAGTCTTTGCATGTGGAACTAGCTGGGGCAGTAACCATGATCAGTTCCTGAAACCTTTTCAGGGAAGAGGACGTGTTTTGTGAAACTGTGCAGCGAAACTGGGTCAGAATGCACCGGCATTTTCCCGAGGGTTGAACCTCATGTGAGAAAGCTGGAATATATATATTCTGAGGTGTCATGACTCCCAGGTCATTAGTTTGGGCTTAGGTTGGTGAGGTGATGCCATTGAGTGCCCACTGCAGAGTAGGACTGCTGCCACTGTTCACATTGGAGCATCAGGCCTCTGACTGAACGCTGCCTGTGTGAATCTGTCTTTGGATGGCCAGAAATAGGATCTAAAGACATTTCTGCAAGGGTTAGAATCAGCCACGATAGAGGTACAAATGAGAAAACAAACAGTGTGGATCTTGTGCAAGAACTACTGATGAGGAAAGACTAAATCTAGTCAGAGGATCTTTTGGTAGTGCAGTTACAACAGAATTTGCTACCACTCCTGGTGCTATCAATTGGACATATCTGTTCCGCTTTCACATGCAGCAGATGTGTTTCACTCGGAGTGTCTTTTTTTACCTGCCAACAAGTGTGTCTTTCCATTAACAGTTCTAGAATGTAAGGAGTAATTTAAGGAAAGAAGAGAATGACAGCAAGAAAGAGAAAAAAAAGATAATAAAGTATCTTTTAAAGTATCTTTTAAAGATACTTTATTACTCATTTTTAACCTAACAACCCTGTTTGGTGAGTGGAAAGGCATATAATGTATTCCTTCCATAATGGGACTTTTTTATTTCTTTTGCTGTATGTGATAAATTATTAGATCAGGATCTATTATAGATCAGGGTTTTTGTATTGATTTTTTCCTAATCAGAGTTTGGTGTTTGGTTTTTTTTTTAGGTTGAAGGTACAGTCAAAGTAAAGACTTTTTAATATACCAGATGTAAAAGGAGGCAGGTTGTATCACAGGGTGTTGTTCTAACAGCTTAATTTAAAAAAAAATCCTCTTATTTCCATGGCTGTTGTTGAGTGGAATTGATGGCTGTGAGCTCCACAGGCTCAAGGCTGTTTGAGTGGATGAAGAGTGAGGAAATACCTGTGTGAAAAGATTGGGCAGAATGTTAAAGCGTGAGTACACTGTGTGTATTTTCACCTGGATAAAAGAGCCTGGTGAAAGGATGTGACCCAATAGTCTATTTACAGCTTCAGAGGCCTTTGAAAGTAAAAATGGACCGTGTGGATGAGTGGTAAATAACCACTGTGACTGGTCATCATGACCAGTGATAACTTGTGCACAGCATTGTAACTTGTGCGAAGAATTGTCATTTTCAGTGCCTTGAAGGGAAGCAGTGAAGACGCCTAGGAAGGGGAGGAGATTGCATTCCTGGGAGTGGAAAGCTACCAGGGTGTAAATGTTACCTGTTCTGGTGGCAGGAAATTGTAGTGTCTCTGCTTTTTTTTTTTCCTTTATGTTGGGATTTTTCAGCCACATGGTTTGTACAGACTGACTATCACAGAGAAGGCCTGACAGTAAAAATGCAGTCTTTTAGGTGTTCACTTCTTAAAGAGCGCAGCAGGGCAAATATTTTTATTTTTACATCTGGAACAGAAATTATTTGGCACATAGCTATTTTTCTCCCAACCAAATGCAGGTGTGAACAATAATAATTAGTGGTTGTATGGTACAATAAATCTTCAAAGTGCCTTCAAATCTTAATCAGCAAACCTTAATAGCATGCTATTCCTGCAAGGGAGGCAAGTAATTAGATAAAATGAGACTGGGCAGACTCTTAAATGGAGTTTATTGTTGAAATGCCTGTCAGTTTCACAAAGCTCTTCTTTATCACTGAGGTTTCTGAATGCTGCCATACTCAAATGGCTTCAAATATTTATATGTTGAAATACACGACATTATGGCCCAGAGGGCCTTGTTAATATTGACATTCTCTTGTTCAAAGTTCTTCACAGTGAAGGAGACCTTGCACTCAAGAGCCTCTTTAGTGGCTGTTCCAGAGCACCTGTGAAGACTTATTAACCTGAACAAGAGTAAGGTCAGCTCTTCAAGGTGAATGATTTTCTTTGGAAGAGCTTTCTAATTTACTTGTGTGACATGCCTAGAACCTTTAGTTCACCAATGGTGAAACTCAAAAGTGATTTTGCAAGTAGTTTGTTAAACCTACATTAAGTATTGCATTTTTTGAAGGAATGTTGGTTATCAGCTCAGCAGTCTGTCACTTTTTTTTTCTTCTGCTTACAGAAAAAAATGGCTGGAATTTTACTGTTTCAAAGTGAGCTAGTCAGTGAGACTAAAAGACTAAAAGCAAGTCTTGGTGTAGGGTGTCACAGTGCAGAAAATATTTGTAAGCAGTTTACCCAAGCTGTTGCTTACCATGGGACAAGCGTGGATGGAAAGCTGTGAATACCAGGGTAAGTTAATGTTGTATGTCGCCAGTTAACTATTAATGAAATCTGTGCATCTGTAAAGAAGGGTGGAACTTCTGAAAGAAGTGTTTCCCAGCCCCACCTCCTCCTGAAGTACAGAGAAAGAAGCTGGCATTTACAGATGGGAAGGGCACAAGGCGACTCTTTGGTGCCATTTTTATTTCATCTGGGCTTCTCTTTCTCCTGCGCCACTTAAATACCTGGTGAGGAACCAGGCATATTCTTTGTGCATCATTATCTATTAAAATGCTCTCATAAAAGGCAATTAATTGAGTAGGTTGCCTTGGGACAATGATATGCCCTGTGAATTTGAAATCCAGTTGGTTAGGCTAGAGATCTGCTCCAGTTGTGACGCTGTAGAAGTGATGTGGGAAGGCTTTGTTCTCAGGGTTTCATCTGTCCTTTATCTTCCGTATGTAAATTTAATATGCCACAGAAATGTCTGCAAGTATTATGTCAAGAGTTAAAGGAGACCTGGTATTAAAACTGCTGATTTTTGATTGCTGGTATTTTTAGGGAATACTGTAGTTTTGCAGGATGTTGAGTATTATTAAGGATTTGCATGTGGTAAGGTAATTAATGTCAGATTTAGGACTAGGTGCTGTGTTAGCTCCTGGTTCCTGCTTCAAACAATTGGTCATTAAATTAGGTGAGATGGGGCACTTGGAAAAGAGACAAAAGCTTTATCTCCTGCTTTGCAGCTTAAATTAAAGCTTGGGGAGACGGACTGACTGACCTAAAAATGATGAAAATTTAAGTGCATAAGTTTGAACTGAACACAAACCTCTTAATGAACTAATCTGATGCTGTCAAAAACATCATGCTTTTTTAGCAGACTTTTAGACTTTTAATTTATGTGTGCTTCTGCCTTGTCAGCAGAAGGACATGGCTTTCTGGGGTATCATGGTTTCTTTATCCAACTCTGGCTAAATTTTTGTGTGTGTGTTTTTTGGAAGTTGTCTTCCGAAAGAGCGTTTCTCTGTATCTGTGGGAGAAATATGGGTGGGAACATTCTATAGAGCTGGCTGAATTTTTGAAAGTGAATCTGAAAATGGCTTTCATGTGGTGTTGACCTCTTCTCTGAATATTTCTGTGTAGTGTGGGTACTTGGCTTCAGGCATATGCAGAGAGGTACACTGGAAATGGTGTATCTGAAGTCTGGTTTTGGTTTATTTAGAAAAGTAGATCTGGAGCTGGCAGTCTTTATGGGTGACTTTTCTTGAGCAACACTATTGCAGGTGTCATATTTGTGCTGTAAGCTTGAAATTGATGCTGAGCTTGTTAGGAAAAAAACCCTGTTTATTTCTCAAGTAAAAGAACTTAAGAAGAAGCTTTTTCCTATCAGACTTTTCCTTGAAAGCCAGTTTTGTTTGTTGAAGGGAGAAGAAGGCTGTTAAAGTGTTGGAATCTGAGGTATTGATGATTCCGAGATTGTAAAAAGTCTCTGTCTTTGTGCCCCGTTGCCAAAGAAGAAGCCATAATTCGTCTGTGCTGTTTTCAAGGTTGTTTATTCTTGCTTATCTATAACATGTTCTGCTGCCCTGCCGCAGGTCTGTCCTGCAGGGCAGCGTGTGGGGCTCTGCCCCTCAGTGGGATGTTACAAACATTATATACCAAAAACTACGTGTACTATATTTACAATAATGTGCCAATATCTATCATCTACGTTGAACAGTGTGTCCCCAGCCTAAACCAATAGAAAAATGCCAACACTACAGTGAAACATGGAGGGCATGAAGAAGGAGGAAAAGGACAAGACACACCCAATTTCCTCCATCTTGTCCCCTCTGAACCCCTAATCTAGAAACCTAAAATTTTACTTTTGCACCCATGCCACACTTAATTATTACTCTTATCAAACACTCAGAGCTTGTGATTCATCCTGTAAGATTGAAAACTCTTTTCCCTGGACAGAGATCAGAGACAGTGTCTCTGGGGGCTCTGTCCAGGGGGGTTCCTGACCTCCTGCCAGGGTCCCAGGCCCTCCAGGGCAGCCAGAGGGAAGCCCTGGATTCCCACATTAGAGCATAAAAATTGCTGATTTTTTTAATGTGCTTTTGATCATAGTGAAAGCTGGATAAATCAGTGGAAATACCAGGTTCTTGTGTGTTCACATGCAGTTTGACAGCAGCTGTTAAAGCTTTTTTGGCTACATCTGGATAGGTGTACAGGTGCAGCTGATGTTCTCTAGCAGGCAGATGACAGTAATCTTCCAGGCACACTCCAGGATATCCTTGTGTGTTGGAATCTTAGCACCATGCTGTGCGCTGTATGAAACTGACTATAAATACTAGTTCATTGCAGTAGCATAATTACACCAGTGTTGTTGAAATTGTTGCATTTTTTGTTGACTTACATGCTGTTTCAGGATTAGCATTGAAAGGCATAAAGATTTGTTAAAGTAAATAATTTTTGAGGTAAAATTGCATGCTTGGAGAGGGAAGCTTCTCTGAGTCTCGTGTCCATTCTATAGTCTGTCTGTCTTTACTTTTATTCATGTCACAGCCAGTGTTCTAGTCATGTAGTGGATAGGCCCTCAAAACCTGTTAAAAAAGGTTTAGAAAGAAAGAGAAGGTTTAGAAAACCTGTTAGAAGGTTAGAGAAAAAACCCAAGGAACTGAATGCAAAGGTTTCCTAAGTTATTGCTGAGTACAGACAGAACACAGTTTATCTCATAATTTCTAGGGGTATAGACACTCTCATTTGCAGCTCCTTGTTTGCACAGGGGAATTGGTGCCCAGTGATTAATTTTATGCTTCAGATAAGAAGTTTTCCTTTTTAATATTAATTTCTTTAGCATCTCAATAGCATGGGCATACTGCACTGTGTTTTTTCCATGAATGATTATACATGGAGGGAATAAAAACCCACCCCAAGAAGCCTGTGATGCACATGGTTCCAGGGTTTTCTTAGGGTCACCAGGGAAAGGTAATGGGACTTGAGTCATAAAACTTTGTCGGTTTTACCTTGTAGAACACTGTTGTTGAAATATTAACTACAAAATTTCAAACTTGTAAGCAGCCTTATTTAGTGTTGAAAGGTGTTCCATCTTTCTTGTTGGGACTGTTGACTTTTTCTGCTAACCACTTCTATATATTGTTATTTTAAAAAATGAAATGGACTAATGACAGAGCTAAATTAAAGTCTGAAACTTCATTTGCTAGAAATAGTTATGCTTCCTGGCAAAGTCATGCCTGGTTTAAATGGTGATAGATTCGGACTTGGATATTGCCTTAAGCAATAGAGGGGTGAAAAAATGAAGCATGTGGATATTTAACCATGTCATGCATAGATAGTCTAACTTTTCTACCTAGTTTGCTTATCAGGGTATCAGTGCTGTAAAATATCTTGCTGAGTTTTCTTCTCTCACCGCGATTCATCAAGGGCCAGCATTGTTATTACTGATTTTACCCATGTCTCTCTTCACTGAATTTAGTGTTTCAACAGAGAAAAGATAGAGAAGGGAAATGGAGCAGAAGGCTTGCCTTTTAGTACCTTTACTGTAAAATCAGAAATCCCCTCCTAGGTTTAGGATTATGACCAGTGGAATAATAGCTCTTGTTTCTCAAGTCAGTGCAAAAGTTCTATTTGCCTTCAATGGATTAGCTTGGGAGTTTGAATCCCAGGAAAGCAAATGGTTGATAGGATGGTCCAAGTGCTGCTTCTATGCTTTGCTTTTTAATGTCAGCGAGGAACAGAACACGTGTTGCTTCGACAGACATCTCTGTAGTATGTGTCACTGACTGGACAATTGTGTGGTTAAGTTTAAGTAGCCAGCAGCCTAGTTAAAGACTGTGTGTGACTTCCTTAAATAGGATGTTTCAACAGGTGATAAGTAGTGGTTTCTCCTTCAGAGGATTTGTTATGGTGTGTCTTTCAGGTGCCTTAGTGTGTTTTAACTATTTTTCAGTGATTGAGGTGCATTTTCTGGTTTGTTCTTCTGAAGCCAGTTTGCTTTCATCTTCTGTAAGTCTTGAAATTGGACTTCTTCACATAAATTTGATATTTAGGAAATAAGAGGGTACTGCCTGCATTATGAGCGTATGCATGCATTATGCAGATTTACTTGTTAATAAGCTCCCTGTGCACTTTTCGGTCAAGGATTTACCTTGGGTAGGTTTCTAGGAGGAAAGAGATTCTGTCCAGCCTTCACAGACTCTGTATTTTAGAATTTTCATGTATCTTCAATCATGTTTTGTGTTCTTAGACAAGTGTCTTGCACCTGAATGGCTTTCCTCTTATCAATTAGAGGCAGAGCTTCAGAAACATTTGCACAAACATTCAGCTTATTAATTAGTGTTAGAAAACTGTACAGAAAGTGGCAGCAAAAAAATAATAGCACAGCTAATGAATCCACTGAAATATTAAAAAATAAAATGTTGCAGCCTAGGGAAAACTTAAATTTTGATTATATTTTTCCATAAAAATAACTTTGATACTTAATGCTTGGTGTCTGAATTGATACACCCTGAAGAACGATGAGGTTCTCTCTACTAACTTCACTGGAAATTTGAGTGGGATGAAAATGGAGTGCAAATGCTATTGACATCCTAATTGATACATAACATTGCAGGAGACAATGCAGTATATGTCTGCATGTCCATAAATTAACAGTGCTCTGTACAAGAAGAGCAGCTGCTGGCTGTCAAATGGAAAAGGAAAGGAAAAGGAAGAAATTATTTTACAACGTAGCAAGAATACCTATATATATAGCACCTATATATATAGCACCTAGAAAATTTTGACCTAGAAGGTCTAGCTTGTGAAAACTTCTAGAAAACCATTATCTTTTGGAGGAGTACCCAGTCTAGTACTAAAGGAAGGTGGGGTAAAAAAGTGCGGGGAGAAATTAAGGCTTGGGCTCATTCAAGTTGTACTGGGACACCTTCAGTTCCCTCTAGTTCAGATTTATGAGTTTTTCAAGAATGTCCTTATCTCATGTGCTGGTGGTTGAGGCTTCTGTGAGCTGAGGTTTCTTCCTTTTAATGATCGGGATGGGTTTTCAGGCATTCATAGCTGCAAGTACTTTTGGTGTTCCCAGCTTAGTGGTTATGTTTAAGGTCTTCAAGGGTTAATAATAATCTGATTTCTATCTTGTGGTTTTTTAATTTTTTTTTCTTGGTTTATTATAGATTTTTTAGAACTATTTATCCTCTTACCCCTTTTTATTTGTAAGGTTGTTCAGACTCTGAAAATCAGAAGTTTGTCTGGAAAGTCTTGTTACAGTGATCTATTTAATACGATTTGCAAGAAATATATTCTATAGGTTTTTCATGAACCTCAAACTTTAGACTTAGTTTTCCTGAAAGAGGTTCCTTCTGATGCTATAATCTGACAATGCTTAGCAATCAAGGTAATAGTAAAGAACCTTAAATTTTGAACAGCTTCTTTTTTCAGAGTGTCCTGTCATCGAATCCCTTGAATGACCTTAATAAAAATTTAAAGATTATCTGATTATAAAAGATTTGCTAGCTGGCAGTGCTGAAAGTTTGGTTCATCAGAAATATAGACTCATTTATTGAGTGGCTTTGCAGTTAGGTTATCACAGGTGTGGAACAGCCAAATCAGCCTGGAGCTTTAAGCACATGGGCTAACATGTGGAACTGAATTGCTGAAATAGCTGTGTAAAGCTCCTTTATGTCAATTAAAATGTGTGTGCTCACCATGATTGGCACAAGACTTGGGTGTTTCAGAAGTGTAATGCATTATAAAAATAGTCTTTTTTTAAAATTACTCTTGTTTTTAGATGTTTTCTGGTACTACTGTATCACGTTAGTTTGTTTCAATCTATTGGCAAACAGTTTTGGTAAGAATATTTTTTCTGTTTTTCCTTGGTCTTTGATCAAGTTTTATCCCCTGTACATTTGAGGATTATGGTGTGTAAAGGAAGAAAACTTTAAGCTGGGATTTTGTTGTATTTTCACAAAATAATTTTGAAATTTTATATTCATTCAATGACTGAAGAAGAGAAAATACTTAGTATGCTGGAAGATTTATTGCTTTTATTGGAAGAAACCATTTTCTCTTCTTTTTGATAACTGCAAACATTTACTGGCAACTTTGAGGCGTGACTGGGTCCTTCAAGACCTTTAGCATGTTCTTTTCTACTGAAATTTGAGAAGTAAGTTGCTGTCTTACAGCAAACAAAAGAAAATACTCTTTGTGAACCGCTTAATTGCAGCTGTGTTACTGGAACAAAAAGTCATGTGGAGAGAAAGTGTAAATGTTCTCAGACGGGGATTAGAGAAGTTAACAGAACAGAGACCCTTAGTGACTGTTAGATTTGACTGCATCCTGAGCTCAGGAACGCAATAAACTGGTGATTGCCAGGAAAGGGGATGGGAGAGCTGGCCTGATCCAGTTTTGTACTTCTTGTATTAAACATAGCTGAAGTTTCTGAAACCACAGAAGTGGGAAGCTCTTCCAAACTGAGAACTTCTTTAAACCCTTAAAAGAAAGCCCAAAAGCTTAATAAGAAATCTTTTGTGATCAGCCTCTGAAGTTCATGTATGTCCAAATGGGCTTGACTTGATGTTCAGAGAAGAACAGCTGTCTGATTCCAGCTGCAATTCCTTCCTGTTTTTTTCATCCTTTGTCTCTTGGAACCTGTATTCCCTTTTGTTCATATTGTTTAAGGAGGGATTAAATGATGGATGGTCAAGTTATCAGGGGAATTAATTTTCATGCATGTGACTCTAGAGTAAAAATAGCTGCTCAGGAAGAGAGGAGAAAGAGACAGGTATACTTTGGTGATATCACAGTTTAGGTATAGTTTTAGTTGTTGAACAGGAAAGTGAAAATATACTACTAGGTAAAATGGTAAAATATGTAAGTAAACTGTCATTTAAAATGGTATCACATGAAAAGTACAACAAAAATCAACTTCTGGAGACATAAATAATTGGATTCCTTTTAGAGATGAGGAATGTATTACTCAAGAAGGGAAGGACATGCTGTATAGGCATTCTTTTTGTTCTTGCTTCCCTCAAGATCAAATTCTTGTGCTCTCTTGATACTACCATGTGTGCTGTGTGTGCTCTTTGGCCTTGCACAGAATAGTTAAAAAGAGTATTTTTCAATACAAAGCCCTTAGTTTTGTGATATTATCAGACACTGAAGGATTTTGTGTCTTTAACTACTCAGTATTAGTGAGCAGAATAGAATCAGCAAATTGAATGTAATGTGATATGCGGAAATTTCCCTGGTGTTTGCCCAGTACAGAATATAGTTGGCAATGTTTTAGAAAATATTAAATATGTTTGTGCTTGACCTTAACTGAACTCTTTGATAGGCACACATACACATTAATTATCACCCATTCTGTCCCACCCATTGTCTGAGAATATTAAAGAGCTGAAGATCACAGAATTTAACTTTTCAATGTAACGTGAACTGCTGGTTGGGAAGTCTGCTGCTGATGCAAAATCCATTTGTTCTGCTTCCCTCTTCAGTGGTTTTGGAGAAATGGAAGAGAAACTATTGCCTGTCTAGACTTTAATAGTGGTTGTTTGTTTGTTTGTTTGTTTTTTTTTATGTAGACAACATTCATATCAAAGCATATGTTGTATTTTCAGTGGTAGGCTATAAATTCCAGTTAGAAAATAACTAGCAACAAACAACACAAAGTTTGTGCCAAGAAGTAATACACATCTAAAAAGAGCAATTGCTTTTTACAATAGTTTTGGAGCCTCAAAGTATAAAGTCTTCCAGCTATTTTCAAAGAATTTGTGGAATTCAGATTTTGCTCTGTGAAAAAAGCTCTACTTAGTCACCAGCACGCACCTGGGTATATAAAAGCAGCTGTAAATTGTGTATGATTTCTGAGTTGGGAAAGTTTGGGTTTCCATCACCTTCCTTTTTTCCCCACTCCCATCTGCCAGTGGGAGAAATTGAGTTTTTTTATTACCTGTTTGCAGACTGATGGTGTAAAATCAAGGGTGAAGCCTTACAGCAAACTCTATGCAAGTAATTTTTGTAAAAGATCCCTAGAAAATGGGAGAAGTCACTCATCAGCATGGTAGGAAGTACAATCTTGGATAATGCCAGCTGTCTTCAGATTTTTTGCCAAAGCTCAAAATTTTAATCTATACCTTTTAAAATGCATGCTGTGAATGGTTCTATACATTTATTTCTCCCTGAATAACCGGGTTAATATTCAGTGTCAAGGTACATGGATGATAAAGAGGTCAGTAGTGTAAAACCAAGTGGTAAATTTTTGGATGAAAAAGGACTTTTCTTCTGGAATTGATTAGTAATGGTCCACTGAATCCCTTAATTTTGCCAGCAAGGCTTCATATCTATAATGATATCTTAATTTATTTTTCTTGTGTGAAAGTTTCTAATGTTCCTGACTGCTCCTTTGCCTGTAAGCTGGGTATTTCTTCCCTGCTAAAACAGCCTGTGTGTGCTTTAGTGCAGGGACACTCTGTTCTTCTCTCTCAGCTCTCTGATGAAGTCTTGTTTCCAGCCTTTGTGCACATTGAGGAATCTATGGATAACTTCCCATTGCAGACTGAGATAATACATTTTCCTGTCTCCAAGATTTTAATCTCAAGACTGTAAAATTTTGTTCCACCCCTCCTTTTTTTAATTCCTCCTTTCCTCTTTATGCTAATACCAAGTTGGATATTTGTATAAGTGGTGAACACTTGATGCTTCTCATTGATTGTTGCTACTACTTTTTCTCAGGTTAAATGTGTATGCAACTTGAGGTAAACCAGTACAACTGGTCCAGATTGATAAACTCTCATTCAAATTCAGTATTTTGTAAGCAAAGTTTATCAGAGGATGTTTTGAAGCTATTGGTAAAACATTTGAAAGTTTTGAAATCTGTTTCAGACTATTCTCCAATTGGTGTTTGTTTAAGTGGTACATTTATGAAGTTTCTGTGTGATGTATCAATGAATAATCTCCAAAGTATTCAGCTAGCAATGAAAGATAGAAATGGGAGTTAAAGAGGTTCAGCCCATGTTTTTTTCACAAATTTGTGATTTTTTTTTTGTAAAAGCTGAATTTTCTCCTAGAAGTTAATGCCATTTGTATACTGAAAATGTAAATAATAGGTTTTAAATAATACCCAGTTTTTGAAGCTTGCAAGAATAAGATTGAAATACTAAATACAGGACTGGAAGAAAATTTGGATTGTTGCCAAAGTTCCAGATATACATGGAAAGGATGAATGGTGGTATATTGTATGCAGACTAGATTATATAAGACTTGAGCTGTAATGTTTTGAAGGGAGAATTTTTTTTTTTTAGTGTCAGGTTTTTCTGTTTATTTTAGATGGTTGTAGTTACTGTTTTCTTGGGGCTCCATGCAGTAACAGTTACCGAGTTAAGCTGTGGTACACAGTATCATCAAATTGATTGTGAAGGCAGCAAGATTTGATGCATTCTTTAACTGGTCTAACTCCCTTCAGGTCAGTTGTATGAATAAAAGATTTGGAGATTGTTGTTATGTTATCCTTCTGTTCTCCTTTCACTTAATCCCTCTTTGGGCAATGGCTTCAGAGATTAATGTGACTTTCTGCTTGGTTCTGTTCCAATACAGCAAATATAATTTGTACATGGGCGGTACCTGTATATGTCTTCAATCTGACTAACTTTCCATTGCTATTTGTAGGAATGTTCTTCAAAGAAAAGGAAAGAAGGATGATGCTGTGAATCACTTCCCTCTGTTTCTAGGCCTGTAGAGGAAAAGTTTCTGCTTGTTTGCCTTTGTTATGCAGCCCAAGGGTGTAATACGGATTTTTGTCCTTCTAATATGAATATTTGTCATCCAGATGAAGCAAACTTCCCAAAACTCTGGGTTTTTTGCTGATAACAAGCTTGGTGTTATGTCATAGGAGAATTGGTTTTTTTCTGTTTTTTTTTGGCAATGCCATCTTCTGTAGCTTGTTCTGTCCTGTAATCTGTCAAGTACCAAAACATTATGGAGTGCAGATAGTGATCAGATGGAGTTCTTTGTCCATTCTGGTGAGTGAAGCTAAATCAAATCTATTCCATCACTGACTATCTATTTGTCTTTGCTACAGATCAGGCAGTCTGTTGTGTGTGGAAGGTCTGCTGAGGAGTTGTAGAAATCACTCTTGCAAGTTTTTCATGCTGCTGTCAAATGATATTGAGGCTTATGTTCTTTGTGGTGAGGATCTTTCTCTACACTCCAAATCCCATGCACTTTCTTGGCTCAGAAACCATAAACTTGGTAAGCATTTGAAGCTGGGCAGTACTAACAAGTAAGTGAATCTCTTGTGAAAGAGAAATGCCAAGTATTCCCACCTAACAGGAAAAGGACATAATAATCACACCACCTTTGATGGCAGTTAAGCCTGGAGAATATCGTGGCTGTAGGACTGAATAAAACATGCGTAACCACTGAATTTAAGATGAATCATAAATTGCGTGTGTGTTAGAAATTTGTTCAAGGGGCAGTATAGACAGTTTAACAATTTTTCAGTTGTAAACACATACTGAATCATGCAGTATATAAGTATATATTTTTCTAAAGTGTGGGGAGCAGAGTGGCAGGCTGAGGGACTCAAGTTAACCAGTCATGTTCTGATTAACTCATATGATTTTGGCACAAAGCCATATGTGCTGTGTCAACTCATGTTTTGAAGTAAGATCATAATTTCCTGACCATAGGCATTCCAAGTCTTCAAGTGGCTTTTTCTACTAATTAATCTAGAGCTAAAACCTCCTAATTGCAGGATTTAAATTAGACAGTATAAGCTGCTCGGGAAGCTTTTGGCCTCCATAAAGAGCTCATTTAAAAAGCAAGTTTCTGTGACCAAAAATCTTAATATTTTGTGTGGAATCTTTGAACTGATGGCTGTCTCTAGACAGCTGCTAAATAGTTGCCACACAGACCATACTGTTCTCAGTCCTTGGTGTATACCATACCTTGAGTTGGGTGGGTGAAAAATAGGTAAATTTTGATGTAGCAGTTGTATAGGTAAAGTTTGATGTATCAACACTATCAGTTGCAGGAAATGGATCAGCTGTGGATGGTTGGATAAAGAAAATCTGCCTTTAAAATCCTTTTTTTTTCAGTATTTGCAAGATGGCTGTGGGTAGTATGCTTAAAGACCCTGCTTATAATAGATTTAACAGAGAAGTCAAAGAATTTGGGAAATACTCAAATATGAAATCACCAGCAGCAGGAAATTCAGAATTTAGGGAAATCCTATAATGAGCCCATAGGGAATAATAGCCTTCATGTAAAGTTTGTCCTCCATTTTCTTGGCAGTGGGTCTGTTTCCCAGCATGGAAGAGTACACAGCATATTTTCTGCTCACTCTCAGATTTCTAAGTGCCCTGTAAATTGGTTACTGGTTGGGAGTGTATATGCAGAGACTAAGCACAGCTTTAGTCTTAAATTCATTTCTGTATGCTTGAGTATGGAAGGAAGTGGAGAAAGGATGGATCAGCATTCTGAGAGAACAAATGATCACCTTGTGATGTGGAAACAGTTTCTGTGGGACAAGCAGGTGTTAGGCAGAAGAAGAGATCTCCATGTTTGCACTGTGTGCATTTAATTCAGGGGTCTGCTATCTTCTGTTTTATGCTTTAAACGAATACTGTTTCATGTAGGCTGTGTTGGACCTTATTGGTAGGTCACCTGAATTACATTACACAGACAGATTCTCAGTTTCCGGGGGAAAAACTGAGATGTATCCTGTTCAAGGATAATTTCCAACAGTCTGCTCTTCAGCTCAGCATCACAGAAAGGAAAGGGAAGTATCTTTCCTATCACTTGAACAGCTATTAAGTGCTTTCAAGAAACAGCAGTTGACTAGATTTTTTTTTTTTTTCTGGGAAATTAGTTGCTTATGGCAAAAAGGAAGTGCTGTGAAATCTCTTATGAGGATAGAGGTTTTTAAAGATGATGGATGCTTTTGAAGTTCTTTGCAGGAAATGGTTCTACCCTGTAAGACATACTGGTCTTAATTGCTGCGCTTGCAATACCATGTGTGTAGAGTGAAGAGCTAGTTTCTGGACAGATGGCGGTCTCTTACTAGAGTTGCAGCCCATCTGCTGGTATCAAATCTGTTTTTCCAAATGCTTACAGGATGTTACTTAGATCTGCCTTGGTCAAAACCTTTAATAGGCTTTAGGGACCCTCTAACAAGGTTTTCAGGTAGTTCATGTTGACTTCTCAAAATAGATCAGTGTTCCTACCCATTTATAACCTTCTTTGTCCTTCAGGGTTTTTCTCTTGTCCTTCAGCATAAACTTAATACAACAGTGAAATATTTGGTCATTATGCATGCACCCATACATTTTATATAGATAGTGGGTAACACATGCAAATGTGGGGACATGCACACACTCTTTCTCAACATGAGTGGGCACTGTCAAAAGCACATCCTTCCTGAAGGCTCACAGACATAAAGTGCAGTGAGCCAGGTATGTAGTGGCATTTGCCAATGTTTCTCATTTCCTTAGGATCATCTTTCCTTCATTTCAGGCAGCATGGACAAGTCAAATCCAGCCAGCTGCCTGTTCACATCTCTGCCATTCCCTTGGAGTGTTCATATTTCCTGATGAGGCACGAGGGTATTGCCAGTTATGCTTCTCAATTGGAAGTGTATGAAGTTGCTTTCTAAGATTAGTCACTGATTCCCTGCTCAAATCTTTGTAAAGGTTTTCACACCTAAGAGGAGGATAGCATGTCACAGGCATTTTAAATTGTATTTAATTGTATTTTAAATTGTATTACTGTCAATTGTATTTTAAATTGTGTGTAAATCTCAGACCTTGTACTAGCATGTCTGAGTAGAGAGGCTCACTGTCTGAGAGGAAAATTACAATTTTTCTTCTGTTACAGAACAGTGAAGAAAATGCAGTACTCTGTGAGTAAGACTTTATATGTGCTATTGTGCTTGAATTAGCATTTATTTTAACTTACAGGAAAGAAAGTAGAGCAAGAATCTCTCAGCTTATGCTTTGGTCCTAGAGACACAGATTTTCTTGTGCGTACAGTCCTTGACAGCTGAAATGTAGGCCTCTGTTCCATCTTGCCTGTTTTTCAGCCAGAAATTCAGACTTTCACAATAATAATTAGTCATCACTTGTGTGAATAATAGCTTTACTCCCAGACAGGTGAGTTCACAGATAAGATATCCATGGTGTTATCTATCTGCAAACCTTGTAATGTTCTGTTCCTTACGCCATATCTCTCTTTTTTTTAATCCCCCTAGAAATGAACCTAAGAAATCATAACTGTCTGAGAAGGCAATACACTTTTATTTTTTTTTTTCTGCTGCAACTTCTGGGCTTCTGCGGTGTTGTAGAGCCTATGTAATTGCTTAAGGAAATCTAAATTTTCCAGGAGCTGGAAATATTACTTCTTTGAGCATCAAAGACTGAAGACCTGGTGCATAATAGACCGTCCAGATGATCTTTCTACATCAGTAATTATTTGGACTCATCAACTATTTTCACCAAGTTACAGGCAGGAAAAACATATGTGAGGATGTAGTTCAGCTTAGGGCATCAGGTAAGGGAGCCATTACAAATATTGGAGTATTTGTAAGGACCAAATAGCTGTAGAGGATGCTGGCTGGGTAGTAACTTTTAAATTGGTTGAATTTTTTTTTTTTTTGTTAAATTTTCATAGCAAAACCCACACAAACATGCAAGTGCTGTTTAGTAGAAATATGGTAAGTAGGGTGATCCAGTATGGTAACTAGGGAGTTTGTCAGCTCTCAAATTAAATGTGTGCTTAAAAAAAAATCCTGGCGTTTTAGCAGTGCAGCTTCTTTACCTGTATACACCTGAGGTAAAGCACTGCTGGAGGAATCAGATGCAGGCAGGTGTCATTCAGACTTTATTCTGTTATTCAGCCAGTTTTATCTGCATTATTGAATATTATTTCCTTTCCAGGCAGGACATGAGGTAGCTGTTAGTATGAACTGTCCTCTGAATACCAGGGTTTTTTCCTGGTTGAGCACACAAGTCAGCAGCTCTTTCTTCTCATGAGTGTGTAAAGAATGCTGCTTTCAAATGAAGAACACAAACCTTATTTCTGAATCCATTGCATTCTTTACTAGTACCATACATGAGATAATTTTTAACTATGGAAAAACTGCCTTGGTATGCCATAGTGGTATATCTTTTATGCTCATTTCTTTTTCCAAAATGTCTGATAGTCAAATATAAGATCTGAGCAAAAAGATTGTTTTGTTTAGATCCACCTTTCTCCCACAGAAGGAAGAAATCTGAAAACCCAAGTGAACCTTGCAGTTTACTCACCTTCAGAGCCTAAAAAGCCATTTGTGGAAGGATTGGATGTGAATATCTAGAATTAAAGTCAGGTTTTGAAATAACATATGGTAGGGTCAGTCTTTAAACTTCTTTGGAGTATGTTGACTTCAACATTATTTACAAATCTAGCACTTTTCTTTATGACTAAAGTTGGTGGGTGCTAATGATTCCCTTCTCCCCCCCAGTATTGTAGCACATTAACTTATTATTTTTGTACTGATCTGAAGGACTTTCAAGTGCCACATCTGAGAAAATAGAGAACTCTTGGTCACTTGGCTTAATTTTTTGCTGATCCAGTTGTGCTGCCTTTGTGACACTGATTGTTACATTACTGCAAGGGGACTGTCTTACCAAGAACAGGCATTTTTCAAGGAAGATACCATTCTCTGTTACTGAGACTGAAAGGATTCTGACAGAATCTGAGCCCTTTTTTTTGTCTGATGTAGTAAAAGTTATCACTTCATTACCATGGAGTGGCCTTAAGCTAACCTTTTAAAAATCTACTCTAAAGTTGATCCATTAGTGAAACTTATTGGTAGAGTCACCGAATTTCTAGTCTGTGGCAATTTATATCTTGGTGTTAAATATTTGAGCATTACTCTTCTCAAACACTGTGAACTGATTATGAATAATATAGTTATAAAATAAGGTACGGAATGAAAAAGCAGTTACTGTACTAAGTAATTATCACTGCTTCCTTCTCTTGCTCACCAGAGCCCCAGTGTTTTATTTACAGATGGCTTTAGAATGTCACAGATGGTGGGAAGCAGTACTTATGGACTTAGAATAATGCTTTCCAGTGCCTCCATGACATTTAAATCAGGTGCCTGCTACTATTTCTGCTCCTCTGACAAAAGCTTTCATTCCCTCTTCAGCTGTGCTGAGAGCTGAGTGAGTAAGGACAGACTTCAGTCATGACCTTTTCACAGTATGTGAGGAATGCCTGGCTCTCCAAATGCAACAATGAAATAACTGCTGGACTAAAGCTGGAGGTGCCATTCTTATTGCCTTTTGTCTGATAGAGAGCACATCATCATCCTGTACTAAGATGCTTTTTTGCTTCTGGTTATTTCAGGTCATTAGAAGGGTTTAATTTGTTATATGTGAATGAGGGTGTTACTGCCTCATGTGCTGTTTAAAAAGTGTCACTATAGACTATAGCCAAGCTGCTTTGTAGTCCTGAAATGTCTTTTTTTTTTTTTTTTTTTTTTTTTTTCCCTAACGCTTGCCTTAGTCACAGGTCCTCTGCTCCTACTTAGCAATTAAAATGAAAGTTGCAAGTGTGAGAAATGCATCAAGAAGACATGTCCTCTCAGAGGTGGAGCAGATCAACAGCAAAATAAGGGAGTTGCCCAAGAATCTTACACTGACAATTAGACAAAGACAGGGATACAAGAATCATGCTACGATTTATGTGGATTAAGCTTACTTTGTAGTGATAATTATATGCTCTTCTGAATAAAATTTTAATATCAAATGTGAAACATCAGCTACCCTCATGTATAAAAAAGCATTCTGCAGTTGCCTAGAAAACATGACTTTCATGATCATTATATGCAATTTGGACTGGCTTTACTAGTTTGCCTAACATGAAGCTTCAGATAAACAAGTTTATCT
This sequence comes from Taeniopygia guttata, assembly GCF_048771995.1. Lineage (NCBI taxonomy): Eukaryota > Metazoa > Chordata > Aves > Passeriformes > Estrildidae > Taeniopygia > Taeniopygia guttata. Next base: position 57,225,797 of record NC_133028.1, read on the forward strand.
GGTTCTGGTGATGGAGACAGAAGAGCAAAGGAGGGAGTCAACACTAACCCTGGCTTGTCTTCCATTGTGTGTTCAGGTCAATGCCAAAAGCTGATTTCTTTCTACCTTCCAGGAAAGAAAGCAAGCACTTTTTGAGTAAAATAAACACTGTTTGTCCTGGAGGTGTGAGCCAAAATTCTCAGTATGTCACGTTCTTCTGTCTTCCAGACCTGGGAATATAATAGTGATTTAAGGCTTTGGGAGGAGAAATGCTAACATTTCATGTGTTAATCTGTGTATGCTCAGATAAAAGGCCAAGATTTATACTTCTGGGAGTGTTTCCATATTGTGTTTTCTCACAAATCTGAGCTAGTTTCTGTTCCTTAGGAGGTCTGAGCTCAAGCAGCAAGCTATCAGTTTGAAGAGGAAATGCAGTTTCAAAGAAATTTTCTTGGTATAGGTTGAGGATTTGCCTAGGAGCATGAGATTTTTGTTTTACTGGCATTTCATCCTGTCTGTTGTTGGGGAGAAAGAGGAGAACATGGAAAGATACAATGTGAATGGAAGAAGCTAATCTATTCCATAATAGGAAGAGGGGAGAAATACTTGGGTGGTAATACTAATCTCTGCTGGCCTCTCTGAAATGAACGAGCAGGAATAGTGCTAAGGTAGTATTATTATTAGGTCACAGGTTGAACAAAAGGCACCATGAGACTGTGGGATTTTTCACAAAAATTTGGGTTCACCTGATTTCTGGCAGCTCTTTAAATACTTGAAAAAAGAAGGGGGAAATAGTAGTTGGATTTTGTGGGCCTGTGTCCCCACTCTTTGTATAAAAGAAATGAAAAAAGTGGATGAGACACAAGGGTTTGTTTTCTTATCCTTCAAGACAATAATTGAGAATAATGTGCAGTAATTAACTCGAGACCAGGACTCTAAAAGAAAAAAAAAACTCTTAAAGCACAGTTGACTTGATTAGTATCTAATGGTCCCTTGCCATTAGATTTCATTGCATGCTTGACTTGACTATTTGCAAATAATACCTTATTTTCTGGATAGTTATGCAAATTGGACCTGCGGCAATAGGAAAACCACACTTTATGTATGGATTTGAAAATAAGGTTCCAAAGACTACTGAAGTGCAAGCTTTCTAACTTGGCTCCAGGGTTCTGCACTTCAGCCCAGTTTCAGCAACAGTATTATTGGGGATAAACTAATTGGTATGCTTAGTCCAGATCTTGGTCGGGGGTGTAAGATGCAGGCCAATGTAAATAAATGGGATAGATACCAGGATTCTGAAATTACAGGGCATGGTAATGGCTTAAGGTGCTCAGGTTCTGAAATGGGAGAGACCAGACTTTGGAAACTGTCCAGGTCTAGCCCCAGTTCAGTGTCACTGAGACTTGTGCCTGTCAAGTGCTTTTAGAAAGCACTTTGCGTTCAGTGAGTGCTGAATGAAAGTGTCAGTGTTTTATTTTCAGGCAGCTAATCATGGCATAAGAAAGGTGAATTTTAAGAGGTTCTCTTGGATAGAATTGCCTTGTTAAATGTACTTCTGCCTCCAGGCATTTATATCTCCAGAGGAAGAAGCCCCCTTCAAGAAGGGGGTCTTGGCTCATCTGCTAAGAGAAAAGCCTCCTCAGAACCTGCCACCTTTTGCCCAAGTGTCCCTGTGGAGCAAGGGGGCAATATTGCTCATATTCAGGATAGTTAAGGTCAGCTAACAGTGTTTTACATGGGACAAATAAGGTGGGTTTTTTTCTCCACAGAAAGTATTTTGTATTTATAGAGAGCCTTCTTGCTCTCTCTTCTTTATTTTAGATTTTGCCAAAGGATAAAAATTAATATCAGAGTATTTTATGTGATTATTGAGAAATTCTAACACTGTTTGGTATTCTAGATTTTTTTCACTGTTTCTTTCCCATCTAAAAACACTTGCAGAGTGTATGCCAGAGCAGCTGCTTTTGATGTTTCTTGGCATCATATTCCTATGAAATATCAAGTGTGAGGTAGTGCAGACATTTCAGTTAGTTGATGTCAAAGCACAGCTTTTGACTAAAAGTTTTTGTTCTGAAGTTACAACATTGGGGAAAAATGTTGATGCACAAGGTAAGGAAAAAAGCAAAGGATATGTTACCAAAACCAAAACAACAAGTTGTCAAGCATCAGTTAAGCTGAAGCAATTTAGCCTTTTGGCTTTTAGTCTGTTTCTAGGAACTTTTTGACAAAAAATATTGTATTACAGTCTTTAATAATCACTGTTATGGCAAAAGCTTCTTAATATTTTGGCTAGTGACAGTTCAATAAAATTTGGAAAGAATAGGCCTTTAAATTTTTCCAAATTCTTCTGTTGCTGTTGGAGACCTTCAATTTAAAATTTGAAATTTAAAATAACATATGAGGAGAAATGGTGGTGGTTGGGGGAAATGAGAATTCTAAGCATTTAACTTCTGCATACACAAGCCATTAAAAAGACTTTGTAAGTGGCAGAGAAAAAAGTATATACCTTGCAAACAGTCATTTTGACCTAATTACTTGGTGTGAGGAGTTGCTCCTGTTGTGCTCTCTGTCTTCCTTGGACCAGAGCAAGTGGAAGGCTGCCTCATGGGGTTGGCACTGTCTGGATGTTCCATACGTGATGTGCTTTTAACATGGGTTACTGGGACTTTAAAATTAGACTTTTTAAAGCTAAGAGGTCACTGAGCTTGTTTTCAGGCAAGAGCCAGAGCCCCATCCCACTCAGCAAGGAGAGTGTGACCTGTATTCTAGAGGGAGGAGCTGGCAGCTGGTCCTCATGAGGTAGACAGGCTCTTTTCAAAAAGTGCCTGAAATATGGGGGAGGCCTCTGGCTTAGGCAACATTTTTCCCTGTGACTGTGCTGCCTGCTTAGGGCTGAGTGGTGCCAAGAAATTAGCACTCAGAGTTTGTTAGTACAAATTATTTACACCTGAATTTACTCTCTTGTCCTGGAGCATAAAAGTTGCCTCCATAGGATGCAACTCCCTTCCTGTGGAAATAGTATTCCTGTGTGGTCTGGGAGTAAATTCTGCCACAAAACAAGCAGTCTGTCAGGTTCATGTCTGTGCACCTCCAGTGCTAACTGTTTTAATGTGTCCATTGCCTTCCTACACTGTGTTGTGCTCTCTGCTGTGGGAATCTCCCTGTTTGGCTGTCCTGTGGCTGTGATCTCATGCGAATTTTGGGTGTATGAGTACTCCATGCTCTAGCAGTTCCTGTGGAGCTCATGCCAGCTAACCCTGAGACTTGCCTGCTCTGATCCTATCTCTGTGTGGCCTCATATTAAGATGCCATCATAATTCTGTCCCAAGAAAAGGGGAAGTGAGCTTGTCCTTGGAAGGTGCACCTTTCCATGGTCTTTAGTCTGTGCATCCTTATTGCAAGAAGTGAAAGGAGCAAGGCACAGAATTCCAGATCTTGCTTTTCTTGGATAAAGAGGAGACAGGGAGAGGACTTATTGCAAAAAAGTGGCTTGACATGAACTAACTAGGAGTCCATAGAGAACTTTACCAGTGCATCTAGGTTTCTTTGCTGGTCAGCCTGGAACTCTGAAAAACACAGGGACTGCCAGGAGCATGGTTTTGTTACGCTGTTCTACAAAAACTTTAAATGTTTTTCTCTTAGAGAAATTACTCAGTATAGTCCTTATATTGCAATTTATCATAATGTTCGGGTATTGCATAGAACCAAAAGCTTTTGTATGAATGGAGCATTTAGGGTTTCTGTATTCACAAAGGACCACACACTCTTGAGGGTTCCCAGAATCCAAGGAGACAGCAAATTTGGAGGAGCTGTGCATTGCAAACGTCAGCATTCCTACAAATATCTTCTTGTGAAAAACATCCAAGACAAACTGGTGGGGGAGACATGTATTGAGCCAGGCACTTCCACTGTCAGCTCCAAATCAGTGCCTGGCTGATGGCAGGTGGGCTGGACAGGAGGAGAAACCTGGCCTTCCATTTCCCTGCCAACAGCTTTTCCCCAGCTTCCCTCAGTCAGTTCCTTGGTGCTACAGAAACATTTTGTGGGAGGTTTTTTAATCCTCATAACCAGCATGTTGGTCTGCCCATTGCTGAGGCAGACAAGCACTGCAGCTTAAAGATAATTTTGAGGAAGAAAGTCACAGAGAAAGTTACCAAAAAGTTAGTGAAACAGATATGCTTCAATGAGAATCCCACTCAAATCCCAGCTTGTGGCATTTTGCATTTGGCTGTTCTTTTAATGACTGGTTTTGTGATGGATTGTGCTTGGGCTTTCGAAATCAGTTTGAAATAGTTTGGTTTTGTTGTGTTGTGCGTTTGATTTTTATTTGTCAAGCACCTGCTATCTGTAAAATGCACTGCTACAGCAGAGGGCTGGGTGTGTATACTCATACTGCTTCGTACTGTGATCAAGAAATTGTTTGCTGTAGGATTCTTTTACTGTTGATGTAATATGTTTGGGAGTTTGAGCAGACATGCTTATGGTCTCCGTTGTGTTGTTAAATAGGGAATTGGCTTATATCTGTTACAGAACAGTCCACACACTATTTAGTCACAGCTGAAAGGATGCAGGATTTTGCAGTATGGGGAGTGGCAGAGAAGGATTTGGGATAGGGGAGAGGGGATTGTTGTTCTTATGCTTGGCATTTTCCTTTAGAATATTTATCACAGAAAGTTTTCATTTGGAGTTCATGTAGTTTTAGTCCCTAGGAGAAGATGAGAATTTTTAATCTGAATAATCCAGATAGCTTGATTCCAGATGTACCTACTGAAATGTGAGACTGTGGCATGAAATCACAGAATTTCCCGGAACAGTGAGACCAGACACTCGCTCTGTGCCCGGTGTATGTGAATCTCATGCTGACTGGAAAGACAATTTTCTCTGGTTTTCCATCCATTTATTGCAAGTCTGCATTGGTCCCTTGCCATTTTTCATGGTTTATTTATTTTTCTCTTTGGGAATTCAGGTTTCATCTTTCTTTTAAATGTATCTCAGTCTGCTTTCCCTTCCACTGTCTTTTGATGATGACTTTTGAACACTAATTGTTGAAAATATATCTGGCTTAGTAAATATGCACAGTAATTGAATGCTACAAACTGGCAAGTTGTGAAATAAGGAACAATTAGCTGTGCTGAAAAGCAGCCAGCAATGTGTAATTTTTGAGTAGTAGTATGGAGTTCTAGGTGAAAAGGCTAGTATTTCAGCAAGTATTGTCAAACCCCATGTTTTCAGTTAGAAACTGCAGGATATTCAGCCTTTTATGTTGCCATTATATATGTATAAGCCTGGTTATCTGTAGTTAAAAACACATGGAAGGCATACAGCTGCCTAGACAGTTGGGAAACTACATATAGCCTGTAAGCCTGTTTTTCATTAAATTTGTTAGGTTAGTATCCTACACCTGAGCCAGGATTGTGTGGTGTGATGGGGAAGCTCTGGGTATCTGATTTACAGGAAGGAGGAGGAGCTTCCAACAGTACCATTGGGTCATCTCAAACTGTTGATATCAGTTACTGGTCTCCAGACCATAAACACTGTTTGTGGAACTGTATTTTCCACTTCCAGCAGCAACTTTGGAGCCTTTGAGACATACAACAAACTTACCAGTGATGACTGACAGTACACCTTAGGCTCTTATTACAGCTCACTGCCTCAAGTTTTTATTCTTTGGGCTTTGGAGAGAAGCACAGAGATAAGCCTCTGCAGCTGCATCCTGATCAGAAATACAAATTGGCATGATTGCTCAGTCTGAGAACATTCCATAGAAAGCTGGAGTAATTAAGCAGACATAGTCTGTTTGCTCCTGAGCTTATAAAATGGATTAAGTTTTGCTTTGCCAGAATATTTAGGGATGCAGTCTTCAGTTTTCAGATGGTTTTGGACAACAGAATATTATATTGTAGTGTGGTGAAAATGGTTTAGCTCTTTCAAAAAATAATGAAGCATAACCTTATTTATCTGGGGAAAGAAATCTTTATTTGTTTTCTGGGGTTGTAATAAGTAGAGTGCTGCTAACAGTTTTATTTATTTTTAACTGCAAGGAGAAGCTGTTCCATTGCTATTTTGCTTGTGTATATATCAATTTCCTATCAGTTCCATAGCTATTTCGCTTGTGTGCATATTTGCTGCCAGTGCTTCTCATAATATGGTCATGAGATGCTATCAACAACACTGTGAAAGGTGGAAGAGCTTCCTTTTCTAACAGCAGCTTCCCTTAAACCTGTCAAAATCATGTTACTAGCTGATTTATTTTAATAAACCTGTAACTACGATCTGTAATCTTTATAAACAGAGCAATATGAACAGAACAGAGCAATATAAACGTGCTCTTGCCCATAGCATGTGGATTAGTGCCAGCTTGTTGAATTTATGGATGTAGAGCCTATGATATTAATATGGAACATTATTTTCTTAACCTGAGTTAGGTGCTCAAAATTTTTTTATCGCCATAGGGAACATTTTGTATCATTTATATTTGATGGATTCTGCTAATGCTGGAGAATATTAGTGGCTGAGAGTTGAACATGGGTTATTACTACTTGAATGCTACATGCATGGAGAAGAAAAGATGCTATTTAGGCTTACATCAGTCTGTTTATTTCCCAGGTAACATGCATGTGTCACTAGCAGAGGCTCTGGAGGTTCGGGGGGGACCATTGCAAGAAGAGGAAATATGGGCTATTTTGAATCAAAGTGCAGAGAGCCTTCAGGAACTATTCAGAAAAGGTAAGCGTTTTTTAAGTCTGATAAATACAGTCTAACTGGAAAAATCTTGGTTATATTAATGTGCCATATAAGTAAACTGCCTTGTCCTTCCTAGACTCTAAACCCAAACAAAACCTTGCTCCTAGGCTGTCTCTGGGTGACTCTTCACCACAGCCCAAAGGTTGCTTTCAGCCTTCACTTCATGTTCTGCCAGAACCTGTGGTACATCCCATTTCTTGTGGTGATAACTTCTATTATTTTAGACCCATTGAAGTGAGATGGGAACATGGGAAAAAAGTGATAAATAAGTCTGAAACCGCTGTAACACTTTGGTACTGAAGGGGACATGGGAATGGATACAGTAATGTGTATCCAGTGTGCTCTGAAGAGATTTTGTCTCAAAGTGGAAAACCAGAAAACTTCACCAGAAGCCTAGGTATGATTCCCCAAAATGCAAGTGGCAGTACCTACATAGCTACTGAAGGAATGTGGTGTTGACTTGTACTTCAAAGAAGTAGAAGTATTTATTCTATCTCCCCCCTCCCACCTCAGTAAGCTCCAAGCTCAGCATCTGCAATACTGCTAATAATACACATTTTAGCACCAGGTCTAAATATGGAACTTTTCCCCTTCCTTATGTTTTCCTTTCTTTTCTTTAAAATCTGCAAATACTTAAGGCCCTTCCCTCCCTTTATTGCTTTTTTTAATAGCAATTTATGCTAACCCATATATTGGACTTCAGTAACATCTTTAATGTGTTTTCAGATAAAGTATATGCTCCCATGATACATCCTAGTATTTCAGCACCTTTATGGGGGGGGGGGGGGGTTATCCCCTTGTATCTAAGCATGCATATGTAAGCTTATTCAGTTTTATTAAAGACCAGTCAAAGGCTCACACTTGAAAAATAGTCATTGTTTTGCCACATTACTATGCAAGGGGCAAATATTTCTTATTTGGGGCAAAATATTTTGTATTTTTTGCAAGTATTTGATTTAGAATTTTATCAAGATTCAACATTTAGGTTGTTTTGGGCTGATTTATTCAAGATTTTGTTTAGGCAATCTATCGAGTCAGACACTGGCTCTGTCTTGCATGTTGCACAGCCTCTGAGAGTGGTCTCTGCTGGATACTTCACAGGCTCCAGAGAAGGCAGATGTAGGCAGAAACTGCTACATGGTGCCCAATTTCTGATCACACTTGACTTAACTTTACAAATATTAATTTCACCAACTTCTCCAACATATTTTTTGCCAGGTGAATTATAGGTAGTTTTGACATCCCATTCAAATTTACCTTCTTCCCTTTACCAGTGTTCTCACAGCCCATGTGCAGTCAAGAGCTTCCCCTGTTAGGAACGCTGAGTTTATTATTGCAGTTTGACCTGTCCTGCTGCTTCTCATATTGCAAGAAAAGGAAAGCTGGCATCTGCTTTCCTCTCTTTCACTATTTGTTGTCTTTTGGAGACAGTCAAGACCTTGACTTAAGAGGGATCTTGAATAGGTAGAGGTTTACTCTTGTAAACTTTACAGGAATTGACACATGGAGCTCCATTTTCTAATGCACCTGCAGGATCACAGTTGTATGAGCACATATGAGTGGTTTCACTACTAATTTTCCACTTAAACCTTTATCCTAGGTCTAAATTTTTTTTTCAAAAAGGGAGTCTCCACTGAAAATAAGAGCTTGCCCTTTTGTCCTGAGAGTAGTGCAAAAAGTTCCATAATCTCTATGAAGATTGCATGCAGGCATCGACAGCGAGAACACAGACAGCCCTCCTTCAGAAGAACCAGTACTGAAAGATGAGAGCACAAAACAGAAATCTGCCCCAGGACTTCTGATATGTGTTTTTAAGGCAAGGGAGTGTTTGCCAGCCAAGACTGGCTAAGGTGGCAGGAGCTTCTGATCTTACTTCCTATCCATGAAGACCAAAACACAAATTCAGATAAAATCAGTGCCAGAAGAATCTGTCTCTTTTTTGGAGATGGAGCTGTTTTATTGAGTGTTTTTTCTGCTAGTTCAGCAAACTATTTTCAGTTGCTAGCTATTAATTAATCTGGGATATAGCCTTTGGTAAAAAGCACTTCAAGAAACACTCAAACGAAAGAGCTTTTCTATGTAGCTAAGGTTGATAAAGATAATCTAATTCCTCCCAGCAAGAGTTGGATAACCAGACAGTCTTTAATGAAGGTTGTCTTCACTCAGGAAGCAATCTAGAAGCTTTTGTCATGTTGAATATCAATTTCTGTGCTGGCTTATGAAGGTGGTGTTGAGATGCAGGAATAGAAAATGTGGAGGTTCCTCTAGGCTTGTCTGACTCAATTTTACACTTTATTTGTGGAGGACTTGTAGCAAACAGGGGATTCTAGAGAAATCTTGTTTTCCTTCGTCAAATTTCAGGCCCATTTCTTCCATGTATTTGGTGTGGAAGAGCTATTTTATGACAGAGGGTGAGTTTCCTAAATTCTTCAGAATTGACTGATCACTTCTGGGCTAAAGGAAATAGGGCAAGCTTTTAGCTTCTGCAAGATGACAGCATGTTTAGCTTTGACCAGCTCTCAAAAGTGCTCTTCCTCCCTGTTCTGAGTCCTGGAGTCCCTGAACATGCTGTTCTGTAACAAAATATAACCTTTACTGAATATTTCGTAAATTTTTTCTTCCAAAAAAAAAAAAAAAAAAAAAATAGGCATATTGTTCAATGGTCTGTGCACCAGCTGTTTTGAAATGAGGGGGATAAAAAATGCAGTGGAAATAGCCAACTCTTGAATTGCCATCTGTTGGCAGCTTCCCCAGGCCAGTCCAGGAACCACACTTAAAGGAATTACCAGCCCAAGTAATTATTTATGTATGTGATCCTGGTAGAGTTTTGGTGGTTTGTTTCAAGTTGGGAATCTTGCTATCGCTCAATCCTGTTCTTCAATTAATTTCTTACTTAAGCTAGTTTCTGGAAATTAGAAAAAATATCCAGAACAAGCTTCTGTTACAGATTTGAGGACTTCTCAATATATAGAAGTTGTGCATGTCTTTTAGTGAGTCTATCTCTTATCCATCAAAGCACTGAATAAAAGAAGCACAGAATGAAAATCCATTGTCTTAATGGTTAATTGCATATCACATCACACCTTATTCAGCAACAGATACAGAAATGTGCATGTTTTTATCCCTCTTTGTATTTAGGGTTCTAACAGATGCTGAACTCCTTAAAAATGCTTCACACATTTATTCCTATCATTATAAAAAATGAAAGCTTAGATTGAAGTGCCCAGTTACGAATCACCAACTTAGAAGACCAGCTCTGGTATCTGTCTTGTCAGCATGTTATAAGCTATTAAATGAAGGAGAAAGGCAATCTAGGACTCAGTTGCAGATCTGACATCAGTTGCACTGGTGATGTTGAGATTAATCTGGAGATTTGAAAAGGCCGATACCAGACCTGCCCTTCTCTTATATCTGTTTAATTATCTGCAATAACTATTTTGTTGTTGAAAGGGTGTATCAGCCGTTTCAGACGTGCTGTATCTTGCACTCAGAACTCCATGAGGTCAAAGAAACAAGTCTTTGAAGTAATCTCAAATGTGAGTGTATAAGCATAAGGAGAATGCTGTGCTCGCTGCTGCAGAGAATTATAAAACAGGCGTCCCTCTAATTTTCTAGCTTTAACTGGAAAAGATTTATCTAAACTGGAAAGTGGGAAAGCCTTCATATATCACTTAGGCCACACCTCAAATTGTGCACTGAGGATTCTGAAAATAATTGGACCTTAAGTCTGGAGACACGTGTCTAAAGGAAGGGGGAAGAGAAGGGGGAAAGTGTCTGATATTAAAAAGACAGGTTGAGCAAAGAAAGAAAATCTTTGCAAGTTGAATGTCTTGCAAATTTGCATATGGGAAATGATTTATGTAAAGAAAAGTTATATTATCTGAAAGTGGATGTAAAGAAGGAAGATTATGGTTTTCAGGGACCTGTAAATCTTGTTGACAGTCAAACTACTGTAGTTGCTTTGCTTGAGTAAATGTAATGAAAAGAAGGAAGGCAAAGTGTGAAATGTGTTGGTGGGGGCTAGTGGTGAGTCCAAAGTAATGGCAGACCTAGTTGGGATGGAGCAGGAAATGGATTGGTTTGGTTGTCAAGAAGAAAAATGCAATAGGCAGGGGTAAAACCCCAAATCCTCATTTCCTAGCTTGTCCTTGTTGACAGGTGATAAATGATTGCTTTTTCCCTTTGCCAGTAAATGTTGGGGAATGATTTTTCTTTTTTCCTTATCTGGTGACATTTGATCTTTTGGTTGCTGAGAAGGAGAGAGATTGGGCTTTTGTAATTTTATTGGGGTTTTAAAAATGTTTTTGTTTCTATTCCTCATGCCTTCCTCCACCCACCCTCCTCACACCAGAGGCTCAGTGACTACTTGCATCTTTGCAGAGCTCTGCTGGATGTAGTCAGCACGACAGTGAAGTGTAGTGTGGTGTTTGATTGTGGGGCAGCTCAAGAACAGAAATTGGCCTCAGAAACTAATTGTTCACCCTGTCTCTTGCTCCAATATCCTAAGGAAAGAGCACATTTCAGTTTTCCATGGGGTTCAGTATCCCATCAGAGCTCTCCTGTCCCTTTGTGCCGAAGGGAGAGGGAGCAGAGATGCTGCAGTTCTGCCTGCCCTGCACAGCAGGCGTGCAGGGGCACGCTGCACCAGCCCAAGGAGAAGAGGGTTTCCAGAAGTGGTCCCATGTACTGGCATAATCCTGGCCAGGCTGTAGGGAATTCAGTGGTCTGTCTGCCTCCAGCCTGGCCTGAGCATACAAATTTTCAGATTACTTCTCTCATTGAGGGCTATGGAGGGAAACAAAGATGTGTGTTGAAAACCTTGTGTATATTTTTGGGTTGTTCTGTGCTTTTCAGAGATTTGTGTGTGTGTGTCCTGTAATAATGGCTGTGGCCTAAGAGAGAAGTGGGGGAAAAAGATCCTGAGGCACTGACTTGACTGTAGCTTGGGAATTCAAAATTACCTGCCATCAATAATGTAAAATAGATCCATTTCAAATATTTGTCTTCATGTTTCTTAGAATGGGGTGGGTCTTTTTTATCTTAGGCTATTTCTATGCTGTTAAAGCACATAAAGGATTTTTTTCCTCTCTCATTTGTTTGGCAGTCTTTAGCTCTGTAGCTGAAGAGTGTTTCTGTTTTTATTGTGTTTAAAGCCAGTTCATTCTCTCATTTTAAGTAAGACCACACTATTTATCTGTCTTGGCACTGCTTGAAATGCTGTGCTCTCACAAGTGTTTTGTTACTGAGTTGCATAGTTCTGGAGTTAACTCAGAAGGCTGGCAGCTCTAGCAGAGCTGAAAGCCCAATGGATAGAAAATTGACCAGGAGCCATATCCTGAATTCTAGTGCCTTTAAAAAAGGGTGTTGAAACACTTTTTTTTTTTTTTTTTTTGTCATTTTCCTTGGTATTTTCAGGAGTATGTTACCCTTACTGCTCTTGTAAATTATTCTGAAAGCTTAAGCAGAAGATGACATGAATATTATCACTATTATCACTGGAAAATACTTTCTTTGGTTTTCCTATAGTTGCTGGCTGTTTGATGCATTGCACCTTTGCTACATTTTATCCATGGTGCAAACACATTAGTGTTATTACAAAGTATTTCCTTAGGTGTATCTACCTGGTTGGAGCTTTGAGATAGTTATTTTGGTTTATGATGCATGCCTTAAGGAAGAAACTGGAGAATTAATTGTTTTATCCTCATCCCTCATAGCAATAGATGAGATTCCCTGGAGTTGTGATGTAGGCACTAGGATCTGCCACATTAGTTATAAACTACTGAAGGAGGAAGCTGAGAAAACGTCAGTAAAATGAGCCTGGCAAAATCAGTCTTTTTCTAAATTTACTATTTATGACATTAATTTTACATTGCTTGAGGTCATGAAGATTTTTGTGTGGGGGTGGATCAATAAATTCAGACTCTACATCTATAGGGGACAAATGCTCTAAAGTTTGTTGAAATTAATACTGGGAAGACTTCAGACTAATTGGGAGGCTTTATTTTTTTGTCTTAGCATGTTTCAGAATATGAAGAGTTTTTATGTATTTCAAGTATTTGTTATACAAAATGTTAAGACTAAAGCCTCTACATTTCTTAAGGTTCATGAGCTGGGACTCAACATCTTAAAATATTATAAGATGTTGGTTGTTTAGGGTTTTTATATCAGTGGTGAATACACATAGCAGTGGTGCAGAATCCAATAGTTACCTACAGGATAATTTTTGAAAGTCAAAGGCCAACTAAGGTAGTCTTCCTGAAAATATTTTTGGAAGTTTTGCTATATAATGTGGTATTTTCTTGTTACGTATAATAGGAATGGCCTGTCCATCTTTATGTTTCTTTTTTTTAACATATGAACTTGCTGCCACAACAGCGACCAGCACTTGTTCTGTTTGTTTCAGAGGAAGTTGGGTTAGAAAATTGAAGGACTTACTTGGGAGATCCTTTTACACCTGATACCTGCAAGCAGTAATTTAATACATTTCCTAGGAGATTAGAAATATTCTAGATTTCAAGATAGTTCATCAGTCTAGGAACCAGCACTGTAGGAATATCCTGAGCTGGAGAATGGAAAATGTTAGGAGTGGTGCTAATGGAGGAAATTATTATTCTGCTGGTTTTGCTTACTATGTTAAGAGAAAAGGACATATTCAAATTGTGTTTCCTCAGGTCTTTGATATATTGTGTAGCAGCAGGCAGAACTATTGCCTTTTTGCCTATGAAAAAATAAAAGTTAACTTTTAGTTTAACTTGGTTTAAGTAAACTTTTAGTGTACTTAATTTTACATTAGTTTTACTTAACTTACTTTATTTTATGTCTCCTTCAGTGTAGAAAAAATATTTTGACTTAAGGTAATTGTTTTTGGTTGTTTTTTTTTTTTGTTTTTTTTTTTTAAGTTAGTTTGACAGCAGTATCATCAGACATCAAAAACCTAGCTGGCAAATTGCATATCTTGGTTACTTTTGGTTCTGCAATTTCAGTGCTTCAGTTTCGAAATTTTCAGGTATTTGTAATATTTTTTCACTTTAGACTGAAAAGGACTTCTGTGCCCCAAAACTCTTTTGTTTTGTCCCCTTCTATTAGCTACTCAAATGAATATTTTCCTTTCCTTTCCTTGGTCTATTCTCTTCTGAGCATTTCTACTGCTGTACTGCTATGTTAGGATTGGAGCAAAGTACATTCCTGTTGTAGGAATTAACCTTAATGACATGTGCACTGCAGAAAGGGAACATTTTATATGTCAACTGTAACATAAATGAAATAACTTCAGGACAGGGGATTGTGAGTATTTTAGCAGGCTCTTCCTGAGTTTGTTGGTATGAATAATAAGCGAAGAATAGTCATAAAAGATAGGTGTTACTCCCCAGTGTGATTAAAATGGAGGTTGTTGTGGTGATTGTGAAACACCGCAGGTGGAAAAGGAAGCATGAATCTATTCCAGTAATAGTATGTAGGCTGATAATAAACTAACATCCAGCAAGGGCATCAAATAACATTGCTTCATTTTCAGTGTGGCTTTTGTTTTTTTTCTTCCCTTTTCAATTACAGCTGATCCTACTGCTCTGGGATTCATCATTTCTCCATGGTCTCTCCTGTTGCTTCCATCTGGCAGTGTGTCATTTACTGATGAAAATGTGTCCCAACAAGACCTGCGAGCGTTCACAGCACCAGAGGTTCTGCAGAACTACTCGCTGTCATCCCTGTCAGATTTTGAAAAGGTACAATGCCTCTTCCTTGGCAGATAGCTCTGGTGTTTTGCTGTTGATCCCTTCACAAAATAGCTTTAAACTGTCCTTTTTGTCTCCCCATGGTTCGTGATTCATGTAATTTCTTTTGTTGGTGGGGGGAGGGATTGTCCTAATTTGTTTTTTCTGGTTAAAGTGGAATAGTGATTATAGTTGTATGCAGTTGTGAGGGAGAGTCTGTACAAGCCCTGGCCACGTACATACTTGGGCAATGGCTGCACAGAATTTCCACTTCTCCTTTTTAACTCTTTCACAAGGGTAAATGTTCAGACAGGTAAGGTTTGTATATGTGGTCACCTCCAGGTCACTGACAAGTACAGTCAAAATTATTACCTTCTCAGCTGTCTTCTTGACACGAATTCGTTGTGAATGGTAACACTTGCCTCAGAAAACCATTCCCTTGGCTTAGCCAAAGATATTTAGCTGTGGGAGTGAAAAGGAAGCTGAGCTATTTCTATCTCCTTGGCTTCCCTGGATCAATAATCCTTAGAGAGAAGCTAGCCACAGACAGTGTTGTAATCTGGGAACAATTATGACGTTTGGCAGTGTTCCTTCAGGAAGAAATAGCTCTTACTTCAGAGGAAAGTGGTATTGGCATCAATGGCTGTTGTATGCACAAAGACTACTAAAACATATGTTTCTGTGTTGAATATTTTGTCTTAGCAGCTTTTTGTATACAGTCAATTTTCTTCAGGGCTATATCACCAAACACCTAATGAAAATCCACGGTTACTCCCAAGCCCTTTAGACATCCTTCTTGTCCTGCATATTGTTAAAATTAATGGTATAATAAAATATGTTTAGAGTTTTGTCTATAGCAAAGCTTTAAACAATTAGAAACCTAGGCTGAAAGTTTTGATACAGAAGTAAAAATAACACCAACATCAATGAAGACTCAGGTTCAGTTATGTGGGATGCAGCTGCCAAATCCTGTAGTCATATTGTTGGAATTGTTTATTTGCTTTCAAGAGGTTTTGAAGACAGTAGCATTGCTTCTAGTGCCAGCTCTGAAGTTATTGTACAAAACTGGCCTTTAAAAATGGCAGAAAAAATAGTTCTGAAGTGACAAGCTTGTGAACTTGATCAGAGCTGATTGCATCCTTTGTTCTGTGCTAGTATTCAGAATGCTACTTTTTTTCTTTTTGGAATAAATGGAGGACTGTTACTGTGAAAAGCCATGCTGTGATGTTTCTTAATCTTTAGGAAGGAAGCATTCAGAGGGACCTCTGTGGCCTATAAATGCCAACACAGAGCTGTCAATAGGCAATGACCAATGACTGGCACTCTGTACATTTCAGGGCTGACTAATCCTTACTGATTGGGGCTGTGTGAATTTCTTCCCTGGTGTCAGCATCACCTTGCTTGCTGGAAGGAAGGTGGTCCTCTTACCTGCTTATGTGGAAGAAGGAAGCCCCCTGAAACATAGCTTTGTACAAAAACTGGTGTCCTTTTATGGCTTTATTAGTTGAAGTTGGTATGGCTGATAAATAGCTTATATGTACATCCCTCTTTTTTTTGACTGCTTCCCTTTGCATTCCTATTAAACTCTGTTTCAGGTGGTACACTGGTTCTTTGTAAAGAATATGTCAACTTTGTGTTTCTTAGATTACAGAATCAGATCTTGCTTTGCTGACTGTGATAACTTTTGACTCATTTAAACATTTTTTTTTCTTCTGTCACAGTTGGCTCAGTAGTTCACTGAATTCATTTACTGGAAATAGTTGGTGTTTTCCTTTTTGATTGTTCTACTAAAAGCTGCTGAAGGCAGAAAAACACCTTGTTTTTAACGTTTTTAAAGACCTTTTTTTAGGACAGTGATAGGGTTACCATTGTCTTTTCATTTATGATTGTACTTGCTAATACAAATTAACGGTGTATTCAAGGAGATATACTAAAAATAAATTACAGTCAATAAATGAATACCCCTTTGATTCCAAGACACACAGTCAATTTGAATCCAAAATATGTCTGAGGTAACTGCAAACTTATTTGAAATAGTCACCAAACCACTCAAAATTAGAATCGAGATTGAGTTGAGGAATTAATTTCATGTTGATCTATTTATTGTGGAACATATTTTAAGTATAGTACAAGCATTAATTAGAATTTTTGAATAAATGCTCTTATTTTGAAAGCTGTTTTCAGATAGATTAGTAGAGTAGCAAGTTTTAGTTAACATCTCATTTCTGGAAATATATTTGGGTATGTTGAAGCTCAGAAACAGAATGATGGAATACCCTGATATGAAAGGGATCATCAAGTCCAACTCCAGATTCCAAAGAGGGTAACCCAGAAATGTATCTGACCCTTGTCCTAATTTTTCTTGAAAACTGACAGATTTAGGACTATGACAGTGTCTCTAATTAGAATTAACTAATTTTATAACAGTCTTTTAATTGCTGTTCTTGATTTATTGGGGGACTGAGAGTTGGGGAACTTCATTTTTGTTTGGTTGGGGCTTTTTCTTGATTGTTTTTGTGTCTTTTGTGTTTTGTTGGATTTTTCTGAAAAGTTATTTTTTGCATTCATTATTGCCATGAAAGCATATTCACTTTTTTTGTGTAGCTGTGGTATATCTTGATATGTAAGGAAGAACTTTGTAGCTTTTCAGTTGAAAGGGTAATGGATAATAAACCAGACAGAGAGCAATTTTCTCAGTATTTGAAAAAGAATTTTTCTGATAGGATAGGACAGTGGTATTGACTTAGAACCCTTGATGCATTTTATGCATTTTTCTGACTACTGTCCTAATCTGTTAAGATTTTTGTCAAATGATATCTCTAGAATTTAAGTAAAATGTTTTGCTTTTAGTTGGTGAAGAGGCTGACTTATGTGAGCTTTTAATTTATTTCTTGTAATTGCTTTTCCTTGTAATTGTTGTTCATTGCCTTCAGAATTATTCAATATATTTGTTGCTTTAAGTACCATAAATATTGCTAATAACATGGTATAAAGAGCCATGACTAGTGTATATTGCACAGTTTAGAAAAACCGACCTTTCTTTCCACACTCACCTGTTTTGTTTTGATAGTCACCTACAGAGCCAGCATGTGCCTGTGTTCTTAATTCTGCAGTATTTAAAAGCTTTATTCCCTTTACTGGTGGGTGTCTTATGTTGAAGATATATTAATTGTTAATCATATGTGTAATGGTTCATGTATTTATACCTTAAAATATCAGTTATAGGTTAAGGTACTGCTTTCAATGTTTATATTCTTTTGTTCATTCCTTCTTTTTCCTTTGATCTCAATTTTTGTGGTCTCATTAGGATAACCCCCTGCTTGAGTTGTGCTAAGGTCCGCCTTGCCTTCAGACACAGGTTTTAAGGATCCTTGGACACAACCATGCAATCTTCACCCCACACTAGGCTGATTGTATGGATTTCATGAGTTTCTGGCTTCAGTGTGAGATGGAAGCTTAAAATTGAGCAGAGAAGAAGGGGGGCACTGGTTGGATGCTGTATGTTCTGTAGCACTAGGATTTGCTTCTCTGAACCTCATGTAAAGGAGAGGTAGGATGTGAAAGACGGCTGAGCTTAAATAGCTTTAAGTCTGCTTTGCATTTCCAGCCTTGTTCAATGAGTTGACAGATATCTCGTGTCTTATGGCAGGTCCACATCTATTCTCTTGGTATGGCACTCTTTTGGGGAGCTGACCACGAAGTACCTCAAAGTCAGGTAAGTTTAGATTTGGTTTTGTTTAATATTGCAACTTCAGACTTGATGTTGTTTGACTCTGGATTTGAGTTTCCAAAGCAGGATGTCGATGTCATGCTGAGACATTGAGGACTGAGATTCCTTTCCCAGAATTTTACACAATGGGTCAGGTTAGAAAGGACCATAGTGGGTCCAACCTCCCTGCCCAAGCAGGGTCATCCCAGAGCACATGGCACAGGATTGCATCCAGATGGTTCAGTGAGAGAGACCCCATAGCTTCTCTGGGCAGTCTGTTCCAGTCACTGCACAGTACAAAGTTTTCTTTCCCATACTTGGAGCTTTTTCTTGTCAAATGTGGTGTTGTCTTGCAGGGAGAAGGTGCTGATGGCACATTTATGTTAGTTTACATGAAGATACATCTGGGCTGGTCTAGCCTATAATGCCTTAGGCTGAAAGACAGCAGTTTAAGCTGCTGACAAAGGAGAAAATAATTTGATTTGGTTTAGGCTTATATAAAAATAAATTTGGAACTAACATGGTTGTTTTACACATAATAAACTTATTCTCCATGCTGCCTGCCATAGCTTCTGTGAATCTGGACTTGGCACATGCAGATACTTACCTTTCATAATGGCCGAGAAAGGGTTTGAATTGTTTGGAACAGGGAGTAGACTCTTGCTATTGATTTGTCAGTCAATGAAGACACAGTTGTAGACTGCTTAGAGCTGAGTGCTATTGTTCAATGTGGTTATTTTGCACACCCAGCAAAACTCTTAGACTGTCCTGCCAAAACTGACTGAAGATAAATGTGATTCACTATCTTCCTCAGTGCTCCTTCCCCACTCCCAATATATCTAGAATAGTGAAAGTAAGATGAAATGCTTCTGACAAAGCATTTCATGATGGACTTGCAGCTGTGGGAGAAGCAGTTTGTGGTTCAGATTTAGGTTTTTTCCTACTAGTAGATGTTATATACCAGACTAAGGAAGAAAATTTTTAAAGATTTCAGCACTTCAGGCATTCAGTTCCTAATATTTTGTTTAACACAGTGGTAGTTGGGATCTCAGTTGTACTTACTTGGAAGTAGCTGCCTGAGTGCAGCTAAGTGAGGTTAAAAACTTTGAAGCTCTGACTATTTAGGGGTACCTGTTCATAATGTCTACTGTGCCTGTCCCAAAATCCCTAGAGTTTTCTTAGATACTAGGGCTTTTCTCTTTCTTTGCTCCCCTGTCTTGTAGGAGATGAAAGGAGCAGTATTCAACAGTAGTAGGAGAGTGCCTTAACGTAGGTGACTTAAAGAAAGTAGGTGTTGAGAGGAAATGTAGGCATAAATTTTAGTCCCTGTTTTCTTTGTTTCTTTCTTTGGTGTCAAAAGTGTGGCAATGGTTTCTGATAATGTAGTGGAAAGTCATGCTCTACCTGCTAACAAAACAGTATTTCCCCAAAGACAATGTGGTGAGGGTATGCCTGGAAGGAATTTGCCTTTGGGACATTGTCAGATGGTTACTCTGTCCTGTGGAGCTAGTGTTGGCAAAAGAACAGTCTTGTGCATGGCATTACTTTAGTGCATTAATTTGCATGCACAGATTCTCCCTTTTTTTTAATACCTTTTCTGTATTTGTCTACCTGTGTTCATTATTGAGCTGCTTCTCTGCTGGGAGTGTGGCTGAACATGAGATTCATATCTTATTCACATACATTATTTTTATTATTAGTTAGAAGTGATAAACAGATAGATGGGAAAGGCCTATATTAATTAAATCAGAGTGGTCCAGAGTGTCTTTTTTATGGTTCACCTTAAGAGTGCTCACACAGGGAAGATTGAAAGAGTGCAATTGTTTGAAGCACTCTGTGATGCAAAAAGCTTGACAGCGTTTGTTTTGTACTTTGTGGGTAACCACCCACTTTGGGAGAGCTGCGGATCAGAAAGCTCAGGTCCCAAGTGCTGGAGGCACCTGACAGCAAATGTTATCACTGACTGCTGCATACCCTGTGGAGGGATATTCCATGCACAATGTGCTGCATTCACTGAATGGGGAGAGCAGAAAGACATCCAGATTTATTTTTTTTTTTTTAGGCTGTATGGGTGTTATCCTGCAGTTATGAAGTTCTGCTTTGTTAACCAGTGGCTTGGTTATTTTATTCCTTACTTTTTGTTGGTACTGTTTGGTGATATCACTGAATTTGGGAATGCTAACACATGTGCTGCAAAATATTGCTAAGGTGAAGAACTGCAGAAAGTGAGCACAGAGGGTTGTACAAAATTACTGTGATGAGGTTTGAATTTTATACTTGTGAGTGGCAGAATGGTCAAAATTAAAGATTAAAACTTCCTCTGAACCTTCTCCCTTTTGCTTTATTTTCACTTACTCATTAAATGTTTGAGAAAGTCATTTGTGTCCAGACCTTACAGATCAGGCAGCTTGTTTAGGCCAGGTCATTGTAGCATTGAATCCAGAGGCTGAATGCTTCTTTCCTGTTCTACAGCCACTATTTTTTCACATCCTACACGATGACTTTCAAACTAGCACTCAGATAATAATAAAGTAGCACTACATTATCTGAGTAGGCACTCAGATAATGTAGGCACTAAGTCTCATAAATAGTTAATGTATATTCTTGAGTGTCTTTTGTTTCTGAACATTCCCCAAGCCACTATTAAAACTGATTCTCCCATCTCCCCTGTCCTTGTCACTAGCCTATCAAGCTTGGAGACCATCTCAACAGCATCCTCCTGGGCATGTGTGAAGATGTCATTTACGCCCGTGTGTCTGTGAGGACTGTTCTGGATGCCTGCAGTGCCCACATAAGGAACAGCAACTGTGCCCCTTCTTTCTCCTATGTGAAGCAGTTGGTCAGACTGGTTCTGGGAAGCTTGTCTGGGGTAAGTCTGTGTCAGCATTTGAGGAAGCAATAGAGGTGAGCAGGAAGAGAGCAAAAGTGCTAATTCAGAGTCACTCTGCAGTCTTTCTTCCTCTTGTTTTGGTATGTTGCAATTTTGACACGGGTGAGTGTTGAGAGGAGAGAATGGCTTCTGTCCCCATGTAGCAGTGTGCACTTGACAGTTCCTCCTGGAACATGCATTCATGGGTTTCTGAGGAGGTCATTTCATTAACTGTCTGCACTGAAAAAAAATGTAGGGAGAAATGGGAGAACAAGGTGATGAAGTGTAGGGCAAGGCTTAGACTTGTTGTTACTTGAAATGCTTCAGAAATGATTGCTGTGAGTTTACTTTAAGTTGAAGATATGCTTGACTTTTGGAGAGTTGCTTATTAACAGAAAGGCGGTGTGCCGGTTTTCTTGCACTTCTGCTCAGCTCTTCAATATGAGAATTGTGGAGGATTTTATTGTCTAATAATGACGAAACTGTTTTTAGAAGTGAAAGAAATTACATGAACTCATTGTGCAAAGTTACTATTCCTGATGGGCAACTTCTCTCTCCACTTAAACCATTACAGCATAACTTCAGAAAAGTTAAATAATTTTAACTAAATAAAGGAAGACCATAAATTGTCATAGAATCATAGAATGATTTGGGTTAAAAGCGACCTTAAAGCTACATCCAACCTCCCTGCCATGGTCAGGGATACCTTTTGCAAGACCAGGCTGCTTAGAGCTCCATCCAGCCTGGCCTTGAACACTTCCAGGGAAAGAGCATCCACAGCTTCTCTGGGAAACCTGTGCCAGTGCCTCACCGCCCTCACAGTAAAGATCTTCTTCCTAATAGCTAATCTAAATCTTCTCTCAGTTTTGAAGCCATTTTCCTTTGTCCTGTCACTACATGCCCTTGTAAATAGTTTCCTTTCCGTCTTTCTTGTAGACTCCCTTCATGTACTGGAAGGTCACGATTAGGTCATCCCAAGCCTTCTCTTCTCCAGCCTGAACAACTCCAATTCTCTCAGCCTTGCCTCATAGGAGAGGTGCTCCACCCCTCTAATCAACTTGGTGTCCTTTCTCTGGACTCTCTGCAGCAGGTCCATATAAATTAAAAATTGCTGTCTAGAGAGACAACACTGAAATTGCATGAAAAATATTTAATTTGCTCATGCTTCATTTTTTTTTTTTTTTTAATAAAAAGGTATGATCTAATTGTTAGATAGTTTCTTCATATATCTGGTTTGGAAATGGTTGCAGAAAGTGAGAGGTCCCTGCATTTGTCTAATATTTGACAGCAACTGATTATGCCGGGCCTCCAGAAATAGTGCTGAGCCTGAGCTCCACAAAGCATTGTCTAATCTGTGAGGTATGTCTGTCAGTCCAGTGCCCCTCACTGTAGTGTCTGAAGTCTTGTGTAGTTGCCAAGTGGAACTAGTCTGTGGTTCAGTGAAATAAAAGGCTACAGGGCCTTCATCAGTGGTGCTGTTAAAATAAAGACCCAACTTTTAAATCGGGCCCCAAGCTATAGAAACAGCCCCTCTGGAAAGTGAGTCATTATTCTCCAAGTTGTTGATGGCCATTTCAGCAAGTTTTCTGCTTCCCTCCTCTTGTTCTTGTCAGCAGGCTTTCAGGGAGTCTGGGGTTGGTGTGCAGGACTGATCTAGACCAGCCTGCCAAAGACAGTGGAGAGCTGAATCCAACTAGTGTACTCCCAATCTCCTGTCCATGTTGCTAATGAAGGAGTGGGACAAGCAGTTATCCAGTGTTGAAGCTTTGCTTATTTCCTCTGCCAACGACCTTTTTAATTCTGAACGTGTCACTGCACTGGCTTTGCAAGAAGACAAGAAAAAAACCTAGCTGAACAGATCCAAGAGTTAACAGAGCAATGACAGCACAGCTGTGCTGCTAGGTTTTTGTGCACCTTAGCCAGCCAGCCCGGTTGGTTTTAATGTTCAGTGATCTGTATGTGTGCTGGAATTTTTTAGCTAACAAGAAAAATGTATAAATTTTGTTTTTTCAGAGGCAGAGTACAACTTTTATTCCAAGGTTCACCTGCTCTAATTTTGATGGGCCTCATCAAAGGCTCAAGGGGTTTTATCTCTATAACTGGTCATTTGGTGGTATCTGGAGCACAGCTGAGAGGTCCCATTTGAAAGTTTTCATTTCCCATGTTAATATGCATTGTAAAGGGCAATATAGCCCCAGGCTGATTCAGTCTGTTTCATGTTAACTGAGTTATATTTTAACTGTGAAGTCTGCTAGATTTGTCCTTCCCTCCTGCTGTCCAGGTTACACTGCCACTATACAAAAAGATCTTTCTAAGAATGTTTTGGTGTAGCAAATAAACTCTTCTTTGAATGATTGTACATGTGAAAGTTTTTCCTAGGGAAGTAGTGATTTTAAAAAAATAAGGTTAAGTGAAAAGTTAGTGGGAGTAGTTAAGGCTGACTTGTGAAAGGAATGTGCCTGAGGGGCTGAAGAGGCTGCTCACAAATGGGTGCGTGTGATTTGACATGTGCAGTAAGTCCTGTGGGGGTACAAGACAGTTCTTCCTGTTATGCAGAAAACTCATCAGTAGAACTAGGAAAGTTCTAGTCATGCTGTGATCATGGAAGATGGTTTTTGAGTGCTGCTGTCCCTTCAGTTTGCAGTAGGGGTGGAATATGTTTAAGTTACATCCTTGTGAACTTAATTTATTCTTGGTAGAAAAAAGGTAGACTGTGTAGTTAAATAAAGTGCACACTGTTCAAATATAGATAATTCGATGAATCCATTCTTTATTGAAAAGTTTAAACTCCCATTCTGCACTTAACTGTTTCACACTGACTAATATTTACATGCATTTGCATAAAACAATGCTTGTTTCATACAAATATGAGCTCTTCCAACATTTTGACTTTGTTACTGCCTTTTTTTGCAGATGGATCAGCTGTCTTGTAATGGAGATAGAAAATTGCAGCCAGACAGGAGCCAGGCTATTCGGGAGAGACTGAGGGGAAAAGGGCTTCCCACAGGTAAGTGGTTCATTGCAGCCCTGTGGAAGACCAGGTTTGCGGTATGCTCTCTTTCCCCCCCTTATCCCAGCTAGCTCCAGGGGAAAGGGGAGCGCGGGCAGATCTTCAGCTCCTCCCGCTGAGCCCTCGCGGGCTTTGGGCGGGGCTGTGTGGGTCTGAGAGCAAGCAGCGAGTCCCACGGCAAATAAAAGGAGAGAGTCTTTCTCCGGGGGGCAGAATTCCGTTTTATTGCAACCCAACGGGGAGAGCAATAATCGAAGGGGCCGCGGCTTGCCGCGCCGGTGTTTGTCTGTGCCGCGCCGCAGGCGGGGCGGTGCGCGCCGGAGCCGGCCGAGAGAAGCGGCGGCTGCTCGAGCGGGGCAGCGGCGGCTCGCGGGTGCCAGCCAGGAGAAAGCCGCGGGCGTGCCGCACCTGCGGATTAAGTACAGGACAGGGGGAAACTGGGGCAGCCAATGGGGTAACGCCACGGGGGGTCTGAGGGCAGTGGGGTGCAGGGGTACATCCAATGGGGGGCGGACAGGTGGAGGGTCCCAGGTCGTCTGCCTATCGCCCGGCTTCCTGGGTAGAAGATTCTAGGTTGGGGGAAGGGATACCGAGTGACAGACAGGCATCTGGGGGTAAACACAGTGACTTGGCAATTTCTCGGGGACAACAAACCGCGGGGAGAGACGGAAAGACCCGGGGGGTCGTTACAGAGCGGGGGTGGGGGTACATGGAACGAACTTATACATAATACAAATGTGATAAAACATATAAAAGCACAACTCTACACAGGTTTGGGGAGATTCTGCAAGCAAAGAAATCAAATAGAGGAGGACTTGCTTACATTCACAGAACTCTGATGGTTCAGTGTCTAGCTAAATGTTGGTGATGGTTTCAAGAAAATATTTGTCTTTTTTCAGTTCAGTCCTTATGGTAGGAGCATTTTAAAGGTTCTCAGCCAAATGTTTTGTTTCTGGAGAAAGGAGATTTTCAACTGGAGGTTGGTCAGCTAGAGGAATAGGAAGCAGCTTTTCCTTTTTCCCTCTTTCTTGTGAACTCTGCTTTCTCATCATAGCTCTAATTGCACAAAACATCTCTTCCTGCATCCTGGGGAGCCCTGGACTCTTTTCCCTGGACACAAAGCTCTTTTGCTGCCTTTTTTTCTTTCTGAAGAGAAGTGATACATGTTCCATCACAGTTCTGCTATGCTTTGATAGTATGAGGTAGATATGGAGACCCGGGAGGAGACAGATGGTTGCTGTTGCCACTGTGGAGGAAAAAGGATAAAGTGATGTAGGTTGAATGCTGTTTTTTGCTGTGATTTTTTGTTAAGATCATAGATGTTGTTGTCTAAGGT
The DNA here is from genome assembly GCF_048771995.1 of Taeniopygia guttata. Taxonomy (NCBI): domain Eukaryota; kingdom Metazoa; phylum Chordata; class Aves; order Passeriformes; family Estrildidae; genus Taeniopygia; species Taeniopygia guttata. Next base: position 57,251,153 of record NC_133028.1, read on the forward strand.
CATTGGCAGGGTCAGCAGCATCAGCTCTGTGGTAGGTTTTTCAGACAAGAGAATGTATTCTTCCAAAAGGCTGGTCTCTTAACTTTTCTGGAAGAATTGTGGAGCTGAGCAGGAACATTTTATAAGGCATCAGCTTGGACCAGTCTAAGTTATTGCAACAAAGATATGTTGATGATGATGTGCTTGAGTTGCTCCTCTGTTCTTTGGTTTTGTGTCAAGCAACAATGCAATGAAAAGCAGGAACTGAAATAACCCATGAAGTTGTCAGTGACAATATGAACTGCAGAAGTTAGACACAAGTCTGGCAAGGGATTGGTGGTTTTCCTTTTTTTTTTTTAAGATGAGGCTACTGTTTGATATAAAACACTTATGGCAGTTGTTGTCAGCCCTTCCCTTACTGCACTATGTGTTTAGGAACAGTTTTTGGTACAAGCTGTTTCTTCATTTTCTGGCACAAATTCACTATTCTAACTGCTTTCTCAGGGGCTTTATTTTCTTACTGGTTCTTTTCTTTTTTTCCAGAGTATTTCTGTAGCAATAGGGAGACCTTTTAGAAATACAGGGTGGTTTGGGACTGGATCAATCTAGTTGACTGGATTCATAAACCATGTAATGTCTGCCTTTTCTGAATTTCTTAAGAGCTTTCTTAAAATAAATTCTTTCCCTGGTTCACACTAATTTTAAGGTTTGAACAGAACCTTATTTTTCAGCTTGTTAATTTGTTTATTCTTTAACGTTATGCTTCCCAGTCTCCAGTGTTGTCCAATAAGCAGTTTCTTTATACACCTTTGTTCTTTTGCTAGTATTATCCTATTCTGCATTTTTTTCAAGATCTTTTTTTAAGCACAATACCTTACTACCTCAAATTTTTAGTTTCCTCTACCCTCTTCCCATCACCTATTCTGCTCTTTATTCCATAACCATAATTAACTGTGTTTTGATAATGATAAAAAAGTTTGTAAAATTTTGGAGACATAGAGGTTTGCCTTTAAAGTCTGTTCCCACTCCATTAGCAAACTGTGATTATTCTTTTCTTTGCTGTTTCTAGTTTTCTGTTCTCTAATACAACTGACCAGTTTTTTGCGGTTTTGTTTTTCATTTTCTTAGAAAATCTTTAACTCTTTTTAAATGTTTGTGGTGTGAGGAGTTTTGTTTCTCTGTCCATTTGCTTTCCTACCCACAACTTTGTTTAAACTTTTTAGCAGAATTTTCTTTCTCCTGAAGTAATGTTTTTCCCCAGTGTCTTCATTATATCTTAACAAAAAACCTTTTTGTTTTAGGTTCTTCCAAATTTTGGAGGTTGCTGTATTAGCTCCAGCCAATATCTTCATGGCTTTCTGGGTCAGCACCAGGGTGAATAAGATGTAATGTCTGAAACTTCCTCTGAGGACTCTGTCTTTAACTCAGAGGAAGTAGAGTAGATGATCAAATTGCTGGGGTTTTTTTGCTGTATTCTCTAAACTGAAAAAAATGTCATGGGCAGAATGTTTTTTCCTCTTTTTTTTTGGAAACTAAGTCCACTTGGCTCAGCTGCTATCAATCAGTAAGTTTAACAGAGAGTTCTATGCAACCTCAGTCAACATTACTTTCTGAAAGTAAAGTTCTCTTTTTAGGGAAATTCATACTATCAGAAGAGTTCTAATTTAATAGAATCTTTACTCAAATAATATTTATGAAATGAGAGAACCTGATAACCTCCAGATTATGAAGTTGGCTGAATAGTCTTCGTTCCTTAACAGCTGTTCCTGTGAAGCTCATTGAAAGGGCTTCCATGTTACAGATAATGTGTGGCAGCCCAGGGAATAAATGTTTGTGCTTCACTCTTCCAGTGCAAACATTATATTGTATGCATAATTCCAAGGCTGGTCTGAAAGGTACAAGTTATTAACGAGATGCTCTTGAATACTTGATTATTTCTATTCTTTTCAAGATGAACTGTCAATGAGCAAAACTGCTTTTCGCTTACCTTGTAAGTGATATTTCATAAGTGATACTATGATATTTTGGCATTATGGTTCTGTCTTCCCCTCATCCCTAGAAACAGAAAATATTTTTCATGTTTTCTGATATTTGAGTCTCTATTTTCATTTTTTAAAAAATGGAAATCACTCATTTCTTGTTTTATGTGTTGCCTGATCTGCCCACTCAAACATTTCCAGTTTCTCTGTTTCACATTATTTACCTGTGGAGCTAATTTTTCTCCTTTTCCTTAGGAGCTTTACTACCTTCATAACTACTCCAAAACCTTTCCCAATTCTGCTTCTGTTATCAGTCAGTTTTCTAGTATGCATTAATAGCACCATCTTTATTTTGGTATTTGATACATTGCTTGATCTCCTTTTTGCTGAGACCGAGGGAATTGTAATATACGGAACAGAACCCCTCAAATAACCAAACCAGTTCTGGCTGTCTTCAGTTCTGTTTTTATACTCATGTTAAGTACACTGAGTCATGTATTTGGAAGTTAGTGAGGAGCCAGTGAAATGGGTGTCTGATGTTAATGACTTACAGCTTGTAGTTGATTCAGTGCAATTCAGTGCTTGTTAATTCTTTTTCCGCAATGCTGTGCTGGTTTGCTGGTGCAAACTCAGTCAATAACAGCACAGATCAGCTGCCCTGCCAGCACAGTTGTAAATTTCAGGGAAAGGGAGCTATAGAATGTACTGCTGATTATATTGGTTGGTAATCTCATAGACTGAGGAGCCCCAAATAGAAGGCCAGATGAAGGTTTAAGAAAGATACTGCGATTAAATAAAAAAAGCCAACAAAACCAAAACAACTCAGGAAGGCACAAAGTCCTTTTTCCTTGATTTGTCACTGTGCTGTTCTGCTGCTGTGTGTAGCTGAAATAAATGCCACCTACAGTTACAAACTGGCAAACATTTAGAAGGTCAATAACCTACTAAGAGATGATTATGATTTCGAATGCATTTTTCTAATGAGTTAGAAGTTCTGTGAGTCATCTTTTACCCTTTTCTCGGGTTTAACTGCCTCTGAGAACACATTTTGGGTCAAGTTTAGCACTGGGATGATTGGAGAGGGCGAGGTGGGTGCACCTAATAATGTGTATAACTTTACTAGTCGTTTCCCTAGTGTATTATAAGTAAAGAAAATACAGTGAGCAGAAGTCTTTTCTGGAAAGGAGAGAGGACTTGTCTGATGTTCACTGAGGTGAAGTTCCGTTGAGTTATTGTGAAAATCTTAGAATTCATAATGAACAGAATAGCTGTCATATAGAAAAAAAAAGCAGCATAACAGGTATGGGATTTATTGTGAACTTTAGAGCATTGGAAAGTTACTTGGAGCATGTAAGTTAATATAAATCGTGCTGATAAGTCGTGCTAAGTTCCTGAGTTCAAGATTATGAACTTATCCATCATAAGTTCATGAATACAAGAGAAGGTTCAGTCAGAGAGATGTGCTTCTGGTTGGAGAGTAGCCAACTAAGACCTTAGATATTTGCAGTCTCTGTAAAATGATACGACTTTTCCTTTATTTGAATTTCATTACTATTTGGATCAGTTTTCCATACCATGTTAATCCACAATTATAATTGCCAGAACTTTATTATTGACTTAGGATAAATGTTTTGAAACTTCTTCATCTCACATGTTTAGCAAATATTTTGCTCACCTTATGTAACCAGATTCGATATTTTAAGCTATTCATTTCCATCTTTATGTCTTCAAGATAATTATTAAATTAATACACAGCTTTGTGTTAATATTCTCCCCAGTTAAATTTTTTGTTGCCTCTTTCATGACTCACTTTCTGTGGTTGTCTTGGTGAATGAGTTTTACAGCAGGGTTGGCTGCAGAGGTAATTTATTGTAAATTAATATTACAGAATGTTTGGTTTTAGTCAAATCATATTTGGAACACAGTGTTTAGGAACTGACTTAGCCAGCAGAAATGAAAGCAGTAAGACCTGTCATGAGTCATCTGAACCAATGAGTTACTTAATTTTTGTACTTAAAAACACCTTAGACCTCAAAAGAGTTCTTACATCAAGAATTATATGTGAAAGTTACTTAATTGGCTTCATAAAGTTCTATTGATGTGACAAAAGATTTAATAACTGTCAAACTCTTCCAAATATAAAGCAGGAATTAATTAACTCTGTTTTTCTTTGCCACAATTTATCTTTGAAAAGGATATGTAGGCTAGTAAATGCTCTGTTGAAATCTCCCTAACTTGTACTTACCTGGAAATTTGCTTCCCAGCCCTCTAATACCTGAAATCCTGCACCTTGTGTGTTTATTTGCAAAGTTCCAGTTTAAGTTGATGATCCCTGACCACCGAGGACAGACCTTTGCCAGGGATGTTTCATCTTCTAAGAGATGCAGCTAACATTGACTTTTACAATGTGGTAGACTGTCACAAGTCCAACTCATATATTATAATATTACAGTTGTATTCTGACTTTTTTCTCTGCCAAAAATGTGTGCCACATCAATGAAGGCTTGAAATTAATTTAAAAGATCGTTTAGATTCACCTTAACTGTACACAATAGGAAATATTTGGAAATAGTGATGAAAATTGTGGATGTTGGTCAACTCCCTGTTTAATTAGACTGAATGCACTATCAGGTGTAACAAAAATGGTAGGTGTTGTAAACTGAATGAAAAATGCCAAGGCTAAGTGCAGCTGCTTTTAATTTTAACGATAGTCTACTGATTACCACTTTCCATAATAGCAGCAAAAACTCAAATAAATGAAAATGTACCCTTTTTTCTCTTGACCCAGGGAAGTTGACTGTGCATTATATTTTTGTTCCTAATCTGGGTGAAAACAAAACTTTTGGTCTATAGAGAAATGGTTTATGGTGATTACCTCCATGTGTGAACTGAAGCAGCTTAAACATTATCTTGATAAATGCAAACACACAGACTTAAATTATCAAAAACTGTAGCACAAACTTATTTCCATTTTCTTGAAAGTCTGTCATCTGTTAATTGGCTAAATATACTTTTTAAACTTTTTTTATTTCCCCGGCTTCTCAGTTCCAGAAAAAAAGAACTGAGTAGGTGGACAATAACTTCCAGAGTTCTGCAAAACCAAATGAAAGCCAGATGAAGATTTCTTGTTGAAAGAAAAAAAAATATTCTTTTTTTTTTTTCACTCCAAAAGCCACGCCTGTTTTCTTTCAATAAGTGTTTCTGTTTTCATCTAGAAGTACTGGTGGTTGGCATTGGTGGAGATCTTTAAATTTAGATATAGTTTCTCCTGGTGTAGGGAGATTCCAGCCTGGTGCTATTGGAAATACTTCCAGAGCAGTGCTGAGGACAAACTCAGAACTCTGAAGATAAAACAAGAGCGGACACAAAGATCAGTGAGGAAACCAGAGATGCCAAATTCTCTCTCTGTGCAGAAAAGCTGTATCACTGAGTTTCTCCTGGGGTACACAAAGATCCAGGAAAGGAGTAGCTAGGTAGATCTTTTGCCTACTTGGATGAAATGTACCAAAAAAACCCCTGACCCATAAAGCTGAGTGGGAAAGAGCTATGGTTGCCTTTTCTTGCAGAGGTGCCTAGGAGGGGAAGAAGTAAAATGCTGGATTTATGAAATATGAAGTGCTGCTTGGCAAGGCTCACTACCATTGTTTTGAACAAGATGCCTGGTTTTTGGCGCTCTTTGGTGTTTTTTTGATAGAAAAGCTGTCAGTCCAAAGCAGAATGCAAATTGTTAAACAGGATTTATAATTTAGCCATTACATAAAGTGCTTTCAACAGTCCTTGTGTCCAGTTCAATTCTTCCTTCACAGAGAATACATTGTTTAGGAGTATTTCCATCTGAAACTTGGATTTTTCTCAAAAATTTAGAAAAGAAAAGAGGGGGTGCCATTTCTAGCAGTCAACCTACAGGCTTCATCTGGGTCTGTTGTCTTATGTTTGGCTTTTATCCTGCCCCGAAGGGATTGCAAACCCAACTCCTCCATCACCTACCCACTCGTATTTTAGAAACTAACCACATTGTCTGGGGAGGAAGAATTTTTTTTCTACTGCTTTGTTTTCTGCACAAAGATGGCGTGGGAGATGTTTTTTAAACCATGTATAATAATTTCCTCTCCTGAGACCTCCCAATCTGGCAGTGATGGTGTGTGTTCTCATGCACACGTGGGCAGTCTTCCCCTGCTCCCCCCAGCCCCTCTCTCTTCCTAACCACCCCCGGTCCCATATGTGTGCATCTACAAACATCCACAAGTCAAAATCCATAATAGAGTTGAAAAGATGTTCTGTTTTGTGCAAACAAAAGGAAGGGGCAGGCAGGAAGGCTTGAAAGAAAATTGAGTTGCATTGAGGCATCACAGTATGTGATGATGTTTGCACTTAATTAATATTGGAATAAATGTCTGTGTGATCAAGCTGGTACACAAGTAATCACAGACAGACTGAATTTAGTTAGACAACAGCTCTTGCTCAGAGGAAAAACAACCAGATTACTGTCAGTTTGAGTGAAAGATGGTCTGTGAATGACACTGGTGTGTGTAAAAGAGGGTGTAGTTGCATTCATAGCTGAAAGCGCCAAAGGAAGAAGGAAGCAGATCTGTTTATTTAGCCAGTGTAACATCTGGCAATTGAAGATGTGTGTGGAAAACTAGAGTTTCATTTTAGCACCACAAGGGAATTTAATCATGAACTCCTGGTGATTAATTGCTATTTTTATTGTATATATTCCCTCACTATATATTATACACTGGAATCACACAGTTACTGTAATTGCATTTGAATTATTTACAGTAATTATAAATAATTGCACTAATGTAACATCAAGTGGAGGATAAACACCCAAGGGCGATATGAGGAATCAAGAACCCATACACTCTTCAGATTAGCAAGGAGGAGAGTTTAGTGCAACAGAGAAGTAACTGGGGAACGGGAAAGTATTTCTTTTGAAGCTGTTTACATTCTGCAGCATGTTAATTGCTAACAGTTTGTTCTGTCACCCTCACTGACAAACAGGGAGGCACTGCCCTGTCCTGTTACACACCTGGGTAGCTGAAGCCTGGAGTAGCTTTGCGTGGTCTCAGGTGGTGTAATTAATGTCTTCAGTCGAGCCAAGATACTTGGGATAGGTCTCCAGAGTTTCCATTATAAATACAAGCTTTTTTTTAAAAGAGGAAGGTCGTAGCATGAGTCTTGCATTATAAAGACATAAAAGTTCCCTTATGCAGGTTTCTTTTTATCATTAGTTAGATATTTATTCCTTATATATAGATTTTTGCTGGTGGTGCTTTCCTTTATTTTTCCACACATTTCATTATAAAAGCTGAGGGGGGGGAAAGCTGAAGAATAAACCACATATTGACTTAATGAATTTGGATTTGAGCACGCCATTCAACATAAAGTCCATGTGTTTAAGAAGGAATATTATTCCAGTTTGTTCTCTTTGGAGGTGTATTGTTTTCTGGAAGCTGGATACATGAGCCTTGTGCTGAAAGAGATTTCCTGCAGTCATTTAAGACTCTTGGTCCAAGTAATGCTGAGGTAATGGAGGAAGTCCAGGATTAAAAAAGTGAAAATACCTTAACAGTTGATACTGTGACTTACAAAGTCTATAATAATACTTCAAAAAAGGAAGCAGGAATGAGGAAAGATTTATGTTATTAAAACCAGAAATATTGGCTTGGACTGATTGCTGGTTGCTAATCCAATTTTCTTACTGGTATTTGTACTTGAGTTACTTCTGTATTGAGAAGCCTTGCCCTTGATCCTTGGCCTCTGTGCTCTGGTGCTAAAAGCAGCATGCAGTTTTGGCTGGGATAAAGTACAGGTCTGAAAGTTCTCTATTGCTGTTTTGTTTTAGTTTGTCCTCTCAAGATACCCAGGCTGTGCACTCCTTGCCCCAAAGTCTCATTTTTTCCACTTCTCTTGGGATGATTTTTAACCAGCTCATGTTGGCACTGTCAGTCAGTTTGGACAGAGCTCACTGAAATAATGTCAGGTAGAGAAGGGAGGGTTTTGCAGAGGTGGGAAGAATTGGCAGGGCTGATGAAAAGCTGAAGTGGGAATGGGAAAAGTAATAAAAGACAGATGAAAGACTTCCAAGAGAATTTTTCAGTCTCAAGCCTGAATACTGAGGCCAGCTGTAGCTCATTTTGTTACTATGTAAAAATCTCTTGCTGACTGCTGAAGTCCGTGTGGATCTGAGTTAGAGCTGTAGCATGGGAGTGGAGCACCTCCGCACTGCTTCCTGACAGGACAGCTCATCTCCTGTCTCATCATGCAGTTGGCTGACTGAGTGGCAAAGCTGCAGCCATGAGTACTTCGCATGAGACAGTGCTCATAGCCTTCACTTGCTATTAGGGGAGGCCCAGTGGGGAGTAGAAAGCATCTCTTGTGTGCTGAGGCAAAGGAGCTTGTGTCTTCAGTGCTTCTGTGCAAGCAGGAAATACCTTCTGGTATATCCAAGTCCATGGGAAGCACAGCTTTGGTGAGGAGGATGCTCCTTGCCCCCAGCACTCTCTTAGACTGACACTCTCTTTCCCTGCAGTTCTCACCAGCACACAGCAAGAGAGGGTTGTGTCTCTGGAGTGCTGTGGAGAGGGATACCCACAGGTGCTAAAAGTGCCTTGTGGCTCTTTTCATTGCATGTGATCCTGCAATGAGATCAGTGTGCGAAGACCTAAATGATCTTTTAAAGCAGGAATGTTCTTCTGAGTCATGAGCGATGCTATACCAAGTAATCCTGTGTGCATGGCTGTGGTAGTGTATGGGAGTTGCAGCTGTCTGCTTCTCTTGGGTATTTTTCTGCTTTGTTTGCCTTTGTTTTGTTCAGTAAGGACCCTGCATGTAAATGATCTCAGCGTTAAAGAAGTGCATGTTTGGCGTTTTTTTACAGTGTGTAGAGGAGGTTGTTTTCTTTTTTTCCGGCCTACAATTATCCTGGAACTCTCATTACTGGGGAGGATTCTCAGAGCTCCTTTTGATATGCATTTCTGTTGGCCATCTTAAAAAGCCAACTGCAGTGTTTCGTTTTTTGTCTCACAAATAACTGAGTTAAAATCCTGTTTAGGAGTGTTTGTCCTTGGTGCATGTACATGAATGTGAAGTATGTGTTTGCGGAGTGGATGTCATCCCTTTAGATGGATAGTGGGAACTTCACAATGAGCATTATTTTTAAAAGGCTTTTTTGTGTGTGAATATTATATGTAGTTCACCAGCCTTAGGATGATGTATAGTCTGAGAATAAGGTAATAATGTAATATTTACTTGACCACAAGGAAAATTATGTTTAGTTTAATATTAAAGCTATCTTTCTAAAATATGAAATGAGGCATCAGATCCTTTTAGAAGATTAGCTTGTTCTCACTGGCAAAAGTATTTTTTATTTTCTTGGCTAGATCATGTGGGAATTGTGTTTGATGTCTTACATGACACCTTTTAGACAATCCAAGCCCTAACATTTTATCATCATGTATTTGCATGGTGGTAGGAAGCAAGGGGCTATTTGGTTGCATTTGGCTTCAGTCTTGCTGGTTTTGATTGTTAGTTAAATATCACAGAAATTAAAACTACAAGCTAAAAGCACAGCCCTTCTTTAAGAAGAGTATCAGAGTTGAAAGGTGTTTACACCTTTAAAAGCCTTTTTAAGTCTTTAAAGCATTAGTGAATACATTTCCAAACATCCCTAAATCATTCTGTGAAATTCTCTTTGGAAGGATAACACTGTAGATAAAGATCATCAGGAGCCTGCTGTGCAAGTGGGGCATTTAATTTCAATCGATGCAGGCAGGACTGTGTAACATTCTTTTAAGAGTCGTAGTTACAGCACAGTGATTACTTTGAACTCATGACTGCTTGCTTTTGCAGTGAAATCGTCAAGGCTGCTCCTTCTTAAAGAATGTACATGGGAATATCACAATAAAGATGGAGCTAGCTCTAAGGACGGCATCAGTCACATGCCATGCTGACTCTACCTGAGTCAAAACTTCATGGTCACCATGATATGATATCCTTCAGAGACCACATATTTCATTCATTGTTTGACTTCTGGCAGTTTGTTTTCTTCTGGAAGTAATTTCATGAGAAAGGAGAGGGAGAAGAGAAACTTCCTAAGTATTGGCAGATCCATGTATTAGTGAAGCTCAAAGGGTGCAGACTCAGAGAATCATTTTAACGTTGGAAGCTTTGTTAATTTTGTTTCAGAGTATTCTTTACCAGGAGAGACTATAGTCACCAAAATTAGTAATTGGAGGAAGATCTAGGATTTTTATAATTCCTAAGTACACAATCATTCTTTTCTTACTGCTGACTCTATTGCAGGGCATCTGTAAATCTGTAGAACAAACCTGGACTTGTTATTAAAACCTGTAGGTGGTGTATTTGGGTGTGAGAGGAATGGCTGATTTCAGATTGATTAGTAAGTAGTATTTTTGGTGATAGTCCAGGCTATTTTGAAAATGAAACTAATGAGAAAACAACTTTCAGCAAGTATGTGATACTTTGGGAGTTTTAACTGTTAATATAGAATTATAGTAGTCCTAATTTTTTCTTGAGCTTTTTTTAGAAATAAAAGACATAAAATGGTCATCGTGTATTTGTAGTAGTTGTATTTCTGTCTTTGTTGACTGAGGGAGCCCTTGGAGCAGCCTTCTCAAAGCCTTCTTTGCGTGGTAAAACCAATGTCCAAGCCCGTGTTCATCATACACTTTAACTAATTTGTGTTGGACTCCTGTGTATTAGGTAGAAAATTACATGTATGAAATGTCTCCTTATTCCAGGAAAAACATTGACGGTTGATGCCCCTGATGGACCCAGAGCTCACTTCTCTCGACAGACCACCCTTAACAAAGGACTTAGCAAGTCTATGGGATTTCTGTCCATTAGAGGAACACGAGATGAGGAAGAATTTTTCCAGGGCATTTCTGCAGATTACTGTTCGGGTCAGGAAGATGTTTTCTGTCCTCATAGGTGTAAAACCAGTGAGCTTCAGAAAAAAGGTCACCTTCACACAGATGTCCCTCCCAAACGGAAAATATGGGCTTCTTCCACAGATTTGCTTTGCACTACTGACAAGGCAGCTGAGAGGGACCATGCTGGAGGCCCTCACAGGCACAGCCATCAGTGTGAAACATTTACAGTACGGACTTCTACTACCGCCAGGAACAAGGAAGAAAGATATTCTGACGGGAGCATAGCACTGGATGTCTTTGGACCACAAAAACTGGACCAAACACGCCACATTCCTGAGACATCAACTTCTGCAGCAATATCAAGTGCCTTTGACAGGATAAGAGAGAGACAGAAGAAGTTGCAGCTTCTGAGGGAAGCTATGAATGTAGAAGGTTAGTGAAGCTTTTTGATTTTCTCAGTATTCCAGTCATCAAACAAAGATTTCTCATTAGGATAAATCTGAGTTCCCTTGTAGCAGCTCTTGAAACAGCTGAGGTCTTTGCTTCAACTTTTTTTTACATAAAATGAAGTTGTTAGAGCATCTGTTGCCAACGAAGACAAATGTAGCTGTCCAGATTGCTCACGCAGAATAGTTGATCTTTAACCACTATCAAGCTCATCAATTACAATTAGGAAATAAAAGCTGGTAACAGCCAATTGTCAAGCATTTTTCTAGAAAGAAGATTCTCATCTCCAGCTATTAGAGATGGATTTATGCCCCTGAGGAAAGGCAGAATTTCATCTCCAGATCTCTGTTTTTGTGATATATAACTCTGGACTTAAGCCTGTAAATATGAAATTTATTTTGGCCTTGTGTTCAGATCTTCAGTAAGAATACTTCACACAAGTTCCATGAGTTCATTAAGAAAATGCATGGGGGAAAAACAAGTCTTTGTAATTGTTGTGGGGAAAGTTATAAAATGACCTTGATGCAAAGCAGTGTAAGTGGAACTGCATGTTTTGTTTTCTTTGGTTTTGTGGGGTGATTTTCAGGGCCTGTAAGTTTGAGACAGTTGGATAGAAACTGAGAGCAGAGCTGGATCCTGCTTGTGCTGGGCCAGACAGCATCGCTTGATCATCCAAGGTGTATGGTACAAGAGCTGTATGTACAGAGCTCAGGCATTTACTCAGGTGCCCTCAGACTTGTGAGTTAGCCTGCCTGTTGTGTGACAGAAGTAACTGGGCAAACACACCCTACCTTTACGTCCTTCTTCTGCCAGGGATGTAAACGCCTTCATATTAAGCAGAGATGATAAAGCCTTTTGTCAAGGTTGCGTTTCTGAAAATGCCAGCTCATGCCCTTCGTAGCCATCTTGGGACATGCTTGTATTGCAATTAGCATGGGAAGCTGGATCCTTTCCTGTGCATGTGAGCCTTTTGTTCCAGAAAGGAGTGTTACTGAAATGGCATAGGCAGGTTAAAAAGCTGCTGTGATTTCAGTACAGCTGGAGTTCTCTTGTGCTATCAGATCTCAGATCAGCATCTTCTGATGAGGGGATGAGGGTCACGTTATCATGTGAAGAAATGAACATTGGTGAAAGCAGCACTGTGGAGTTACCATTGTTTATCTCTATAGAAGTTTATTATCTGTTGTTATCTAGCAGGATGTCTGATAAGGTACAGGGAAGTTTGGTTGGCTTTTGGTTTAAGAGTCTGAAATCAACAGGGTCCATCTCAAGTATGTGAGTCAGCTGGGATTGCTGGAGATAGGCAGCTGACAGGGTTTAAGAGGAGGCCACTCCCAGCACTGGGAAAGCTCGATAGCCTTGTTGTTCAGGAGTGCAGCTTTGTGCAGGTTGGTGTTGCATAAGAGCAAAACCAAAAGCATGGCCAAACCCATTGATGAGCAATGGGTTTATCATTCTTATTCAAGCAGATTGGGAGATGGCAGAAAACAAAACATGCCCGTGCCTTGCAAACTGAGATAGGTCATATGTGTGAAACTACTCTATTCCTAAGGGGAATGGGTGAAAGTGCAGTCAAAGTAAACTGGGGACTGGGCCTCAATAGTCACAGAGGCAGTGACAAACACATATAGGGAAGACTGAGGCAATAGCCAATGACTCACTGCCCATCCTTCTGAATTACTTGCTAGGAAAAAAGTAAAGACACTTTCTCAACAGGTTGCTGGGTTTCAGAGTTTTCTATTTTCAAGGAAGGTGTGTTTCGCTCTTGAAGGTGAGAGTGTGTGTTCTACTGTTATATTTTAGGGTCTCAATTGTTCAATTTATTTTGTCAGTAAACTACTTAAAGAAAATGTTTTGAACCAGAAAATAGTTGTGAATATGGATTTTTAATGAGCCAGTTATAAAGGAGTATTCTAGTAAGATGGATGATGAGTGCTTTTTCACATAGAAGTTAGTTGCTGTTATGTCTTATAGGGCTTGAGAAGCCTCACTGGAAGTATCTATTCTGCCTTAATGAGGAGATTCACAAAAGTCTTAATACATAAAGTCTGCTAGTCTGTTAAGACTTCATTCCCTTTTCCTTTTTTTATTCCATATGTTTTATTGTTCCTCATCTTACATTTTTTTACACCAGACATGTTCCTTGAGATCTTTTGCAAAAAGTCTATTGCCAGTTTCATCTGTCAAAGAAATTAAAAATACAGTCCTGAGTTTTTTGTGCATTACTGTTGTATGTCATTTTGAAGTACATAGTAGGTAGACAGATATTTCCATATCCAACACTTTCAAGCATCAAGTGTGTATGGAATTACTCTTCTGACCAGTGCAGCTGAGAGGTATGAGAGAAAAATAGAGAAGGAGAATAACGTACTTCAGAAGTTCATGCAGTTTGGAATAAAGGTTCAGTTCAGTTTGGAGGGGCGAGGAATGGGCAAGGAGTCACAGGAAACAGGGTTATGGTTGGGTAGCAGAGGAGACACAATCTGCTTTCTCTTTGGTAGATCTGGGGATATTTTCAGTTCAGTTGAGCACAGGTCTAGGTTACAGCTAAGCCTGTGTAAATTGTATTAAGCCTCTGCTTTTGGCTGTATACATTGTTTTTCCATTTTTGAATTGCGAAGCGACATTGGACTCTCTGTGAGTTGAACTTGGTGAGATAAAACTTCCCTCCTCAAACTACAAAGGAATTTAAGTGATATATGTCTTATTTTTCTTTAACTTACTTTGGGTTAAGCTGGAAAACTTTTCTGTTATTCATAAAACCTTAAGGAACTGACTACCTTGGAAAAAGAAAATGTTCTTATGCACAAGCTCTGGTTTGCTAAGCTTTCACTCAGAACAATTTTTACAATCTAAATTATAAACTCATGAAAAGCAGAGTTTATAGTGGAAAGAATGAAAGAGCTTTAATTACAGCTGTGCTGTAGTACTTTGTAGTGAGCTGCAGACCAACTAAAGTGCACTATAATACACTGTTAGAACATCTCAGATTTAGCTTCAAAAGGCTTCCAAGGGCTGTGTCCTTGTGATTGCCTTGCTCTTGAACTTGCTGGTTTATGTTAATCTGCTGTACAGTTTCAGGGCTGAGGTTGTTTATCTCTTCTATCCTGAAGATGATTGTTTATGATTAGGTGCCATTTAGCCAGCAAGGGCAAGAGTCTGCTATTTGACTTATGTTGTAGCCAATTCTGATCACTAATAAGAGACTCCAAAAATAGGTGTTAATTTTATCAAGACAGTAAGTTCTTCATCTTTGCCCTTTTCTTCATTCTTGTTTTGTTATGGAGGTGTTGTGACCTTAGAATTGATTAGAGTTAAAAAGTTGTTGGGTGTTAAACCCAAACATCTTATCTGTACCAACATAGCAGGTTTTGTTTTCAGTGTTCTTTTGAAACTTAGAAATTGCTGCCTGGCACCTGCTGAAAGTGTGCCATTTCTTTCACCGAGAAAATAATATTATTTTACATTTTGCAAGCTTGCATTGCAGCTTATGAGTGTGAAGATGTCATCTGTTCTCCTGTGCTCCAGGTTTTTTCACCTTCTCTCCCACCAAACTGATTGTATCTCCTGACACTTGTGAAGTGTACACACACTCAAGTTTTCCAGTTACCTCAAGTTATCCCAGGCCTGCCTTCAAATGGCTCAGTAGCAAGGTACAAGCTGTGACATGGTAATGGTAGCCTTGTCTGACCCTCTCCTTTTGCTTAGGCAGCTCCTCCCCCCACTCTTTTGTGTGAATGCATAATTCAAAGTGAAAGGGTTTATGTGTTACTTGAGTGAATAAGTATCCTTTTAATAATTTTTTTTAATTTAGTATTGTTTATGAGGATGTTGTAAGTGAGATGCATGAGGGAGCATAAAGCTTGCCCATGTCCTTGTGGAATACAGGAGGACAAAACCAGTAATGAGAGTAGTAATATAGCTGGCTGTGGGTTGAAATAGCAGACAAGGCAAAAAAAGATGGGAGGATACTGAAAAAGTTGATCTTGCTGAAGCTCTGGAATGCTGAATCCAGGGGTGGGGAAATGGGGGTGGTTTGGGAATATTCTCAAACCTTTGTTGAATGTTTTTGCAGTTGGGAACCATGTGAATTCCCGACCCACAAGTTGTGTTTATTCCTTTCTCTTTCCACCTTTATTGTTTTTCCCAACAGGCAACTCAGATTATTAAGTCCTCAGATTTTATGGATTTTGTCCAATTATTGCTCTTGCTTCATAGAGTCAGCAGTAATAGTCTGTATTTCTAGACAGGAGTCTTTTCCTCCTAAGTCTTCTTCCACGCGTTTATCTCATGATACTGTACTCATTAGCTGCCTTGAAGACTCATTTAGACCCTATTAATGAAATTTACACATTATGACAGCCTGTGTTTAGCTGGGAAGGTTGCAGTTAAAGGTTACAGTTAGGGATACTCTAAATGCCTGGATTTTAGATGTTCTCTTAGTTTGAAGGTGCATTTTTGAATAACGGAAAATTTCTGCAGGTAATCAGGCAGCTGTTGGTAGCAAATTTATCCCAGCAGATTAAGCCCCAGAATTTTGAATTTGGGAGCTTCTGGAGAAGTGGGTTAAATGGGAGATTGAATTTAGGGGGAAAAAAATGAATAGTTGCTTTACAAACTTAGCACTGTGAATTCATTGAAGTGCACATACTTCCTTTTTCTCTTGAATTCTATGTTCTGGGTTTCTGAGTTCACTTTGGGCCATCTGAGCCGTGTACAATGGCACATCTGTTTGCATGTGAAAGCAAAGGAAGGGGCAATTTGTACATGTCTCTGTGGTGCTGCAGTGTGATTTAAATTCATTTGTGACAAAATAGATTCTCATGTGGTTGGTCTGTCCAGTAGAACAATATTCAGAAATAATTTTAACAAATCTGAGAGGTAAGGTAATGGGCTGATGCTATTTTGCTAAGAGAACTCCACTTGTTGATTTTACTGAGACAAGAGATGCTGGCTTTTCAAGGAAGAAGATATTTGTGAGATATCTGTAAAATACAAGTACTATGACATCAGCAGCTACTACTTTGTGCTGAGTTTCACAGCTTAACTTTAGGCAGTAAACCAGCTCTTACAATTGCATAATTGCACAACAGAGTGCCATCTGTTTTATCTCCTCTCTCGAGCTTTCAGCAGCTCACACAATCTGAGATTGTCAATTTCTGGTCAATACATTACATTCTCAGTTGGATAAAGCATTTAAATTAAAACAGGCAAACAACTTTGTTAGACAAACTCTCAGTCCAGACCTGTGTTAGTTTACATACCTTATCCCAGATGGCATGGTCCAGATCCAGAAAACAAGTGTCTTTCTAAATACAGGACTCTTGAGTTCCTACCAGACCCCGGTATTGTTATTGTTAATCTCTGTTTTCCTTTCCAGCCTAGCATTAGAGATGTGTGTTCTTTGCAGTTTTCCAAGGCTACATTTTTCTGAATTAGATTACATCTAATCTAAGGTAGATTAGATCCTGCCAGGCCCTCTGCATCAGATGGGGCTCCCTAGGGGGTTGTCTGGATAGCTGGTGACTTGGATTACATGTGCAATACAGCTTTTTCATGCAGAATGTGAGTGGTGGAAATAGTGCAAGTTAAACTGAGCCTGCTCCCCTAGAAATCTGAGTGGGATCATTTCCTTTGTCAGTTGTTGGATGTGGATCCCCACCAGGAATTTGAACTGCATCTCGATGCCCTTCCTGTTAAACCTGTGCTGGCTTGCATCAGATAGTTCAAGTTTTCTTAGCTGAAAAGAGGAAAAGGAAAAGCAAATATGAAACTAATCTATTGATTTAACTCATGGGAAAGAAGTGAGTCCCAGCTTCTCCTGAAGGGCAGTTAATGTGTTTTAAGGGGCATTATAGTACCACTGTCCTGTAGCAGACACCCACCAGGAAACTTCAAAGGGCAAGCAGAGCTCTCTCCCTGTTGGTTTAATTCTGCTGCCTTCTCTGTGCCGCCAGAAATAATTCTGTAATGATGTGTATTTGAAAACATGTGTATCTGATGTGACTCGTGTTCAGGATAATGAAATTCCAAGCTGAATGTGGTTCTCTGGTTTCTGTTGAAGTTGGCTGAGGTGAGGCTCTCTGTAAGTGACTTGTCTGGGCTTGCAGCTCTCGCCTTGCGTAAATAGTGTGTGTTGTTATTTTGTGCTGTGTGAGGTGCCTGGGAGGTTGTGCTCTGCTGGTTTTGATAGGGAACTTGAAAAAGCACCACTAAGCAGCACAAAGACTCTCCAACTTGTAATGAATGCATCATCTACCTTTGCATCATGGAGCTACCACATGCTTATTTTGCTTTTTAGTACAAATTTTATATATTCATTTTAGTTACAAACTCTTAAAACATGCTTAAACTCATGGGTTTTTTTCTATTAAGGTATGAAATCATTTAAAGTGTTCTGGCAAAAGACTGTAATCTAAACAGTAAAATGTTGAGGGTAAGTGATACAATTATTTTTGCTACAATGTGCTTTGTATTTATAGAAGTTAAATCAGTTCTGAAGTCTCTCTTAATTCACCAAAATTTAAAAAAAACAACCAAAAAAAAAAAAAACCCAAAACAAAACCAAAACCAAAAAACCCAGGAAACTAAGACAACAAACCAAGTCTGTTCAGAATTTCCAGGGAAAAATTGTAAATATGGAAGATAGTTGTTTTATTATAGTCTTTAGCTGGGACTTGGTAACTTTAGGAAGCCAATTCTTAATTAGAAGCTTAATGGAAACTTGGACATGATACAAGTGCCTTCTTTGAAGTTAATCCTAATATGATACATGAGAATTGAGGAGAATTGAACTCCTCTGGAGGAGAGAGCATAAATTATTTGGATGACTATGCGAGCATATAGATAGAATATTCTCAATATTTACATTTTAACTGAGTATTAGCAGGTCTGCAGTGCACATTCTGTCTGTGCCCCAGGAAGGAAGGCACTTGGGTAAGAGGCAGGAGCAGTTCTGGGGGGATGTGTACACAGATGTTTGTGTAGGCCAGCAGAGAGCTGGAAGGAAGATGCCCCAGCAGCAAACAGTTCTACCTCTGTATGTGTTTTCTCTAAACTGAGCAAAATGGATATAAATCTAGGATTTACATGAAATTTCAGTATGTAGCTTCTTAATTGCCTTGAAACTTTCCTGATAGCCCAGCATGGAAAGGTTGTTGAATGCTTCCAGCAGATGGAAGACATTTGCTTGTGTTCTTGGGTTGAGTTGTGTGGTCTTGATTAGGGAGAAGGATGTGGCAAGACAGGAGTGTGGTCCTGTCTCCAGATCTATTTGTGAATGGGTTTGAGCCTTGTTGGGCCTTATGTGGGGGTCTGTGACAACATTGAGATAAACAGTGTGTGGAAATCTTGCTTTTGGTTTCTTGGTTCATGGACTTGGCCTACAGCATGGCACCAGCTCCTGCTAACAGGATCAGTCAGGAGAAATCAAACACCCTGCAGAGTCCCATAGCATGCCACCACCTGCAAACACTTGTCTCGTGGTTTAACTGCATATTTCTGTTTTACCACGGGTTTGGCTTTTTCAAAATTTAATGTCTCAAAGAACCAGAATGGAGCCATAATTTGTGTGCAATTTGAGAAGCCCTGGCTGCTGACTAAGTGGCAAAAAATAAGGCTGTTTAAAATCTCACATCATATTTTGTTGTTCCCTCTCCATCATCTTGCTTCAAAGTCAGTTCAGCAGAGTTTGAAAAACCTACAGCTAATAAAACTACTGGGAAAGAAGAGGTTTGGTTTTAGTTAAACATTTCAGTACTGTAGCTCCAGTGTTGTGTGTGGATTGATTTCTCACTTAAGGGCTAGGATCATTTTGAAAACACATCTCCAAAAGCTACCCACTGAATCTGGGTTTTATTTCCCATGGTAGGCAAGCAATTGCTAGACTGGGAGCAGATTTCTTTGTTGTAAAATCCACAATGTTGAAAGTAGCCATTGTGAAAGATTGAAGCAACCTCACTGCTCCCACACAGTCCCAGTGGATTCTTTTCATCTTGCTGTAGGTCCATACTGCTCCTTTGTGAGAGTAGTGTAAAATGTTCTTTGGATAAATTGGGTTTTATCCTGCTAAATATGCAACTGCAGTGGGCAGGTGAGACCTGTTGGTTTCAAGAGTTGATTTGCAGCTTTGCTCACCTTTCCCAATTTTCTTAAAAATTCCCTACACTGCCCAAGTGAGCTGGGTAAAAATGGGGGAAATACTGGCTTTTAAAGAAGGCTTTGGAAACAGTCAAAAATGAACATGAACTAGTCTTAAGTTCTTGGAGTACTGCATTATCTTACTTCTTTTCATGCTTTTTTCCTATTTGGAATTTTTTCTATTTCTGTAGGAATTCTTTATGAGTAGTGTTGTTGACTAACCTGTCATCTGGCCTAATAGAAGTTATTATGTCAGCAGGTTTATTGTTCCCTCAGAATTTTTCCACACATATTTGTTTTCTGGACATGGAAAGTTAAAACTTCTGATTTCTGTGTTGCAGCCTCCAGAAATATCTTCTCATGTGTTCCCCATTTTGTATTCTTGTATTGAATATTGCTTGCTGTAATGACTGGCACTTGTTTTCACAGCAGTTACAGGTGTTTTTTCTATTCACTGCTTTTGTTTTCAAAAACATTAACTATCATCAGACCAGAAACAGCCTTCTGCAAATAAGGACACCTGAGGTTTTTTGTCTCACTTTGACAGTGAAGCATTGGTATTCCCAAGATGTAGACACTCTTTGCGTGCGTGTGCGTGTTCTCCTTTAAGCACATTCTGTGTGTGGTTGTTGGCTTGTGCTTAGGAAAGTTGTGGGAGATGGTTGCAAATGTCAAGTCCATATTCCCTTCTGTGGAGTCCTTTGCTCCAGTATGTTATTTATGTAATCCCCTGAGAGTAGGAACTGGGACTGCTGTATTGATTTCTCATCACATCAGTTTAGCTGTTCTGGTTAATTAAATATCCTCTAAGGGCTTACTAATTGATTGTTAATCATATTTTGTGGATGTCAAAGATGACCTGAATTATAATTTTCCAGTGCTTGCTTTATCTCTCTGGATATTTTTCTTTTCACATCGTAAAGGAACCAGGGACTGAATTCTGGTGATTGCTTTTTACATGAAAGAGGTGCACACCAAACATTTGCCCCTGGTTTATTTGCAGGAGGGATCTGTTTTTGTCTTGGGTCTCAATGGAGTTTTTTTAATGCCAGTTTTAACTTGGGAAGTGATGTTGAGGGAAGCTCAGAGGCGGTGGCTGTATTGGGATAGTCAAGAATGGCCATGCTGACCACAGAACCCTCAGGCCACAGGAACAGAATGGCACTGCCCAGCATCCCCTGGGTATTTGCTTTTAGACTCCATAGCCACAGGCATTTTAAAATTATTTGAAATTTTTTTTTTAAATTTAAAATGTTTGTATTTGATTTTTACATTATGACTGTTGGTTTTTACTTCTGATACTTTGGTTTAAACTTTCAGAGCCTTTGAGAAGGTACAAATCTTATCACAGCGATGTTTATAGTACTTCAAGTGAAAGTCCATCTGTTATTTCTTCAGAACCAGATTTCAGGCAAGGTAAGACCTATGTTTAAAAACCAACCAACCAACCAAAAACCCAAAGGAACAAAAAAACCTAAAGAAAAAATTTTGAGATGAAAACCAGACATCAAAAGCCTTTAGTAGGAGTCTTGATAATTGTCCTGATACAAAGTTCTAAGATGATGAAATTACAACATGATGTACAGATCAGCATAACCTGCAGTCTGTTCAGAAATGAGTTTGACATTTAGCATTCTGGGATGGAACCTGGTAGGAAAAGCTGGAAACAGTTAACTTTTTACTAGAAGTGTTCTTTTTTAAATAACATGCTGCAAAAAAAAATGATGCTAGTGCACAGTAGCAGTGAATTACAAAAGCCTTGTATGGGACCTCCATGGTATAATTTTATCAGTGGGTTTTACTATGAGGGTTAAGTGGTTTATAATTTATATGACAAGGATTTCAGTGTAATGCTAAAGTCCTACATAGTACAGGCTGTTAGTAAGATAAATTTAAGTAGTTTCTATTAAATCAATTGCTTGAAAAAGCGGGAGATGATATGAAGGATTTTTTGCTGATGTATGGCAGGAAGAATCATCTTGCCAGAATCATTATAAAAAATGGAGACAAATCTTTTGGTGAAAATTAGGAAACAAGACAATAGTTAGGAAGCTGGAGTATAGCTGCACTATATGTATTCTGTATGCACAGAATTCCAGCCCAGCCTCCATGTACTCACTGCTATCTAAACCTTCTTTGTCATTGTCTGTCCTTGTGCTTACTGAGCCAGAAGCCTGAGGAGCAGTAACAAATATTGAGGCTCCTGTAATTTCCCTTTGCTTGCTTGCAATTTGGAACACAGTGTTTATGTGTCCCAGTCCAAAGACAGCAACTCCTAAGTTGTACAGGCAAGATAGAGCTGCCTTCTAGTAGTCATATATCTGGGCTGAGTGAAATGACTGTTAAAAAACCTATTTCTAAATCAATGTCATTTTAGTGTGTTCTGCAAGAGTTCTCCTGCCAGCTCTGTTTGATGAGGGTACAGTGAGAGGGGGAAGTGAAGTACTGTGCAAAGTCAAGCTCTAAGTGTAGCATTTCAGGTGCTGCTACAGGAAGATCTCCCAGCAAAAGCTGTAATTTTACAAAGAGAATAGCAGATTAATGTATTGCCAAAAGGAAAAAAATCTGTAAATTATAATGAGGAGTCAGATTCCAGGGATAATGATTAGAAGTTCAGATACTGCTTTCTTTAGCTCCTTTTTTTGGGTACTGGATGCATAGTTAGCTCTCTTTCTGGTCTGGAGTAGTTTTGTATGATGTCTCTGCCATGTTTGTCTCAACTCATGGCTGACAAAAAGCATATGTGACCTTGGGAAGGGGTCTATGCAATTCTGTGGCATTTATTTTGACTTCTTTTAGGCATTCCTTAGTATCAGCTTAGTATCAGGACTATCAGCTATTTTTGTTGGGGTAAAACTATAAGATAGCTCTGAAAACTGAAATCAACTTCATAATGTTAATTTGTTTGATACTGTAGTTCCATTGTGCAGAACACATAAATTTGATTCCTTCTGAGTATTCTCATGTGGCTGATAAATCCTTGGGGTTTAGATGGGATTACTCTCTGTGCTTTGTTGCCCAGTCAGGTATTAATTTGTCTTTTGGTTTGCTAGTGAGAAGAAATGAAGCTTTCAAGAGAGATGATGCCAGTGGTGTGTTATCGGGTGCTGATGATATCTCCACATCAAATCAAGCTAATTCTCAGAGAACAAGGTAAACCCTTTGAAAACAATATGGCTTTTTCATTATCAAAGGATGTATTCTAAATCTGCAGTTGAAGTTTGTCACTCCCATCCCTGCTTCTGGTTAAGATTAAAAAAAAAGGCATGTAATACTTGAATGAAAATAGCATTTCAGAATTATATATTGAATTCTGAAGTAAAAGTCTCATGCACTGTAATGTAGAGGTAAGTTGGGTGTCCATATTCAGTTCCCATGTTTAATGGAGACTGGGTTGAACTCAGGTTGTTATAATTGTCAGAAGGTCAGAGGCTATGTTCTGCTCAGGAATATTTAATTTTTTTTAATCATACATTTCCAGAATAAAGGTTTTGAAATTACTGATATTAACACAGATTTATTTGTGTGGTTTTTTTTTTTTTTAATTTAATAAGGAAATGGAAGCATGCTTATTTCCTTGAAATAAGTCAAAAGCCATACATTTGGTACATTTGGTTTGGTTGTTTTGGCAAAATCTTTAGTTCATGCTTTTGTATTTGTATTTTTTTTTTTTAATACCCCAGTACTTATTAAGCAAGCAATTCAGTAACAGTTAATGCTTTTTGAAATTTACTTGCTGGGTAGTGTATTCAAATATAGCACCTGTGTGAGTTTCATTTTTCCAAATGCCATTCATCAATATAGCTTTAAATAGCAGGTTCTTCAAAACTTTGAACATCACCTTTGAGACAGCATCTTTTTAATACAGGAGAAGCATATCTTGCCAGATCTCTTGCGTTTTGAGAATGGTTCCAACTGTAAAGGTTTGAAAATTTTTATTGACATTGACCTTTTGGATTTAACAGTTTCATCTGGTCCCTGCCTGATACCTAATCACTTTGGAATGTCTTATCAAAATGATGCAGATGATTTTTGTAGCAAGGGGTAAAAAATAAAGGCACATCACCTTCTTGCCCTCTTCCCTTGTCACATCACAGCAACAAAACCTTCCCTTGGCAGCTTTTTGCTTTGTGTGCTGTAGATCAGAAGCAACTTTGCTGCTATGCTCAATATTCTAGGATGTTTATATGGTTTTGGCATATGTTGGAGGGGAATCCTGCTCTGTCCTATTAAAGAAACTTGGAAATGTGTGAAGATTGGGCCTGTGTTGGGTGATGTGACACTGCTGGTGAATGTGTCCTCCATGTTCACTTAAAGCAAATAGGGCTTAGAGCCATGCTTTGAGCATGAGGATGAAAATAAATTAATGTCTGCTCCTTGCACTGTACTGTGAGCCAGAAGTGGGTCTGGGTAAGGCAGGGTCTCAAATGAGCTGCATGGCAGGGCAGGTGAGCACGAGAAGTTTCCTTGGAGGTCATACAGATTTTGGTTACCTCATTTGATTAATTGGTTTCCTCACTACCTGCTGTTTGCCTGAGAAATGCCAAGTCATCTAAAAACCTATATATTGGCATTCTGGCAGGGAAGAAGTATTTGGGCACAGCTTAACTGAGTGCACACAGTTTTGTTGTCAGGAATATGGTATCTGTGTAATGCTGTATGTGTTAGTGGTATCCAAGCAGTTGTGGGAATCCAGCCTGTCTTCACATAATGTATGTGCTTTTATGGCAGACTTCTAAGGGTTACTGGTTTATATTCCATGTAACCCTGATAAAGAGCTGTACATTTTTACTTTGTGTTTCATGCTGTTTTAGCACGACACTAAAGTGGCAAATCAGATTATTGCCATTGTATGTACATAAACAATATATAGCTTTCTTAACTTATTTACCTTTTTTTTTTTTTTTTTTTTTTTTTTTTTTTTTTGGGTGAAAACTGCTAAGTCAACCTTCCTTCCTTCCTTCTGCTTTGCCTGGAACCCAGGAAATTGTCCATTCAGCACCGTAGTTATGCTTCCAAATAAGCCAGCAGTAATTTGCGGATGCTGATAGAGAACTTCTGTTTCTATTTACAAAGTATTTCAGAAACAGAAAGTAGTATGTGGTATGCAAATGTGTCACATTGTAAATGACTCATTGTTGTAAATGAATCAGGCCTATTATGCAAGTGAAAATGCTGAGGTAAAGCAGCACATAGTTTCTCATGGTTTGTTTCACATTATTTTATATTACTCTGTTAAGACTGTAATGGATGTAATTTAATGGATGTAATTTGTATATGTGGGAAATCTAAAACGAAAATGTTTTTCAAGCACAGTGTAGACTTAGCAATGGAATGAATTTTGCATGTATGTAACTATACAGTACTTTTTAAAATATCCTGTATCCCTGACTTCCACTCTGATACCATTGCACTTGCACAAAAATATAGTAGGTAGGTATCACAGGTAGTTATTTACTGGTTTTCATAATTGTTCACCCATTTTTATAGGTGAAGACGTTTGGGTTTTTTTTCTTAATCTAACTACCAGACAGTATGTACATCCAAGATGAAGAAATAAGGCTGCCAGCTAGTTTTGCTATCTTTTTTTGCAGACCTACTGAGAAACAGAACAGCAGCCACAAGCAGAATTCAGTTCTCTACTAATACTTACATTGTACCTCCTTTACTAATATGAGCTGAATAGAAAACAGTGTGCTCTCTCCATCTTGCTTCAGCAGCTCCTAAAAGAGTACTAACACGTGTAAAAGGAATTCAATCCAAGATGGTAGTTAGTTAAATGGGGGATTTCTAATAAGATAACTTAGTCTTTTTATCCAGGACATTGCATGTTGCTTCCCTAAAATGTCCTGTGTTGCAACACACCATGGCTTTTATAGATTCAGAAACCTCAGGTCTCAAAGTAAAACTGGTGATAACGGATCTCAGAGTTTACATGCTTTGGCTGGCCATTTGATTCCACAGTTTGGGGAAGTATATGCATCTTAATCAATTGCTTAAATTCCAACAGCACTTGGGAGCATGTTTCAGTGTCTCTCTTACATTCAAGAGATATCATCTGTACTTTTTGCTGCTCCTGTGGCGTATTCTTAGAGCCAATCTCTTTAATTATCCACAGAATTATTGTGATAAAATTGAATTGTAAATCAAATAGGAGGATTTGGATTTGAGGAAGGTTTCTTTTAAAAGAAGCAGCAAAGCTGTTCAGAGTTATCAGAAGGTGCAGCTTGTGCTATTTGGGTGGGCTGGTCTGATGTTAAATTAGCAGGAGTCATAGACATTCAGTATTACCCTTCTTGTGGTCTGTGACTGTGGTTATCCTTTAAGCTTCTTGGAATACATTCCTTGTGTCAATGGCTTGTGTCTTGTTTCCTCTCTGCTTCTTATATTCCTTGGGACTTTTCCTTTTTTTACTTCTGTTTTCTTTTTTTCTTCCTTTACTACTTCTTCCTTTTTCTCTCTAGGAGCAGCAGCTGACATGGATCTCTTCCTTCTGTTGCCCATTCCTTCCAGTAGATTTCATTTTCATATCCTTCCTACCTTACCAAAAGGCATACATCTTTCTCAGTCTATTCCTGACCTTCCCACTGCACTAATCATTAGGGAATGCCTACCTGCTTCCCTTCTTCCAACTTCCTTCTCTGATCCAATACCTGCTAATTTCTTGGTAAGTACACCAGGTGAAGAGAGAATTAATTCACTTCCCTTTTTTTTTCCAAGCGTCAGCCTTCCAGGTTTGTGCTCCCCTACCATCTGCAGGTTAATAAGCAGCTGTGAGGTGCTGGTTTGCAGTCAGACACTGATGAAAATACAAAGTAGCAGCCAAGTACTTGTCTGATGAAGCACCACACAAAACACACTTCTGTGATGCTCTCTGTTAGGACTGTCATTTAGACTCTTTTTTTTTTTTTTTTTTTTTCCTTCCAGTAATAACACTTGCATATTCAGAACTTCACGAATGAGCTCTCCTCATTTCAACAGTATTTCCTTTTCTGTAGGAGAGATGCATTCCTTGTCTTGGAACCTAAAGACTGAATCATGTTGCTCCCTCCCTGTGAAAACTGGAAGTCTGACCAAGCCAGAGTTCATTTTACTGCCTCAGGATGCTGAAACATGCAGATTTATATTTGGTGATAGCACTTATGTACTTAGACAGGAAAGTTTGTAAGCCCTTAGGTTTTTGAGCTTCCTCCAGAGACACCCGACACCCACCCCAATTTTTAGAGGAATTAATACATGTCAACATAGATGATAAAACCAATCTAGTGATAAAAACTTCTGATTGCTGCTGTTGCACGAGGCTGTATGTTTTTTAAAAGGCAAGATATTTTTCTTCAGTAAGTGTTTTCACAGTAGCAAGTTTTTAGATAGAGCTAGTTGCAACATGCCTTTGTCAGATGTCTTTGATAATTCATAGATATTTATGTTCAGAAAGTGTTTATTTTTGTTTTATTTCAGAGCCCATCCTTAGACCTTGATCTGAAGGGTGCTTGTGGGTGTGTTTAACTTAGGGTTTTGTCAATATTCCCATATATGTTGATCCTAACAAGTTTCCTCGTGGGGAAAAGCTAAGCATGTGCACATGTGTTGGCAGGTCTGAGGCCTTTTCTCATTTATTTGTCTTTTTAAGTTCAGTCTTATGTAGAAAAACAACAGAGGAGGGAGAAGGGAAAAAAATGCTGTGAAAGCCCTGCACAGGGGAAAGGACAATGGGCTAGCATTAACACATTTGTGCCATAACTACTCTGTCTTCCCTGAAATTTCCTTTGAGGAACTTTAGCATTGTTCCCTTATATTTAACTCTTCTTATTTTAAGGCTGGTTTTGTATGCTAACCAATGGCACTTTAGTATTAAAGGTATTGGTATTAGTTAGTAATGTTGTAAAAAGATGAAAATCAAATTTGAAATCACATCCACAGTTTAGCATAGGCAAGTGTACTGTCTTGGACAGGTGCATTTTTCTCTTAGTTTTTTAACAGATTTGTCACTCACCAAATATATATATAGATTCTTCTAGGAAGTATATAAATGTATATAGGAAGTATATAAATGTAATGTATTTTTAAGAAGTCTGTATGTTTCCATACAACAAAGGGCCCTGTGTCAGTCAGCGCAGGATTACTCTCTATTTGTGTGTATTTCTAAACCTGACTGCAATGATACGCAGGCTTCTAAACATTTTCTTTGCTTTTTCATGTTTTTCATTACTCAGTATGTGTGGTATGCTTAACACTCAGTTTAGAATTGCCAAATAATGGACTTTTTATGTGAAAGGCACCTTAGTTTCCCCTGTCTATTTTTGTTTAAGAATTGCCTCTGTATAATTAAGTTTACGGGGAGAACATTGCTTATTCTTGTTTTAGGATTTCTTCAGAAGGCTCCATGGGTTTTTGTTTAGTTCAGGGTTTGAAGGTGTTTTTCTGTAAGCCTGGGACAGAGAGAATGGGAATGGAAATTGATTACTGGTTTTTGGGGTTTTTTGATTTCTCAGTCATTCACATTTCCTAGCCAGCAATTTTATTTTTCAAATTAAAAATGTCTTTTTTTTTGCCCAAACAGGATGTGAATTTCTTTCCTTATGTGAAGAATGAGACTGATAGGATGTTTGGGATCAATACTTACAGAAAAGAAATTGCAGATATGTTGCTGTGGTTTTTTTTGAAATTCTGATGTCTTTTTGTTTGTTTTTCTCATTTTTTCCTTCAGATTATGAATTTAGACTCTAATTTAGTCATTGGGGTGACTGTATATCAGCTGAGCCATTCTTGGGAATTAAAAAAAAAAAAGGAACTATTTTCAGCAAAATAAGATTATGGAAACATTAGTGTATGATATTTAGAATACTTTAGTATATAGGATGTTATGGCATAAACATTTTAATGTAAATATTTCAAGCTGTATTACTTCTCAGGAGAAATCAAAGAATAAATATCAGGTCCATGCGAGCAGAAAGTATTGAAGTAATATTTACTTAGAGAAAGTACACTATTATTTCAGTTTTTTCTTTAATGGCATGTTTTTGATTGTGCCTTTTTCACAGTCCCCACATAAACACAAAATTAAAATATTTACAAAGCATTAATATTTCTCTTCTTCTTGTGCATCTTCTAATTTTGCACTGATTCACTGGGTTTGTAGTGTTGAGTATTTTTTCAGACAGCAGCTGAGCCTTTCTTTTCATATGAATAAATGAGGCAGTTCTGCAGGCGCTGCAGGAACCTGGTGTGTTTGCTTATTTTCTACAGTGATGGATTGCTGCACAGAGGTAACCTCCTGGCTGCCGAATAATTGTGTTTAATGTGGCATTTGATGGCTGGTGTTTGCGCTCTGCTTTTCCACTTGAGGATGTGCTTAAAGCAGCAGAATGTCTTGGGCATACCTGCTAATCTGCCATCCCCTCTGACTGTCCTACAGGCAGCATGAAGCACCATTTGAAGGCAAACTAATAAGTCAAGAGGTGATGCTGAAGCGGCAGGAAGAAGAAATGATGCAACTGCAAGCCAGGATGGCTCTGAGGCAGTCCCGGCCTAACCTCTACCCTGGGGATGCATTTAGGTCCTCCATGCTTGACATCACCAGAGACCCACTGAGGGAAATAGCCCTGGAAACAGCCATGACACAAAGGAAACTGAGGGTAATGCCCTGAGCTCAGGTGAACTCTTGCTTTTGCTGAAACAGAGCAGTGTCTTGACTGAAACTCGTATGTGGGATTCATAAACCGGGTCCTGTAATAAACAGTCATCAGGAGATTAAATACCAGGTGTGTGGCGTTGGCCTACTTTCACAGGGTAAATCTTCTGAGATTTTGTGGCATTAGTGGCTACAGAGCCTAAAGTGGCATCAAGAGATGCTAAAACGCACAGGAAGGCTCAACAATTGCATCAATTAAAAAGTATAGCATCATAACAAAGGTAAGGCATAGGTTTTCTCCTCTTTTCGTTGGTGTTTTCAGGCACTTCATTTTCATTTCTCTTTGTGGAATGTGGATGTGCCTCACCAGCATCAGAGGGTATTAAATGAACAAGTTCGGAAGGCAAAGAGAGACAGCATTCATTTGCTCCTAATTTTACCTGAATCCCCTTTGCATTCCCATCTGTCTTGGTATGTGGTTGAAATAGGGAATTACACACAAAGAGGGGGACAGAGGTATATGGGTAAAAAAAGTGTCAGTGTCTGATGTGTGGAATAGATGATGGCTTGATGCCCTCTGCTGCTACTTTCCATGAAGTGGATGTTTTACTTTTTTTTCCTGAGTAAGGATGAGAAAACTTGAAACAAGACTCAGGAACTTGCTGCCCTAATGCAGAGTAATAACTCCTGTATTAAGATCCATCACATTAAGATGAGTTAGTTCATGTAGGCTTTAACTAACCATGTAATCCCTTCCCTGTCCCCCAAGCCTTAAGAGGTTTTTGTGAAGATGTTTTGCATGTAGTAAAGAGTAGGTAGCAGATAATTGCTAAATTTTAGCCTTTGATGCCTTTTTTGCATTTGCAGGGCAGGAGTTAACTGTGCCCCAGCCTGTTGTTCCAGCAACACAGGGTTCATTCATACTCTTTTGTGATTTCCAGAATTTCTTTGGCCCAGAGTTTGTGAAAATGACGATTGAGCCATTCATCTCCTTGGATCTACCAAAGTCTATCTTGGTAAGAAAGGGGCTGTTCAGCCATCTGTGGCAGGGGAAGTATGTTAAACCAACAAATGTGTTTTTATCACAAGTTTGAATGTTGAGAGATTTCATTTCACAAAATGCAGACTAAGAAAGGCAAGAGTGATGACACCAGGCGAAAAGTAAATGTGATGCTTCTGAGTGGGCAGAAGTTGGAGCTGACCTGTGATACCAAAACAATATGTAAAGATGTCTTTGATATGGTTGTTGCCCATATTGGCTTGGTGGAGCATCACTTCTTTGGATTGGCTACTTTAAGAGGTAAGAATAACTGCTAGATTATTTCTTCTGCCTTTATTCAGTATTCCCTTTAAGAGATATTGTGCTTATTAAGTCATTGTTAGTGGAAAACTTTGCTGTTCAATGCTCAATTTCAGAGTTATAAATCTGCTTTCTATCCTCCATCTGGTGCAAATGCTTGGTTTTCATGCTTTTACCCTCATGCTTCTCTTTGATGTTTGTGGCAGACAATGAGTTTTTCTTCGTGGATCCTGACATAAAGCTAAGTAAAGTAGCTCCAGAAGGATGGAAAGAAGAACCAAAGAAGAAGAACAAGCCTCCTGTTAACTTCACTCTGTTTTTTCGCATAAAGTTTTTTGTGGATGATGTCAGTCTCATACAGTGAGTGTATGAAATTTTTTATAGCCCCTTAAGCCCTTAAATTATGGACAGAAATTGAGTATTAATCAGTACTGGAGTCCCAGAGGTGGTGTGGGGGGGTTTTTCATAGTTTTGTTTTATATTCCTGTTCTAGGCACACACTGACATGTCACCAGTACTACCTGCAGTTGAGGAAGGACATCCTAGAAGACAGGATGCACTGTGATGATGAGACAGCCTTATTATTAGCATCCCTAGCTCTCCAGGCTGAGTATGGAGATTACCAGGCAGAGGTACATCATCAATTTCACCTTTGATCTTGTTGAGCTGTGATCTTGCTGCTTCACTGAAGACTGGACAGCCACATGTTGTCATGGTTTGACACTGGCACGATGCCAGCGCCCCCATGAAAATGCAACCTATCAATTGAATGCTGTGAAATGCGATCGAGAACAGAGCAAAGCAGGCCAAACATAATAACAAGGGAAAAACTTTATTACACTACTATTACTACTACTATAAAAGAAAAAAAAAAAAAAAACACACACACAAAATTCAAAATGAAAACCTTTTAAAACATTCTTCCTCCCACCACCCAACTCCAACAAACCACAGTGAGACACATTTGGACCCTTAATCAAGTCTTCACCCTTCCGCATAATCAATACTGAGTCCATCAGGGGAGAGAGGAGTCCCCCTTGCACCACAGACCCCCAGGAAACACAGCTGCCACCTTTTGTGTTTCCATGTCACACGTGGCACTGTCCAGACACACTGGCCAGTGTGACACTCTCCATGTCACAGTGCTTTCACCACCATGCATGGACAGAGACTGCTTATAGGGCTCCTTTAAGGATGCTATGCCAAGGACCAACAGGAACAACAGTCCAGTGTCTCATTTGGGACTACAGTCCCCCCCCATTTTCCCCTGAGGCCGAGGGTCCAAGAACAGAGATCATCTTCTCATCTTCTCTGAAGATGGAGGGCATCATCACACCCTCCTCAGCTTTTCTCTGTTCATTCCTGAACTGGTAGTTGCTGAAGGAGTCTCTTGGCTCACCATTGCATCCCCCTAAAATGCAGTCTCTCTTGGAGGAAGGATTGGTTCAGTTTATGGCTAACAAGAAGAGTCCAGCCAAAAGCCACTCCATCATCTCCCCCCAACCTTCTTTTCCTAACATCTGAGGTCCCAGGCTGTCCCTCTTTCCTTCAAGTTGAGGAGGAGTAATATTTCACAAAGCCTTCATTTCCCAGGAAAGGGTTAAAAGTCACGGACTCCCTGGAGGGCTGAAATCTCAGCCCAGGACTCCGTCTCATGTCTCCCACGCTGGGCATCTTTCCCCTGCCTTCTCCTTCTCCTCTGCCGGCAAACTTCCAGGTGCCTGCAGGCTCTCTATCTCTTTTCCCTCTGGGTTGGGGGGGGAACAAAGACATCCCAGATGTTCTCCACCCTTCTGCCCGCAGGAGCTGGCCCAGCTCGATTCTGATCCTTCACCCCCTGGCCTACCCCTGCAGGCCGCATGGCTCCCCTCCCCCACCCAGCTCGCTGCTGGGCAGGGGAGGTTTGCACTCTCGGAACCAAAGAGAGCGAGTTCTCCTGGGAATTCTGCTTTTAACCCCTCTTTGTTCTCAGAGGCATGTCCACCTTCAATTGGTCACCCCAAGTGTCAGTATCCAAACCTGACCCCTGACTGAATTGACCTCTTCCTTCCGAAAAAATTCTCTTTCCGTGTTAAACCACAGCACACGTGCTTTGCCCCAGACTGGAAGCTCAGCTGATATGCTCTTGGCAGGTTTTACTGTGACCAGGTGTTCCTAAAGTCTAACACAGTTAGTTGCAGAATTCAGTGCAAGATCTAGGTGTTAAAGCCTTTGGTTTTTTTCAGTGGAAGTAGAGTCAGGCTTGAATAGTGAGAAACTGATATGAATTAAGCTGTAGGTCAAGGTGGAGATTGTGGTTCCCTCCCCTTACTCAGAATCTTATGAT
Organism: Taeniopygia guttata; assembly: GCF_048771995.1. NCBI lineage: Eukaryota > Metazoa > Chordata > Aves > Passeriformes > Estrildidae > Taeniopygia > Taeniopygia guttata. The sequence goes on from NC_133028.1 coordinate 57,283,851, forward strand.
TCTCTGAGTCATAATGTACAGTTGTTTGTAGAAATGGATGTTTGTGCTTCAGTTGTGCTCGTAGGGTATGGAAGTATGTGGAGGTATATGGAGGTGCCACCACAACAAGGTTTTGTGTTGCAGGTGCACGGCTTGTCCTATTTCAGACTAGAACACTATGTCCCAGCAAGAGTGCTGGAGAAACTAGATCTGTCCTACACCAAGGAAGAGCTGCCAAAACTGCACAGCACTTACGTGGGTGCCTCTGAAAAAGAGACAGAGTTAGAATTTCTGAAGGTAAGTGGGCAGCAGTTGGCTTCCTTCATCTGTGGCTTAAAAATTCCCTTGTTGGAATATGGGTGCGTGGACTTCAAGTAAAAGCACAGTAAAACAACTGAGGCTCTGAATAACACTGAAAGGAAGAAAGCTGAAAAGATTTTGTCCAAAAGACACGTTGTAACAAGCTAAAAGAAATTGTAACAGATGGGACATTCTTTTACTTTTTCCCAATCAGTAGTGTTAGCTCAAGCCAGTTAAAAGCAACTACTGAACAAGTTATGTTTGCTTTAAAGGAAGTAGTGTTTACGAGGCAGCACACCCTGTATTCCCCATGTCTTTTGTGCTTTCTGTAGAGGGGAAAAAAGCTCATAAATTACAAAAAAAATTTGTTACTTTGTGTGATGCTTGGTATGAAGCAAGCCAGAAGCACTGCCATGGAGAATTTTTTGTGCAGGTTCTATGTAAGATGATAGGAAAGCCATTATCCACGGATATATTTGGATTATTCTAAAAGGACCCATTTAGAAATCTAATTATAGTGTTTCCTCATGGGATAATAATCAGGTTCTCCCTTGGTCAAAATTAGTTCAGGGAGTGAAGGATTGCTGTTGCAACACCAAATAACCATTATACTGTAATTTCACAGCCACACTACAGTTCCACCATCTCTGAGTATGTGATGGAAGAGGCACTCAGCTGACTTTGTCCATTCCAAGTCTGTTGCTCCTTTTACAGAAGTGTTCTTGTAACTTAACCACAGAGAACAAAGTAGGGGACATGATCCTAGCTAAAACCTAGCCTGGCTGGGGGTGTGGTGGGGGAGCAGCTAGATTCCCTTGTTTGATTCATTCCATCAGCCCCTTACACCAGTCCTGAAAAGACAACAGGGGTGAATAACTGGGAGTGCAAAGTGAGTGAAATTGCATATGGTACCTTAATATAATCACAGAATTACAGTGTTAATTTAATTCTGCTTTTAAAAATGTGTGAAGAACAAGAGCATCTGTCTAGTTAGAGTTTATTGCTAACAACTGCTTTGTGTAAGTTTGATTTACTTACATGTGTTCTCTGTGTTTTCCCTCTTTGATTTTAATAAACACTGGGTTCATCTGCTGCAGTCTGGCAGCCAAAAGGTACCACCAAGTCTTAAAATCCTCAGCTGATGTGTGTCTGTAATAATAGCTGTAAACTATAAGTAAGTGGAATCACCAGGCAGAGAGGATTGTTTTGCTAAAATCTATACATTTATATGCACATGTGAAAACATTTATAGAGAGATATATAATATTCATATAGTGGTATGGAAACTTGTAATGGCTGTGAATTCATACTCATAGAAGTTTCGTTGCATTGATCTGTGCAGTTGTGTCAGAGGCTCACAGAATACGGGGTTCACCTTCATCATGTGCTACCTGAGAAGAGATCCCAAACAGGAATCCTTCTGGGAGTGTGCTGCAAAGGAGTTGTCATTTTTGAAGTGCACAATGGTGCCCGTACACCTGTCCTGCACTTCCCATGGAGAGAGACAAAGAAAATATCCTTTAGTGTAAGCTGGTCTCTTTTCCTCTCTGTGTACACACCTATATTTGTGTCTCCAGTTACTGTGAGGTTTCTGTTGTCTATTTTTACAAATTAAACTGCTCTTTTACAGCATAGTCTTGACTGTGTTTTGTGTGGCTGTTGCATTATGGGATTGAAATAGGAGTTTTCATGTTTTAAAGGTTTTATTTTTTCCTTAACTTGCATGGACAAGCATAGTAAAGGAGCACCAGACTGAATTAGAGGACTGGGTACAGGCAAATGCCAGTACTCAGTATAATTAGGAGATGCACCTATGTTGCTTTTAAGTTATATTTCCAAGAGTAGTTAAGTTAAATGATAAAAGATAACAGGCTGATACTTGATCTGGACAACACCAGCCAACTTGACTGGGTACACTATAATCTGGTGATCATGTGTCAGTTTTTAATGAGACATTGAGCTTCAAATGCTTACCCCTATATAGGTATTGAAAACAGCAGTTCTAATTCTGCCTGATACTTTATTGAAAAGCCTGTTTAATCTGTGAGATGGTTTTAACTATAATGGATAAGTTCAAGTTTAAAAATTACTGAAAATACAAGTTCAAGACCTGGAACATTAACTGAGAGATTTGGTAATTAAATCAGCATTTAGTGAATTTTCTCTTAAATGGCAGCATCCCTTGTGACTTCCTTGGGGCATTTTAAGACCCATCCTGCAAAATGTAATAGTTCTGGTTGTCATTACTCAGCACTAACAGTAACAGAGGCAGATTAAATAATAATGAAGCACCTTCTCATCTAGCCGAGGAGTACCTTTAAAGAGCTATTTTATAAATCTCACATTACCTTTGACTCCTGTTTTAATAGAAATCTCTCTCATCAGTGCATTTTGCTTCAGGAAAGTCTGAATGCTGTAACTGTACACAAGCAAACACAGAATTCTTTGTAGGATAAAAGAAATAATTTGTCTTAGACTTTTTTTCTTTCTCCATTGTGTAGAAGAAGAAAATAACTTTGCAGAACACATCAGATGGCATCAAGCATTCCTTTCAGACTGACAATAGTAAGACTTGCCAGTACCTTTTGCATCTCTGCTCTTCCCAGCATAAGTTCCAGCTACAAATGAGAACCAGACAGAGCAACCAAGACACGCAGGACATTGGTAAGGACTGTGATGCTGTGTTAGTTTGTATTAGCAATCTATATGTATTTTTGTAAGGAGGAAAACTGAACTAGAGCTTCAGTAATTCTGCTGAGTGCTGTGTATTTGTAGATCTACATTTAGAAAGTTTATACAATGAAGAAACTCTACTAGCTAAGCTTGTTTAGATTTTGTTTAAGGGGTGGGAAGAGTTGGGAGAACACAGAAAAGCTGGCACACAGCAGCTCCTCTAAACTAAGAGGAATCTAAAAACAGGTCACTAATAGTCCCTCTTTAATTAAATAAAGACTTTTGCCTTTTTCAGAAATATCTTGAAGGTATTTCAATAACAGGACTTTTACCTTTTGCTTAATGTGAAAGGGATTAGTTTGATATTGTGGACTTAATGGTGTGATCATGGGAGTGCAAGTAAAAGAGGGGACATTCCACGATGCTCTCTCTCTAAGTGTGGGTACAGCTGTCTTTATTCCACCTAATGTTGGGTGGACCTGGTAAGGAACAGCACAGTTGCTAATCTGTTTCCTTCGTAATTCCCATTTCCTTCGTAATTTGTGTGAATAACAGAAAATGTAAAGGCATTCTTTTTAGATAGAAAATGTAATCAGTGAAAAAAAACCTCTGTATGAGTTTGTTCACTGTTTGGAGCAGAGCTCACTTGGCTGGCTGGCCTTCAGTGTGGTCTGGAAGTGCTGTTTTGGTCAGTCTACTTGCTCACACTCTGTTCCCTGTTGTCTGTCTGCATTCCTGTTGCTGTTAATCCGGACTTCCACCAGTGTAGCTGGTATGAACTTTGACCACATTGCTGGATATCACATTGGATATAATGATTCTAATTTAGAAAAGAAAAGAGGAGGAGTGAGAATGGGAAAAGGCATGTGGCAACTATCCAGCCTTTCTTCTGTTCTGTTGGGCTCAGCCAACTTCAGGCAAAGAAATAAGACCAAATGACTTAAAGCCTTTACCATTCTCTGATTCAGAGTGTGCTTATCCTGAATTGCAGAGAAAAGTAATACAGGGAAGGCTTTCTTGGCTAGGCAAACTTGGTTGCTCTTAACAGATGGAATATGTGTTGCACTGTGGGAGACTGGAAAACAATAGTTTGCTTCTGTACAGTGCAGATCACTTGGAAATCAGAAGTCCCAGATTCTACCAATCACTTGTAATCAGAAGCAAACAAATCAGGATTATGGCTAACTCCAACACACTGATTATTAAAAGTAAAAACAATTAAAACAGAAAATTTGCTGTTGTCATAACTTTGCTAAATCTAAATCGAACCCATAATATGCCAGTAAAAGCTGGTAGTTGGGAGCACTCAGCAAAATAGGAAAGAAAAGGACAAGTATAACAGAAAAGAAAAGGGCATTCTGGATTCCAGAAATGGCATATGGAAAACCAAAAAAAATTAAATGAGGGTTCAGTCAGCCTTACAAATGATGAGTTTTGAGCACGTGTGAATTTTCAGTTATGGCTGAAGGTTTGAAAAGCCTAATGTCTATATAATATAGTTAATGGTATGAAAGTATCTGAAATCCGTCGAAATTCTGTTTGATGTTCTCAGAGCGTAAATACAATGTCAAGAGAAGACATCTCAACACATTTTTTTAGGGTACTCTTTCCCATGATGGCAACACAGGAAATGCAGCTGTCATTGATGGCTTCTGTCAGAGTCAGGAAATTGGGATTTGTGGATTTCTGGTCTGATTGGGCAAAATAATTTTTCTGTAGCTTATCTAGTCTGGTGGCTGTGGCTAGAAGAGGTGTTTGGCGTGGATAAGGAAGTGGTAGTTGTATACTTATTCACCTGATGAAAGGACAGAAAGACATACATTCCACAAATAAATCTTCATCATCTCTATGCCTGTTACAGAGGAAACTTGAGTTACTGTTGCAGTTAATTCCTGTCTGAGGTATTGGAGGTAGTAAAGTCTTTTGGGATGGCAGGACTGAGGCTATTTGTCAAATAGCCTCTTTTCTAAATGCCACAGTAATTACTATTAAACCTAGTGGGTGATGTGTACCAAAAAAGTATAATTTTCCCTTTGACTTACAGTGCAGCTTCCTAAAGCAGCTTGTCTCCTACATGTGTATATAGGGTTAAAAAAACCCCACCGGTTAACCCTTAATCAGGAATATATATGCAGTTGAGGATTGCTTTTCCTGAGACTTCCCTGTGAGCTGACTCCAAGACATCAGTGAAATTTATGAAGGGTCCAGGCCTGATTTCCTTTAAAGTCTCTAACCAGCCAACAAGTTGCCACAGCTTATCGAGTTCCTGTGTGAGAGCCAAGCCAGAGGAACTTAACTGCTAGCCTTAGGAGGCAGTTAGGGTAATAGAAAGGAGCTTTGCTCTGAATTAAGAGGGGTTTAGGCTAAGATATATTATCATGAATTTGCTTTCAGCTGAGAGCACCCACCCAGATAGTTCCCACGACTCAGCTGGCAGTAATTTAATTAAAGCCCAAATCCTGTTTCTTGCTGCTGCTTAAGGGAATCCTTGCTAGTGAGTCAAAAAGTCTGGCAAAACCCAGTCAACACTTTGTTTCATGCGAGGATATTTGTGACAGGGGAGGTCTTTAGGTGCACCTGAGTGAACTGGTGCTCTGTAAGTGGGCAGAGATGCTGCCAAGCCCTCGTGGCCTTGCAGCTGTACTGTAAATGTGGAGGGGCTCATGCAAAGAAAACAAAGCAATGGATGCGTGGAAATTTGGTAGCATCTGATAGTGTGGAGATGGGGGAGCCCTATTTGTTCAAATCCTGGAAAAGACTTTTATGTTCAGATTAAAGGAAGTGTAGTCTTCTAGGTCACTTGGCTTAAGGATATTTATTTGTTTTGCAGAAGGAGGTGATTTGCCTGTGTAGAAGGGACAGCAGCCTGACAGGGAATATAAGTCTTCATGCTAATAAGAGGATAAACATTCAGTGGTTTTGGACTTAGGGTTAGTGTAGTGTCATGAACTCCAAACTTTGCTTCCTGAGCAAACTCCATGGTGGGTGTTTATATATCTCTGCTAAGTATATCAAGAAAATACATTTTGTGTGAGTTGGTTGTTTAAAAAGCATGCTTTGCACAAGGTGGTCACACTATCTCTATTGAATAACTTTGGGTTTTGTTGTTTTGTTGTTTTTTTTTTAAATTTCCACAGAAAGGGCTTCATTTAGGAGCCTGAACCTTCATGCAGACTCTGTGAAAGGCTTCAACATGGGCCGAGCCATCAGCACTGGCAGCCTGGCCAGCAGCACCCTGAACAGACTCGCTGTCCGACCCCTGTCTGTCCAAGCAGAGATCCTGAAGAGATTGTCCTGCTCTGAGCTCTCGCTCTTCCAGCCACTACCTGGCTCGGCAAGGGACAAGAATGAGAAGAGTCCATGGGAGGAAAGACCCAGAGTTATGAGCAAGTCATTTCATGATCTGAGTCAGAGTCACATCTCTGTTTATCCCTCGAAGAAAAATGTTATTACTGCTCTGGACTCTTCTCCCAAAAAAATAGAAGATATAATGGGAAGGGTCTTTCAGCAAATGCCAAAATTTGATCCTGGATCAGCAACGGGAGAATTAAAGCCAAGCAAGTAAGAGTCTCTCTGACCACCCTGCAGTATCTTTGTGTACAATCAATGTACATTTTGCATCAGTTTTGATTTATTATTCATGCCATTATTTTATTACATTGATCCTTCCCTCTCCCAACTTCCTCTTTCCTCTGTCTGGTTCCCCTTCTCTCCTTCTCCCCTTTAAGTTCAAAATCTCATGCAGGTTTAAGTAGAAGCCCTGAAAGAAAGAAAAATGAATCAGACTCATCATCCATTGAAGATACTGGTCAAGCCTATGTTGTAGGTCAGCATGCAAAAAATAATATTACTGTATTTACTAACAAATTTCTAAAATCGCTTTGGGTGTAATGCTTTGATATATTTATTAACTGATGGTAATATTTTGATTTGAAAGAGGGAGCAGAATATCACATGTTAAAGCAATCCAGGCTGTTATTGCAGTGAATCCTCCTTTGGTCAGCACCAGTCTATGCACAGGTGTAAAGTAAAAGCTGTAGCAGAAAACAGGTTTCAGGTTATTACTTCAGGGTGCCATTTGGTTGTATGGATCTTTTAATAATTTGCTAGTCTTCACAATCTGTTTGTGAAGGCTGAACTTTTTCAGTGTTTTCTGTGGAAAGATGTAGGGAGTGGTTTTTTGGAAGTGACTGTTTGTCATCAGCTGGGTATGGACCAGTGCCTCTAAGTAGTAGCTCCACACTTTGGAGTTTTTATTTTCTTTTTTGGTTTTTTCCAGATATTATAAATTAAATATTTTTTTGCACTACGCTTGGTGTTTTACAAAAACACTTTTGTAGTGAGGTAAGCCAGATGCACTTACTCCATTTTCTTGGCAAGGATTGGAGTGCACATAAGTAGTCTTACTATTAACTAAAAGAGAGAGTTCACATTAAAAAAACCCTAAACATTCAGAGCAGCTAAATAGACTTAAACTAACACTGGGTTATTAAATGTGAATATTTAATATTTGTGTGTTACCAGTTTCTGGTTCTAAAAGGTTCCCTATTAAAACAATAGAAACTACAATGACTAAAATATTTGCAGCTTTAGCTGCTGGTTGGCTTTCCTGTAGTTACAGGACATCAGAAAAAGTGGAAGATGGTTAAGTTTCTGGGGCTGGGGTCATTATAAACAAACTGAAAAAAGGCGAACGAAGCAGCATGTGACATCCCACATCTGCCCCCCCCCCCCCCCCCCCCCCGTGCACTTGGAGCCAGGACTCACTTGGGAATGATGCATTTTCAGTGCTGAGAGCATAACTGCTCTCAGGAGGAGTGAGATGAGGCATGAGGTTCTGTAGTGACGGGTTGCAGCCAACTTCTGGGCAGCAGTTCTGGTGAGCGTCTCAGCCACATGTCAGAAAGTGCTGCTGAATCACACTGCCTGTGCTGAGGGACGTAGGTTCTTTGCATGGTGAAACATATCAGATGATACTTTGGTGTTCATAGGTTTGGAGAAGGCCAGGGCTGCTTTCTTAAGAATTATATTCCCTCATGTACTTTCATATATTGGTACATTTATTAATTTAACATCTTTAAAGTAGGGCCACATTTGCTTGGCTGTAATAATTTCAAAGAAAACATTATTCTATATGCAAACAATTTTAAATAGAAATTGTTCAAATTGCTTATTACTGCAGCAGCTTATTTGTTCCATTACAAAATCTTAAAAGAGTCCTGTTGTATTGGTTTATTAGGTTCAGCATATTCAATATCTAATATTGTTAGAAAATTGACTTCATTGCTCAAGATCCATTACTTTTATCTGAAGTTAACCATGGTCATAAAGGCCAAACCTCTGTCCTTCCTTAATTCATTGCCTTTGCATGAGCTACCATCTATCTGAACCTTAAACTACAATGAGAGTACATGAGTAATTTGGATTTACTAATACAAAGCTAGTTTTATGTTTATTTGTTTTTAAAAGAAGTAGCTTGATATTGTGAATGAGCTCATGTGAACTGAAATGTAAAGACTGTAAAGACTGAAATAATTTTTGGCAGCTTTTGTATTTAAAAAAAATTGATAACAGTGTCTTAATACTTCCATGCATGTCACAGGTGTTAGCATGAATACTTCAGAAAATCATCTGTCATCAGCAGCATTAAAAGAGAGTGGTAAGTTGATAAATAATTACTTTAGTCAGTTTGTCACTTAGAAATGCTTCACTGTTCCACTTGTCTGTACCTTTGGTATTCTTAAGTGCCTTTGCCAGTTAGCTAGATAAGACCTTTTCCTAGTATTTCCTTTCTTAATATTTATTTTGGATTGCTTCTTGGGGGAGGTTTAACACCTGTGTGTATTATTTCTCAAACATGAATAGTGTCTGTTTAGTTTGGAAGTTGAAGGGTGCTCTTACCTACCAGAAAGCTCTGCTCTTGAAAGCTCATTTCCCTTAGGTGGCTACTGGTTCTGTGTTTTATTTTTAGTTCTTTCACTCTTGAGGCTTGATGTGGTTTTGAGGGAGAAAAAACTGCTTGTCTGGGCAATGTGCAGTCTGCTGCACTCTCCTGCATCACTTGTTCTGTGCTTGTACCAGTGTGTGGAGCTCATTAGGTTTCTGCAGCTGTGGATTGCCTCTTCCACTTAAGGCAAAAGTATCCCAGGCACTCCTGGACCAAATGAATGTCTCCTCTAGGAAGCAAGTCCATGAGTTCAGACTTGCAGTATGTTGGTGTTTCCTGAAGTTTCAGGAGATTTAGCTTGTTTATTTGTTTGTATTTTGTTTTGTTTGCTTGTGGGGTGGGATTTTTTGGTTGGTGTTTGTTAGTGGGCTTTTTTTTCTTCACCAAATTATTCTCCTTGGGTCTCTTAAATGCCTGGGTCTGCTTCAGCCTGATGGGAAGCCTCAAGAGTCAAGAGTTCTATTGTGAAGATGCTCAAATTTTAGAAGAGGTGGAATCAGCAACCTGTGGAGTTGCAAATGAGGAAGAAAATTGAAGCAAGAGAATTAGTAGATGTTTCTAATGTTTTAGTAGGTGTTTCTAATTTTGGTTGTTTTTTAGTGAAGAGACACCATTAAGAGAACTCATTGGGTAACCTTCCAGTAATTTCATATAATGACCCTCAGTTTCAATTTTACCAATGTGTTTGCATCCTCCCTATCTATGAGCAGAGCATATAAACACAGATCTAAATATCTTCCTGAATTGAGACTAATGAAGTTGAAGATTCTAGGACTCATTTGTGTTGTCCCTTCATGAGATTGTGCTAGCTGCTTTTCTTAGGAGGAGTAAAATATTTTTAACTGCTGAAGATGGAAGTGGGTTAGAAGGGTTGTGGAGGGTTTTTTCTGTCTGTGGCCATGGCTTAGAAGATGAAAGTTGGACCCACTAGATCAAAACAGCTTTTCAAGTTATCAGAGAAGTAATATGTTTTAATGGAAAAGAACTTCCAAGTAAACCTGAAGCAAAGTGTTGAGGTAGTGTCTGATCATGAAATGTTGACTTTACAGTTGACTCTCTTCAAACAACACAGAACAGAGTGGCCACACCAGAGAGAGAGATCACTCTGGTGAATTTGAAAAAGGATAAAAAGTTTGGCTTAGGTAAGTGGCTTTAAAATTGCTGTTGACGTGTATTTCTAGAAGCCAAAAACAAAATAAAGTTTTCTGGCCTGTATTTAAACATTTATTGTAGAACTAAGCAAAGCAATGGTGGCAGTAGCTGGATTTTGAGGGCATTTAAAATGCACTTTCTGTGATGTTAAGTGAGTCTGTTTTTCAGTTTTTCCATACTTTAAATGTAGGATTATATTAATATTGTGAACTAGTCATCCTAGAAGTTGACCTTATAAAGACCTTTTCTCTCTGTGCTCAGTATAGCATTTTTTTCTCTATGGAACCTCACAGATTTGAGCTGTGACAAATGCTTTAAATGAATGCTTCTTTTAAAAAAAAAGACACAATAAAAGCATTATGTGCGAATTGTGGAGTGTTTTCCTTATTCCTGTAGTATCAGATGGAACACTGATTTGATGTTTAAGGAGCCTGGCAGATGGGATATTTCTATTATATTTCTTCCTCTACCACTGAGTTTTTTTTGCGTAAATCCACATAATTTTTCCCTGTATGAGTAACAAAAAATTTATTGTCAGTGTTGTTCTTTAGGAAGATTCTCTAAAGTGAACAATCTCTAAGGAGATTGTTCTGTCATTCAGAATCAGAGTGTAGTTAAATTTGAGAGGCGGGAAAAAAGCCTATAATACAGTAATACATAGTTTTTACACTGCACAGTAATGTACATGTTGAGCAAAAAGGAAAAAAACTCAGAAGTGTGCTATTTCTCCTCTTTTTTTCCCCATGCAATTTATGGTAGTTTGCTGTTTTAGCTAGAGTAGAGAAGACAGATATCTTCTTTTTTTTTTTTTTCCCTCTCGAACATTCATCCCAGGTTTACGTGGTAGTATGAACAGAAATAAATTACAAGCCTCAAAATAAAGCAGGGACATTGAAAACTCAGGTCTTAAGACCAGGGTCAAACTTCTATGTGGAACAACAAACAATGGAGAAAACCAGAAATGTTTATGTGATAGAAAACAAATCTTGTCTGCTCAGCAAATGTACATTTCATGTCACCTGTTTGTGTGTTTCTCTTGCCAGAGTTATCTTCTGTAGCCTTTGCTGAAGTGTCCTGAACAGACAGACAGGCAAAGTCTAAATCAATTGCTTAAAACAAGATACAATAAAGCTTAATCAAAAAGCTTTGTTGTTTGTTTCCATGCAGATTTAAATTTGAGGTGCCTGGGTTTTTTTACTTTACATTTATGAGAATGACTAAGTATTTGTTCTAAAATATGGGCTTGTGTTAAGTTACATGGTGGTCACTGACATTTTTGCCTGCTTTGTCCCTTTTTTTCATAGGCTTTCAAATAGTCGGTGGAGAGAAGACAGGGAAACTTGATCTGGGAATTTTTATTCATTCAGTTATTCCTGGAGGGCCAGCTGATTTGGAAGGGACTCTAAAACCAGGTGAACAGCATAAAATTTCATCTGTGGCTCTGGGTATCACAGTTCCTTACAATGGTGACCTTCAGTTACATTCCAGATGGTTTCTGAAAACTGGTGATACTTCTTGCTTAAACTATGCAAAAACAACAATCATACAAATCGATGTAAAAATTATAAAGTTTGAAGTAGCAGAAAATTGAAGTTACGTATAAAGATAAGAGCTTTATTTTCCATTGTCTGTCTTGCAGATGCATTGTAATTTAAAGTTTTAAAAACTCAGTATCCCTACATTAATTTTTTTACAACATGAAATTGAAATATATGCCATAACCATAACTGTAGTGGGGGAGGAGGAGAAAAATGTATTTTTTTTTTCCTTCTCATCCTAGTCCATGTCTTGAACTGAACTGCATATTGCTAATTTATTTTCTGATTTCTGCTTTCTCTCTTTCTATTTTTTACAGCAAAAGAGAAGGTAGAAATCAGAATATGTTAAGATTTGGCAGGTTTAAAAAGAGGAAATATAACCAGTTTTTGTGGTCTGGTTTGGGGTTTGACTTTTTTTTTCCTGATTAGAGTTCCCTCTTCCAGCATCACTTGAAGTTTAGTAATCTTTAATCCATGCATTGTGTAGAAGTTGTCAGACCCGTACTCTGCATTGTCACTGAAAGGTAAAAATGTAGGTGTTAGGCTGTATCTGAACAACGCCTTCTGTGCAGGGCACCGCCTCATATCTATAAACAGCACGAGTTTGGAAGGCGTCAGCCAGCACGCAGCGTTGGAAATCCTGGAGAATGCTCCTGAGGGCGTGACGCTAGTCATCTCCCAGCCCAAGGACAAGCTGTCCAAAGGTATGGATCTGCAGTCTCCCCTGTGAGCAACCCCAGCTAGCTGGGAATTGTGTTCAGAGACAGGATGAAGAGGTGTGTGTGGGTAGCCATTGGTGGGGTACAGTGTGAGCAGAGAGCTCCCTGTGAAATATCCAGCCGGGTGAAACCCTCCTGGGCTGTAAGCTGAGAAAAGGGTGTCATGCTGCAGATAAGGTGTTGCCAGCTGCTGATGGCTGTCTTGTCTCCTTGTTTGCAGCATCATCTAACACTGCTCATACCAGCAATGGAGCCAGGGGCTACTTGAGGAGGCCGTCCTCAGTGCAGGACAATGAGGCAGAGTCCTCTTCAGAAGAGCACAGCCGGTGCCGTGGTCACCAGAGGCCCGCTTCGAGGAGCCTCTCTGGATTGTCGGGAGGCAAGCAGGACGGAAGCGTGAGCTCCCAGGACTCCTGGACCGAGAGTGCCAGCCTGTCCCAGAGCCAGGCCGCCAGCTTCTTCGGCAAGCGTGCAAGTGGGAGAGCCCAGCAGGATGCTCAGCACTGCAGCGAGTCCCAGGCCGGGGCCTCAAAAGCCATCGAGAAGAGAAGATCCTCATCGGACAGTACTCGAGCAAAAATGAAAAGGCCCGGGGTAGTGGAGCCCGTGGAATATTCTGACCGAGGGGATTCCGACATGGATGAAGCAACTTACTCCGGCAGCCAGGAGCAGCAGCCAGCTAAAAAGGCATAGTGGATTTCGTATGAATATTTTCCCATCAGTGTGATAGTGGTATTGAAATAGCTGTCTCTGGGTGTCAGGATGTGAGGGAAGAGTAGCCTGGCCTTGCCTGCAGCTAATGCTAGTAGCTGATTTCTAATAACATGGTGGTTTTGTTCAAAATAAATTGAGAAAATCACTTCTGTAACTTGGAACAACTTTCCAGCTTTCCAATGCCACAAGACATGCCTTACTAGAGGCAGATTGTGCTTTGGGATGAACCTACAGTGCACTTCCTGAGGCTGTAGAAAACCACCTTTCAATTCTGTGTGTTTGTCCAATATGTTCATTATCTAGTGACCATCCCTAGAGGTAAGTTTATTACTTAGCAGATAAATGAAGTTTTTCCTAGAGGAAAATAGGAGTCATACATCTGGAGTGGGTAGCAGCAGAATTCATTGTCTTCTGGGATTGATCTAATCCTTGAAAAACTGCTCTTATGCATTAAAATTCATCAGTGAGTCATGCTCTCGAGCAGACACAGCTTGCTGCTTCACCTTTCCAAAAGGGCACAGTCACAAGTACTACAAATTTATTTCCAACTTGCAGTGATTCCTCTGTTCAGCTGATGGAGGTTATTCAGTTAAATTGTGGCAGCTCCTGCTAATTAATCCAACAGACTCTAGGCTGCTGTAATACTGAAGTCCTGCAGTTTCAGTGTCCTGTAACCAGCTCACTTGGACAGTAAACACTTGGCTGCTAAAGGCCAAGAATATTTCTGTGCTAAACCTGTTCAATGGCAGGAATGGAAGAGTTTAAGCAGTGAGCCTTGAGTCTTACTAATTGTTACTTTGCCAGGTGGACTCCTTCTGGCTGTGTCTGACTCAAAACCCCACCCTTTAACCCTTTAGGTTCTTAGGTGTTAGCATCTGTTCTAAAGGCAAATCATTGTCTCTTTTTGTTTTGTTTGTTTCTTTTTCTCTTCTTTTTTTTTTTTTTTTTTTTGTAAATAAAGGATTCTTCCTCATCAAATACAGCAAACAAAGTGAATTCTAAAAAAGTTTCTACAACGCTTCTTAAACCTGGAGATATCTTTGAGGTTGAACTAGCAAAAAAAGATAACGGCTTGGGAATAAGTGTCACGGTACTGTTTGACAAGGTTTTTAGATGTTTTCTCTTTTTCTCTACTCCCAGCAACCCATTAAATTGTTAAATTACAAGGAAGCAAAATATTTTCTTGAATCACTTTAATTTATAGATTTATTGATATGTGATTAATCTTACCAAAGCTGAATTTATATTAATTTTCTTGTCATCTGATCTGCCCGTTAAGTAATTATTGTTTTTTGTTTTATGTCGGAGCCCCAAAGTCCTAATAGACTCTTATCACAGATGCTGCTTTGTGAGTACAAAAGGCAAGATGGTCTTTGTCCCTTGCTACCTAATCTTGTGGCAAATTTGCAAGGAAAGAAGTGAGACCCTCCCAGACTGGCAAGGCAGGCAGTGGAAGCAGTAGTGTTATTTAAGAGTATATGTGCACATTCAGTCACATTCACCATGTTCAGTGTTCTCCCTCTGCTGGAGAAAAGGCGGAAAGCAAAAAACTACATAAACCCAAATGAGACCTGGCTGGCACTGCTTTCTAGCAGTATGAGGAAAAATAAATTTTTAAGGCTGATTTCTCTTCATGCTGTAAGATTTTGAAGTTAGTTTTATGTTTAGGGCCTGTCATACTGCAGAGTGGCACTTCAGGGAAGAAGAGAATAATTTACATATATTTTTCACTGCATCCGTTCTGTATTCAAATATACATTTTAATGTGTTTTAATATTCAGCTATTTTCAGTGGAGGAATGATTTGCAAGCCTAGCGCTGTTTCCATATATATGGCTAGGACTGTAAGAGGTGCAGAAGGAAATAGTGTTATTTTGGCATCCCAGTCTATTCAAAGTCAAGTTCCATTGCTTGAGATAGTTGGAGTAACAGTGTTTGAGCAGGAGTTGGTTATTGAGTAGCACCAGACCTGCTGTGTGCATGCACTGGCTTTGTGGAGATGTTAGAAGATGCCAACCAATGCAGAGATTTCCCTGAGGGGTGGCCAGGGGGTGTCTTCACTGCCCTTTGCTTTTCCAGCCTCCATTCACCCCTTCATTGTTTTGCTGTACAGTGGTGGTAAGGAGAGGTGTGCAGTCACCTGTCGTTTAAGTTTTCACCTGTAATACTGGGTGCTTTGGGAGTGAACATTAACACACTGTTGGTCTTCCTCTTCCCTCCAAGTCTGTGGAGCACAGTGACCAGAATCACACAATGGTTTAGGATGGAAGGGACAGTTAAAGATTATCTAGTCCTACCCCCGCTGCAACCAGGAGAAAGGCCAAGGCCCTCCAAAAACAATGTCAGTTCAGCTTGAGCAGCTTAGACCTTCAAACTTGTCTGAACTGAGAGAAAGCAGCGCTCCTTAATTTCCTGTTACATCAGAGAAGTTGTGTTGGAGTAGGACACTGCATGGTTGTGCATCTCCTGCTTTGGCATGCTGTGCTCTTGCACATCTCTGAGCTTTGGTGTGCATGCAAGCATGTAAAGTCCAACAAAATGCAGACATGTTTCTGCTGAAGGACGTTTATTTGTGTTTCGTGCATTTGCGTTGTGATGCATTGTGTTTTTTACAATCTTCCCACTCCAACCTCATTCATAGCAAATTGCATGACTGCACAGAACATGCTTGATGTTACATTTTCATTTTGGTAGTTTCTCTGTTTTTTCTACATGCCAGTAGCCCAAATGCTTCCTAAGAACAGTTTTCCTTGTGTGATGCTGTGTTTAATTACTAAGTATTCTAACTGCAAAAAGACTAACAATCCTATTTTTGTTTTCTGTTTAGGGTGGTGTAAATACTAGCATAAGGCATGGTGGTATTTATGTGAAAGCGATTATTCCCAAGGGAGCAGCTGAAGCAGATGGCAGAATAGAAAAAGGTAGGATTTTCATTTTTTCAGTGGGGACTCTTAATGTGAAAAAGAGCAGAGGACTGTCTGTGGGGGACTTGACAATATCCTGTGGCCTGGAAACTAGCACTGTGTTTGCCTCCTGTCCTTGCACCTTTTTCACTGGGAAGAAGAGCTGGTTTTCCAAGCTGTTGCGGTTGTCATTTTAAATATTGCCTTGATAGCTAATTCTGCAGGTGAAGATTAAAAAACCATTGTAGAACAGCTGCAGAACCAGCGATGCAGAGGCTGTGGAGGGGAAAAATTTGGGAATTTTTGTTCTCTAAAGCAGCCTGTGTTAATGGAGAATGCTTCTCTGTTCCAAGCACAGAGAGAGAGGGCTTTGAGTTATTGGTGGCCTTATTGCTTGGCACGCCTGGCAACTCAGTACAGAAAATGCTGTAATTGTTATGGCTCTTCTTGTTAGTAAGCCAGGCCACATTCTTCACAAAAGTGAGCATTCCCACTGTGGACTAAGATTTGTTTTAAATAAAGAGTCTGAGCTTTCTGGCAGGCTGTCACTCTGATTGTTAACGCTAATTTTGACATGGGATTATCCCACAAAATCATTACATTGGAAATCACCTTTGATTTGAACCATAGAGTTTATTTGCAAAGTTCTCTTCTTGACTCAGAACATGGAAAGGAGGGGAATTTCCTTAAATAACTGTCCTTTTTAGCTCAGACTTGAAAGTTTCTGTGCATCATAGATGTTTTATAGGTGATGCTCTGCGTACTTTTTCTTAAATTAATAATGTAGGTGACCGTGTGCTCTCTGTCAATGGGATTAGTTTGGAAGGAGCTACCCATAAGCAAGCTGTTGAAACACTGAGAAACACAGGCCAGGTGAGTGGCTGCTGGTTCTACTCCTGTATGGTTCTACTCCTGTCTGTGGTAAACCAGTTCTCTATCAGTGAATAAAGGTGAAGGAACCTCAAGACTGGAATTCTCCCCAGTGTTGTTGTGGTTACTTTTGGTTTCTTGGACACCTTGGCTTCCCTGGCACACCTGAAAATAGCCAGTGGGTGTACACATTCAGAACTGCTGAGAACTACTATTTGTGTTCACATTATAAAATGTTTTTAACTTAATTCCCTGTACAAATATGCAAGTGGCACTATCTTTGATACCTCTTAACACCCTCACAACTTTATAGGAAGAAAACCCTTTCTTACTCTATTGGCAAATATTTTGCAAGTCCATTAGTGTATTTTAGAGGCTGTCATGTAACAACCCTTAAAATTAAGGAATAGTTGGAGGACATGTGTGGGGAGGGGAGTCTCTATAACACCTGCTGCTGTAAAAGTTTGGACCCTGAGAGGGTAGAAGGAAGCATGTACTCTAGACTGTGCTATCTCTGTTGCCAGTTAACTGGAGAATGATTCATCTCTTTAGGTGGTACACCTGCTGTTGGAAAAAGGTCAGCTTTCAGGGGCCAAGGCTCATGCTCCAGTGACACCACAGTGCACGCTCCCAAGTCAGGTGGGGCAGTGTGAGCCACAGGAGAAGCCAGCGACAGAATCTTCAAATGCCAAAGATTACAGCTTTGTCACTGCAGGTCAGGTCACACAGAACAATTGTCTTAACTGTCAAAGCATTCTGTAGTTTCATAATATTTTCTTCACTTCTTAGGATGGGAATGGAGTGAGTAAGAATCTGTACCAAGCCCTTGCACATAATACAGTCTCTTTTTGTGCTGTTGTGTTTCTTTTTAAGACTTCCTTTCACGTCTTTAGTGACTCAGTTAACTACTATTAACTGTTTTCTCTCTCACTGTTTCATGTTGTTTCCCAGTTTCACCAGATGCCAAGGCTGTAGCAAGGTTGGAGTAAAGGGGGTGCTGCTGTATCTGGTGCTGCTAAGGGGTGCCAAAGGAAATGTAGATATTTATATAAATATACGTGCTTCTGTGAGTCCTTCAGCTCCTGTCTCAGAAGCAAAATGACATCAAGAGCTAGAAGGGAGAAGGATTTGTGCCCCTGACTAGAGGCTGACATAATTCAACCTCTTTGCTGCTGACTTGTGCAACTGAAGGGAAGCCTACCCAGATGGCAGAATCCCTGCAGATACCTTTGAGTCTTCTTGCATGGGCTCTATCCTGTCTGCCAGGAGCTCTAGTTGCTGCTGTCACTAATGCCTGATCAGTGGCTGGAAAGGTTGTGCTACTCTGTGCTTTAAAAGGTTCCTTAATTGACCTCCTAGGGAATTTCCTTTGCAGACACTCTGCCTCCTGCATATTGATGTTGTCAGGCCAAGCAAGCTGACTGAAAAGAAAAGACATGATCAGCTTTTTGTCTTCTTTAACCTGGAGGGATCTTTTGGGTAACACTTCTGTTCAACTCAGTGAAAGAGCCATGTGAGGGGAAGAGTGCACATTGTCATAATCTGGAATATGAGCACCAGACACTTTCCAAGGCCATGTGCTATAGGAAATAATAAGTTAATGTTTGTTTTACAGAGAACACATTTGAGGTAAAACTCTTGAAGAACAGCTCAGGCCTCGGGTTCAGTTTTTGCCGTGAGGATAACCTGACCCCAGAGCAGCTGGGATCAACTATTGTGAGGGTGAAGAAGCTCTTCCCTGGTCAGCCAGCCGCAGAGAGTGGGCAGATAGAGATCGGGGACGTCATTCTCAAAGTGAACGGGGCATCACTGAAGGGTCTGTCCCAGCAGGTTTGTACCTACACTAGTGAAACTCATAGTGTGGGAGTCCTGCAAGTCTGAATCTGACACTGAATCCCTCTGTGGCCATAGGAAGTCATCTCTGCTCTGAGGGGAACATCTCCAGAAGTCTCTCTTCTCCTCTGCCGGCCACCATCTGGAATACTACCAGACATCGATCCTTCATTGCTGGTGAGGTGTCTGGCATGGCATATTTTTCATATTATTTGCTATTTAAGGTTCATTTATTTGACCTGGTGGGTGGGTGTGTTAGTTAAATGCAAGATGCAGATGGAATAATGAGGAGAGTGCTCACAGAAATGTGGTTCTTGGAATTAAACCCTTAGTAGTGCACTGTTTTGTGTGAATGTTAAAGGAATGTATAGCTTCAAAAGCTTTTTTCCTCCATTTTCTGACCTAAGGCATGAGAAATTTGTTTTACATAGTGTTTCTGGAGCAGAGATTTCTTTGCATCCCAATGTTTTGAAATTGGTATCAGATAGAAAAGGATATTCTGCAAAACACCAATTTGGTGTTGATGTATGTAAAAACAGGGAAAATATTGTCATATTTACCTCCTGGAAATTAGAGGTGTCCAAAAGAATATTTTCAAAATGCTCCAGTAAATAAATTGAAAGAACAGAAGGCCATTTTGAAGAAGTGGAAATGAAATGTGTTTCAGGAAAAGAGAGTGTAGAGGACAAATTGCCTGAAAATTAGGCTTTCCATAATACAGAAAAGTGTAAAACCAATGGAGACAGGTCTTCAATTTAAGTTCCCCAGGGTTCCTGCCAGAGTTGAAGAAGTGTTTGGACAAGGCTCTCTGACACAAGGTGTGATTCCTGAGGCTGTCCTGTGCAGGGCCAGGAATTGGGAATGGATGATCCTTTTGGTTTCTTCCATCTCAGGATACTCTGATTCTGTGATTCTGTGTTACTATAACATTATTTTCAAACAATAAAATCATTCAAGTCTGATGAGAGCAGTTTAAATATACAAATACATATTTAAGTGAAGTTAGGATTGGAGTGAGGGATAAGCAACTGAGCAAACTAATTATACAAATAACTATTCCTATAATAGACCTGTTTGTATTGTGGAATAACAGGAACTTTAATAGAACTTTATCAAACTTTAACAGGAATTTTAATAAAACAGTGCACATATTAAAAGAAGAGGAAAACCACACTGATGCATTCATGTACACAAGAGTCTGTCCATGAAAGCATAAATGAAGCTTTTAAATCTTTCCTGTCTGCTGGCTGTCATAATTCCTGGGAATATGCGACAATTGACAAAATTGTTATTCAGTCTGATGGTGGTTAATAACTTGGTTAACAGTCATCATTGGTCATAATTTTTTTTAGTTTTTTAGTCTGTTACTCTTGCTTTTTGGTTGACCGCTTCTCTGTTTCCCTCCTCTGTGAGGTTGGTTTGACTTCAGTAGCTCTGTGAGCCTCAGCTTCTGGTTGGAAGGGATTTCATGGTAGCTGCATAGAAGACTGCTGGGCATAGTTTAAAAGCCTCTGTCAGTACACTTTCTGAAGCTAAAGTATTTTTGTTTTCCTTAGATGAATTTAAAGGATTTTAGCAGCGTAAGTTTCAGAGTTTTGCACACTTCGTCTTGGCCAAGTTACATTGAATTTTTGAAACTGTGCTATGATGTGTATCACCAGTTCAGTCAGTAGCCACCAACTCCTTATTTTTTGGTAATTTAATGAAGTCTTTGATACTGTCTTTTGTCATCAGTACTGAATTATGATTAATTAAATGATTTTGCTTTTGTAGACCCCCATCCATTCTCCCCAACAAGTTTTTCCAGAGGTCAGCAGAGAAGTTTCTGGTCCATCAAACAGAGAACAAGGTGACAGCTCAGATGAAAATGAAACTACTGATATGAGCAAGAAAAGGCTAAAATCTCCCTCCAGAAGAGACAGCTACAGTGACAGCAGCAGAAGTGGTGATGAGGAGATGATGGAGTCAGCAGCCCAGGTGGGCCTTGGTTGGAGTTCTGCGCTGTACCAGAGCTCAGGGGAAGCTGAGGCACGGGCACAGAGTCAGTACGAGGCACACCCTGGTCAGAAGGACGCTGTTCGCACCATCCTCTATCCTGATCAGGAGGCTCCCAGCAAGGCAGAGCTGGAGGACAGGTATGCTGCTGGTAATCAACCTCATCATCCTGCAGAAATGTTTATAGAAGTAATTCATTGGACCTATTAATAGAAATACTTCTTTTGGTTTACTTTATAGAGCTGCATAAAATCAACTTTGGTTCATATATTAATTTATGAATGACAGCCACATTGTACTTATTCTGCTTTTTCTTTGTTTTCTGCTTTATCTGTAGTGATCTGCCTTTGGATTTGCCAGTGATCCCAACCTGTAGAACTGTACCTGATGTTACGACATCCATGTTAATAAATGACTGTTATGCTACTTCTGTCTCTGAGCTGACTTCACACCTGGGAGAAATAGATTCATTACTCACCCAGCTGGACAAAAATGCTGAAGAATATGAGCCAGTAATATGCTATTTCTGTCTTTCAGGAGCATGAATGTCCTGCTGTGGTTGTTTCAGTTGTGATTTTGAGAGTGGGTATAAATTAGGCACATTAATTTACAAATGGGATAGTTGTAGGTTATACTTGCACTAATCTGAGTGTGTGCCTAATAAATGGCAGCTACATTGCCATTTGTAATCAATGGCAGCTGCTCATATCAGTGTCTGCAGGTATTTCCTGTGTGGGCTCTTGAAGAGTTGATACATTTCCCTCTGTATGTGGAGGCATCCATGTGTACATAGGTGGATGTGTATATGCCCATTTCATGGGTCATTTAATCCTGGAAACCTTGGCGTTAAATGTTTACCTACCTTTCAGCCATATACTCAGAGGAAGCTTAAATGGCAGATACCTTGCCTCTGCTCTTTTAATTTTAGGTGGTTGTTCAGAGGTCAGAGAATAAACTGAGGCATCAAGGGACCCTGTTCTTTGCTGCATTTATAAATATGAATCCCAAGGACTTTCTGTTCTGCTGCAAGATGGAGCCTATTTTTGAGGTCTTCTGAGAAAGCTTGACACCACAGAAATGTCTTGTGTATGAGAAGGGACTTCCATATCCTCACATAATCTGTTCAAAGATTGAAAATAATTGAAATTGAATCTTGATACGTCCCAGTTGTAAGGGTCTTCCATGTTATAAGTACCAAAACTCCCTTTTGACAAGAAACTGTATTTTTCTTAGTCCCCTGTTTAGAAGTTTTTCTTCATCCTTCCTGGTGCTCTGTGATTTTTTTAATGCAAATGAGACAGATCCCTATCTTTCAAATCAAAATTAATGCAAATTAAAATGGACAAAACATATGCATGTGTTCAGTTTCAAGATAAGCTCTATGGTATTATGTCTCACTGTAGGAAAATATGTTTGCTTATTTTGTTTGGAATAATTATGGATGTGTTGAGATATTTAAAAAATATAGAGACTTTCTTACATGTGGCAGCTAGGTAAGGGTAAAATAAGGTGTGAGTTTTGATGTGTGCCTTCAAAATTTTGTTCAATTCATAGACTTTTAGCCCCATGTTATTTCCATGCAAAACATTTTTTGGTTCTGTCTGAACTCATTAGAGATGCTTATTTGAAGCAACTAAGCTGAGCCTGATGATAAATGTGTCTTGTTCCAGGCTTGTGTCACAATTTAATCAGTAGGTAAATCAGTTGTCTGCTTCCAGCTGTCTTAAATTCAGTAAAATGTTTGTATTTCTTCTGTCTGCCTGCTTGTAAAGTGCTGTTTTGTCCCCCTAGGAAGTAGAGCTCCAAGTGACTCTGACAAAGTCAGAAAAGGGCAGTCTGGGTTTTACAGTGACCAAAGGTAACGACAGTGTTGGCTGCTACGTTCATGACATCGTTCAGGATCCTGCCAAAAGTGATGGGAGACTACGGCCTGGAGACCGACTCATAAAAGTGAGAGAATTCATCTTTTCATGTGCAGGGGTTGCACGAAAAGGACAACTTTGAGTCCAAAAAAAAAAAAAAGTGAACTGTGTTGTAGGCCAAGTCAAATGTGGTTAAAGGACAAAGATACGCACCTTCTGAGAGGCATGATTCAATGCCTCTCAGAGAACACTTGAGAGCACTTGAGAACAGCAACAAATGCCTCCTCAGTAGTGCTGTCTTACTTGGGACCTAACAAGGACACCTGTGTTGCTTTTGTTGTTGCAGGTTAATGACATTGATGTCACTAACATGAGCCATACTGATGCAGTCAACTTTCTGCGAGCTGCCCCAAGGACTGTCAGATTAGTGCTAGGGCGAGTTCTGGAGTTACCAAAGATGCCAGTGTTGCCTCATTTGCTGCCTGACATGACACTGATGTGCCATAAGGAGGAGCTAGGTAACATGGAATTAATCTGCTTTTTGCCCTAAAGAAAAATCTTCCCCTTCAGTTACAAAGAATTTTTATTGTATTTTTATTGTTCTCCCCCTCTTTTCCTGCAAAGGTTTGTCATTATCAGGAGGCCATGACAGTGTTTATCAAGTTGTGTACATTAGTGACATTCTCCCCAAATCGGTTGCTGCCAGAGAGGAGAGTCTCCATGTACTAGATATTATCCATTACATTAATGGAGTAAGCACACAAGGAATGACTCTGAAAGAAGCCAAAAGAATGCTTGAAACATGCCTTCCAACAGTGGTGCTCAAAGTGACCAGGTGTGTTCTGGAAGCAAAAGGCTTCCCTGTACTTTTTGTTGCATGTTTGTATGATTGTATTTATGAGTACATGAGTAAAACCTGTTCCTGGTAAGACAGGAAATTCACCACATGTTACTGAAGACTGACTCCACAGAAAGGGTCTGTAAATTCAGAGTTTTTGTGCTTCAAAGGAGCACAAGGGTATGTGGTACTTGCTGTGCTTTGTGCTTCTTGGGAGCACAAGGCTGTGTCCAGCTGCGAACTACATGTGTTCAAATAGACCCCTTGTAATCCAGGAGGAATTAGTCAGTGACCTGCTGTGGCACTTGGACACTCACAGGTCTGTGAGGATGGATGGGATTCATCCAAGGATATGCAAGGAGCTGGCAGGAGAACTCACCAAGACACTCTGCATCATCTGCATCTGCATTATCAGTCCTGGCTCAGTGGGGAGGTCCCAGGGGACTATAGGTTGACCAGTGTGACTCCAATCTGCAAGAGAGGCTGGGAGGAGGATCAGGCCTGTCAGCTTGACCTCAGTGTAGGGAAGGTTATGGAAGAGATCACCTCGAGTGTGACCACACAGTACAGGACAAGGGGATCAGGTCCAGCCAGGTATTCAGGAAAGCCAGGTCCTGCCTGGCCCACCTGATCTACTTTCATGACTGGGTTCCCCATCTGGTGGATAAGGGAAAGGCTCTGGATGTGTCTACTGGATTGAGTGAAATCTCTGATACTGTCTCCCACAGCTTTCTCCCATGGCTTAGAGAGATGCTCTTCACTGGGTTAAAAACTGGCTGGAGTGAGGGAGTGATGGTGAATGGTGCTAGGGGGGTTTCCCTAAGGCTCAGTATTGGGGCCAGAGCAGTTTCATTTCCTTATTGCTGATTTGGAAGAAGGAATTGGATGTGTCCTCCTTCAGTTTGCAAACGACACCAAGTTGGTTGGGAATGGTTAGCAGTTTTTTTACCAGTAGTAGTGTTTACTTCAATAGCTGATAATTACTCTGATTTACCTATTAATATTCCTGTCAATATTTCTTTTCACAGAGATGGTCATGCAGTGTTCCCAAAATCCAAAAGCCCTGAGAACTCAAGTCCATGGCCAGTGAAAGCTAATGGTAAGATTTGTGTGCTTACTCATAGCAAGTGAAAAAATAAAAATAAAGAAATTGATATGGATAATGAGATACTATCTTAGTCCAGCTTATTGTGACCAGCTCCAACAGGAGCTTACTTGATCTTTCCTCTAAAAGCTTCATGAAAAGAGATTCAGCAATAATGTCTTATGATGTCAGTTTTTGTCTAGTTTACAAATTTTCTCTAATATAGAGCAGAAGGGTTCCTTTGAAGAAGGACCCAGACATCAGATAATATTACATTAAAAAAAATAGTCAATGACAGGTGTTTGTGGTGTTGTATCTTGTACATTTTGAGGAAAAAGGAAATCAGTGCTTTTCTCAAAGGTGCACGTTTCCACTGTAAGTTGTTTAAACTATTTATCAACATTTCTCTTTGCTTTGAGCTGGTTACTTGTATTAGCATTCATGCTTTCTAATCCCTTTAAATAAAAAATTCATAAAGCCATTTTATGAAGTGTAGTCATTCAGATAGAAGTTTTGCAATGCACAGAAACCAGGGTACTCATGTCATAACATAGTTTTAAATACCTTGCTTATTTTAGAAAAATAATCAATGGGGCTAATTTAATTTCAGAGAAAAAGTTGCTGGTTTTTCCCCATTTTTGCTTAGGTTGTTCCTGTGGTGATCCCTTTGATAAAGCAGAGAAGTCAACTAATGCTTATGGGCCCAAGGTAAATGCTCCTTTTTTGTGCCTGTTACCATTAACTAGAGAAAAGAATCTACATCAAACACTTTTAAAACTAAATAAATGAATGAAACAATCTTGTGATCAAAGTATACAAACCCACTATTATCAAATGACCTGAATAAGCAGTGATCATAATAAATACGCAAGGTTTTTTAATTGAGATGCTCTTTCTTTGGCACTGCTTTGTAGAAAGACAAATTGTCTTATAAGAAGGATGTAAGGCTATTATCCAAAATACTCTATTTAGCCCACAGTTTCTGCAGATACTTTCATATTATATTTGCTAGGTGATTTTCTTTCTTTTTTTCCCATTAGTTCTTCCTTAGAAATGCTGTGTTGTGGGACCAAAAGTACTGAAGCTTGCATACATTCTATAGGGATTAAAATAATGTTAAATGCTACCATGTGTTCTCTTGTAGAAGCTGCTGCTTCATCAGCATGTGGGTTTTTTCCTTAGTTGCTTTAATTTTTTTTTATTTGCTCTTGTCATGTGAAATGTCCCACCCATCACCCAGATATTGCAGATGATATGAATAGAGGTTTTATTTGTTGCTGAGGAGAGGTGAAAACTTTTTAGTGATTGTTTGTTGCTTCAACAAGCTGCCAGGCTATTTAAGAGTTAATTTGTAGTGTTCTTTACTTTCTCAGGTCAATGGCAATGGCATCCTGGGACCTTCTGAGGGAAATACAGAAAATAATGTCCATCACACAAAAGCGCTAATGAACCTCTCAGGAGCAGAAGATGCACCTTCCCTTGGATTTACCAATCAGATGTCAGATTTTCCTAAACATATTGACAAATCAGGTAAGAGGAGGTGAGATTGGGACTGCATTGTTCTCTATTGTACCAGCACAAGAGAATCATGGCATGGTTGAATACGCTGAAATAATTAAATGTTAGACTGGCAGTCACTTTTAGAAGATCTTTTCCAAGTCTCATGCTTTGTTTTATAGGAGTTAGTTGATGTTGAAAATAGATTTATAGAAATTGGATTTATGTTACAGAGAAATAAAGGAAGGCCAAGGTAACAGCTAGAAATAATGCCTCGTGTCTGCCCCTTTAAATTAGTTCTTGCAAACCATTTTGTACTGGGAAAACTTGTCATTTTGCACTGTTTGTCTTCAGGAACAGAGGCTCCAGATGATGAGTATTATGATGAGGATGACCACAATGAAATTGTCCAGTATCTGTTGGATGTCGTAGACGAGGAAGCCCAGAATCTCTTAAATCAGAATAATGCGACTTCAGAGGCTCAAAGTCTTCTACATCTCAAGAAGGCTGCATCAGAAAATCACCTGTCAGGTAACGTGAGCCATTAGAAAAGAGCATCACTGACAGCAAACACTGAAACAAGGTGCCAAGTAAGCAATAGATTTGTCAGCAGAGTGAGTTGATTAACATTGATTTGATATCTGAACTGGAAGTTTCCCAAGTTGAATACCAACAAATAGTTGCTGATTACCATGAATTTGAAATGCAATGTGATAGGTGAGGTTATGGTTTGAAAAATCTGAGTTTTGCTTTAAGTAATCTGGGAAAATTATTCCTATTCTAGAGTTGTCTCTTGAGTGAAATTCCTATTGTTTGGGTACTTGGTCCTGCAGCTGCAGTCATGTTGGCATGCTGAAGCATTTCAGCATTTCATTGGCTTCAGATTGCACAACTTGGAAATGTGTTGAGGTCTCTCAAAACCAAACAATTTACCAACTTGCTTTGTTTCTTTTAGAAAGGTTGGCTTTTTTCCAGTACCTCCTTCTGACTGTATACCTTTCTCTTGCTTCACTCCATCTCCTCAGTTTTACTAGTTATTAGCTCAAATGTAGTGAGGAATAGGATTTGTAATTCCTTTGTGGTGTCACACTATGTATGCATGCTCCAAAAATTCAAGCAAGATGCTTGCTGTTTCTGTAGAGATTCCTTCTAAAACTCTAGATACACCTTCCAAAATTGTAATTATTTCATGTCATGACTACAAGGTCATTGGGTTATTGTCATTGGTCATTGCATTAGAAGTCAGAGATCACTGAGGTTCTGGCTGTGCCAGGATCTCAGCTGAGGAATATCACTGGAGCTCAAATACTTCCAGTTTCTTGTAGGCTGTCCTTTGTGACTGAAGATAAATTGAATCCATAGGGTATAGCAGAGTATGCTATAGCATATGCTCAGAGTATAGCTAGAGTATGCTATAGCAGACAGATGCAAGTCAGATTTTATATGGAATGTCCTAATTACATTTTGTTAATGCAAAGAGTGAGTAGAATCCTGGTTTGGACCTACTGCTGTTCTAAATCTAACTGAATTGCAGAAAAAACACTGGCATGGGGAATGTGATAACTTAGTAGCTGCAGCCTGTCCATCAGTTATGCTGTGACACAGATATTCTGTGCAAACAACCTCACACAACATGACAGCTGTTCAAGTTGTAAGATAAAGAAACCTAAAGTCTGTTTATCCTATATAGTAAGAACTCTTTGCCAGTACTCTGGTAGCAGAGGGCCTCAAAAAGTGTTTCTTGGTTAGTCTGGCACCTGTATTCCCTGTCTAGTGCCAGACAGGTGGAACAGGATTCACATCTGTGAGAGGGTGGCTCCTAGGCATTTTCTGGTGTGTTTATGCTGTATCCCCTGATTTTCCTGTTCAGTAGAGATGAATGGAAGGGTGACAGAAGATAAGTCTGAGGACACAGACTGTGATGGGTCATCTTTACCTGAAGATTTTTCAGAGGTAGGATGGCAAGAAACTGGCAAGTGCTTTCAATTTTTTTCCTTATTGGCATAGAATTGGTAGAAATAACATTACATGTCCTTTAAATGAGAACATCACTGTAGGTAGTAGCTTTAAGTGGTGTGCAAACATTTATTTTTAAATAGCATATGATTATCGTGAATTACCTATGTAAGAGAACAAAACATAAAGTTATTTTACACTATCATACAAGTCCATTAGTTTTTTCTTCAAAAAGAGTGGTAATGAACTACTTTGTTAATGCTACTTCAGCTTTTTAATCTAAAAGATTTCAGTGATTCCTGCTCAAAGAAGGGAAGCAGTCACAGTGAAAACAAATGCTGTGTAAACCTTACTGTCCAAAATGTGGGTTTAAAATTTCTTGCTGCATTTTGCTAGAGTAAGTTCATTGGCTTGAATAACTTCTATATGTGGTTTACTCTATGTTATTGTGTCCTGGTTTACATCAGTCACTGGATGCCTGGGTTTTGTCTCTTGTTTCAAATCAGCAGAACTCTGTCTCTCCAGCACATCCTGGCTCTTCTAGCTTTCTGTCCAGTTAGTAGAGCTGAAAATCAAATCAGGAATCTGGCTTTGTGTCAATGTGCTCTAGGGAGAGCCGCGAGTAAAACTGTCCCAGTATGGCAGTGGAAAAGCAAGTTGGCCTAAAAAGTATAAATGAATTTGTAAAATTTTTATTGAAAGAAGGATGGAAATGCCTTCCTCTATGCTGAGTCTTCACTGTCTGCTGAGGAAGGTGTGAATAGGAGTGTGTGTCATTTAGAGGTATGTTACATATCCACAGTATAGGAACTGTGGCTTGACAGTTCTGAGGCAGAAGTTTTCACAATCAATCTTAGCTCAGAAAGGGTTTCTACGTATTAGAAACAAAAAAGCCAACTGTGGAAATCTTAGGTGACTCTACTGCTGCTGTGAGTCAGGAGTGATTTTAATATAGTTTTTTGGCCCTGTTACAGTAGAGTATCTTTCCAAGTGCTCAGTGTTCTCGTCCTCTGTTATTTTGGGTTAATGAGATGTCTAAAAGAGGAAAGTCTTCCATTATGTACTGCTTTGAACTTAGTACCCTTCAGGAATAGTCCCTGTAATTGTTAATTGTTTAAAATTTGCAGTATGTGAACATTGCAACTGTGTCTTTTAATTTGTTTTGAAATACTTCTTCTAGGCTACACATGTAAATGGTTGTGAAGACTATTGTGAAGTAAAAGCTGTGCCAGAAAGGTACGATTTCTTTTCTAGTGTTGCTTGAAAGCAAACCTGTGAAGTGTGGAAGTCTGAAGTGTAATATGTTGGAATGAGAGAAAAACAACAAAAAAACCAAAAAACCACCCCTGAAATAAACCAAATAAAATATCTGTGCAATATCTTGTTGAATTGTTCTCTTGGTCTATTCTTTACTTTGAAAGTTGTAATTTTCCTGAATATTAGTCAGCTTTATGTGGTTTACTACACCCTACTTTTATTTGTTCCTTTCATACATGGTTGTAGCAAGTAACTGGACTGTGTTCAGATGTCTCCAAATAACATAATTTGCATTGTGCTAACAACTTGGTACTTGGATATGAAGAAAACATTCAATCAATGCTGTCTTCAGTTTGAATCTAGACAGGCTTTATTGGTGTTACATCTTCTGGTTTTAGACCACTGCAACTCAAGTGTAGAGTTCCTCTGCTTCATCAGCTCCCATTTGGATGCCTGGGGCTTACTATTTTTTCCACAGAGCATGAAGCATATGACTGAACAAGTTACTAGCTAGCTGTCCCTGGGAACCACTTTGAACTTTAGATACTCCCAAGGTTGTTTTTCTTAGTGTAATAATTTTAGTCCAAGTGAAATTTCAGTGAAAATGTATATGGTTTTATGTTGTTAAGCTTGTAGGAAGTTTGGGGTCGAGACTTGGAGCAAACAGTGACGTCATAACCTAAAATACTTAATACATTCATCAGTATCTTCAACAAAGCTAGAAAACTTGCAATTGAAAATAGATACTCAGATGTAGTGAATTGTATGAGTGGTACAAATATGCTGTTGGATGCTATTCAATTGCTTAGCCTTTGAAAAATAATTGCAATAGTAGTTATTACTAGATTTGTATATTCTTGACTCTTTTTCCACTGTTACCTTTTTTCAAATCCCCTTTGGGGATGTAAAAAAAAAAAGGAGGGTGCACAAAAGTTAGGATTTTGAGATCACTGGTACAGGGGTCCAGTCCAGAAATAATTGTAGCTATAAATTACTTTCTGATGGGGTTTGTGTGGGTTTTTTTTTTAACAAGGTTGCAAATGTGTTGGTTCTAGGTGTTATTTCTTACTTCCATACCTTGTCCTCTTACAGATCCCCTCCACAACCTTCCTTGAGCCAGGCAGATGAGGAGGAGATCACGTGGGGAAGCGATGAGCTGCCAATTGAATCAGTCAGCCAGGAGCGTGTGAATAAAGGCAAGGACATTTTCAATAATCAGTGGAAAACTTCAGGGTCACATTATATAAACAGAAGTGTATTTTGAGACATCCTGGATATGTTTCAAGGATGTCATGCAAGGTATAAGGGGGATTCTAACAGCTCAGCAATGCACTGGGAAGGATCTCTACATTTTTGTGTAGTAAGTGTGTGAGTGTTAATAGGAACAAGTATTGGCAATGTTGTGTCTGTAGCTGTAGAAAGTTGAGACCATCTGAGATACTTCCTTCCTCAGTATCTCCCTCGCAAAAGCTGTAACAATAAATATATGTTTGACTGTGATTAGACTGATGTATCATGTGTTTCACATACCAGCTACCCCATGCTCAGATTAGGCACTACATTTATCTTTGCTCTTCCTGTGCTGCTCAGTGTGGCACAGTGGCATCTGTACAGTTTGATGTATTTGGCAGAATTTAGTCTTCCCTTTTTTTGAGCTAGCATTAGAAATGTGAGTTCCTGAAGTCCATATACAGCAGTCCTTTGTATTCATTTAAAGAAAAAAGGATACTTCAGACTAAGTCAGTAGATTTAGGACACTTTTAATTGTAATACCTGAGAGATTCTTGGTTTATGAATTTTTTGTGCTTCAGAGAAGCACTGAAGGCCTGATGGGAAGCAAGCTGTATTGGAAAAAAACAATATCCTTCCAAGTGATAATTGTAAGATGTGCTGTATACATGTTGAGTATTAGTGCTAAAAACAAGTCACAGGCTGTAACGTGGAGAGTTCTAAATTATCCCTGTGTGTGTCCATACATTTTTGTAAGTTATTGTGTGAAGAACTTAAATTTAAAATGTACTTGAAGTTCATTTCAATGTATGTGAGAACCCCGGGATTGATTTGGGGCTCTCGTGTGGTGGTAAAGTCTCTCCTCCAACCCGAGCTTCCAAAGAAAAACTCCGCAGCCTCTTGTGGTTCGGTCTCAAGGCAGTTTATTGCTAGCTATCTAAAAGATTGTCCTCGCCCGCCGCGGCTGCCTAGGTCAGCGGCCCAGGCAGAGACACACACACTCCTGACACCCTCACTGTCCGGTGTCTCCGTCGTCTCTCTCCCTGCCCAGGGCTGCTGCTATCTTTTATATGGTATATTACGTGTTATATGTTTACAGATTTTCCCCAATTCCTACTATCTATGTTACAATGTGCTCCTCTACTCTAAACCAATCTGTGAGTGCCAACATCACCAAGAACATGGAGGTAAGGAAGAAGAAGGAGGAAGAACAGGATCAGGCCCACTTTCCTCCATCTTAGAACTCCTGACCCCCCTGTACAAAGTAAAACCCCCCTGTACAGGTGTTAAAACCCCCCGTACAATACTAAAAAATTTTCCCCTCTAATTTGTAACTACTTTTACTATACCATCTAACTCTCTGTGACTGCTTGTTCCACCTTCAAAGTTGGTAACTCATTCCATGGCTCAAACTCAAAATCACAGCTGTTTTCAGCTGCCTGTCAGGGTCTAAAATGCTTCTGACCAAGGCCTGGAACCTCTGAAAATGTCTGAGGGACATTTTGAGTTCTGACATCTGTATTTCTTGGAAATTCAGGAAAATACTCCCTGGATTCATCAGAGCTGATTTTGTCTTACTGGTTTTGCTAGTTAATTTGCTTTTGCCTGTCAAACTAAGAGGAGAGCTGTGTGTTCTCTCTGTGTAGGGAGGCATTCAAAAGAAAACAGGCAGTGCAGTGGTGAACAGCAACATGCAAATCCAACTGTGGGCTACAGTTTATGTTTCCCTGATTTTACCTATTTATTTATATCTTCTGCTAGATTTCCCCCTAGTGACAAATGAAGAGATCTCTGCACTCCCTACGGTGAATGTGCTCCCTGGAGGCAAATATTCAGGAGCCAAATTGAAGTCAGTGATCAGGATATTGCGTGGATTGCTGGAACAGGGAGTCCCTTCTAAAGAGATTGAAGTGAGTAACTATTTGTCCTTTAAAGTCCTTTTTCCACTATGAAACAAAAATAGAATGGCTGGATCATCACTGCCTTGAATACCACAGCTCTTTAATTGGAAGCTCAAAAGAGATGAAAAGACTTGACACCAAAGACTTCTCTCCCTTCTCCCACAAGCTGCTGAGAGATGAGATCAGTTTGAATTCAGTACATAAGTGTTTTTTACATCATTCTTCCTTCTGGTAAATTACCATGTGAATAATGTAAACAGGCATAGACAAAGGCTGTGAAGTCCAGCTGCTGAATGTGAAACCAGTTTTTTCAGTGTCTTAAGTCAGCCATGCTACATGATCTCTTTTTTGAGAGAATGAGATAAAATATTTACTGATAGTGTGTGGGGTTTGGTTTGGGGTTTTTTTTGTTAATTTCATTTTCTTGGCTGTGTAGAAGATTCCTTCCTGTGACTGCATTATTTTGCATATCCACATTAGGATTTAATTTTTAATTATTCTGTTTGTGACTTGATAACATAACCACTCTTACTATTATTACCAATTACTGTTTCCCAATGGACATGTAATTACCTCTTTACAGAACCTTCAGGAGTTAAAACCTCTGGATCAGTGTTTGGTTGGACAAGCGAAGGAGAACAGGAGAAAGAACAGATATAAAAACATACTTCCTTGTAAGTCCTAACTCATTTGAAATTCACAGTTGACATTCTGCCACCGCCTGTATGGTCAGATGGATTGGATAAGATGGTTGATGGGGGTGGTTTGATTTCTAATCCTAGTAAGGATGAAAGTAAAGCAAGCATTTATAAAGCAGTTTGATCAGTGAACAATATATTACTGTGCTGTGGTATGTAGGGATGGATGTTCACAGACTTTTCAGTTGTTTTAGCAGGTCGCATGTCTTAAATCATGTATACATGTGCAACCAGACAAGGTTTTTTTCAGTTTTACCCATGCAGAATTGGAAAAACAGAAATGTGTACTATGGTCAGTAAATTTCCTGCCATAAAATTCTGCTTGTTAGGTGTTGAGAAGTAAAAACTGACAGAGGTTAGTTCTATGTGAGAAAAGCTCAGCCTCTGTTTTTCAGAGTTCAAATCACTTATCCCACCTGTCTGCTGTTTTATATTTCTCCTGCAGACATCTTTTTCTTTATTAAAAGTACTGATTGGTGTCCTAAATTATGTATTTAAGTGATTTATTTCTTCTAAAGCAAGCTGTGCAAGCATCAGTGGAGATAAGTGCTGTGTGAGTGTGTAAGGTTCAGCAGCTGTATTGCTTGAAGGTCTGATGACATGCACACCTAACATGAGGTCTTTCTGTTGTGTGGGGATGACAGATGACACCACCAGAGTCCCTCTCGGGGTTGAAGGTGGATACATCAATGCCAGCTTCATTCGCATGCCCGTGGGGAATGAGGAGTTCGTTTACATTGCATGCCAAGGACCTCTTCCTACTACTGTAGCAGATTTCTGGCAAATGGTTTGGGAACAAAACTGTACTGTGATTGCCATGATGACTCAGGAGGTCGAGGGAGAAAAGATAAAGTGTCAGCGTTACTGGCCAGATGTGCTCAATAAAACCACCATGATAAATGACAGACTACGCTTGGCTCTTGTGAGACTTCAGCAGCTGAAGGGCTTCATCATCAGAGTGCTGGAGCTCGAAGAGATTCAGGTGAGTGAATCTAATTCTGCACGCTTGGAGTTTTTTTCTGAGTATTGCCATATTTATCTTTATACTTCTGGCTTTCCTGCTTTCACTTCCATTGTCTACATCAAGAGGCAACCCAGAGCTTCTCCTCTTTGCCTAGTGAGCATTACCGGGCAGATGTTCTTCATGGCAGCTTGTGCTGCTTTGTGACCTTTATAGGAAAAAGCTTTTGGGCCAGGCTATGATTTCATTACAGTAATGAGACTCTAAATTTTGGCTCCCATTGGCCACAGAAATATATGTAGGGATATGAATTCACTAATAATGCAGCCTGGCTGGTTGACTCCTCTGTGTGATCAGCTCAGTCTGCACAGTGAACCTTACACATTTAAATTGCTTACTAGTTATTTCCAGTTTAGTTCTCGTATTGAATTACAAAGCACCTTCACTGGGCATATCCCTCTGTTCTGAGACTTTTCTTTGGAAACTCAATTTCTTTCTTTTTATTCTTGCCACAAGCCAAACGGTGGTGTTGTTTTTGAACCTCAGACAGGTGAAGTGCGGCACATTTCCCACCTGAACTTCATTGCCTGGCCTGACCACGACACCCCCTCGCAGCCAGACGATCTGCTCACCTTCATCTCTTACATGCGGCAGGTCCACAAGGCAGGACCCATCATCACCCACTGCAGTGCAGGCATCGGGAGGTCAGGCACCCTCATCTGCATAGACGTGGTCCTGGGGCTCATCAGCAGAGACCTCGATGTGAGTATCCATGGGATGGGCCCAGTAGTGCTCCTGACCTGCAGGAAGTGTGTTCCACTGAATCGATGCAATCTTTTAAAGAGTGTACCATGCTGTTGGCAGTATTATGTTTCTTTGCTGGTGATCTCAAGTGGGGAGAGCTCTAATATCCCCGTGGCCCTTGGGTTAGCTCGGGCAACCTCAGCAGCCAGGCCACTTGAAGTATATTGCAAGGTCATCTTTTACCTTCTGGACTTCTGGCACATGGCATGGGAAAAATGGTGTTGCCATGATGGCTTTGGCAATTGGTGGAAGGGGCGTGTAAATTAACTTTTCCAACACAACCAAGGATTGCTTTCTAGGACAATCCACAGGAGGGTGCTAGCTCCCTTATGTTTATGTCCTTCAGCAGCCTAGGGTAGCAAAACTGTGGTGAATTTCTAAAGAAGATGAGCTATGTCATGCTTAGCTCAGTGGAGTTTCTAAGCACCCTCTGAATGTCTGAAACTTTATTTTCTGCATGCTTAGCTTGGAATAAGCAAGAAGGCCTGTGTACAGAAAGAGCACAAGAAAAGGGGGGAGTGTCTGATGTAGGGCCACATCCAGATTGCCCAGAGACAGCACATGCTGGTTACCTACCAGATAAACATAGGCTGTAGTGAATTATTCATTTCATTACTAATGTACCTAATCCCATTCCCTGTTTTGATGCTGGGGATGTTCCTTTGTTCTGCATGTCTGTCTTTTTTGAATGTTTAACTTGCTGTTTGTTTTGGTAGTTCGACATCTCGGACCTGGTGCGCACCATGCGTCTGCAGAGACACGGAATGGTTCAGACAGAGGTGAGTCTGGATTCCCCAGGCCTTCACTGAACCATCTGAAGTGCCAGAGAGCTTCATGATGCACACAGCAATTGTCTTTGTGCACTGTAATGTGACACTTGTGTCACAAGAATCAGATGAGTAGCAGGATGTGTCTAACATTTATAAACACAAGCCATTTTTAACATGCTGTGTTGTTTTGATCTGTGTTTAAAAAAAAAAATGTGAGTTTTCATCTTCAAAAGCATGCGTTTATAGAGGGGGGTCAGCTAAGCTTTTTTGGTTTAAAGTTGCATTATAGACTGAAGAGAAAGCCTAACTGTAGCTGCTGGGAATCAATGATATGTCTTGAGATCTCTTTTGGTAATATATTCAGCCAGAAGTTCAATCTTTTAGGAATAATCTGGATCTAGAGCTAATTAACTTTAGAGATGGTTATCAGAAGGTCTTGTTAAAATCTGCACTTTTTTCTTTGAATGGGAAAGAATTGTGAAGTCATAGTTAAAAAAAAAAAACCCTGAAATCAAACCAGTAAACTATCAGCCCATCCCTACCTCACACCCCAAAACATCTATCAGCCCCCACACCTCTATCACTCAGATTAAGGTAAGAAGTTCCACTGTCCTCTGGGACAGCCATCAGTATTAGTTGGCATTGATGCAAGTCCTTGAAATACACTTGCTGTCTTCATTTCTGCTTATGTAAAGTGCCTAGTCTCCTTTAGGTGGTTTTGGTGTGAAAGAAAAATAAATGTCCCATATGAAATATATCTTTAGTGGCAGAGGAGCGTCTATATTTTTTTTAAGTTGAGGTTGCATATTTTTCCACTGTGGCCTTTTTTGTTTGTTTGGTTTTTTTGTTGTTGTTGTTGTTTGGGGTCTTTTGTTTTCCTTGGGATTTGGTGATGGTGGTTTTCTTTAATAGTATAATTAGTATTGAAAGTGCTGTACAGCTGTGAAGTGCAAGTGAGAGCACTTAGGTGTGCAGGCATTTTTTACATGTTCTGTAATTTCCTTTTCCTTACAGGATCAGTACATTTTCTGCTATCAAGTTGTCCTTTATGTCCTGAACCAACTCCAGGATGAAGAAAAACAGAGAGACAAATAAAACACTGAAGAAGTGCATTTAAAATAAGGAAGCAAGGAGGTTGAGAGGCTTTGGAGCATTTTATTTGTCTTGCCAATAGTTTTCTAATCCCTTTCTTCAGTTGCTGTCCAATGCCTTTTCTATGAAGTCTTTCCATCATTCCAAATAACGTATATAGTTTTAAGGGAAAGGGATAGCTCATACAATACCACTGTTATCTTCAGCCCCATGGATGCCCATGTGAGATTTTTGTATAACAATATTTAATAAAGCTGCATTTTTTGTAGCTTCCTTAATATGTCATAAAATACAGAAATAAAAATATTTTAATTTAAAAAGAAAAGTAATGAAGAAGAAAAAAAGTAATTCTATACTACTTCCTGCAGTTCTGCAACTGCTTTGGGGTATTTGTTTCTTTCAGGCTGGGGAAGTGGGAGGGATGAAGCAGTATTTTTATCTTGTAAACTTTATTACAAAGACTTTTTACTAGTCTCTTTTGAAAGCTTGTTCATGGCACAGAATTTTTGCCCTTCTAGTACAATTAGAGCTATTTTATAGAGGGTATCTTGAAATCAGCATTAAAGCTTTAAGAGATGCCTGTTAGCATAAGGATAGTAGTGAATGTTAACTGTATCACAGTTAATGTTTACTTCATAGAATTTTATGTATATATTTATATACTTTTACACAAAAAAAAGGATCTGAATTATTTGGTGTCTAACCTTATAATTGATTAGGCATCTCTACTCTGTAAATAAAAATATACCTAATGTACACTGATCAATGGGTCTGGGTATTTTTGTGTCCTTGTAACTGATTTTTTTTGGCCTTCCATGGCATCATTCCTTGCAGTTGCTGCCTCTAAGACATAAAGGCTGTGCATATTTTAAGTTTCCAGTGTCCTTTTGTTCTGCAGTATCTGTTTGAAAAATCTGGCAGAGCTGTGGGCTCCTTTCTGGAGAATTTCCACACTATGATGAAAAGTTTCTTTTCCCTCCCTCCTTGTTTTTCAGCACATCTGGGCATTGAGACCATATCACTTTTTTAGGAGGTGTGTTTGCACTGCTACAGCAGTGTTCTGACAACAGTGTAATCTACTCTGCCTAGGGCAACCAGGCTTGAGGTTGGAGGCAAGATATCAGATTCTAAGTAGCTCAGTGGTTTAGTGACACTGTAAACAATCACAACTGTTCTGATAGAAATTTTTCATTTTAAGCTCTGTGGGAGCCTTGGATGGTGAATAAATGCCATCGGCCTCGAGTGGTCATTTGAGGGCTTGGGCAATATTTCTCTCCCAGCAATTCTTGACAGAACTGAAGCTTTTGTGCTGTCAAGAAGGGTGTAAGAGTGCTAATATAACAGCATTCTGCATTGAAGTGGTGGAAGTCAATTCAGAGGCTGGTTATTATTCAAGGTTTTGACTCTTTAAAATAGTAGCCCACAGTGTTCCAGTGTCCCAAAACTGAGGCGACCACTGCATTGCAAGAGCATGACTTAAAAAAGGAAAAGAGCCTTTTTCACTTTTCAGCAATACTGTGTATTTTATTCCCTCCAGCATAACAGCAAAATTGTGCATTTTACAGAGCACCTTAGTTTGAGGAAGGAAAATTAATTCTGTGTAGATAGAACCAGAGGTAAATTGATTAGCTATGTTGGCAGTATATCTATATGAAGGAGCTATAAATTGAAGAAAAAAGATTTTTCAAGACAACAGTTATATACAGGCAAAATAAGTAAACACAGCTAGTTAATACACTGCAGCTGCTTT
Source organism: Taeniopygia guttata (assembly GCF_048771995.1). Classification (NCBI taxonomy): domain Eukaryota; kingdom Metazoa; phylum Chordata; class Aves; order Passeriformes; family Estrildidae; genus Taeniopygia; species Taeniopygia guttata. Next base: position 57,322,173 of record NC_133028.1, read on the forward strand.
AACATAAATAGTGAGTTCAGAGGGTTTGGACATGTGTGGGTTTTAGAAACAAAAGAAAGTGTTATGGTAACCAGACAGCACAGTTAAGGCAGTTAAATTCTTCTTTTAAATGTTTTCAGGTGCATGCCAAACAATGTAGAAACAGGAACAGATTTTGTATAGTGTGCTGCATGGAGCCAAGTCCAGCACAAACAGCTTGCATCAGATTGTAGCTTGTGGGAAACACAAATGAGTGAAAGAGCCCAGATTTTGCTGCTTGTCATCACTAATACGATGATGATCTGTGGGATGGTGTTATACCAGATTTCCTTTGAATGGTGGGCACACGAAAAAGCAGAGGATAATTAACTTGACCAAACCTCTCCTTCCTCAGAAAAAGGACAAACACACACACACAGAGAAACAAAAAAAGCAGAGATCTGCACAAAGAAAAAAATGAGGAACACATGCACACGCGCAAAGCATTCAGGTGTTGCTGAGAAATCATGCATGTATGGTGGAAGGTGGCATTGGCCTGTTTTGAGAAGTGCTTTGAATTTCCTTGGTTTTTTGTCTCAGCGCTGAGGAATAGAATATGGAATCAAGATCGAATGCTCTCTAGTCTGACTCTTGATGAGGAAACTGGAAGGTTGTCTGTTTTCTGGTAAGCAGGTACAACTTGTCCTCTGTGACACCTGGTGTGGTCACTTTGGTTGAAACAGACCTCACAGCTCATAACTCATTATTAAAAAATTGGTCTGCTTATGCAGTAGGATGGCTTAAACTTGGTTTCTGTGGAAAATCTAGTTGGAAATATGCTCATCTTATTCTTCAAAGGATTAGATTACATAAAGTCCTTATGCTCCCTTTGAAGAAATGAGAAGTAAAATTATTAAGCAGCGTGGTTCCTTGAAAGGAATATTGCTGTGTGCTTTCTTACTATGCTGACTTTTTGCAGGGGCAAAAATCTTGAGAGGCTTTTTTTTTTATTTAGAACTAGGATGCCTTACTGAGTAAACATCCAGGACATGCTCCAGCTGAAAGGGATTTTCCTTTATATAGGTATCTGATTTTTAGGAGGAAGCGTACCAGACTAGGGGGAAAACCGACATATAATCCATTATAGTTGTAATTAAAGAACTGACCCTGTGTGTTAACCCAAGAGAAAAAGGATCCTTTTGTTTTTCCAGCCAGAATGAGCTGACAGAAGCACAAATGCTTTGCCACATAAGCAGCCCTGTGCCATTAGTAGTTTATCATATCTTAGTTTTCCTTGCTGGTCGTTGCCTGCAAGAGAAGGGCAACAAAGGAGGGATTCCAGTTGCTCCTTGGAAACTGTTTTGAGTTCTGTTCCAGTTGCTTCTTGGAAAATGTTGTTACTTGAATGCTTCTGAGCAACTTCTTTCCTTACAACTGAAGTCCTTCTAAACCTACCTGTGTGGGGAAAAAAAACATCATGTGGGGGGAAGTTTGAATTTGTGATATCCACTGATAGACAAGTCATTGGGGCAATGACTTGGGCAAAAATCAAGTGGCTTGTAGATATTGGCACAGCTGGAAGTGGAAAATCTGTCCTGTGCTGCCTTCTCAGTGCAGTTGATCTCAGGGGTAAAGTCAGGGAAATGTTAGTCAGCATTTAAGCAGCTTCAGGAGGGCCATGCAGTAAGGGCTGTGAATATTAAGAGCATGCATTCACCAAATATTCATTCAGAGAATGACATTCTCCTGGCTGGGCAAAGTGGCAAATAAATGAACGAACGAGCCAGCAGAGAAGAAAAGGCCAACTCAACGCTGGGAAAGAAAATGCTGACAAAAAGTGGTTGATACAAATCAGTGCTTTATTGGATATACTGAAAAGACAAAGAAGAGTAGACTTACACATACATGGTGAGATAACAAGCTCCCATGGCACACGGTTCTGAGTAGTGTTTGCTGCAAACTGGAGCACAGCCACTGGTTGGAATTGGAGGTAAAGTAAACTTCTGGATTCTGTCTTTTGGAAAATTCCTTCTGGAGCTCCCATTCAATTACAAGTGACCTGTCCAGTGGAGCGTTGACTGATGGAGGTGTTATATTTGACAGTGGTGAATCTGTCACATCTTCTGGGCATTGGAGAATTTGTGGCGTGGGATGTTTCACACCAGCCTCTCCCATGAATGAGTGAGGATGAAAATGAGCATTGTGTCTGAAATTTTGGCCTGTATAGATCTCTTGCAGATACACATCTTGGTCGATCCAGTTCATGTCAGCTTCTGATAAAATTGATAATAGCCATCATGGAAAGAAAATCTTGTATTGCTGTAGACATGGTGACTGAATTTCCACTGCTGCTTTGGGGAAGCAAACAAACAAAAAAGGCAGAACGCCACATCCTGTGGCTCACACTCAGACCTCAATTTGAGCATCACTTCTTGGGCTTAATTCCTAGTCTTTTGTGTTGGTCAGCCCGGTGGGCTCTGTGGGGAACTTTGCTTCTTAATGAAATGTTAGGAAAAGGGTGGTTGGTTTTGTTTTATTGAAGTGCTGGAAAGATCTTGCTGGCTATGAGAACGGGACTTGAAGGATAAATCATTGGACTTGGAGCGGATTTAATTGCTAATTTCCTCAAGTGGGTTCTAGGAAATGGATTTCATCTCCTTTGTACTGTGATGACCTCCATAGTCAAAAATTTTCTCTGGTAGGGTTCTGACTGTATCTTCAGTACAATAGCCAGATTCCCAAACAAATTATCTCTAAACAAGTTAACTTGGTCACAGATGTAGCTTGGTATTTGGTAACAAGGAGCTTTGTATGGTCTGTTTTGCCTTCTCAGCTTTCTTTAAAGCCAGATTGGATATTTCTGTTGTCCTCAGAAACAGATACACTGGGATTAAAAAATTAAAACACCCTTTCCTTGAAGCTTTGTCAGAGATGGAACTCAAAAATCTTCAGTAAAGGAACTTGATTTTGGTTTCACCTCTAACACTGCTGAACTTTCAGACCAAGCCCACTGAAATTGGAGTGTGCTGAGCATTTGGTGTGTAACAACTCTCTGTCTCCTTGAGGTGGGTAAGCCAAATTTGATGTGCTGAGCAAGCCTGCAGTAGCCTTTTGGAAGCTGGACAGGGTTAGAAAATAAAGCAAGAGAGTTCTTGGCCATGCAGTGTAGAATGGGGTCACTTTCTCCACAGCTTCTTTAGCACTTGTCAAGTAAATAAATTTTCACTTGTCAAACATTTGTGAGTTTAAAAATATCCTGGCCTTGAGTGGTAATTTGCTGGGGAGTGCAGCAGAACTTTCCTTGCATTTCCTTGTATCTCCGGCGTGTAGCCTACTGCTGGATAGAGAATGAAGATATCCTATAAGGCATGGTCCCCACAGTTGTGGGTTTCCTGTGTTCAAATCTGTCTTGAGATTCTGCAGTGTTCAGTACAGTCCTAGTATGTGACTTTTTAAAAGCTTTTTTAAAGTTTGTTCTTATAACAAGGAATAGTAATGTCTCAAAGAATAGTGACCTGGTAAATAAAATAACTGGTCTGGGTCATCTTGATGCATCCAGGAAAAAATGTTCATTTACACTAAATTAAATTATAAAGTAAGGTCAAGACCATTTTTCCCTTCAATGTCTTTAACAGGTGCTGAATGCTCTGAGGCAGAGGTGACACTGCCTGGCTCCTTCTCAAGCTGGCTTTTCGTATAATGGCACAAAGGCCACATTCCCAGTTCTTCTATGAAAAGATAATCATGCTGATGCTACAGATAACAGGTTATCAGGAGGCATTTCCTCGATGGTAGTGTTCCTAGAGCACTGCCAGTCTTCCCATCAGCACAATCTGCTTATGCTACCCAGTCCCATAGTGGTAATAATTCCCTGAAGCACAGCTACCTGCTTTGCTTTTCTCAGGGAATCATAAAGCACTAGCAAACAAGGTTAGATTTATGCAGGAGTTATGTGAGCCCTGCAAGGTTGTCCATTCATATGATAATTATTCTTTTTGTAACCTGCTTTTTCATGCACAGCTGCATTTTTTTTTTCCCAGCAGAGCTTAAATTTTGTTTTGTTTGTTTCAAATCCCTGTCTTGCTGTAAGCATTCAGCAATTCTGTCTGCTGTGATAAGTCCTTACCATGACTGCTTTGTGCTCCCAGCAGCTCAGGATACTTGTCTCAGGCCTTTTGGTGCTGAGACTTTGGGTATAAACTCCTTGTTTAGTGATGTGCAGCCCTGGCATGTTGATGATTGCTTTGGAAATCAGCATTTTCTCAGCTCAGGATTCAACAGAAATATTTGCCTAAGTGGGATTTGTGTGTCCAGCCACATGGGTGTGCTACTTGGGAGGGTTGCCTTATTTACCTCAAGAACACTTACCTTCTTCACCCCCAAATCACTTTATCTTTTTTCTTTCTCTTTTTATTTACTCTCTTGAGAGACATTATTTACATGTCTCTTCAGTGACCAGTGATGGTTTATAGCACATAGGGATAATGCATTTTTCATAACTTGCTTTATGACTTTGGGCATTATATCAGAGGCTCCTGGAGATACAATAACCTTCTTTTGCCCTCCAAGGTTATGGAACTGGGCAGAAAGCAAGTGCAACCAAGGGAATCATGTAGGTAACTTATCATTCAAGACCTCCTGGCTTCCCTTGCACAATTTATAGTGCAGTCTGTGTCATGTTGTCCAGTTGTCTCATTCACTTATTTTTTTGAGGTTTGCCAGTGTTCTTGGCCCTAGGTAAGAACACAGATCAGCACCTGACATGAGAAATGTTTCATATTATGTATATGGAGAGGTAGATTATGTTACATTCCAGTTTTTGTAAAAATTCACCTTTGAGCTCATAGGAGCTCCATGTAGCTGAAAGAGGTGAATGGAAAGACGTGACTTCCACAAAGGGCATTTCTAAATGTTCCTCTTCCTCTGGAACATAAAGTTGCCTCGCTCACTGTGTATGAATCAGCTCATCCAGGAGAGGAATCCAAAAGGGAATTGTGCCAAGCAATTGTAATTCTAACAAAGCCCTTATGAAGGGTCTAGTCGAAGTGAAATATTTTTTTAAAAACATCCTCTGTCTAGATCTTACCTTGGTCTTTCAAGCAGGTTCTGTGACCTTACACTTGTCCTTGTTGAACTTCATAGAGTTCATGTTAGCCCAAGTTACCCATAGTACCCACTCTTCCAGCCTGTCCAGGTCTTCCTGCAGGGTGAATCTTACTTCTCAAGTGCCTGTTTCCCCATTTGACAAACCTCACCAGGGTGCACTCGGTCCCATCACACAGATCACTTGTGAGGATATTAAACAGTTTTGGGCCCAGTACCGATCCTTGCTGGACCCCACTTGTGACAGGTCACCAGCCTGAAGAGGAGCTGTTTACTGGCACCCCGTGGATGCTTCTGCCAGCCAGTTCCCCACCCACTGCAAGGACCACTTGTCTAGACCATAATGTGTCAGTTTGTCCAGGAGGAGGCTGTGGGAAACCAAATGGAAATACCTGCAGAAATCCAGGTAAGCAATATCCACCTCCTGCCCCACTTGGACTGAGCAGTTCCTTTGCCATAGAAGGTGATCAGCTCTGTCAAGCACCACTTGCCCTTGGTGAATCCATCCTGGCTTTTCCCTGTCCCCTGCTTAATTTTTCATGTGATAGCCTCAGGAGGATTTCTTCAGTAACTCTCCCAGGAGCTGAAACATAACTTGGTGGCAAAAGCATTTGTAACTTGGGGAAATATGTCCACTTAATAATGCCCACGTGACCAGAAATCCGTGGGGCATCAGTGTGGTTGAAAACACTTGTAGATTGTTCAGTGAAATCTAGATTTTACTGCTGGCTGCTCACATGCTTTCTAGCTGTGTTAAGATGAGTTGGCAGCAGAGCAGGCTTTCCCCACACTCTGTTCAGTCACGTGTGCAGTGCATTTCCATCTGCCCATGTTGTTACAGAGTAGGTCTGTGCTTCAGCTGGAAACCCCTCCTTCTGTGGCTTGCAGAACATTGTCAGATGGTCCCTCACCTGGTGTTAAAGCCATGGCCTAGAGCTCAGCTGCTTCATCTAATCATCAAAGCACCTGTGCTCCTGTTTCATATCAGTTGCTCTAAGTGGGTTGGCTCACAAGGCTTCACATAAAGCTCCTGTAGCCTGGACCCCTGCCAGAAGTCAATTTGCTCCCTCAGGAGTGTGACATGCTGCAAATGAATGTCACAAATTGAAGTGTAAACATTTTCTGCCCTATTTCTTCTTGATGGAGACTTTGCTTCTGCTGAGGTCTTGCACTTAATTAAGCAAGGCTTCTTTAACATGTTTCCAGGCAGGATTTGCTTCTTCCAAAATATTTTTAGAACATGGCTGCATAGCACACTCATGGGCCAGGCCAGACTTCATGACAATGATGTTGATGCCAACAGTTCTGCACTTCTGTGAACCAAAGACAAGTTTGGGGCAGACAGGATAGAGAGAAATAGGTGGTGGACATTGTGAGTGAACAGCACTGTAGGAGTGAGTTCACCCCTTTTGCATGGACCAAAGTAAGGGGAATTTTTTTGGTTTTTAATTTATTGTGATGAGCCAAAATGGTGCCAATTGTGTAGTGGCTGAAACTTAGCTGTGTCTGAGGACCCTGCAAGGTGGAACTGCCCCTACGGTGACATGAGGAGCCTAATTGCTACAAGATCCTTCCCCTTCTCTTTCCTCCTTTCTTCCTGAACATTGCTTTGAAGTTTTATCCAGTGCAGCCTTTTAATCTATAGCTGTCTTTTTAATGTTTGTTGTTTCTCTTCTCCCCTTTTCATGAATGTTGGCATTCATCAGAGGCCTATTTGGTTGTCTAAAGGGAGGGCCCTAACAGCACATTTATTCTTAAGTTAAGCAAAACATCCTGCAGCCAGTAGCAGTAGCCTCCTCTGTCATGCTCTTGGTCAAGCCTGAAGTTCTCTTTAGGAGCTGACCTGAAATGCAGTATCACTGCTGGGAGAAGGGAAAATTGATCTCTTGGTTCTCCCTTTCTTAGCTACACATGATCCACACGTTTGGCTGGTATGTTTAGGAACACTGTCAGTGACTGCCAGTTGACATTCCAGGCTCTCTACGTAGCATGTCCCTGAAGATCTTGAGCCAGTGTCCCTCATCCAGCTGCAGCTGAGTTCCCTGTGAGGAATGCTGAAGAGCTCAGCAGAGATGCTGGCTTTGGCAGCTGCTGGTCCTTTGAAAAACCTGCCATGAGAGCCAACATCACATGGCAGCTTCCACTGCCTTGCAGATCTAGACAGGCAATTACTAAATCTGTTGTGTTTTTTCTTGATGGTTAAAGCAAAATTCTGCAAACATCCATTATGATCTACCAATGAGTGTGTGTGGCTCTAAGAGATTTCTCTGAAAACAAAATAAGTGTTTACAGGAGAATTCCCAGCATTTGGAACCTTTTCCTGAACTCAGCTTCTTGAACTGTATGTTTGATGCAGAGACTGTACCTCAGCCTAACAGTATTGGGAATTGTGTGGGGGAAAAGCTGTCAACCCAGTACACATCAAAAATTCAAATTATTTGCTGCCTCAGGTAAGCAATCTGACTCTCCTGTTGTGTCCTATTTCACAGAACATAATAATAACAACTGAATAATGATTTAGAATGCTAGGGAGAATCTAGGGATTCACACAGCTCTGAAAATCTCTGTCAAAGTGTTGGGGAGAGTATTCTATATTTTAATTTTGCAGTACAAAATTGTTTTGGAGAGTTAATTTAAAATGGAGATTTCTGATGTAACACACACAAACCTAAATGCAGAGTGTGCAATGCAGAGTGTGCACCCACAGGCACATATCAAAGGAGGAAATAAATGTTTGGATATAATTTTTTATTCACTGTAGCAATTACTGGAATGACTTGCTGCTTTGGAAACGGAAGATTTTTAATATTTGCTTGTTTAACTTTCCCTTTTTCCTACTGTTGACTCCAAGAAAGCATTTTGGGTTGGCCTTTTTAACTGTTGAAGCAAAGCTTGAGTGCCATGTATTGTATACAATGCTGCTCTTTTGTAAAAGAGACATTAAATATCTGCTTTTTCTCTTCTAGAAAAGCTGACCCTTCAGCTAAATTGAGCCTTCATAATGGAATTTACAGACATGCAGAACAGTGGCAATAACTATGAATTAATTTGTTGAAATCTTGGTTTCCCAGGTCGAGACGGTTTAAACTAAACAATCCCCCCGTCAATGCAAGAAGTGTAATCACTGAGTGTAAGGAGGTTTAAATCTAACATGCTGCCTTTTACCAAAAAATGTATGCCTTTTTCTAACTTGATTCTGTTGAAAAATTATCAGTGCTGGACACTGAGTCTCAGTGGGGGCCCCATACAGACATAGTGCTTAGGGTACAGTGCTTGCCGGAACAATTCTTTGGAATTTTGGACAATGAGAGTTTTACACACATATAACTTGCAAACTTTATTATTCTGTCCCTGCCCAATCCTCCCAAGGATAATTTTTTATGCAGTTTCCATTTGTTTCTCATTTAGATCATAACAGCTGCCAGTGTGCTCTACACTTATACCACCTGCTATCACTCTCCAAAGTACATCTAACTTCTTTTTTTTTTTGTCAATACATCTGCAAGGAATGAACCTTAACTTGTGAAAGTTCATAGGCGTTATGGAACATTTTAAGGCATTCTGAGTGATAAGTGAGTAATGTCAAGATGATGGAAATTGCTCCTGTTGGCTGCCAAAAGCTAGTAGGGTGTAGCCTCTCGTACAGTCTGGTGCCTGCGAGAAGGTGGTTTCTTTTTAAAATCTGTTTTCTTCAATTTAGATATTGAAAAAAGAAGGGTTGTTTTCCTCTCTTCTCAGAAAAGTTTGATTCCTAACATCTGGAGAGCAATTACTTGCATAACAGAATGTACCCAAGTTAGTCTTCTTTCTTAAAGTCAACATATCCTTTTGGTTGTATTCTTCCCTACCCCTTTTTCCAGTGTACTCAGCTGTTTCTTTCCTTTGCCCTAAAGCTCCTCTAACCTCACTGTAGCTAGAAAGTGTGGGTTAGACCCAGTGAAGTTCAAGTGCTTTCCAGGATTTGCCCAGTGAGGATATGCTCCTGGCAGTCAGCTTTGGCTCTGGGAAGTGCTAAGGTTAAGGAGGCACAATAAAACAAGTCTACAGGGAAGTGCTTTGCTGAATCAGGGTTAACAGAGAGTTTTGCTGCCTCAGCCTTCTTCAGACTCGTCATTTCTCACAGCTCCATTTACCTTGTTGAACAGGTTTTTGTGTGTGCTTGCTTGGATGGGTTTCTGAGTTTTGCTCACTTTCCAACTCAACTTTGGAGACAGGAGTTTAAGGATGAGATTAACAAACTCCTCCAAATATGTGGAACTCTTGAAACCCTGCGCATTATGGTTGTAGCCCTTGCTTTGTAGCACCAACACACACATTTCTAGTGAGGCTAGCTCCTTGCCTACCAATGGGGAAAGACACAAGAGAATCAAGCCATTGGTAGGTTTGTGTAGGGTTTGGGATTGCCAGAACACAAGCAACTCTGCAGGTGTGCAGCCTCTGGCTCTCTGTAGGAGCAGCAGGGAGATGCAAGGCAGGAGGGCGCTGACAGCCGGAGGGGCTCAGGGGTCAGGGATTGTTCTATTGGGCTGGGGCAGCAGAACCTTTATGGAGCACAGTCCTTGCCTCCTGACCCGGTGCAGAAGTGCCCTTTGCAAATGAAAGGCCACCCACGGCTCCCTCAGGCTGGGAAACACAATATCCACTGGACCCTTTTCACCTCCAAATGTGAAGGACTCATCAGTGGCAATAAATGGCAGCGGTAAGATGGATTTCTTGTCAACAGAACTGGGAGAACACACGGTAATTAAAGGACCGCAGTGACTCTTGAAGAGTGAAGGTAAAGGGGTGTGTCTGTTTAAAAACCTGATGAATGCAGTGCAATGAGGTGTTTTGAACAGCGTGGTAAGGGCATGAATTTGACCTGTTTCTGTGTATAAACAAATAACATGTTTTCTTCTACAGCAAATGTATCTCAGGAAAACTTACTGACCATGTCTGTATTCTAATGATTTTACTATTGCTTGATATCTGCTCCTTCTTCATTGGTATTCCATGCTTGATTAATTGTTTCACAATGCCACAAGCTTCTGGCATTTGTCCCACAAACTCAATGAATTATCATACCTTTATTAGGATAATGCCATGTTCTATTTTTTTCTGGAATTAAGGGATGCTGCATTCCCCTTCCTGAGCCAACACCTGGGTATGGCCAGCACTTTTAGTGGTGATCAAAGAGAAACCCATCTTCCTTCTACAGGCCCTGCTCTAGATGCTGTAGGTAATTTTTGTAGCAATATATCAGTATCTGCATCTTACTTGGAAATTATGTTGCTTCATGCTTGAAGCTTCTGGGTACATTTTTAGGGGTGTGGGGTTTTTTTGTTTTCTTTTGTTTGGGTTTGTTTTTTTTTTTGTTGTTTTGGTTTTTTTTCTGTTGAAATATCCTTCTGGTCAACATGTCCAGATACAGATAAGTCTATAGGAAGGTGAGAGGGGACTTAAAAGAAACATAATGTACCCACAGCCTGTGCTTTACCACTGATGCCTGAGGTTGGTAGTCTGGCCTTTTCAGGAGCTCAGAATTAAGTTACAATAGCATCCAGGCTGCCTGCACACCTTTATTTGTTTTTTGGTTGGATTTGCATATCTGTGAAGTGTTTAAATCACACGCTTCATCACTGGAGAACTCTATTCTTATCCAGTGCATAGGCAGAGATTAATAGATTTTCAAATATTATATAATATTATATATATATATATATATATATATAATATGGTATCTAAATACCATTTGGAATGATGATCACCTGTAGGAAAGCTTTCCTGATAGGTTTTTAAGACAGAGAGCTCAGTGGTGCATTTCTGAGCTTATGATGAGCTGAAGAGTGAGTACAAAGAGCTTATTTTATTGGCTTGTTTTGTTTGCATTTTACTTAAGGGAGACATTTCCCTTCATTTCTAATACATCTTACAAAAACAATGTCAAAAAAGAGGACACTTGCATCCCTGATCAGTGAATAGAACCAGGTGAGAAAAGCTGATTTTGGAAATAAACATGAGGGAGTAGTCAACAGGTGACAGGACATATTCTGACAAAAAGCTTTCTTTGGAGAAATGCTGATTTGTCAGATGTGCAAGTGCTTTTGAAGGGGGCAGGTAGAAAACTGCTAGAAACTTTGGGTGAAAGCAAACAATTTTTTCCTCTTGGAGAAAGCTCAGCTGTTGTGGCAAATCTAGAGAATTTTTTTTTTTCTTTTATATTTTGTTCTGCCTGAAAGAGCTGATATGAATTTTATTTAATCTTTGAGACGATAGCTCAGATTTGAGATTCCTATAAAGGTTGTCTGAAATAGGAAAACAATCAAGTACAAACCCTCTTCCTGGTATATGCCAGGTACTTTGACACAAGCTGTGCTTTAAACCAGAAGAGTAGGAGGAACATAATGTTGCAGCATTGGTAGAAACCTTAGCCATACACAGTTGCAGAGAAAAGTTGAAGGGATATTGGAATAATATTTTTTGCCTGCTGAATGCTTGGTTAATTCTTAGTTAAGAGCAGTTGCAGGAGTTGTTTGTTTCTATAATTGTGCCAAGAAACACACAGAGCAAAGGACAGGTATTGCTGCTTTCCGAGTGCATCTGCAAACCGCGGCCAGGACCAGAGCCCAGCAGAAGTTGCATAACCAGCTTCACCTTTCCCAAAGGTTCAGAGCCTGCAGCTCCAGCTCTGGCTTCAGCAGCGCGCTCAGCGCTTCCTGATGCGCGTCTGCCTCTGGGCTGTGCGTCCCTTACCAAGGTTTTGAAACGCCCGAAATTCTGAAAAATTCGTGCCTGCCGTTTTATTCTGTCTTTCTAAAATCAAAAATAACCCCATACAAATAATGACAATAATAAAACAAAACAAAACCCAAAAAAAAAACCCCAAAAAAACCAAAAACATAAAGAAACCGCAAACAGAAGAGCAGATAGCTGAAGCAGACGCCGCAGGAGCAGCCGCGGGGTCGGCTGCCGGAGCAGCCCCGCTCCGTCCCGCTCCGCCCGGCCCGATCTGCCTCGCGCCGAGGCCGCAGGCAGCGCCTCAGGAGCGGCGCGGGCCAGGCTCGGCCCTCCCGCCGCCCGCCCGGGCCGAGGCCGGGCCGTACCACGAGCGCCCGGCCGGGCAGGGGGAGGCGGGCGCGGGGCCCGCTCCGCCGCCGGTCCCGCCGCCCTCGGCACGGCGGGGATACCGAGCGGGGCCGCGGCCCGGGAGGACGGCGGCATCCGGCCACACCGGCTGTGGAACGGAGCGGGGCCGTCCCCCGGGGCTGGGCCGGCCCCCCTCTCTGCCGGCGGCCGGGGGAGGGCCGGGCGCCCGGATGTCGATCAAAATGAGCGAGCCCCAGCCCTGCGCCGGCCGCCCGGGAGGGGGGAGCCGCGGCGCGGCGGCACCGGCGGGGAGGCGGCCGGCACATGGGACGGCGGCTTGGGCAGCGGGGTAGAGCCTGGACAGCTGCGGACGGAGCTCATGGATAGAGGACGTTTGGCAGGATAACCCCGCGATGGCTGCCCAGTCGAGGTACGGCACTAAATAACTTTGGTCGCTCCCGGTGCATCTCGCTTAGAGCTGGGTTTGTGATGCCCTGTCTCCGGCTCAGGCTCAGTTGGCTGTGGGGTTTTACCCCGAGCCCCCGATAGGTTTTCTCCTTGTGTTTTGTTCATCGCTCTGCCTGCTCCCTCTTCTTAGCGTAAACTTTCTTCCAGCACGAAAAACAAAGTCTTAATTTCTTCTCGTCAAATCTCTCCCAGTCCAACAAGATAAAAGCTCCTTGAAACTGATTTTCTTCTCCTTCGTGGACTTGTCTGTTTAAGAGCTCTTTGAAATTGATTCTCTTTTCCCCTCCAGATTTGTCTGGCGTTTGTTTGTTTCTGTTCGCCTGTGAGCAGGTCTCTGTCATAGCTTACAGCACGGGTTTTAGAGGTGGCGAATGGCTCTGCTTGGCCGGGTTGCAGGGGAAGCAGGTTGTGTCTGCTGGGTAGCTGCGAGGATAGAAAATTGTTACATTACAGAGAAGAGTACGGAAACGAGTTACTTGGTTGCTGTCAGTGAGCAAAATTCAAGCGAAAACACTGATCTTGGGTAAATACTCTTCAGCTGTGGTTCTAAAGAAGCAGCATTTTGCCTGCTCTCGGGGGAGTTGGGGAGTGTCCTACCTAAAGTAAATGTCACACTCAGCTTGGGGGAGGCAGCTTTTCTTAAGCAGTAGTACTTGATGGAGCAGTGCTATTTAAGGTACCTGTTAAATGCCTTTTAGCGTTTACGATGCCTTAATGGGCATTTCAGAAATGCCAAAGAGAGAAATTCCTTCTTGCTCTTTAGACCCACACCAAACAGCCACCCTGCTCCCCTTTCGTGTAGGCAGGAAAAAAAATTTAAATGGTGGTGTATCCTACACGTAAGTTTGGCACTCATGGTGCATTTTCACAGTGGTGCTTTTCTGCAGGTTTGAAGCCAAGAGCTGGCTTTAAATTACAAACTGGAGAAGGACAGAGCCCTGCGGTTTGGGGAAGAAGCAGGGGAAGATTGATTGCTTGGTTAACAGCTGAGGTCTTCTCCAGCTCCCATGGCCTAATCTCCCAATAGTGGGAGTATCTTGCATAAAGAGTACTTAACAAAAAGGTAAAGATTGAGTTTCTAGCATCTTTTTTTTCCTTTGTATCATCCCTTTGCCTGATTTACTGGCCTGCATTATCAGCGTTGCTGTAATAGGACCGCATACTGGATGCAGCATAAATCCTAGGGATGCTGGCTGGCCCTGGAGCTTGGCTTGGCTCCAAGGCCAGGGACATGCCTGATGTCTCAGAGGTCACACAACCATTCTGCTGGGTGGCAGGAGGCTACATGGGAGCTCGGTCCCAGCAGTAGTCCGCAGCTTCAGCCAGCTGAAAGAAAGGGCAGAGTGGCGCTGGGGCCAGTGAGCCACATTCTTGACCCATAAGGTGAACGGCGCAGACACTCAGGTGTTACATGCTGAGTGGCTCAGACTGAAGGGAGGAAAATGGTCCAAGGGCTGGGGCCATGGGGCTGAATTCTGCAGGGCAGGTGGAAGGACCATAACCCACACCTGCCATTTGACGCAGGCATGGGGACAAGACATGCACCTGCCGTTCTGTACCCTGCTTCCGTCTCCATCTTGTGTGTTGGCTTTTGCTATTGGATGCTTTTTGCTTCAGATGCTGTGAGGTGGTCAAGCTGTAAAACTGTGTGTCAGAGCATTTCAGCACAGCGAGTACAGAGGTTACTCTGTATGCCTGAAGATCAGTGTTAAGATCTCTGATTATTGCTTATTTTAAGACATTTAAAGAGAGTAGGAGTGCATATGAGCAGCAGAAATGAATCTGTAGGAGAGAAGTTGCATTTGCCAGAAAGCCTGTGATGTTTCTGTTTCAGTGGCATAGATCTGCAGGGGTATTCATCCCATTTTCAAAAAAAATTTGCTTTGTGGATGTGTAGAAACTTTTATTCAATAGTAAAGGATGAATTAATATTCATAATAAATAATTAGAACTCTACTGCATGGGGCTGAGAAGCCACATGTCTCCAGAATTCGTTTTGCCAAAACATGTCAGAGGGTTTACTCTGCAAAGTAGATAACAAAAGAAATGGGTGAGCTTTCTGTGTTTATTTGTGCTTCACAAAAAATACAGGCAATTTTTGCAAGCTCAGTAAATTACTGATGAGGTGGTGTGATACCAAGCTCAGTAGTGGTTTGTGTATCACTCTGTACAAGGCCTTCAGGCACTCCTCCATCTGCTCATGTTTTCTATTTCTCACATGCCGTTTGCTTTAGCTAGTGAAAATGATGTGACATAGGGGAGGATGCTTGTTTGGAAACAAGAAAATCCAGCATCCTTTCTTCATCTTCAGTACTGTGGTCCTCAGGAGCTCACCTGGCATTTGGGCTTCACAGTTTTGAAGGGTGGAAGGGTAGGGAAAACAAGATGATCAAACCTACCTGTTGCTGCTCCTTAGCATTTTAAAAACTGTAGTGGTGATAACTGAGGAACTGATGTGCCAGAGCATTCTTTAAAATCGTGATCTTAAGAAATGCTTGCAAGGGTGAGTTGGGCATGGTTTGGTTTCAGCTGTTTGAGAATGATCAATTTCTCTCATTAGCTGCTGCAAGTAGCTTACATCTGGAGCTATTAGGTGGAGAAGCCATCCTCCAGTTAGTGTTTCTTTGTGTATAATGTGGGGTTGTGGGGGTTTTTGAAGTTGCTCGCTGAGCCGTAGGTTTGCAGCTGTAGCTTTCTTCTGCTTGCTTCTGGAGTGCACAGATGATCTGATGCCTGTGGTGTCCCCAGGCAACAGGGCTTGTGTCAGGTTTTTATGGTATATTCAGGAACTTGTGAGCAGAAGCAGAACTGATCTGAATAAGGACAAATTTAGTTTCTTGTCTACTGTGGTGTGATGTTCATCATGTGCCATTCAGCTGCTCTGGGAATACGGCAGGACCTTTGGGAGGAGTGTGGAACAGACTGACAGAGCACATCTCATTTCTGCTTCTTTCTTCATTATCTACTCTGCTGCAGCAGTTGCAAGCTGAGGATCTTTAGATGAATATCTGCCTTTTTTTTTTTTAAGATGTAGGCTGCTTTTCTCAGGCTGCTTGAGGTCATTTTAAATTGTCTGTAGATGCTGTCAGTTACACTTATTTACAGTAGGAGGATAAACAAAATACTTTGTTGTTTTGGATGCTAAGAATTTTGGGTTGTCTTATATATAATTTGCTTTTCAGTGTGGTCATGGTTAACATCATTTCTGGTGTGCAGAACGAATGCGTTTTCCAAATCTTTATACACAGGTGAATACAGTACATAGAGCAACATGAAACCTGAGTGTTGCACTATTATCCCTGCTGGGCTCATACTGCTCTTTCTCCTGAGTCAGGCCTGCAGGGAAGGGTAATGATGGACAGCAGCCTGGGAAACCCTCTTTTTCCACCCCCTAAAGCCAAGTTGTACCAGCTAAACCCAGAAGAGTCTTGAGAGGAGACTGTACTGCTCGTTCTGGTAGAAAAAAAAGGTGATGCTTTGCAGAAATAAAATGTAGCTTTATCTATATTTAAAACGCAGTAAATTCTGAAGGGAATATGCTGAGGCTTTTCCCTGAGGAGAAGCTACATTGAATGATGCAGTTTTAGTTCATTCTGTGTCATTTCACATCTTTCCAGGCCAGGTGTAAAGACACTTTTCATAACTTGTTTGTTTCATGGGTCCCGTTGATACAGGCAAATGCCTGGTGATGCTGGGTTCCAGTCAGCTGATGGAGGTCAAGAAGGGCTGAAACAATATCTTGTTGGAGTTTACTTGTCTATTAAAAGCTAAAACATCCATGAAGCCCTGTTGGTTTTGCTTGCTACCAGCACTGCCTAGAAATACACCTGTTTTCTCCAGAACCAGCTGTGTGGATGATCTAGGGCATGTTTTGTGGGCTGCTGGGGATTTTCAGTTTGCAGTTTCTTATTGCCTGTATTTTCTGAGCATGGAGTTGCTCTGAGGCAGACCTGCAGCTGAAATGCTTGCACACAGAACAGAGATGCTCACAGTGAAGTGGATTTTTCAGGTTGGTTTGTTGTTTTTTTTTCAGCAGTGGGTATTCCAATTTGCAATAGGTCATTGAAAACTTAGAAGTACATTTGTCATGGCATACTTGAGCTGGTATACAAGGGAATGTTTCCTTAGGTCATATAATTTTCCTGTGTCTGAATCTGTGTTACAAAGAGAGGCCTCTTCTCACAGCTTTTTATGAGAAAATCATTTGCTAGTAGAACTGCAAGATGCAGCATGAAGAGCAGGAAACAAGATTTTAATGAGGTGCATAAATTCTCCTCAGCACTTTTCTTAAGAGGAGCCATAATGAACATTGCATGAAGCTTTCAAATGCCTTTAAAATATAATAGAAAAGGTGTCTCCTTAAAGTTATGTGGGAATGCTACAATGACATTATTTTCCATGAGGTGGAGGGCAGTGAAGTGAGGAAGAGTTCTCCACAGAGTGCAGGGTGTCATCCTAGGGCCTGGGTTTGGTGCTGGGTAGTTGGGAGTACAGAGGCTGGTTTGCTTACCTGACATGACAAGAGTTACTGTAGAGATGCGTGAGCCTCAAAAAAAGTGTACTTTTTCTGTTCAGTCTTGAACACAGCCTGGAGAATTTTTTTCTCTGTGGTATGTTATAGTGGCAAATGTAATGGCTATTTTATGTTTTGCAACTTTGGCTGCTGCAGTTCATCTGTGTCCATGATAAAAAAGAGTGTGGGACTGGCTGGGGCAATTATCAGTCCCAAATGAGGTGTTACCATAGTAGACTGAGATAGAGCTGCCTCTCCAGTAGAATGCTTTTGTGGGGAACAGACAAGAGCCTGCTGCATGTGCTAGGAGAAGATTTTCCTCAGCTGCCTATTCATAGGCATTTCAGGAAAGAGAAGTTGAATTCTAGATCAGTACAGAATCAAGCAGCTGTGGAAAGTGGTGGGAAGTAGAATTCTTGTAGCCCATCTTTCCTCTCAGCTGTGGTGGCTGCTGTGTGCAGAGCCAGCCCCCAGCTCAGATCTTTTGCTGCTGAGGTGCAGAAGTTGTTGATCACCTTATTGAACTGCATAGCTTTTTTAAAAGTGCATTTCTTTTGCTGCCCTATTCTTTTATAGGAAAGGGGAGGTGGCAAATGGGGAGAAAGAGCAGGTGTGTGGGCACAAAACTGCATTTTAGAAGTTGCTCTGTTCCTGTTAATGCTTCAGAATTGTCAAGCTGAGGTATCTAGGCACACTTGATTAGGCAACCTTCGTCACAAATGTTTCAGGGAGATGTTGGTCTTCTGGATTAGTTTAGGCTTAGGTATTGTTTGTAGAATTGTCATCTTCAGTTGTTCCGAGTGTTTATTGTACTAACAACCTAAAGTTTTTTTTACTGTTGTTTTTGCAATGTTACCATCAGTTTAAAAGAAAATAATGTCCCTGCTGTAATTTTTAGAGAAAGTTCAACAAGCAAATTGTTAATGGTTAACCTCAGAGACACCAGTAAAACTCATTTTTAGAACTGCAAGAACTGTGAGTTTCATTTTTGTACTTGCAAATAAATAAAAAGGAGCAACTAAAACCAACCACAAAAACTCATCAAAGAATAACAAACAACAAAAACACCTCTATCACCAGTTCAACCAAAACATGAGTAAGAAGTATTTTAAAAAGAAACAAAAGAGGAAACTCTTGAGCTTATGGTAGTATCTTTATTCTATACATCTTTGCTTCTTAGAATGCCATATAGTGTATAAGCTGTAAGCAGCAAGTGATGTATTCAGCGGGGTATGATGAGCTCCTTCATGGCACGGTGTTTAGCAGGTGGTGTGTTCATGTGAGGTGTGTGAGAAGCTCCAGTGCACGTGCCTCCTCCCTGAACTGAGCTGTGCTCACTGCATTTTGAAATACAGGTTTCTGCTTGCATCTGAAATGGAAAGGAATTATTAAAATTTGGAGCAGGAAAGGGATATTTCCATCTCTGGAGAATTGGAGACATGATAAGAAATTGCTTTTGGGTTTTTTTTTTCTTCTGCAGTTTGGAAGGTTTTGCTTAAAAAGATATTACTTGGCATGATTACCTTTTCAAGCACAGCTCAGAAAATCTCCCTCGCAACTGGTATGCAGCTATTTCTCAATACTCCTCTCCCCCCCGCCCCGTAGGCTATTTTGGAAAAATCATCCTAATCTGAAGGCAGGGAATACACTGGTGGTTTAGAAGTGCTTTGGTGACATGCTTCTCTTTTCCCTGTCCCCACAGCCCTCGGCAGAACAAGCTGTTCTAGGAAAAGTTGTTTTCCTGATGTCAGTAAACCTGTGGCTCTGCTGAGAACAGGCTGTCAGTCTAGAGACCTATTTCTTTATAGCTTTACCAAAATAACATGTGCTAACAGAAAGAGAGCGTGGTCTGTCCCTCTGTGCTGCAGAGCAGGGAGCTTTGCTTGGATTTCTTAGAAGACTCCCTTAGAATTGCCACTGCCTGGAAGCTGCCATGTCTGTCTGTCACTGCAGGCCTTTTTTACTGTGAAAAGGGCTGGCACAGCTAAAAGGCAACAAATGCACTGCAGAGGTGAGATAACTGTGTTGGCCCAAGTGTAAGCTCCGTGATACTGGTGAAGAAGGCTACTTTTTCTGGCACATGGCTTCTGGGAGGATGGCTATGGGATGGTGGGTACAAGCTGTGTTGGCCAAAGAGCTCTTTTGGACCGCTGTGTCTCCCTTCTTTCCCTTCCCTGCAGCTCCCTTGCAGCAGAGTGGTCAGCTTTATCCAGCAGTCAACTTTTAATTGGTCTTTGGTTTGATTTTTGGGTTTCTGATTTAACACATGGTATTCTGTAACTTTCATTCTAGAAGCAAGAGGACCAAGTGCCTTAATGTTTAAAGGGAATGTGATCACTTTGCCGAGGTTTTGGAACACTGTAGGTGATCTTTATCTGTTTGCAAACCCCTATCCATTTCACATGGACTAACAGCAAACGAAATAGGCTCTCTTTGCTTAGCTGGGTTTGTGGTCCTCTAGAGGGAATGCCTGGTTCTGTGTAATGCACTATAGGGGTAAAAAAACTATTAGTCCTAGAGCATAAGAAAATTCTCTGTAACTACACATATTGGGGAGAGAGAAAAATAGGTAAAATCATGTGCTGTTCTTTGAGAAGGTCTAGTCTGCTTTTAGAAATCCAGTAATAATGAGATCTGTTATTCAGAGACCTGGGGTACTTCTACCATTGCAGAAGTTGACTTGTACGATGAGGAACTGAGAACACAATAGACCTAAATAACTTCCTAAATTGGCTGGGAAAATTCAATAACTCACTGATTTACATATGAAAAAAGGCTTACTCATTTGGTGAATTAAGTGACACAAAGCCTTGCCTTGCAGCTCTCTATTTATTTGTAATAAAAATAAAGAGTTTAGCCAAGGATAGAAGAAGTAAAAATACTAGCTGCTTTGGTCTAGAATTTCCCTCTGAAGATGCTTTTAACTGTTTGCTCTTGTTCCCTCTTCCTTCCAAACCAGTTCCAAACTCTTAGTGGGCAGGTAGGATGACTTCGGCCTTGGTTTTGGTTCCAAGTGAGTCAGCCCCAAAGTGGAGCTTCTGTACCTACCTGAGCATGTCACTGATGAGTATTGCTGTTGTTTGGTGGCATGGTGCACTGACAGTGCAGCTCTGCACAAGTAGGACTACCATGGAGTAAAACAGATGGATGAAATTGCCAGTCTGCAGAAATTGATAACATTAAAACTTGGCTCCCAAGCTGGTTCTTCCATTACTTAAACATGTGAATCAGTCTGGTTCTTAATGATTTGGAAAGGATGTTTTCTTTCCAAGTCAGTTAAGTAAACTGGATGAGCTGACCAACAGTAAATAGGTTTCTCTCATTGCACATCCCTTTTTCTTGCATCTTTGGAGGAACAGACAGAATTTATGTGCAGGGAACCTATTGCTGTTTCTTCCTCTTGCAGTATAGACAGCTGATATAGTGTTCACAGCTAGAACCTCCTTTCTGTAATTCTTGAATAAATGAAAGCAGCTCGTAATTATTGCACAATCTGGTAATTGCAAACAAAACCTTCTTGGGATCTGGTCTGGCAACTGTATTGGTGTGTGTTGATGTTGTTTTGAATGTGTGTTTGAACCAATTGTGAGAGAATTTATTGTGAAAACTGAGAAACTGTGTATTAAGCAAACACCCCAAATCGAAGAAGACTATAACCGTGCACACACACACACAACCTCCCATCCTGTAGTGCTTATAAATCCAGATGCTGTCTGGGTTAATTTTTAAATCTAATGAACATTTAGTTGACATTCTGTCCTTTAGGCTGAATATTGGCCAAATACAGTGGTTTCAGTTCTTAGCTAGAACTGACTTTGGTGTCTGTGCTGTATTTAGTTATAAAGAGACATGTATGGAGCTCACAGTGTCTCAGCCAAGGATCCTGTGTTCAGTACTGTTTCCTCTCAGCTCCCTTAACAGTGCTTATTCCTGTAACTTTCTGATTTGGCCATAATTTGTGCTAGCCAAAACAGGAGAAAAGGTCCTATTTTCAACCACAGCAGGAGGAAACACCGGAATTGTGTTTGAAAATATTCCCCTGTCCCTATGAAAAAGTCTGATAGAAATGCCATATAAAAGAAGGTATTGTGAAGAAAACTCTTTTCTGTGTCCCAGTCCCATCTTCTGGATAATTTTGTCTTCACTTCCCTGTTCCTTTGTTCATCGATTAAATATCAAGTTAATGGTTTCCTTTTGTAAAAATTGCTTCCTTGAAAATGGGCCATCTCCTCCCTTGCAGCCTAATGACGGAAAAGTACAGATGATATTGATATAAGCTGTGTTTACTTTAATGTAACAGCTTGAAAGGCTGTTTGTGTACAGTAATCTGCCAAGTGAATAATGGTTTGGTTTTACTTGTTCAGTATTTCTTTCTTTCCCCTAGAGAGGGGGAGGTCTGAACAACCAGTAGCAGTTGCTGAGGTTAATAAGATGCATTTAAAAGGCCTTTAATTAAGCCATACAGTTTTCTTAGAAGGCCCTTGAACTATTCTTTCACCCCTTCCTCTTCTGTTTCAGGTGGGTGAGTGCAAATAAGATGGGAGTGCAAGGGAGGTGTAGGCACAGACACTAGATACAGATATGGGATCCTGCTTACACACAGCAAAGTCTCAGTGGAAAATAGGAAACCAGAGGAGGATTGAAGTGGTTTGTGTGAGTTCAGCTGGCCAAGGGTGTGCTGAAAGCTGAGGCACTGGTGAGAATTGACATGCCAGGGCTCAGCAGGGTGAACACATAAGGTGTTGTTACAGCTGCTGCTCCAAATTTTATTGGCTCCTCCGGGTTTTTCTATGCTGTCCTCATTTGGGGCCAAATTGTAGCCTTCAGCTTGTACACCAGGTTCCAGCTGGTCTACCCTTTCCATATCTTTTGAGAAGCTTCAACTGTGTATTATAAGGCAATATTGTACTTTAGTGGAAAGAGGAATTTATGCCAGTATCTAATTTTCTGGCTTCCTTTGGCTTTTAAGTTTGCAAATCCACTTCAAAAGGGTGTTCCTGGTAAAGAGCTCTGCTTGAGCTTGTGCTCAAAAATAATTCTTGACCTGGAGCTTTTATATAGAGAATGGGTTTTGATGTGTATAAGCAAGTGCTCAAAATGTATTCCTGATTCACAGCTTGAAATTGAGGAGTGACAGAAAAAGAGATTTAGAAAACAGAGGGATATTAACCTTACAGTTTCCTGTGTTCTTTCTCCGTTGTATGCATTACTACAAACACCACGTTTCTTAGCAGGGCTGTTAAGTGAAAAAATGGGGAGTTAAGGCACAATTTGCTAGTTGGGAAGGATTCTAAGAGCTGTTCTGAGGATTAATGGAAGTTTCAAGAAGAATAGAAAAATGCATAAATAGTGAGACACTTTCCTTACTCCCTTTTTTCAAGTGGCTTCCAGAAATACTTACGGCAAGTTTTGCTTTGCAGAATTTTACTCTTGTGCAACCTATATTTAGTCACTGTGGTAACCAAGAAATTGAGCAAGATGGAAAAGTTACTGAATGTGTTAAAAAGTATGTTTGGAGAATATTATCCTGTGGTACCAAATTACTATGATCAATTTGCATTTTCTTGAAAATACCTAGCTTTCTACAGATGGCTTGGCTGGATGTTACCTGGGTTATGTGAGGTGTTAGCTGCTGTTGCGGGTGTTATTCATTCTGTTAGTGGATGTTTTATTAATGAATTCTGGGGCCAGTGAGAGAGTGCAGAGAGATGAAGCAATCCTGAGTCAGTGCATACCTGTGATGATGTGGGAAGCTGTCTGCTTGGACACAGGTTGTTCAAGGGGCTTTCTGTGCTTGGCACAGGGTAGCTCTGGGCAGACAGTCGGGGTGAGGAAAAGTCCAGTAGCCTGCATGTGAGAATGTAAAACCTTCTCCAGGAGCTCGGTGCAGTGGTTCCTGTAGGGCATCTGCTCTGTCCCTCGGTGAGCAGAGCATAGACCTCCTGCCTCATCCTGAGGGCAGGGAGGGACTGTTGTTGGGAACATGCGTGGGAGGGCAGGGATGAGGAACCCCGGGGAGAGGCAGTGCTGATTCATTCTCCTTTTAAGTCTGTTGCCACCATGGTGTTGAGTACAGGAACTCATTGGCTGTTGCCATGAAAATACTCGTAAGGGCAGAGGCTTGGAAGGGAGTTATCAGAGGTGATGTATTCCTTGGAAGGTGCCGTGAGTCACCACTGAGCGAATGGACAGAATGCTGGATGTGCCTGGTGAAACTCCTTGCCTGTATTTCTGCGGCACTTTGGTGTGATTTTCCAGCCTTCGTCACAAGGCTGGTGTGAAATCACCACAGTCGTTGCTTGAGCAGATGCGACTTCCTTTGGCTGTCAGGTTTTGCTCCTTGAAGAGGTGGTCAGTTTTTATGGAAGTAGAACTTCCTTGACATTTTTTGCTCTGCTCTTAGAGGCACAAGATGTGAGGCTGTGTTTACAGAGGAATGCACCCATTCACAGGTGTCTGGCCAGGGACTCTTCCCCAGTTCCACCCAATCTCTTGGCAGCAGTCACTCCCCGGCTGCTTATGCCACAGTGGCCCATCTGCAGTTGTGCTGCCTCTCCTGTTCCTGGTTTTGAGATCCTGCCTAAGAGGAGGGTCTCTGTGGACCCATGAGCACCTCCTGCCCATCCTGGGCTGCTTCACCGGGCTCTGCCTGACAGGCATCAGCTCATGAGGCTCCTGCTATTGCACGAAGTTGTTTGCTCAGTTGTTTAACAAAGTGCTTTTAATGGAAACATAAAACCTGATAGAAATACAAAGCCTAATGGAATAATCTCTTAATTGCAGTGCTGTAAATGACTATTCACCACATGATTTCTGTACTTCCGGGGCAAACAGTGAGGAGGAAAGAATATTGAATGAAAGACACTAAACACTTCAGCTGCTAAGAATGATGATTTATTGCCAATCTGAGCATTGGGCTAAGCAAGGCAAATAAACTGACAATAGTAAGTGCTTTTGGAGGTAAAAGTTGCCTCATTCAGGGTATTCACTGTGTGCAACATGTAAATTCTACCAGGATAAAAGCACAAAGAGTGATTAATTAATAGTGATGAGATACTCATGCATGCAGTGTCCTTAGGCAACCCAGAAAAAGTATTAATCAGCACATTGCCCAGTTATTGGCAGATAACTCCTGGTGTGTGGTAGTTTGCTATTTCAGCTAGAAAACACATTGTCCCTCTGCCTCCCTGCAAAAATCATGGGGTTTGCTGTGTTATGTGGTTCACAAAAAATACCTCATGTTTTTAAGCAGCCAAGGAGATGTGCTCAGAGGCACACTGACATCATTTTTTGGGAATTGCTGCAAGCCTTTGAAGATACATCAGTCCTTAGAGAAACTGTGTCCATCCTTCCGTTATCTCACCTAGGTTACGCAGCAGCTGGTGAAACAGCTATTAGCTGGGTATTCAGCTGGCTGTTGATTTGGTGTACAGCTGTGTGCTTTCCAGAACAGGGCATGGTTAGCAGGGAGCAAGTTCTCTAGGAGCACTCAGGTGCTGCTCAGGGAGGCGAGGTAGATGTTTTGGAATTGGCCTTGCTGATTCCCAGCAGCACTCCTCTTTCCCAAGATGTAGTTCTTGGATTCCCGGTGCTTCCTTAGCAAGGATGCCTGACTTCACCTGCTGCAGAAGCCCCTGTGCTGCTCAAGCCTTTCTTGGCACGTCTGGGACGTGCCCAGTGCCTGCTGGGCTCTGCCAGGCACACACAGAGGCAGACCCAGCACCAGGCTTGCAGCAGGCAGTTCCGAGGGTTCCAGTGTTTGCAGTGGCCTCGGCACTGCCAAAGCCGTGCTGCTGTCCCGTGGGAACGGGAGCTGTTGGTTTTGGTGCTAGCCAGAGGGTGATGTTCCCACTGCCTGCACACAAGTGTGCCTAATGACGGTGGAGCTGAGCACTTTCTGGTTCTCAGCCTGCTTCCAGTACCAAGTGAAAATAGATGCTTTTTAAGGAGAGGGGCAGATGATGTGGTGAAAATGTGGCTTGTGCTTGTTTTGGTTTGGGTGGTTTTAAATTGTTGTTGTTTTGTTTTTTTGGGTTTTAATTGGAAAATCAGAAAGATGTTGAATAATTGTGTACAGAATTGAAGGGGGAAAGTATTTGTATCCAGTTTATGATTATTCTTTAAAGGGATAGCTTTTTGTAGTTGCTAAAAGTAACAGTTTAGGTAAACATTCTTGAAAAGCAGGAAAAAGATAAGATACCTCAGAGTGTATTTTGGAGGCGTATATGCTTTGCAGTGTGCATTAGGCATGCATCAGTACCTGCCTAATGCACCCTGTCATGGATTATTGCTCTTGCTTAGATTGAACACTTGCCAAGCTCTTTCAGAATGACGATGAGATGCTTTGTTCAAGCTGATGATTCGATTGCAGTTTGAAACTCCAGCACAGAGAGGTAGTCGGCTACGCAGTGTGTGCACCTCTTAATAAAATGGAAAACCAGATACAAACCATAGGAAAGTTAGCAGGCCCTTCTGTGTGTAGTTGAAAAAAAATAGAAAATACTTCTGGAATAATTAGAATCTGGCAGAGAATGCAGGAAAGGTTTTTAATAGTCTTTTCAGCATATAAACAGATCTTTTCAACAAACATTGCTAATCTCGTTATACTTCTACGTAGTCCTTGCTATGCAGATAAGACTGGTCCAACCTGTTACTTGGTACATGCTGTTATGTAAGTGAAAAACTCAAAAGGATAGGAAACCTTTCTTTTATGCATGATGTGTTTGCTGCTAATTCCTATGGAAGTATGAAAGAATTAATCTCTTTCATATTTTTAAACTTTTTTACTTAATCTCAATTTAGTTACAGTACTATCCTGTTCTTGGCATGTTAGATTTGATTTACTCAGTTGTTTCAGAAGGATTTACAGTAAGAATGTTTCACAAGAAATATTATGAAGTTGCTCTTATGTTTAATAGCTTGCAGGGAATTAAAAGATTCAGGAGGCAGAGTTGCACATATCCATATTTCTGAGACAGTTTCAAATACTTATATTTGCAGGTTTTGCTTTTGATATGCCTCACAGGAAATTAAACCACTGATAGCATTTGATGTGGAGTTAATTCTTTGAACAGCTTCAGGGTTGCAGTCGGGAAAGGAGCAGATTCTCAGGCTGATGTTACATTTTACACGCTGGGCTTTGAGCTGCATTGAGCTGTCAGCTCCAGGAGCCTGTGTTGGCCCTCAGCTGGGATGGTCACAGAGGGAAGAGAGGAGGATCCTTCAGACTGTGCAGGAAATCTGAGGTGAAAAGCTCTTGGGCCCTGCAGAGATCTCACTGCCAGCCCTTTCAAGCTGTCTGACAGCATATACAACAAGCTGGATGAAGTCAGGTCTTTAAGAAATGGGGGTTTGGGCATGGCTGAAGGGAACCAAGCTAAGCTGAGCTCTGTGTGAAGTGAGAATGTGGCAATGCGTGTATGTTGTGGCACCTGTGGACCACATGGTAGAGTGACTGATGGAATAGGAGCTGCTTGTCAGAGCATGGACAAGGTCAGCTGATAGCAGGCTCCTGGGAAAAAATCAGTGACATATTCACTTGGCCAGATGTGCAGGGATGGCGAGGAGAAGTTTTGTATGAGAAGGGATTTAAAATGCACACTCATGAAGCAGCTGCTCACTAAACAATTTGGGTTTTCTTCTACAAACTGTGTATCTTGTTGAAATTCTTTTTTTACTGTGGTGGAGAACAGTAATGTTGGGGTTTTTTTAGTGGCATTTAGGAAGTTCTGTAAAATCAATGAACAAAAGGCATGTCAACTTTAATAATTTTAATGTAGTCCTAAACCAGAAAATTTTTTGCATTTGACTTCCTGCACATGCAGTAAGCATTTCAGTATCCTCTCAAAGAACTAAGGTAGTAATATAGATCGTAAGATTTGAACCTTTGATTTAACTTGCAAAATTATTTCACATGGAAAATTAAACTTTAATTTTCTGAAATTGAACAGCTGATATCACCTGGATTATTATTTTTCCTTTTTAGCATTGCTGTAATTTGCTTTTTATCTTAAGGCTTTTAAACTGAGAGTTCTTTCAAAGGCTTATCAGTTTTATGAAGATGCTGGAGAAACTGTAACTGTAACTGGGTTGGGGGAATGATTGGGCTTTACTTGACTGAGTACTTCCGTGCTACATGAGGAATACTTGGATATCAGGTGGGAAGAAACAGTAGGTCTAAGCAAGCATGGCTTAATTTCCTATAGCCACTAAGGTAGAAATGTGTGTGAACCAAAATGTTGCAATTGTGTGAAAAAATGAATTAAAATAGGTTTGGGAAGTTAATATTAAAGGTAAAAAACTGCTTTTTCTTGATCCCTTAATAATTTGGTTCCTTTTCAAATAGTACTAGTTTACAACAGTCTTTTTATCTAATCTCTCATAGTTCGCCAGTAAAGGACATTGTTTTAGGGCATACTTTCAAGAAATAGAAGCCTGATTTAATTTTTACATTCTGCTTTTTGTGCATTACTACTGCAAACACACAGTTCACTTCCTGCCTCTAAACCTATTGATTTTACTGAACATGAAGAACAGCAAAAAAGGTATTTCAAGGCAAAAGTAAATGAGCAGGTAGGATAGGTTTTATGTAAGGTAGAATGTAGGTTGTACCCTATGCATTTTCCCAGGCAAGCCTACAACCGTTCAGCGCAGGTGCTGGATTTCTGCCATTGAGATGAGGAATTCAGAGGCAGATGGGTACAGTGGGAGATTTCATGCACCACTTCACTGAAGAAAGGTTTCAGACTGCTTGGGCAGCAGCTGATAACCACTGCTGACTATTCAAATATGCCTTGTTGGTGTTAGGGACACCGATATTTTGCTAGTGGTGGGTGAATTAATAAAATATCACCATCCTGCCTCTGTGTTTCCTCTGGGGAACACCTTGTCCCCATGCTGGACAGTTGTGAACATATGTACATGCTCTGAAAGGATTGCTGCTCACCACGTGGTGGTTACCCTGCTCCTGTCCTCATGCAGCTCATTTAAAGAGCCCTGCCAGTAAGATTTGGCTTAGAGAGAACTGCTGAAGCCAGGCACTGGAGTGCAGAGTGCTGGAGGATCTGATCAGGCTTAACAAAACTTAAGAGTTGGCTCTCTTCCACTGATTTTACTCCAGTCACATAATTTTCCAGAGCTGGGGTTTGTAAGTCAATGAGTTAAATTTGTTTACGTGTCTCAGGCTGGCTTAATCAGGAGGAATACATGATGTTTTTTATTGTGAGTGAGATGTAGATAATCAAGAGGAAGAAACACTGTGGGAGGGAGTAATGCTGCAAGGGCAGTCCATTCCCAAGTAGTGAGAGGTGTTCCAGGTGCTGTTAATCCTGGTGGAGAGCAGAATCTGTCGAGCTGAGTCTCTTATGGGTCTACTCACCTTAATGTTTCTTGCTGCCTCCCTACTACCTGAACACTGACTTAATCCAAATTGCTGCTGTGCTGCTGTGACATGGCCGCGTGTGAGCTCAAGTCTACACGATCAGTTCACGGCAGTTGCTGAGTGCATTATCTCCGTTTTCATTAAGGGGAAAAGTCCAGCTCGCAGCAAGCTCCAGGCGCTGCTGAAGGTGCAGAGGCAGGG
Organism: Taeniopygia guttata; assembly: GCF_048771995.1. Taxonomy (NCBI): domain Eukaryota; kingdom Metazoa; phylum Chordata; class Aves; order Passeriformes; family Estrildidae; genus Taeniopygia; species Taeniopygia guttata. Next base: position 57,350,861 of record NC_133028.1, read on the forward strand.
AAGGTGCCGCTGGAGCTGTTGCTGCAACAGCGGCTGGGGCACAGGGCTGGTGACCCTGTTGTGCCAGCACACGTGTGCTTGCCCTGTGGCAAGTCGGGAATAATGCCAGGTTACGTTTTGTGGGTGACAGACTCCGTGACTGCAGCTGAATTTTAAATCCACAAAAATGGGAAAAGGTCACTTCTGAGAAAATCGTGGGTGAGTCAAAGTCCCCTCTCGGCTGGAGCAGGATCTGCTCAGCAGGGAATGTCGATTCTCCATGGAAGCGGATTCTCAGACAAAGCCAGGATGTAGCACGCTGTCACAGGGATCTGGGTGTACCAGCTGAGCCTGACCAGATTGGCCCTGGGTCTGTGAGCTCTCTGTGCGAGGAGGCACTTGGGGCTGTGTGAAAATGTTTGCTCAGCTGTGCAAGAGTAGTGTAGATGAGTTAGAGGCAGACTGAAGCTTCCCATTTTGATACAGAGAGTGAAGTTTAGAATAACTTATTTTTCACTGTCACCTCTGCAAAATAAACCGATTTGGGCAACTGTCTTATCTGTATCCTGAGAAAGGTAGCGTTTTGATCCTTGCTGATGAAGTGAGAAGAGACATGGATGGGCTCCTCATGCTGCTCACATGGAAGTTCAGTCTTGTCACGGTTGGGTCACCGCAATCGAGGCTTCCTGGTGTGCAGCTATGACAGGGTTCTTAAAATCTGGGAAACTGGTCCTTAACTCGGGTCCCATGCGAGGCTGCACTTCTAGAGCTGCTCCATCAGCTGCAGCCAAGGCTCCAGCAGCTTGGATTCTTTCTTGCATACCCGTCACTGAAATTGCACTTGAGTTGCAGATCTTTAGTCACTACCCACAAAGACATGCATGCCTTCAGGGCTGAATGGCAGTCAGACCACTCACGTGGCTTGAGGAAAGCTTGGGATGTGTGCTTGAGACTGCCGCGTACAGAGGCGAAGTGGTCAGGATTTTTCATTGCACATACCCGGTGATTTAAATTTTTCACATTTCCTGCTTTGCCTGCCACATCCAGAAGAAACAAAGCCTTAAATTCATCAACTCCTTGTCTGCTTTCCTTGTAATTACACTTCACACAATCACACCTTCTTAAAAGCCCTTCTAGTCTATTTGCATTTAAATGGAGAATGGCAGCTTTCGTGTTCCCCCTCTAACGTATAATTAACACCTTTTCTGACTGTTCTATTAACGTCACCTACATGGGGAGAGGCTGAAAGCCTGCGTTACTTTAGAGACTTCATTTCTGCAGCATCACAAGTGCAGATGCTGCCTCTTGGTTTGTTCAGGTCTTCGGCTATGGCACCATAGTTATGTGCTCTATAATTGTCACCTTTTTTTCAGATTTCCTAAGTTACTGATCTATGTGGTATTTTATGACTAAATAATAGATTTTAAACATTTCAGGGTGTGAGGGAAAGTCCAAGTAATAAACTTTTCACTTGTTTGCCTTTCTTGAGTAGGCACAGAAAAGGTTGTTACTGTCAGTTATTTGCATCTTTTGACAAATCAGCTTTTTCCTCTTTTGAGACTTAAGTGGTTTGTGGACCACAGGCTGATACATCTTGGGGTGTGTTTTTAAATGCATAGCCATTTGCACTGGGGTTTAGGCTCATGAAGGATCTGTCATGTTTGAAGAACATCTGAGAGTTCCCAGTTCCTGCAAAAGTCACTGGGCGCTGCAGGGGCCCAGTTCTTAGGAAAAGATCAGGCTTACTCCTGGGAACTGCTTGATGATCAAAGGCCTATTGATGCTGAAAGGAAGCAAAAGCCTTTTAATGGCTGAGTAATGAATATAATTTTAAACTTGGCAGCAGTGGGAGGAAACAAATAAGTAAGAATTTGAACCCAAAGATTACCATAGGAGAGGCTGAGTGAGAAGATGATTAATGTTACAAAAGTAGAACTGTTTTTGGTTTTTGTTTTTTTTTTTTTATTGGCAAAGGCCAACTTAGCTTCTACTTAAACAAAGCGGCAGTTCCCTTCTGCCTGTTACAACATCCCACCCTTCTCTGCTTCAATTTTTTTTGGTGTAACCTAGAGGGTTCTGTGTTTAAAACATAAAAAGAGGTGTATTCAGGATCATTTTTCCATATGCTTTGAAGGAATGGTTGCAGCAGTGCTGCATTTTCTCGGAATGTTTATTTTTTTCCCAAAAGTATTTGACAGGAGGTTTCTTACAGTCATTGTAGATCAACAGGTGGGCTGTGAGGCCTTGATCTCTTGCTCAGTGTGTCTGATGCCCTGTGGCATAGTCAGTAAACAGGGCTGGATAGATGTGATGAGTTGAAGGAGCTAGAGGAAGCTCCTTTCAAAATCTTGAAAAGGTAATTCCAATTCATATCACTTCAGTGTGAAGATATGTATTTTTGGGAAGCATGTACCAAAGCTGATTGATGATGATGATGCAGAAAATTATTGACTAACTGTACCATCTGTTGTACTTCCACCCTATGTTTTTCTCTTACCACTTATGTATGTTCAAACTGCGTATTTTCTGAGAAATAGTGTTTGATATGAAAACAGAACTTAAAAGATTCAGCAAGTCGCAACTTGTTGATGTCTCCATAAAGGAAAGGAAACAAAGGTTGGGACAGGGAGTTTTTGATGCTGTTTTTATTAGCTGTGGTGTTGTCCTTCCATCTGGCTTGTGTTGCAGTCACTGTCAGGCTGTGTAGGTGATACCAGTGTGAGAGCTGAGCACAGCTGTGATGCTCAGGAGCTTTCCATGCCATGCCTTTATCCACTTTTCAAGCTGATGAAAGAAACTGCATGTGATGTGAGCTTGGCTCTATAAATTGTGGCAATTCTTCTGTGGAAATTTTAATAGGAACTGAACCAGGGTTCTGCAGCAAGGCTGCATCCTTGTGATCTCTGTTTAATTGTTTTTGGGAATGATGTGTCTTTACCTTAAGCAAAAATATGTTTCTCAATCATGATCAGCTGTTTCTCACATTGAAAAAAGAATCAATTTCAATGGCAAAACAGCTTCAATAAATTTGTGTTTTCCTGCAGTTGTACTAAAATGAAATGTTGTGTCTCAGTGTTTCAGAGGAAGAGGTTCTGCATGTTAAGAGGGAAGTGAATGTTTTCTGAGTGTTTGCTTTTTAGCCTTTTTCTGCCTCCCTTCCTTGCTTCTGGATAATTCCTTCTGGCAGCCAGCACTAGATCTTATAACAATTAAAGCAGATTTGAATTTCATTTTCACTTGGAGAACACATGGGACAGAAGAGGCAGAATTTCTTCTTGCACCAGTCTATTTTTTGAAAATGTTGTCATGGTCTGGATTGTCACATATCAGCATTTGAACCTATGTAGTAAGGGTTGGCATGTCACTGAGAGCAGCTTCAGAGCACGTTGGTATTTTACGGCTTCTGTTACAGACCCAAGTCTGGATGATGCTGTGGGTCAGGGTGTGTGCTTTGCTGAACTTCCTGAACTAAATCCCTTATTATGGGAGCCAGTGCAGTGCCTTCACCTTGGGCTGCTTTGAGCTTAGCAGAATTCTACTGTTTCAGTCTGTATCAAAGCACTATTTGAGTTTTTTTGTGGGGTGAGGGTGATTTGTGCATGTATCCCTCAACTCGCAGGCTCCCATTTGCTTGGTGTGCTGGTGCCAAGCTTCAAGGTCCAATTTCCCAAAGCAATTCTGCAAACCAATAAGGAAGAGCTTGGGGGTTGTTTTGAGGTTTTTCTAGGAAAATCTGAGTATCAAAGCTGTGAGTCTGAAGAGGTTCCTGGAGAGCAGAGTCACCGTTGAGGCAGGATGGGAACAAAGAGACTCCAATTCAGAAGACAAGAAGCAAGTTGATTTATTTCAAGTGCACCACTCTTTTATAGGGAACATCATGCAGACCAATTTCACTGGCCTTAAAGTAAAAACATCTCACACCATTGGTGCACTCTGAATGATGCACAGTGGCAGAACCTGCCTATAAACAATGTGAACAACAAGAGAGATAGAGAATTATTTACATTCCTTTCCAGCTCTTTCCCAGGCCCAGCCTGGTTAGAAAACCTCTCTTTTCCTCTCTGACTGAACTGAGAATATCCATAGCAGGAGCTGGGGCTCTCCCTGCAGGTGTGGCAGTAGTGGGTTGGAGCTGCGTGTGCGCAAGGGACATCTTGCTGGAGCCTGGCAGACGGCGTCTCCGCGTGGGTTTCCTTGCTGGCGCCTGGCAGGACATGGAGACCTCCTCTCGGCGTGGGGCCATGCAGGGCCTGAGCTGACCGTGGTTCTCAGAGGCTTTCTGCCTGGTTTCCTGACACTTGACCTTAGGGAGCTGCTTCCAGAGTTACAGCATAGCCCAGGTTTTCAAAAGGTTTTCATGACACCTCTATGATAAAATAGAATTTGAAGGGGTTTTAGCTCTTGTCTTCAGGCAGTTTAAGGTCTTCTCTGCAGCTTAGAAAAGGGAAGGTTGCTGCTCTCAACTGCATTATTAAACAAGTAGCTACTTAGTGTTTTTTCGCCTTATCCTTCTGCTTTTGAAACTCTAGATCCTTCTGTTCAATGAAGTTGCAGGAAAACTCAGAATGAAAATTACATTGACCCCCTTCAGACAGGGTGAATGGTGATCCTGAGCAGCAAAGGGGAGGGGCATGACCCCTGGCCTGGCTGCAGGGCCAGTGGCTGTGTATGGCCAGCAGCCCAGGACACTGCACCCCGTGAGGGTATTGAAGATTGAGCAGTGCTCAGTACTTCTGTACATGTGTGAGCACCCGCATCCGCTGGGAGATTCCTGAGCAGGCACCTTTGTCTCCTCTTAAACCTTCAGGAATTGGCACTATGGCCAATAGGCAGTGTCCCTGACCTTCCCCTCTGCCCCCCCTCCACACTCTTTAGAAAATTTATTGCTGGGAAGAGAGCTTGGGGTCAAGGAAGGTTCAGGGAAAGAAAAGGCCTTTAGAGGTATTGCAGCTGCTGCCTTTGCAGCAAGCAGCACGTTAAGTTATTTTACATTTGGTGTCAGGGTACATATATGAAACATAGCTGCTTCTCATCATAAATATTATTGTTGTGAGAGACTCAAGTGGTTTAGGGTTTTCCTTTTGTTTGAATGTGTTCAGAACCTCTGAGCAAAACAAGTTGATTACTCTGAGTTTGGGTGTTTGCCAGCCTAGAAATAGAAGGACATCTGTAATCCACATGGATGTAAGAACAGTGTTTTAGTAAAAAGCAATTTTCAGAGTTATAATATGTGGCCTGCCTTTTTGTGAAACACATTCACTTAAAAAAAATCATTTGCAAGCCTACAATTTTAAATAGTAGATCTAGCCAATATTGCTTCTAGTTTTCCTTATCATTTTTCCTAAGTTTTTATGTTTTTCAATTGATGTTCCCCACACCTGACTGCACAAAGGTTTTCTGGCTTACATGGTGCAACTGCCCAACTAACTGCTTATAGACAGAAAATTGCTGACGTGCAAAATTACATCAGATGCACAGTGGAAATGGTTCTATTATACATTTTATTATAGAAGGATTGTATGTATTTACTGAAGCAGTGCTCTGTGATTCCCGCTTTCTTTTATGAATGTTTAAAATTGTTTGGACACTTCTGTTTTGCTATATTTGGAAACAGTTTGGCAGTAGCAAAGTTGGAAACTATGCTAAACGTGCACAGTCTAACCCCTGGATATGTTTTTCTGCCTTAGTGGTACAAGTACATCCTTACTGCAGTTCCATATATAGAAATTTTCCATCTGTCAGCATCATTTTCCAGAGCTCCCATTGAGTCAGGAAACCCCCTCTGCAGCAGTCAGACCTCTTGGTTAACTGCTACAGCAAAGCCAGTCCTCTGCCTCTCCTCTAGGGATGATTAAATTTTCAGTAGGTGGCTGTTGGTATAGCATTTGGGAAGATGTCACTGGTGGGGAGGACAAGGTTCTTCCCTTGCAAAGTAGACGCTTGAGAATTTGCGAGTATGGAGAGGCATATAGGAATTGTATGTATACAGTAGACTGTGCAGTAGAGTAGAAATAGGACAGGAGAGAGATGCCTGCATGCTTTTTCTTCCCCAGTTTCTATAAAGATTAGAGCTAGAGATTCCCTTGTTTTACAGTAGAATTTCACAGGCAAGGTGTAGTTTAAAGGATCTGGCTTTCTGTGAAGTATTTCTGCAGTGCACAGGTTTATTGGTGCTTTGGTGTGGGGATGGTGGAGTTGAGTGCATGTAGATGTGGTTGAGGAGGAACAGGGGGATTTGACCTGGTGTTTTCTGAGACCTTTCTAAATTTGTTTGTGTGATTGTTTTAAATGCAGCTACATGGGTTTCCTGGTGAGCAGCTTTCAAGCCAAGTAGCATTGCCTTGTTTTTTGCAAAGTAGGCAAAGTTCATTCTTTGAAAGAGGCAACACGTTCAAAATAATGGATTCTCTTTTACTCCTGGGTGAAGAATTGGGGTGGAAGTCTGAAGAACAAGAATGTTAGTTTTTCACAGATATTGTTGCAAATGGATTTGCCAGCTGGTGTGCTTGTCACTCCCACTGACTGCTCCTCAATTTGTTTCACGATGAAATGGATGGATACCTTTTTCCTTCCTACTGTTCTTGAAGGATGGTATCAGGAGTAGAAATCATTGAGAAGGATGCATATACCTTGTGTGCCACAATACTGTGTTGTGCAGCAAATTCTCGATGTAACTGATTTGTCAGTTTTAACCATCCATGGAATTCAAAGTTACTTTCATTCTGGATGCTGTTATGCAATTGTCTGGAACCCGGGTTTCTGTACAAAGTAGATACTTATCGATAACACTAGTGTACCGTGTTAATCATCCTTCTTTTCTCTCCTTCCTAAAGCTTGTGCAATGAGGACAGAAACTTGCTGCGGATTCGAGAGAAAGAGAGAAGGAGTCAGGAGGTTCTGGAAGACAAGAAACAGTTCTTTGAGAAAACTCCCCTCTTTGCAGAACCCTACAAGGTAATGGTACAGGGGGGGAGTGGTAGGGAAAGAGAGAGGAAAGAGGATGGGGGTGGAAGAGATGTGGCTTTGCATAGGGTGTAGCAGACTTAAGCATGATAAATACAAACACAGCATCTTCCCATCTGTTTTAATTTCAGTTCCTCAGAGTATGTGGTTGAATCTCTGGTGGTTGTGCAAGAGCAGTATGGTCTTCAGGCCAGCCTCCTGTAGTTTGAGCGATAGTGCTCAGGAATAGCTTGCAGCTGTCTGCCTGCAGCTGTGGGTATAACAAATGAATCTGATGTTAGCACTCCTGGAGGCTGCAGGTGCACCAAGCTTGGCTTGGAATAGCTGATTGTGGCTCAAGCAGTCCCATCTGCTTTGGAGAAATTTGCAGAATCAAGATGACCTTGCCTAATTTCACTCATGGTGATATGTGGTGATTAAGTTAAGATCCTGAAGAATGTCTCTTCCCGAGCTGGATCTCTTGGGGGGGGGGTTTGAAATGTCCACCTCTTTGTTCTTCTGTTGCAGACTAGTAAAGGAGATGAGTTGTCAAGCCGAATTCAGAACATGCTGGGCAATTATGAAGAGGTCAAGGAGTTCATGAGCAACAAATCTTGTCAAAACCTTATAGGGATTCCAAAGAGCGTTGCCCCTCAGTTTCCCCCTGGACAGCCTGATCACCCGTACTTCCCTGAGAAGGCCATCCATACATTGCCATCTTCATTCCAGCACCTGACCCGCCGTCCACCCGTGGGACCCATGGTTGTACCCCCTCGTCCTCCAAGCCACTCCAGTCACTACCAAAAGGCACAGTCAGGAACAGAACCAGCCTCAGGTTTGCACAGCAAGGGCCGCAGCTTGCCCAGCACTCGGAGCCATGGTCAGGAACACGGCCGGGGTGGCTGGGACACTCAGGCAGGTTTTCCCCCCAGCCACAATGGCAAGCCTGGGAGTGGGGAAGGTCGTGCTCGTGGCCTGCAGGCCTCCCCTCTGGTGCTTTCCCCGTTCCTGCCATGTTTGTTGTCTTCTCCCGTGGCACCCCTGTCACCTCTACATTCCAGCCAGCATATCAATTCCAGGTCACAGAACAGCAGCAAAAGTCATGGGTCAACTTACAGTCAAACCAAATCATTACAGGACTTAGTGACAGGATCTCAGGAGAAGGAAAGTTGGGACAGCCTAGCTATTACCTTGACCAGCACTACTCAGCCTTCCTCTCAGACTTTTCCCCCTTCTCTGACATCAAAAGCCAGTGCAATGCAGCAAAAACCAACTGCCTACGTCAGACCCATGGATGGCCAAGATCAGGCATCATTTGAATCCCTGGAGCTTAAACCTCTCCTGGAGGAGTACCATGAAGGACCCAATGAAGATGTCTCAGATTTAAAGGCAAAAGTTAAAGCTGAACTATCCAAGTTGGAAACCCCTTTTGAGCCCAAGAAAGAGACTGATGAAGATCTCTCAGATTTGAAGGCGAAAGCCAAAGCAGAACTATCCAAATTTGAAATCTCTTCTGAGCCCATAGAGGTGAGTGCAATTTTTGGGAATATCTCTTGGAGCAGGGTAAGTTTGGCTATGGGAGAACAGGTCATCAAACAGTAGTGACTGCCAGAAGCAGTGATGACTGTGTGTTTGTTACCCTGTTTGGAAGGTGCATTTTGAGGTTGACCTGGGTGTGAGATACATGTTTGAATGGTGAAAATGTGACACTTCCTGTGATTTTTCTGTTGTTTTCTCAGTGATGCTGCAGCAGTTTTATGGTTCAAACCTGCCTCTGTGCCCATAGTTTTTATTTTCCTCTAAGGCTTGTTGAAAAGAAGGGGGGAAATGATATGATGAGAAGATCGAGTTTTGATGCAGTGTCAGGACTCTGAGTGGTGGTGGGTGGAGGCCTCAAATCCTCACTGAATACTGGGACAGCCAGCAGTGCAGTGGATTCTGTTATCACCTGGGCTTTTTGACTGTGAATACCACAGGATTCTCTTCTGTAAATTTGTAAAATCTTGCTGTAGACCCACAGGAAAATATGACTTGATATTGCAAGTTTCCTTGTTGTACTCCATCTGTTTTTGCTGACCCAAGGCCACCTCTCTGATTTACAATGTGGGATGGAGGCAGAAAGCAGGTAAAGCAGTGGGAGAAGAGGAACAGAAGTGTACATGTGTTGTTCAATAAATGCAGCTCCTTTTCCTCTGCCCTTTGAAGCCCAGTTTCAGCTGTGCCAAGAGACCAGCACTCTGACTCTCCTGCCTCATGTCTTGGCCTTCTGTGAGCTCAAAGGCACTTGGTCCCCTGGTACATTTTGCAGATTTACTGTGCTCATCCTTCAGCCCTGATTTTATTGCTATGCCCTGTGGGATGTAGGATCCTGTGGTCTTAAGGCAGCTGGGCAAAGAGAGCTATGGAGATTGTTTCAAATTTTATTTTGGTGTTTCTGTAATGAGGAGTATGGATGCAGTCTGTTTTTCATGGAAAAGCGTGTGGATCAGCTGCAAATGACTGTAGGCAGTATCTTGTGGGAAATGAAAGGAAACTGTCAAAATGACATTGCTGAGAAGTTGTGAAAAATACTTTTATGTTCAGAGACTTTATTTGCTACCACGTAGGTTTGGCATTGCACATCTCACCTCAAAACAGGAAGTTCACTGAGGTCCACATTACCTTATTTGCTTAACCAGATTTTCCTCCTGGGAGAGAAAGAAAGCAGTGCAGGGCATCACCTTCTACATTATCTTATTGTCTCATCTGCATTATTGTCTTATCTCTTTTCCCATCCCCATGCTTCTTTTGTCATCTCATGTAACTCTGGTTTAATATGAATTTTGATAGGGAAGCATTAGCTATGATGCTGTGTGCTGAATGAGGCCTTTTCCTCACTTTCTGTTGAGCACGTAAGTCTGAGTCCAAATGCCAATGAAAATCCTACAGTTGCCAATATCATTGCAGGAGTACCATTGCTCATGCTCCTTCTGTTTCATCTGTGGCAAAGTAAGGATACAGTAAGAAGGGAATTGAAGCTAATTAAAAAAAAAAGTTGATAACAAAAATAATCGAACAATAAAAACAATTTATTTAAAAAATTGAAGATAATAAAAAATCCTGGCACAAGCCAGGATCCTGGTTTTAATTATATGCTTAGTCTATTTTGAAGCTGATAAAGGAACCATTTCTTGAATATGCTGAACAATCCTGCTTTGCAGTAGGGATCTTTAGGCTGTGGCCCTGATTGTTTTCTGTGTGTAGGCAGGGAGGAATACTGGCATTTTGGATAATGGCTCTGTAAGCTCTAGTGAAAAATACGTTACTTTGATTTCTGCTGTTTTCAGTCTTGTCATTGTCACGTTTGCTTACTTCTGTTTGGTCTCAGTGATGAACATCTATTTGATGATAGAGCCCTCCAGGGCTGAAGCCTGGAGGGAGAAGAGGAAGAAACAGTGGGGTGGCATCCCTGGATATATGGCCCATGGATGTCCTGTACAAGAGAGGCTGCTTGGGGGTCCATTGGCTGGAAGGTCATCCCCCTCTTTAGTTTTTGGTGAAACAGGAGCTGTGGAAAGGATCCTGCCCTGCAGTGACCCTGACAGTGAATAGGTCTAGACTAGCAGAAACTCTGCTGTTCTTCCCTGAACTGTTTGGCCCCAGTTTACTGAACAGCCACATGCCAAATACAGTTTTTCCTGTGCTCTCCCTTGATATGACTTAGAAAAGCCATTTCCTCAACATGTGTTCTGGTTAATTGAATTTCTAAGGTGGGTTTCACCTGCAGCTGTGAATTCATTATTGACAGCTTCTGCTCTTGGGAACACTGAAAAGTTCAGCCTTCCAGGCCAAATAGACAACACAGTTTCACTGCAGAGTGAATGAATCCACAGTGGATAACAGTGCAGTGACTCACTTTGCATTCACAGAGACACTGAACAACTCTTTCCCCTCTTTCCCAAATCAAAGCCTTCACTTTCAAATGTCATCACTGTCCCTTTAAGGCATCTTTCCAAATTTGTTGTGAGAAGGCTTAAAAATATAGGACACATGAAGAAGCTTGGATGTATCCCTTCTCTTCATGTGCGGGTTTTTCCTCTTCTCCAGCACCTAAACAAAGATGCTTTTAAAGCCATTCTTTCTCTCCATGTCTCTAGGAGAGCTGCAGCACCAACAAAGACCCTTGTATTGCCTCCATTGACACAGACTGTGATGTGTGAAAGGGAATCAATTTGACAGCAGGGGAAGAAGCAGTCAGACTGTTTTGAGGGAGAATGTTTATAAATCCTCAAGCATTATTAAGGGCACAGTGTATGGAGAAATGTTCGGCCTTTGATGCTCATTGAAGATTTGGCTTTATTTTCCCAAAAATTTTGGAGGTGTTAGGGCATAGCTCCTTCTACCTCGTGTAATGAGGCCTCATCAGATTCTCCTGCCTGTGAACTGGGAAGCAAATATGGAAGCAGCCAATTTAGAACTCCTAAGCAGCAATGAAGCAGCCCAGATGTCTTAAGTATTTCTGGTAACACTGTATTATCCTTGTGTTCAAATTGCTGTAATTGAGCTGTGTTTTCCTCAGTAAAAATTTATCAATGTTCACCAAGTAAATGTGGTTATTAAATAGTAATTACTAAATACCTATGAAGATGTTTGGATGGCAAATACAAAAAGCCTGTTCTAGGTAGATAATTTTTCACTGGACTTCTCTTCATGGCACCTGAGTTTTTCTACTGGCAGAAGCTGTCAGACAGGTGAACCCTGTGAAGTAGAAATAAATACATTGTTTTAATTCTGCATCATTTCAAAATGAAAATCTTTAAAAACAAATGTAGCACTGTTGGCCTTATGTAATGAATGCACAGTAGTCAGCATTAAGCTGCTGTCATCTTTCTACCAATCTTTTATGTATTTCTCATTTACTGAATAGAAGGGAGATTGTTTTGTTTAGGTTTTTTTTTTCCTTACCTCTTGTATTTCTTTTTTAACTATTTTTTTTTTCTTGCTTTGCACTAAAAGAGGTAACAAGGTGTTACTTCTGCATCTCCTCTGCTGCCCTTTTTATAATCAGAAGTGCCTTAGGTGATTGGAGAAGGGCTTCCATGTGTCCCCACAGGCATTGTGTCGATTTATCTTGTTGCTGGTGTGTGACTGCTAAAGAAGCAGATCAAACATGAGTGAGAATTGTTACTTTTTCTGACTGTTTTGGATAAGAAAAGTTTTAAAAGCAAAAAAACGTAAACCACAGCCTCACCATAAGGGATGAAACTGAGCTATCTCATTTTAGGTAAGCTTCCCTAACAACTTGCATGTAAATATCTGGAGCTATGCTGTCCAAGGCCTTTCTCACAACCCTTGGGCATTGTGGTGTGAGCAGAAACGAATTGCAGCCAGAGGAAGGTTTACTGTGGGATTCGCTGCTGCTCATTGTCATACCAAGTACCCAAAGGCAAATCCTTTCACTTGGGTCTTCTCCATATTCCCTTTTGGCTCTCAGAAGTAAAAGCAGTTGGTACTTTTTGTGCTCTTACATTATTTTAATTTCTTGTTGCAGGTACATCCAGAGGCAATGACCTTAATCACTGCCCCTTGGGATGGTTGCATGGACCACAGTCAGTTTGGGGGTTTGACTAGTGGTTATGAGGTCAGGATTGCACACAGCTTTTGCATTTTAAAATGCATAAACACATTTTGGCTTCTCTTGGTTTTTTCTCACTTGATGAGCATGCAATATCTTAGGAGAAGTCACAGTCAATCCCATTTGACAGGAAAGAATTATATATCAGTGCTGTGCTTTGTTTGGGGTTTTTTTTTTCAGCTAAACCAAGCCAGAGCATGCGTGTGTAGTTATGTAAACAGAAAAAGCTACTTGTATTTGATTTAATAGGTCAGTCCCACCGGATGTGAAAGAGGATTTTCCCTTGTGTGCATCTCCTTTGGAAGAAGCCACATTTTCTATCCAGGCTGGAAATAAACCAGCAATAAAATGCCAAAGCAGCTCTGATGGCTCACGCGAATCGTCCTCCAACAACGTCTCTCTAGATTTCTGAAACTCTCCACACTGTTTCTTGCACAAGTGGAAAGTGCCAAAGGGACAGATGTTGCCAATTTGAACCGTACAGGGGGAAGGCAAATATTGCTAAGCAACCGAGTGCTTGAGAGAATTTTTCGGAGAGGAGCCAAGGGAGTTATGTCTGGGAGTGCCTGCAGCTTCTCATGGCTTGGTGTGAGGGAAGAGATTAAAAGTTCTTTCCTGTCAGGGCTGACGCCGCCAGCACAAAAGACACCATAACCTATTGACACTGATTAGGGCTGACAAAGCAATGTATGAAAACAGGAAATCTGCCCTGCCATGTGGGAAGGCAGTAAGACATGTTCAGAGAGGTAAGTGCAGCACACGGCCGGTGCCAGGGTGGGGTCAGCAGTTGGCTTCAGCGGATCTAGGTGAAACCCAGGCAGGCACCCAGTCCCATGAAGTCCAGTGGAGGCCATGTCTGGGTCTGCCTTTCACATCTGACTGGGAGCAGGTTGCTGAAGGAGGAGCTGGCAGGGAGAGGGTGTGTTTTCAGTGAGTCTTGTGATAATTGCAGGCTGCCTCATGTAAATGGAATTGTACTTCTCTAGTTACTGAAGGATGAAAAAGCTTATTAATGAGGCAAGTCTTAAAACACCTCTGTGTGGTTGTGCTTCTCCCTGGCCAAGCAGTACTTCATAGGTAAGTGCCAGCCTGGAGGTCTTTGCTTTGGTGGTCACAAATGCCACTGGAGATCTTTCTTCCGAGAGTGAATCTGCCTATTTCAAGCCTCTGAGTTATTGTGGCCATAGACCCATGGTGTCTTGTTCAAGAGATATGTTTTCAGCAATGAAACACAAGATTTATTTTCCTACATTGATCATCACATTCACACTCTCCTAATGTTACTTTGAGCACCTCCTGGACTTTGATCTGATTCTTTGCTTTGTTTAAGTGTAGGGAAATGTTTAGCATGTGCTTTTTGTTGCATTTCTTACTTCATGGGATTTCTTTTTTTACTGGCTACCAGTGAGCCTTAGTGGAAGTGGCATTTTGCAGCTTAAGGATGCTGCATAGGAATATGGATCAGCACAGGGATGTGGTTATGACAAGTCTGGTGGTACTGCTTTTGCTTCTTGGGCACTGATCGCAGTGCTCTTGCCCCGTGTGGTTGCTGCAGCAGGCAGGTGTCTCACTGAAGTATTGGTCAGCTCTATGGCTTTCAGTGAGAACCAGCATCAAGGAGAGAGGAGTTCCCCCGCTATTTGTATGAGCTGGTACATACTGCATGGAGAAGGGCTTCCTGATGGCCCTGGGTAGGGCATGAGATTGTCAGAGCTCACCAAAGCTTGACTACAGCAATATGGTGATTTTTGAAAAGAAGTCAGCAAGTAGTAGTGTTCCTGCTCTGGCACATGATTCAGTGTAGTCTGTTTTTATATTAATTATGCCTCTCTTATTTGTTTCCTTGTGTTGTTATTCTATGCTTTCAGGTATCATTTTTCATTTTGTCTGATGTTTAGCAATGTTGCTGTCTGAATTATCTTTAACATCCTTCTCCCTCCCAACCTTTAGATGCCAGTTTTTATCTACATAATGATGAGCATTTATTACTTAGACAATAAAATAGTGCTGTATTGTTTTAGGCCAGTAGAATATTTTAATTCCCTGTTGGAAAAGGTGATACTCCTAATTTTTTGATCTCCTGCTTTTCAACACACCAATTTCTCCTCCAAACTGCTTTAGCAGTGTCACATTTTTTGCCAATTTGTTCAATTAGTCTAATGATTCATAAATAGATAATGAGATGCTCTTTTTGCATGCAGTCAGGGGTATCTTGGCAGTCCATTGTACTCCAAGCAAAAAGTCTGGGTGTGTTGCCAGAGAGGCTCTGCCATCAGCCCACCTTCCTTTGCATGTACCCAACCACAGGGAGACAAACTGCAGCTGACATCACTTTGTGCTTGTTTCAGACCCAAAAAGAGCTGGATTCTGGGAAGTGTCCTCTGTCCCCTCCCTTCCCCACAGCCTCTTTCATCTAATAAAAGACACTACAGCCTTCCATGAGTCCCTCTTCCAGGATACTGAATTCAACCACTTTGGCCTTTCTGCCTATTCTTCAGATGGAGCTTTTCTGTAATCAAAGGAGGAAGGAATATGGGTGATGTTTGCTTTGGCTGCTAAGGAAATTGAGCTCAATAGTACTTGGCTTGTGGACTAATTTTTAACTGGTTATGAAACTTGACCTAAACTCCCATTACTTACAGAAACTCTAGTTTAGGTGACTTGGTCAAATGTGCACTTTCCTTTGAAGACAAACAGTAACTTCTGCTACTCAAGAGATTACCATGTAGCTTAAGTTATTCCACAGTCAGTAATGTTATCTTGGCTGCCTTACTAAACTTCACTAAGTGAAAAGAAACAATTGACCAATTAAAAAAAAAAACAAAAAAAACCCCAAAAACCTCCAAAGACCCTACTTTAAGTTTTCAGATCTTTTTCACTGCTCAATGTTATAAAGAATAGCAACAGCATAGCAATATTAATTTCTTGTTCTTTTCCTGGGAGATGAGAGAATATAGTTTCTGTATTAGCATAATTTTAAGAGACTTTGTCTTGAATTAGAGCCTAAATTCAAGTATTTGTTTTAATACACTATTGAATTGGAAGCACCCCCAAGGGGAGGAATGAGTGAGCACTTCCTCGTGATTTTTAAGGTTAACTGCTGTATGTGTTTGCAAGTATGTTTCTGTGTCTGTAGAACAGGCACACTGGCAGAGTGATTGTGCATTTTACAGGTTTGTTGTAAAATAAACAATGTCTGGAATGATTCCTTATTAACACTGTAGTATCTATTTCTTCTAAAGCTTACATTTTTTAAACTTTGTTTAAGAACAGTAGTTTTTTTAGACATGACTTACGCATGTTGTGTTTTGAATAGCAGTAGCTTATGAAGAATGCTAAAGGTTTAGGAAGAAACAGGGTGAATTAGTGTAACATAAGACAAAGTTATGTTAGATTCAACCTATTCCTCCTCATACAAGGAATACTTTGGTTTCTTTCATCAACCTGTCAGCTCACTGCTGTTCAGACCAAGCTGTAATTCAGACTTGGCTGGACACCATCTGTTCTCTATGGGTGAAAGGTGTGGTGTATTCAGCCTGAATGTTTTCATTTGAAGCAGGCATTTTACTGAAGGTGCTCTTGGGCTGTCACATTGCTTGTCTCTTTGTGTTTGTGCTTTGCTAATCCTTGGCTGGGTGTGCTGAAGGAATGCCATCTGTGCTTTACCAGTGCAGAGGACATCCCTTGCCTCCTTGGTGCAGGTCAGCTCCATTCCTGCCCCTCTTTGCCAATACAGTATTAATGTTACCACAATAATATTGCACATTTTCCCCTAATGAAAACAAGAAGAGAAGCAGTGTGGTATTTATTTTTCTGTTTGCTATGGTAGCAGTAACCCCTTGGGTATGTCTTACCCTTCCCTTAGACATTTCCTCAGAGCTTTCTGCGTGTACATGTAGGGAAATGCTTGTCCAGCTTTCAGGAGTCTAAGGATTGCATGTGAAACTATTACAATGTAGAGACATTGCCAGAGAGGACATAAAAAAGTCATGGTACACAAAGGTGGTAAGCCCTATCCATCGTGGCTATGAATTATGAACCTGCCTGCTCCCATCCCTGAGGTATTTTAAATTATTTGAGTATTTTGCCATTGGTTCGTGGGAACCAAACAAACATTGGCATCATTTGAGCAATTATTTGTAAAGGAAATTATGGGCAGTAAAACAGTGACACAGAAAATCTGGAAATGTCTGTAGTCTTCTTCAGTTTGCTGTCCCTAGGATGCATCAGGATAAGATGGAGAAAGCTTTTCCTTAGGCAAAGGTTGGTTGGTGTCTTGGTACTTCGTGTACATCTCTCCTTGTTTGGATTTTAATTCCAAGGTATTCAGACAGTATGTTAAAAAAAAGTCCATTTCTTCCCTCCAGATTATACAAACAAGGAAAGAAACAGTGAACTGATTCTCTCCCATCCTCTCAGCATTGCTTTGTTTCCTGATAGCTTTTTGAGACTGGGAGGCTTATGGCCTGTAGCCTTCCTATTGCACCTGAGTGACAAGGATCACTTCCCAGGTGCCAGCCAGGTACATTAGCTCAGCACCTCCTGCTTTGCTTGGCTGAAGGTAAAAATTGTGTATGACAGCTCTGCAGTGTGTAAGCCTGGGCATAAAGAATTTCTAGGACTTGAGGAACACCATCTGCAGCCTTTAATGCAGTTTAGGGAATGATAAAGATGTCTTTTAAGGAACCTGGCATTTTGAATCACGACAAAGGCAAATGTCTTCTATATACAGATTTAAAATACTGTGGACTGGTTATTCTAGACACAGCATAAGCAAAGAAGGTTCTAGAAGGCTCTGTCCAGCCCTGGCCTCTGATTCCACCTGGCAAACAAGCTCAAGCTGTTTGCTGGGGAGAGGATGAAAAGTGTCTGTGTGTGCTCAGCTGAGTAATAAGAAACAGCTCCTGGGAGAAGACCATGTCAACCTCTGCTACTTTTACAGCTGAAAGTATAAGTTAATCTGCTTTCAAGTTAGGCTACTTTCAGTTACCTGGTCACTCTGTTTAGCATACAAAATTGAAGAGTGACCAGATAACTGTGGACAGGACTTGCTTTGGTTTCCCATTGTCCTTAGCAAGACAGGGAGCTTCCAAGACACCTGTCCAATATTTATCTCGAGGAGGATAACTTTCATCTATGTAGATATGATGATGGTGATAATAAGAACGCACCAACCACAAAACATAAAATCTAGAAACAGGGTTTATTTTGCATTTACTTCAGTTAGAAAACAATAGTGATATTTGCCTTTGAAATCAAAAGGATATCCTGCTATTTTTTGTCCCTGCAAGTTAAGTTCCTTGGTTTGGAAACATTTAAAGATATTTCTTCCATTTTCATTAAAGTTTAAAAATAGCATGTAGGCTCTTTCTGAGTTAAGAACTTAGGGAGAGAAATATAATTCCTATCCTTTCAACACATGTGTTTTCTTCTATTTTTTCCTTTGGGAACACTATTCTTAGATGTACTAACAAGCATCCCTTTATTCATGTCCCTCCCACTTGCCTTCTCCTTTGATGCACTGGTCCTGATGACTGATGCCTTTTAGCTCCCCTCCAGGCTGTGTGGTCCATCGCAAACAGCAGCACAGAGATGTGCTGGGTGCTGGTGATGTTGCTCCAGGCTCCAGCCTGCCTCTTCAATTTGTTTTATTTCTCAGACTTTTATTGGCAGTGTTGGCAATGCAGGGAGGTGCTGAGGGTTCTTTCAAACAGCTGGGAGAGCCTGCATCTCCAAGTCTTGTTTACTGAGTCTTTAAGGGGGGGTGCACCAAGTGCCACCACTGCCATCATAAATCTAACTCTGCTTGTTTTCCAAGGGGAAAGGGGTGTTTGGAAATGGAAAGCATTTCTGAGAGATAGCAGCAGTTAATTATCTGAAGTGATCCTCAGAACCACAGGATGCCTCTCACCACCAAAAGCCCCAGTTTTCTTGATGGTCTTAACAAGCATATTTATTATTTTCTTGTCTTTTGTTGTTTCAGCTGCAGTGGCCAGCCTTTTTCTGGAGTAGGCTAGAGTCAGGCTACTCAAAATACTGTTAAAGTATATCTATGAGCAGAAATTGCAATGAGGTAGGACTGGAAATGAGAAAATACCTGAAACAGTGGTTTGCTGCTCTCACTCAAATGCTTACATTGAAAGAAAATTGTGTATTCATTCTGCAGGGAACAGGGGGACACAACCTCGGCCTTTTATGGACACAATACTTACAGATTCACAGTAAGCAATATTAAAAATCATTTACTGGAGAGACCTTAAGGGGACAGTGGGTAAGAAAGTTTTGTGGAATCAAGGGGTCAGAACTAGATTTTTGAGAGATACTATACAGATGTTGGTCATTGCAGTGGAGAGGTGCTCTTGTGTGGAGGTTCTTTATGCAGGGCAATTTACCAGAGAGATAATCAGCCTTGGCTGGAGTCCTGGTCTGCATGGCAATGTAGAGGTGATGCTGCACTTAACTTCCAGGCTTACTTTATTTGGATTTCAGTGATATTATTATTAGATGGAGCTAATAATAAGAGATGCACAAATTTTTATCAGCAACTCAGGATTTGTAATGAATCCTTCATTAAAACATACCAATATTCTGTTCCCCCAGGACACAACCCCCTTGGCTACTTCAGTCAAAGAAAGACAAAACAGCAATTTGTTATTCTTACTTCGTTTGAACACAAGGAGGCCCGTGTATTTATTTTTAGATTGAGCAAAATTATCCATCTCAGGATTAGAAAAGCATGTAAAATCTTTAAAGAATGTTTTATTTCTTGCAGGCACCCATGCAGGAACAGTACAGTGCAGCCATTGTTTGCTGAATATTTTGATGTAAAATGCTTAAATTGCCAGGATCATTCAGTGTCAGCTGAAGAAAACTCATGGGGATGGTTTGATTTGTTTTCAAACCTGCAATGAGAGCAGTGACAGGCTGGAGCTGCTGTCTTCACTTGGAGCTGGGCTGCTGAGTTGAGGTATGGGCGGAAGAGAAGGTAGCATTTTTTTTAGTGGAATAACTTTGGTGTTCCCTTGGAAAAGAGAGGAGTGGATTCAAATGAGTTAAGTGTGCTTGTGGAACTGTCCACAGGGAACTTGGCTACAGGCAAGCTGTTGGTGAAACCCTGGTGCCCACAGAGGACCTGAAATAGCACCCAGAGGAATTATTTTAGAAAGCTCCTGTGGAGTCTGAGACTGGTAGATTGGATTTGTCATCTACAATGAAGTTTTGTTATGTCAAAGAAGCAGCATAAACACAAATGAGAAAACAAATGCATTTATAGTGTAATTTCAAAGACTTTATCTGGCTGGATAAGACAGACTCCTGTAAATTTCTGTGGTGCCTTAGCATTGTTTTACTGTGCGTACAGCAAAAAGCATAAATAGGTTTTGTTTTTCGTGAACTACAGAAGTGAAACTTAATACTGGAAGCAACGTCAAGCAGATCTACTTTAGCTTTGCTTTGATTTGCTGGAATTATTCCAGTCTCATTCCATTGGGTTGAAGAACTAGGTTGGTGAGAGGGGAGACCCAGGATGTGTTACTCCTTTAGCTTAACCCACCCATCTGGCTACCTGAAACTGGCACAAAACTCAAACAAGTGCATCCCCAAACATGTATTTCTTACAGCTGCTGCAGTGTGTTCTACCTTGTTACTGCTTTCCACAAAGAGAATCTGATATAAGGTTTTTATAAAATGTCAGCTATTTCAGTTTTATTTGTGTTTAATTTTCTCTTTTCGTCCTTTTGTATTCTGCCTTATGTTTGGTTTTTTTTTGTTGTTGTTGCTGTGGTTGTCATGTTTCTTTTGAAATTGAGTGAGCTTTCTTCTTCTGTGCCAAAAGTGATGTGTCTTGCAGTAATTTCTCCTGTGAAAATTAATCCTATTCTTGGGGAACCTGCTGAGAAAATTGCCTTCTCTTCTCATGGATTTGTCGGTCTGTGACAGCAGCTTCCTGAAATTCCTGGAACAGCTCAGGCTGCTATTAAAGGGACTCTGCTGCCAAATAGTACCTTTATGTTATTGTACAGTAATAATGAAAGCTCAGACAATATTCCTTGTAATAAAATGGCCTTTAAAATCTGTAGCCCTAGTTTATGAAGTCAGTCATTAAGGACATACTGAGCTCTGTATGATTTGAGATTTTAAACAAATGATGTCTATAAAGGTTTCATTACAGTAATGAAAGTCTCTTTTTGTTGTATATTTCTGAAATGTTTTTGATCTTAATAGAAAAATAGCACCAAGGAAAACCTAAATATATGTAAGTATTCCCACAGTTGCATATGAGGGAAGTGTGAAGTCAAGGAAGGGATGGTCTCATCCTTAAAATACAGTTTCCTTTGAAGTGTTTCACACACTTTAGCCTGATTTGTTATTGACTTAATCCCAAGCCCACAGGCAACAGTGCAAAGACTTATACTTGTAAGCTTTAGCTCAAGCTCCACCTTCTTCCTTTTAAAAACGCTAACACTTTTTACATTAACTTTATAAAGGAAACAAGCAAAAACCCAAATCCCTACAATTTCTTTACATGAAAGAAATCAGAAGAAAATCTTGTGTTGACTACCTGCCTGCATCTTTCTTACTTGACACAATTTTATGGGTTTGTTATCTTTTCATGCCTTTTTCCCCTGTGTAGTCACTTCTCCAGTGGTTTCCAGGTTTTTGGAAAAAAAATGGAAAAAAACTGCAGCTGCAGCAGTGATGTTTTCCCAGGTTCACCCAAGTGGCCACTGATGCCAGAGCTGAGGAAGTTGTGTTTTGTTAGAAGAGTTGGGTGCTGATGGAACCTTTGGGCTGGAAATGAAAGTGTGGTTTTATGCCTCAGGGAGCTGTTGTGGTTACTAAGCTTCATCAGGATGTGCTTCAAAACCAAGTTGTTTTCTATTGTTTCCAATCCATTTAGCTACATGCAATTAAAATATCCCTGATCCATAGTTCAGGGAATACAAAGCCATGGACTAGGTTAGTGCACATGGGAAAATACCGCATTTTAAATGGATTTTATGTGCTTTCTAGGGGAAAAAAAAAATTGCTGGTAGCAAGGCATACATTGATTGCATGACAGGTTTTCTTTGTGTTTTTCTCATAATCTAAAATATCCACTTTGTAAAGGTTTTAAAATTATTATTTTCTAGTTATGCAAATATTTGGTACAATATAAGAGGTGCTGCAGATTTGTAAAATGAAAATAATTGTAAGACTTACGTTCTGTGATATGGAACACTTAAGTAGCCTTGGCAGGGAATCTGCTTGGTGTCTGGTGTTCCTCAAGATGTTGTGTGAAAGCCTTTATGGATTTTCATGTTTATGTATTTGTGTCAATCAGCAATATGGTTTGAGCTTCAAGCTTTGGCAGCCTCTTTCAATACATGGCAGAACATTATTGCAACCATCATCAGGATTAGTAGAGCCTTGGTTAAAATATGACTTGTCTCTTGTTGGCTAAGTCATTTTGGAAACATGCCCTGTGTGTGTCCATCTTGCATCTGTCTATAGCACAGAGAGGATGGATTTTTAACTGCACAAAAATACAGGTGGGAAGTTGCTTTGGAAAGTAAATTGCCTTGCTATCACTAGCGTGACTTGTGTGAGAAGAGGAGAGAATATGCAAGATCTCCTCCTGCTCTGACTGGCTGAGTAAAGATGGGTGAAGTGAGGACAGGATGGTTGGTTTCAGTCTGATTTTTGTCCTGCCTGTTGTTTTCAAACTAAGCCTTCACGCAGTGAACTATGCAGTTTTGTGGTCTTAATTGCATTCAAGCGGCAATGACTGTGCAGTTGACATGAAAAAATAAATTTAAAACTAGATATTCCTATTCAAATATATTAAAGCATAGTATTAAATGGGAAGCAGCTGAAAATGTGATTGGTTTGTTTATTTGAGTTTTGAGAGTTGGCAGCCTTCTCTGCTGATAGTTGCAGGGGCAAAGCTCTCATCAGGAAACAAAGAAAACCTGACAGCAGAATGAAGGGCATGGAAATCATAATTGGCTTTTCTCATTGTTGCTGCACCCACCACTTGCTTGGGTTTTGTTGGTGCTAATAACTCAGTCTGAGATCAGGCAAAGAGCAATAGCTGGCATGCTTGAACTGTACACACACACATTTCAGTTTTAATTAGGAGGAGATACCAGGCAATGCACTTGTGCTGTAGCTGCTCCTCTCCTACACTGCCTGGGTACCTGCAGCACCAGTTTCACTTAAGATGGAGACAGAGCTTGTTTCTGCACAGGATGTCAGGGCGCACCTCCAAATGGGCTGTGACAGCAGAGGCTTGCAAATAGCAGGGATAAGCAGATGGGTGGAAATTACTGAGATGAGAAGGAACACAAAGGTCTGCAACACCTTAATGCTTGCCTGAGAGGCAGCTTGTATCCATTCCAGTTAATATCTGCTCCAGACCTCCTGTCCTTGTCCTTGCACACCCTGTGTGCTCTGACTGCCCCTGGCCTTGTTTGAGCCCACACATCTCAGCGGTGTCACATGGTGGCTTCTGAAATAATGCATGGCCAACTCTCTCTGAGAGATGATTTTTTTGACATCTAGCTTGAAAGTACTCTGCCACAGCCTCCTGACGAGGCAATCTATTTAAAGACTAGGGAGAAAGCTTCAGCCCCCTTCTTCCACACATGATAGCCATACGGTCCTTCAGCTCCACTTGGCACATGTGACAGAGTGGGATGAAAATGTGTGCTGTAATTTTTAATGGAATATCTTTTAAAAAAGAAATAACCTTAGAAGCTCTCTAACTTCATCTTCATTACAAAAAAAAAACCCCAAAACCCTTCAAAACAACCACTGCTTATTCTTTGTAGTATCTGTGGCCCACATATTATCACCGCCAGTGGGGCATCTCTTTTGTGTACCTGGTGGTTCCTTAGGCAGTTTAGTTTGGGCTTGGTTTTTAGTTTATTATTCTGATTTCCTCATTCATTCTCTAGCAGAGCAGTGCGAGGCTTGGGGCATGAGCAGAGCTATGCGTTCATGAAAGTGTGTGGATTTTGGAATTGCTTGTGAGGAGAGGATGTGGAAGTATCTCTGAGAGTTTCACTTGCTATGCAGTGTGAACTGAGTGCCTGTGCAGATTTTAAATTGTTTTCTAAATTAAGAGCTGCCTCTCATATTTTTTGATTATGTGCACCTGTGCATTTCTGCATGCCTGTTCCTCAAGTAACTTCTAGGGCTTCTTACATTTGTGTAGATGCTTGAAATAATTTTGGCCTGAAGTCCTTTTCAGTTTATGGTCCAAGTAGTAATGAATCCTTCAGGGGCTATTTTCCTTTTTTTACTTTAAAATCAGTATTCTTATTAATATTACTAGTAATTAAATTAGTGTTATTGCTGCGGGAACTAGCTGTTATAGAAGCACAGCATCAGTTTGGGTGGAAACGTAGCCTCTAAAAAAACTAAACCAAACCCAGCAACCCAAAAATTCTGGATGTCCCATGATTGTACTTGACCTTGATCATCAAAATATTTTGTAAGCAATGTTTGGAGGTGCCTGTGTCATTCCCAAACTGAAAGAGTGTGGCATAAGGGGATTGTACAGATGTCGGTGTCAGACACCAAATATGCACCAGGCTTAACTGGAGTTGTCTGTCTGCACATTACAGTGCTCCCAGGAAAGGCTGTATAAGAGCTAGCAGAGATAGACAGCAATGTGGAATATTTTATCTCCCACACCCGGTCCTCAGCAGAGCTGAGCTCCGTTCAGGGATTTCTTTGGCTTTATGGCTTTTTAGCTCTTCCTGCAGCAACACTGTATTTCTCCTTTCCCCTAAACTCTTCTCTTAAAGCTGATAAGAACATCCCTTGCTGCTGGGTGGTAATTGTGGTTTAATGGTGGTTTAGTGGTTTAACAAGCTGAAACACAGCCAAGATGTGACTTGAAGGGAAAAAAACCAAAACGGACATACAAAAGGGGGAAAAATACACAGGATGCAGAAAAGCCCAGCTCCATCAGGCACTGGATAGCTTTATAAAAGAGTTGTCCTTAGTCACTGGAGTTGGGATGGAGGGAAAGGGGGTGTGCCCCACCAGTTTGGGGTACAGGGACAGTGACAGTCCTACCTGAGAGCAGAACCCCTGTGCAGTCAGCTGACTCTGACCAGTTTTGGTGTGGTTTTGACCCTGTACTTGTTCCAAACAATCTGTGATTGTAATCTCTAGAGCAATCATTTCAGCATGTATTTAATAATGGTGTCCTAAAAAGCGCAACAAAAACAGAGGTCCTTATGCTGCTGATGCAGGTTTGTGAGATGCTTGTTCAGTGTCATGTGTTTTTTTTCCCTTTATATTTTGTGCCATGAGGAAGAAAGGGGTTTCTGCTGAGCCCCTGGACCTGTGAAGAACCAGTCACTGAACCTTTGGGGGTTATGATAAGTCCTCCTGACAACTGAACTATAAATACTCAGTCTATGTAAACCTGTATCAATGTCAAAGTCATTTTAGGCTCATCAGAAAGAGCACCAGGAAGGGGGATGTGGGTTGCTTGGCAAGGATAAGAGAGGTCCAGACTGGCTGTTACAGATATTCTCTTGTTCTCAGGTTAACTGCATTCCACTTTTGTCATCACTTATCACCTCATAAAACTTAAGTTTCTGAAATGGGTGAAGTAAACTGATTTTGGTTTGTTGCAATCAATCCATTATAGACAGAGTTTTGAAATACTTTGTCCAGGCAGGATTGTCATTTCTTTCCAGTTTCCTGGAAAGTTTTTTTCTGTGGTGTTATCATGGGATATCTTGGGAGTTTCTGAAGTATTTTGCATAGGAAGATGCAAGTGAATGTGTCTGCTGTTCACCACTTACTGAATTAAGAAGTAAATTAGGCTGAGCTACCAGGTTAAGCCTGCTGAGAAGAAAAAGGAAAAAGAGGTGCCTTTTTTTGGCACCATGAGTTACGAAGCATTCCAGTCTCTTGCCATGTGGTAGTTCCTTGCTGTTTGCCCTCCCTGTCCCCTCCTCCTGTCTGCTGTGGGACACATCTGCAGGCCTTGCTTTCATTTGTGTGACTAATCTGGCCGTGCCTCAGCTTTCATTTGTTTGGGTGTGTAAGGTCAGAAGCAGCTCTCCCTGTGTGATTTTCTGAAGAAATTCAGAAAGGCTTTGTCAAATGAGCACTGCTTCAATGAGAGCTTTATGTAGACTCAGACAAATGAGGTTGCAAGGAAAAGGCATTTCTCATCTCCTCCTTCCAATGTAAATAGTGCAGCATGTGGGAAACAGATGAGTGGACTTTCTGTGAAAGGGCCAAAGATGACAGTTGTGGACTTTATTGAAGTGTTTGCTTGCATTGCTCTTTACTTTTTTCTGGGGAAGATCCTTCTGATTGGGCACTGCAGCTCACTGTCCATTTCCTTGAATGGGAATAAAGTCTTCCTGGCCTTTCCTTTTCAGCAATTCCTCTGATGACTGAACACTTCCATAGAATTTCTTGTTTATAGACAAGAAGCTGACCTGGCTTGCATTTTGCTTGTTACAACTACTCAGCTCTTTGGTTATTTGGTTATTTTCTGTTTCAGCCTCCGTTAATGATACCAGTTAGGAAAGGACATGTATATGACATATGCTTTCTAAACACATCCCTTGTAGTAGATGAGAAGCTGATCTGTGGAAGGGAAGTGGTGTTCCCCATGGCTGGGGCACATTAATGTGTGGAAGCACACATACACTTCGAGAAGGGATATGCTAGAAAACCCTGTCATTAAAATTTGGGACTGGACATTTATAGTATTAAGTGATTGACTGTCAGATCTCTTCAGGCCAGCTGTGTCAGCTCAGCAACTTTAGATAAATTATTGGTAGTATCAGTAGAATGTTTGCTCTTTTATCAGGTACTTTACCAGGTCTACCACATCTTTATCTCACTGTCAGGATGTTTAACTTTGGGATTGATGAGACAAACTGGTTTCAGCTTTATTAAGCACCAAAAGTCCTGTGATGCTCCCATTTTTCATTTACCACCAGTAGCTTGGCAAATACCATTTGCCACTGGTGGCGTTGCTCGAGTCATTTTACCTCATTCCAGGCAGAGTGTCCTAGCAGAATCTCCAGTCACCTCTGCCCAGGACTTGAAAATAAGGCGTTTTAGAAGTGCATTATTAACTGCCCTTCTGATGGGGATTTTAATCCTTACTAGCATTTTATTACTAATTGGCTTCCATGAAATTTATTGAGCTGCTGGTAAGCAAATGTTCACTGAGTGCGTGCCTTTCTCATGTAGGTAAAAAACTCAAACTCATGCTGCTTCCCTCTTTCTTGTTACAGCAAACCAATCCCATTGATGTGCAGTCCATTGAAGAAATTTTGAGGGTAGGTACTCTTAAATAATAGATCTCTGTCTTAGATTTTGCATGCTTTAATGTAATGGTTGGGGAAAAAATACCTCTCTGCTTATGTTCACTTAGCAGATGTATCTGTCACTAGTTTTGGGGTGTGCTGAGGAGAAGTAAAGATAAGAGTCAGCCTCGAATACAGCTGGAGTTGTAAGATCTGTCTTTCTATCAGTACATAAGTCTAATACAGTCTGGTGCAGTTCAAGACTGACAAGCCATCTGAGACAGCCAGAGGTACTCCTACATCAAGTCAGGGCTTTGCCATTCCCAAGTGCCCTTCCTCCAAAGGTTCTAGATAAGCTGCCTCGTGTCTGTGCTGCCAGCCCCAGCAGCATGGCCCTGAGCAGGAGCACACCTGTGTCCTTGCCACCTGCCTGTGCATGGCACTGCTGCTGGGCTGCTGCTCCCTCACTGTAATTCCAGTCTGCTCATGCAGAGCAAAGCCACATCTGATGCTGTAACCTTATGTCAGAACTGCCTCTGTGAGCTCCAGGCTCCAGGTGGCTGTGTCTGAGTCCATGTTGTCCCTTCCCTGTGCACAGTGAAAATGCCCTGGGATTCCCAAGCCAGTGGTGCTGATCTTGAGGAGAGGGTTCCTTAATGTCAAATGCTATTCTGAGATGATGAAGTCCTGGTAGAAAGTTTGGTTTCTGCAATTCACTTCTCTTGCTGTTGCTTGAGGTTGAAAAATCCTGATGCCTCAATAGCTCTCCAGAAGCTGCTGTTGGGGCAATGTTTTCCTGGAGGGGAGCTGTGCATAGGTACCCACTGGCTCCTCTGGGGTTGCAGCATAAGGACTCCTAGAACTCTGGCATCTTTTTGTGTCTCACCAGGCACATCCTGTGTTCTTGCCTGTTAGTAATGCATATCACTATTTTTGTAGCAACCATGGGGAAACATGTCAAAATGCATGAAGAGTAGATCCAAATGAATCTCTGTGCCTATCAGCAAAACTCCTGATAGCTGCTCCTCTCAATCTCTTTCCAGGAAATGACCCGCTCTTGGCCACCTCCCCTGACAGCTCTTAATACACCTACTAAAGCAGAGCCTTCCAAATTTCCATTCCCAACAAAGGTAAGACACCCTCTTTCTGCCAGGACTTTTGATAAACTAGAAGAGAGCTTTCTGGCTCTTGGATGTGTTTCCCTCTGATTTTGTCCCCGTTCTATAAATAAGGGCTGTTAGGAGGTATTAGCTTCAGAAGTAGTCAGTAAGTTAAAGCAAAATGGGGGTGAATAAAAAGTGCATCAGCAATTTAGACATTTGTTGTCATTGTGGTCTTCAAATATAACTATTTTTGTGAGACATTTTAAATATCTCTGCTGAAGCACAAAATATATTTTATCTTTTTGTCAACAGATATATTTGCTGATTCTGCTAAACAGATGTGTTTAGCAGATCTTAGAAAATGTAAAAAATATTTCTTCAATATGTTAGCACATACCCCTAATGTGCTAACAAACGATTTTTGGTGACAGTATCATGTTATCATTTCTGTCCATGCTAAGCTACATGGCCAGCTTAGACTATTGGACACTTTGACAAGCTAGTTGAAATGTTTATTACAGTAAAGGAACACATGGAAAATAAATCATCAGTATGTGGCTCTTACGAGAGAGCTCATTTATTTTATTCTCAATTTGCACTTTGTCCTTTTTTTCTAGGAATTGCAACCTGAAGGATCTGTAGCAAAGGATCAGAGTAAGTAGATAGCCAAATAAATACACAATATGTTTATTATAGTTTTGTGTGTTAAAAATATGTAAATTGACTGACATTGATGAAGAGGCGTGATTTCCTGTGCTTTGTTGAAGAGTGATGAATTTAGAAGTGGCGTAAGGGATTGTGTACGTTCATTACCAGACATTAAGGCAGCTGTTCATCAGAGGACAAATAGTATTTCATTAGGAAACCCCATTTGGAATGATGAATAATCCAAATTACAATTATATCCTAGAAGAAAGTGATTAGTCTAATCTGGTGCTCAGAGAACATAGGGTAAAATAGGCTACAAAGGAGGCAAATAAACCCAACCTATTCATTTTTGCTTTCCAGAGCAGTATGGAGCACCTTCAGAAACGTTCCCAGGTTCTCAGCCAAGAACATCGTAAGTAACCAGACCCTATTCACATCTTTACTGTGCAGTTAATTAAAGAACCTGGAAAGAAGTAAATTTTGGGTTACTCAGTGTTTCTGAAGATTAGGATTTTATCAGTCTGATTTTTCTTAGAAAACTTCCAATGCAGGGAATTTTCACTAACAGAAATATTGTAGTTTCGTGATGGAATCATAGAATCATTTAGGTTGGAAAAGACCTTTAAGATCTTTCAGTCCAACTCTTAACCTAACAATGCCAAGTGTGGTACTAAACTTTTTCATTATTACAATGACTATGTTAAAACCAAAACAAAATTGAAAAAAAATCCCAAATATTAATGCACCAGATTAAAGGTATTTTGTTATTTTTATTTGTGGCTATTTAATATCACAATTTTGTGCTCTTCAACCTACAATAATGCACCCAACTGACATAAGTTATAAAAGGTCCAAACTGAATCTGATTGATCCTGGATATTGTTTTGAGCCCTGAGGGCTAGTAAAGCTACACCTAAAAGAACTGTAAAAACCAGGGCTGAAATTTTAAAGAAAAAAAAAAAGTAGATAAAATAACTTGGTGCTGTCCTTGTAGGTGACAGTGGTTATCTGTTAATTAGGTTAATCACAGAAGTTGCTTGAAAACAGTTTTGTGTGGGCTGACATTAGTCTTTCAGGATTAACTTGGCCAAATGCAGCATTGTTAGGTTCTGAGCCCTCAGTAACAAGCAGAAATCTTTCCATGTCTGGAAGGCTCAGGGGTCCATGTGCAAGGCACTTGCTGAACCATTACATTTAAATGTCTGTCAGTTCATATGATACATAAAGATCTTGTTACTCCATTATATGCTCTTCCATGGAAGGCTGCAAACTACGAACTACAAAGCTTATTCCACATGTTTGCCTTTTAATTATCACAAATCATTTAATTAAAAACCAAAGAAAACTTGGACTAGTCACAAGTAAGAGCAAAATCATGTCTCCATCTTGGTTGAGATTGTAGAATTTTTCACTCAAGCTCTGTAGGGTCTGTTAAACATCCCTTTTCCTACTGTTTCCTACTGTTCCAGCATAATGCAGAGGAGCCCTCACTCACTGGGAGCGTGGGATAGTGTCTTGCTGAGGAGTCAGTTGCTCCCTTAATCTCTTCCTTATTTTGCTTCACTTTCATCCACCCCAGTTTGTTCCTCCTCAATGATGTCTGGAAATTTTCATTGCACTACTAAAACTTAACTACTAAAACTAGTAGTTCCAACTGCTCCAGGCTGTGCCTTCCCCCCCAGCTACCCTATGACAATCATCATTATTTTAGTTCACAGCTGCTTGTAAAAATACCTTTAGCCCTTTGGTCAGTTTTTGAAACAGCAGAGAGAGGAGGCTTTTCCTGCGGACAAGAATTGGAAAAGACTCCTTCCTTAGCCCATGGGGCCAGAATTGTAAATTTGGCATGGTGTGGAGCTCTGTCCTTAGCCATGATCCCCTCTCTGCTCAGTGTCCTTTCTGGGCACTTCAGAGCCAGTGCTCATCTGCAAGGGATGTGTGAGCCCACAGTCTGCAAAGGCAGTGGAAGCAGGGGGAACAGGGGGGCCTGGGTTTGTGTTAGAGTGAAGTTTGCCCAAGGACTTCCTCCGCATCTTTCCCTTGGAGCGATGCATCCCTTCCTTTCTGTGTTTGTTTTCTCTGTCACAACAGGCCTGGCTTTCTGTGCTGTTCAAAGTGCATGTGACTGTCCGAAAATTCAGCTGCCTGGAGTAGCTTGTGTTGCAAAGTGTAGATGGCTGAAGACAAACAGTGATTGTGCTGGTTAATTAGAAGATGAAATCCCAGGGCATCTGTGTGCCCAAATTAAGCATTCAGCTTTTCAGAGCATGCAGGGATTTCCCAGATGGATTTCATTCTTGAATGCAGCCTTGAAGTTTGCACCTGGCAGTGCTGGAATGGAAGCAGCCCTCTTTTGAAAAGGGGACATGCCAGCTTATTCTTGGTGATGCATCTTTAACCTGGCTAGCAGAGAGGGACCAGCCTGTGCTTTCAGTGAGATTGTTTGGCAAGTGATAATAATTTTAGTGCTGCTTCTCACTAAAAGAACTCTTTTTAAATAGCTTTAGGGAGATTAATGGTGTGTATATAAGCTGCAAATGACCAGGTCCTGTGAATGAAACCTTGGCATGTATTCATTCCTGAGCTAACTGGAGCATTAAAATTATTAAGGCAGATTTATTTTCTTTAACTAGGCTATTTAACAATTTGTCAAAACCTTGTTTTGGGGAAACTGGCTTTGTCTACCCTTGAAGAAGTATGACTTGAAGTTTTAGTATTCTTCCTTGATCCAAAATAGAGTTGCAGTTGCAGTGCTCTTTTATGCTGATGTATTTTATTTACCAGCAGCTCAGGTGGAAAAGGTAGTCCTATTTATTACAGTCAAATCAGATTTAAAGAGATCTAGGTAATGTCTTTGCAGGTGTCCACAGCAGGGGTTTGAAACAAAATGATCTCTAAAGTCTCTTCCAACCGAAACTATTCTATGATTCTGTCATTATCTTCTTACCTCTAAATGAAATAAGTCTTTAGTCCACAATTCTTAAAGCAGAACAAAACAAAACCAAGAAAACAAACGCCCCAAAACCAAACTTAAAACGTTTCAGCATGTTTGAGCATCCCTGGAAGTTTCTTCACTACCATCTTTGAAGGACTCCTTCCCCTTAGGAGCTGTGAAAGAAAAAAAGGATTCATTGAGATACCATTAGATGCTTAGCCAAACTGCCCAGAAGTGTGGAGAGTGCCTGCACTGTCACTGTTCTTTTTTCATGTCTGTGCCTCCTTGGTCTGGCAGTAAGCCTGGGCTCTGGCCCACAAGCAGAGCTGGCTCATATAGGATTGCTGCAGGCTGTGGGGCTGTTTGCCTTCTGTAGGGAATTTGGAGCTCTCCTTTTCCAAGGTGGTGTCTCAGAGTGCTTCCCTTCAGTGTTTATTCTAAATGAAGAGGCAAGAGGTGATTTCCAGTGAGAAGGTGTGTGAGGAAGTGAGGCAGTGGAGGGTAGATCACAGGGGAATGGCAGTCAAAATGCCTGAACAAAGAAAGCACCGACTTTTTTCTACTTTCTTCCCCTTTTTCCAAGGTGGTGTGTTTCGCTGGGGTTCATTT
Organism: Taeniopygia guttata; assembly: GCF_048771995.1. Taxonomy (NCBI): domain Eukaryota; kingdom Metazoa; phylum Chordata; class Aves; order Passeriformes; family Estrildidae; genus Taeniopygia; species Taeniopygia guttata. Next base: position 57,382,967 of record NC_133028.1, read on the forward strand.
ATAGTTGTTTTCTCACTATAAAACATGTTGACATGAGGGGTCAGAGTCCTGTTTTTCTTTTTTGGCCACAAAAAAAATTTCTCACAGAAAGCCCTTGGTTTGAAATGAGGTTGAAATAAGTGGAGTTTGACCTAAGAGTTTGAAATCTCTGTCTCGGCTCTCGAGCTTTTGATTCCATTTTTGGAAGGACACTTGAATAATCCTCTGGGTTGAGGAGTCAATTGCCAGCTAGTTTCAAGATTTGAATAACTATACTTTTGAATAGCCACATTTTTCCTGCCTATTTTTCAACTCCTTTGGGATTCCTGCACAGTTGACAGAGAGGGGCATAAGAATCTGTGAGAGCTTTAGGTCCCTCTCCTTTGTTTCCAGCATTTTAATTAAAAATTGCAAACAGTAGTTAGCACCTGCAGCCGCAGGACTAAATTATGCTTTTGGAAATGTTTGTGGGCAGCCTGCTGTCTTTAGCAATAGTGAAACAGAGCTCGTGCCTCCCCACTTGTAAACTGCTGTGAGTACCTGAACTCCTTGACAGTACTGCTGAAATGTGCAGGAGCATGGAGTTCATTGAGTAGAGAAGAGATGGGAGATAGCTTGACCTTGGCTTTGACTTACATGTGTGTGAAGGAGACTTGAGCAGCAAAACGAGAACCCCTGGGACAGAAGAAATATTTGCAGTCCCTGAGAGCAGAGTGTGTGAACATGCACAGCTCCTGATGCTTTCTGTCCCTTGGGGAGCCAGTGCAGGCTGATAGCATGAGAGTCTCTTACTGTACCAGTAAAAAAAAGTAAAACAGTTTAACCATTCATTTCAGGTAATGACAGGGTTTAGTAGATTGAGCATGCCAGATGTTCAGAAAGGATGGGGGAGGTTGTTTTGCTTCGGCAAGTACAAACCAAATCTTTATCAGCGCCTGCTGTTTCAAAATGTGTCTGCCTTGGCTGATATTTATCTTCTGCTTGTCTTTCAGAATGCTCCAGGATGACCTGCAGCTCAGTGATAGTGAAGAGAGTGGTGACGATCAAGTCGGTTTTCGCTGTTTTATACACTAGGCACACAGACTTCCCTTTAAACATCACCACTTGTTGCATTGTTCTGAATTCTGAGCTAACCTTTCCTCCCCCTCTCCTCTTTGTCTTTGTGAACAAAACAGGTTGTTGAAAAGTCACCTTCTTCACTTACTCCTCCAAGGTACAGGTTTGTTCCCAAACTACTAGCTAGACCACATAAGGAGAAAACAAAACTGCTTTTTATATGTAGGGTAGGAGGGTAAGGGTTCCTAGTTTCTCTTGTAGCTTTGGTTTCTGGCTGCTCCTGAAAGTCAGCTTTAGTTGTGTGGGTTTTTCCGGAAAGCTTCAATTAGAAATTAGTTATCCAGGCATGCTGAACCTTGCCTGTGAACCAGAACTGTATTTCTACAACTGCTTCTTTCTCTTCTCCTCCTCCCTCCAGCAGTGTATCTGTAGATCACACTGCAGCTAATGGGATTTTCAGCTGTAGTGGCAATGGGTGAGATGTGAGTCCAATTTTAGCTCAGAAGGAAGCACAAAACAGCCAAGTGGGTAAGGAACAGGAAAAGGTTAGGAAGACTCACTGAGGCTGTTTCAACTCCCATTGATAAGGAAGCTGATTGTAAGCAGTTCCTGCCATGTATTGTTAGTCAGAGGCAATATTCAAGGTAGACTGAACAGCCATATGCCAGCATTTGAGGAAGAAAGATGGAAAAGCTCAAAATTTTTCCTATAGGAGAGCACTGACACAGATTTTTTTGGCTTGATGTGTGTATTCTTCAAGCACAAGAGTGGTCTACAAAGTCAGACTTGCAGAGGAGCACACCAATACTTGGCATGATCTATGTCTCTGCAAACTCTTAAAATAGGAGTGTTGTCATGATATCAATCTTGGATCAGCAAGGAGCTTGCCTCCAGCTCTCACAGTTGATAGTGATGTGGGAAACCAAAGTAAAAAAAAAAACAAACCCAAATTAAAATATCTGCATTTTAATTTTGTAAGCCCATTTCAAAAAGAAAAACACTGTGCATGAAAGGGACAGTTCTTCCTTGATTCCATCCACTCAATTGTCAGTGTTCAGAAAACCACTTTTTGTTAGAGTAGGGTGTTGCAAGAGATGCTGCTGTGTGGCTATTAATGAAGTGCTTACAGCAGCATAACCAAGTAATAAAGATGAAATGAAAATTTAAGAGGGAGAACAGAAAAAACAGAAACCATCCTGAAATATATGTTCTTGCCTTGTTCACTTTTATTGGAAGTTTTTTACTTTGAGAGTTGGGTTTTTCGGAAAAGCACTGGGCAGTTTCAGTGCTTTTTAAACTTTGGTTGGCAAAATGCAGCTCCACATTGTGGAACTCCACATTGTAGCAGTGTAGCATCCTGCTACATATTTGACTGGGTTGGAGTTGAAGGTTTTATTATTTCCAGCAATTTTGTATTCTGGTGCTTTATTTTTTGAATATGCCGATGTATTTCTCTGGCCTTCTCCCCTCTCATCTCAGTGCCAAAACATGGGGTTTCAGTTTTATTTTTGAAGAAAACTGTCAATATAATAAGTAAGTAACCTTCAGCCATGCTGCTTTCTAATTTTATCTCATGGTGGCCTTGCAGTTCCTTACAGTCCCAGGCCAAGAGTGTGGCATCAGCACATTCCAGCAGCTCGGAGTCAGGGAGCACCAGTGACTCAGACAGCTCCTCAGACTCGGAGACAGAGAGCCACTCGAGTGACAATGAAGGGAACGACGCTCCGAGAGCACCAACACCTGAGGTGAATGCAAAGGAAAGGCAGAGGCTGCTCCCACAGCCTCTTGCCTCACTGTTGTCTCAATGCAGTCATGGCAGAAGACCTAGAACACTGTCATTGGTCAGGTGTCCTCTTGACATCTTTGCTGCATCACTCAACTTTTCTTGCCCTTTGCTTCCATTCTACAGTTTGTCAACCTTGTTTTCCCTTACTGACGACATAATTAGACTTTCATGATGCTCAACCTGGAAGTGTTCCCCCATGTCCTTTGGCACAGTTGTCTAGCTCTCCTGGAGGAATCAGTGCCTTCACTGGGGAGACAAGAGAAGGCACAGAGGGAAAGCACAGCTGGGCTGTGTGGGGCTCACCTCTGCCTGTGCAGGCTTTCTGGGTGCCTTTATGGGCAGTGTCAGGGTGAGACCAGTTTCCTGATAATTTAAGAGGAGCTGCTGCCTCCCTGCAGCTCCTGTGTCTGAGTGAGAGATTCAGCCTCTCCCAGGCTGCAGCTGAAGGGATCAGACCTGCAGGAAGAGCTGGAAATGCTTAGTCTTGCTGCTGTTGAATTTGGCTTGGATACTGCTGCACTGGCATTTCTGAGGCTTTGATAGGGGAAAGCAGACAAACAGAGCTTGGTGCCTTAAACTTTCATAATTGTGAGATCATGCATTCTTAAAAAAAATCTGCTGCAGAAGTGATCATGTCCCAATCTTTCCAGCAGTAGTTCTAGCTTGCAAAACAATGTCAGGCTGCTGGAAAGTACATGGCTGTGTCTGCAGACCACAACTGATACAAAACAATCCACTGGCAGTTTGAGGTACTCTTACAAAGCCCCTTGTAATTTATTTTTCCTCCTCTCAGCTCTAGCTCTCATTCTTTTCGCCTTAGAAGTGCATGAACAGGGAGAAGCCTAAAACAAGCTTTGAGACAGCCTGTCTTTCCATCTCGCTCTAATACTCTTTGCCCTCCAGCAACTGAGTTAGACTTTGCCCACTGCAATATGGTGTCTTTGAAGGAAGATGTTATACTTCTCCTGTTTTACTAAATTCTGCCTGGTTTGTCCTGAAAATACTAATGAAGTCCTAGCTACTTACCTTTGACCTTTTTTTCCTTTTTTTATTCAGCCAACTGTTCGTTCATGATGCTCTGGAGTAAGTTAGTGCACATGGCCTCATTGTTTATAGTCAGTTCTTCACATGCAAAAGCAAACGCTTTGAGACTTCTAGGCAACAGTCCCTGGGCCCTGGTAAGCTGTACTAGGATGGAAACAGCCCATGAAGGTATCAGGTTTGAATCCTCCCTTTCTCTTTTTGTCTGCAGCCCGAGCCATCAACTTCTAATAAGTGGCAGCTCGACAACTGGCTGACCAAGGTGAACCCACCAGCAGTGCCAACAGAGAGGCCCAGTGACACTGCCCAAGGGGATGAGGAGGGCAAGAAGCAGGAGAGGGGCATCAGCAGCAATTCCTCCCAGCAGCATGCTGAGCTGAGGGAGCCTCCTCACAAGAGCCAAGTGGCCAGGGCTCCTCAGGAGGCTCCTCTTCCAACCAAACGCAGCTGCCAGAAGCCTCCTGCGCATGCCGAGGAGCCCTTGCCCAGGCAGACTGTGGGGATCAAAAGGCCTAGCAAGCCCCTGGTGCACGAGGGGCCCAAGAGGGGCCTGAAGGTGGAGAGTGAGCCTGGTCCTTTGGAGGTCACAGACCAGTCTTTCAGGGACAAGCCAAAAGTCAAAAAACCAGTGAAGACAAAACCAAATTATAAAACAGACCTGAAACCAGGACTTCAAGAGCCCTCTGAGAAAAAAAAGGACAAGGGCTCCCACCAGGGCAACGCCAAACCTTTCTTGGAGCCCAGGCTCATGGGAGATGCCCAGGCACGGGATGCTTTCAGTCCCCTTCCTCAGTTCCAGGGCACAGCCCCCATCAGGACCAGCAGCCACAGGCATCAGGATTTGCACAAGGAGAAACTGCCCTTGCCTCTCAGGGAGAAGTTGCTGTCACCAGTGAGGGATCCCCCAACCCATGAGCATCTCGTGGTGAAAATTGATCTCTGTCACCTGGAAAAAATCCCTCAGCCTCCCAGGAAAAATGGGCACCAGAGGAAAGCAGAGACCAAGGACCTTCCTGGTGTGAGGAAGCAGGACTTGAAGAGGAAAGCCACAGACATTCCTGAGGTGTCCATTGCAAAGAAGAAGGTGAGAGGTGGAGGGGAGGTGGGTTTGTACAAGGACTAATGTGATGTTTGAAAAGCCTATGTGGGCTTCCCACTTCTCAGGTTGGGAGTAGAGCCACTATCCTGCTATAAAGCTATTATCAAGGGGAATGTGAAGCAAAGTAGTCTGCAGATGTTTCTTGTTGGTCACAAATCCCCTCCTAAGCAAATGAAAAGCCCTGTAAGCTGTCTAACATGTTTTAGTATTTTAGAATATATTTTTGCTCTGTTTTCCTGAAATCCTGGTTTTCTCAGTCAATAAAACCAGTTGCAACAATGGCTTTCTCTTGAACTGCAAGACAGCCCTTTCTTTAACTGAGGTGATCACTTGTTGCTCACAAGTGTTCTTTGAAAAGCTGACTCCCAGGGAGGACTATGAATATACCTCCAGCCAGCTGGGTCAGCTGCACAAAGAGCTGGCTGCAGACCTTGTGGGGAATGGGCATTCCCTCTGGATATTTCAGTCTCTGAGACCCTTTTTGGTCCTCACAGAACAGGTGGCTCAGCATGGGTGGGTGAATAACCTTGGTTTGTGTTTCATTTAGTTTTGCCATTTTATGAATTGCCTGTAGTTGTGAGGGAGAATTGAGAAGAGCAGGGAAATGGTGAAAAACTTGAGAAACCCCAGAAATTCCTGCTCTTGCAGAGCAATGGGACAAAGGGAAACAGGCAGTCAATCTGTCTAGGAGACAGAGGAGAGGAGCTATTTGATGTTAGACATGTCTTCTCTTGCAATCTGAGTGCCTGACTGCAGGGAAACCCCCCTCAGAGTCTCACTGTCAGAGCATCAGTGCCCTCGGGGGCTCAGGGCTCACGGCAGCCAGCTGGGTCAGGTACAGCTGTCAGACACTGCTTCCGTGGCACTGGGGAACCTGGAACACAGTGTAAGGATGTGATCTCAGTTGTGGAGCCTTGTCCTGAGCACCCTGCCAGAGACAGAGTCTGTGTCACAGCACACCCTGTGAGTGGCACAAGGCTGGCTGTGTCCCAGAGTACAGGCTGGGAGAAGAACTCACTGGGAGCGGGCTGGGAGAGAAAGACCTGGGGGTTCTGCTGGATGAGAGGCTGGACACGACCCAGCAGTGTGTGCTTGCAGCCCAGAAAGCCTAACATGTCCTGGGCTGCTTCCAAAGATGTGTGGTCAGGAGGCTGGAGAAGGGAATTCTGCCCCTCTACTCCTCTCTGGTGAGACCCCACCTGTAGTGCTGCATCCAGCTCTGGGGTCCCCAGATTACCAGTGCTTTAAAATTTCACCTACTTCAGCATCTTGGTGATAAAAACCAAACCCCCTACTCATCTGCAGTACCTCTGTGGAGTATCTCATGTGAAAGTATCTTGATTTTGATTATTGTTAGTAGCAACAGGTTTAGCAGTTACACCCCTGCCACTACAAAGCAATTAATCTATCCAAGCAAAATTAGATAAAATGTCGTTTTAGGTAACTTGTCAATGAGCTTGCAATCTGTATCTTCTGTGCTGTGGGTTTGCAATTTGTTTGTTCCAATAAGGTATATTTTCTTCTTCTCTTAACCAGACTCAATCTGGTTAAAAGAAGACTCTTTTAACCAGAAAAGAAAACTCTAGCTGTGTTGGTCTGTATTTTATGTGAACTTTGAAAACCTGAGTGATTTTATGTTTCTTTTTTTTTTTTTTTTTTTTTCCTTTCTATTAGAGGGGAGAGAAGGAGGAGACTGATAGGAAGAAAATGAAATCAGAAAAAAACCCCAAATCACTGCAGTCTTCAGCTAACAAAGACTCCAGTAAATTGAAGTGAGTATGCAGTGGTGGAATGGCAGAAGGATGCATCAATCCAAGTCTTTCTTAAGCAGCTAAGATCAAGGAACTGTATCTCCTGTCCTTAAACTCACGAGTTTGCTTCTAATGTAATGTTCCTTCTGAAACCTAATCTACAGCAGATTTGCCTTTACATCCTGGAAGCAACCAGTCCAGAAAGCAGCTCTGTAGGTGTGGGTGGCTAAGGGCAGTGAGCATTTCCTTTCTCCACTGAAGTCATCCTGTTGTCTTTGTCTTGTTTTTGTGAGTGGCCCAATGGGCAGAAAAGCAATGTGCCTTTTGAGTCCTGACTGTCTGGAATTTCAGGTGGCCTTTGTGACCAGGAATTCCTCCTTTTTCCCAGTGTAGCATTTGCAGTGCTTCTAGTAGCTCTGCTGGAGCTTCCCCTGTAATTTGCATACCAGAGCACTGCCAGCATTCTGGCTAGCTCTTTGCTCCAGTGAGCTCTTCCAAGAGCTTGTTTCCAACTGGGCAGTGTTCCCGAGAGGGGAGACTCATGCCTCAGTCATGGGCTGCTGCATTCAATTCCTGCTTGCTTGTGGCTTGAATTTGAGGTGTTGGTTTGGATTGGTATGTAGTGTTGGGATTTGTGTCCTGACAATAGGAGTAAACTGCTTTGGTGAAGAGAAAACACTGACGCACCCTGGAAACTCTGAGGAATTGGCACCATTTAGTTGCATGAAGAGATTTTTGAACTGTGGTAGTAATGCAAGAGCTTTAGTTCTGGGGCTTATTCCTCCCTTTTTCTCAGTGAAAATGAGCTCCTGAGTCATGTTCTGGCTTTTGGAGTGGGAAGGATAGGATGCATTTTTGAGGAGAGGGTGATGGTTCTGTGCTCTGTGATCAGCTGTGCCAAGGTGGAGAAACTTGGGAGCATGTGTGTGATGTGAGTAGGGACCAAACCATGGGAAAAGTGTGTGGTGAAAGAGGGGAGAGGATTGTCCCATGCACAACAGAATGAGGCAGGATGTGCACCATCACACCTCAGTCTCCCCACTGGGTTAAACTTCATTTCCTCCTCTTCTGATGTTGCAGGCCACGAGCTGGGATTCCCTGCTCAGTGTTTTCTTGGAAACTTTGAGAAAGTGTATAAAAATTTGTAAATGAACAGTGGTGAAACAAAATTTAGAACTATTTGGTGCTACTTAGGGCTGCTCATCCTAAGTTCAGATGGTCAGAAATCTAATGTTATGAAATGTAATAATCTCTGCCATTTAAAAGCATAGCGATTTAAGCCTCTCTCAGCTTTGTGAGTGTTGTCTAGTTGATATAGCAAGTCTTAAAGGAGGAAGTCAGCTTAATACTATCAAGGCACATACAGGATCAAGTGTCAGGGTGAGTATCTCTGACCACAAAAAAGACCATCTACCAAAAGGGAGAGAGGCAGGCAGTGCTACAGTTCATCTGTCTTGTTGGGTGACTTATTCCAGGGATTTTAGTCACTGTAATCACCTCCCTCATTGAGTGAAAAGGGGCTGTATTGGAGGCATGCTTTTTTTGCAATGTCCTGATGTTCTGGTTACAAGTGTTTGCTCCAAGGACAAGTTCTGAGACTTATTCCTACTTGAAAAGCAGCTTGCTTGCATGTTGATGGTAGGTGAAGGTTTGCTGTCTAAAATACCATGAAGCCCCTGAAGTTTCATTTCACTTTTGTTGAATTCTTTGTATTAACAAGTCATCTCACACTTCTGGAGAAGTTTAAACAGAGTTGGCACATGATATAACGAAGTTTGTAAAAAATTGCTACATTGTATGTACAACATAATGATGAATTTGCTTCCAATCTCCAGAGCATCAAAAGCTTCATCTGAAACCCAGAAGAAAGATGTGCTCCCACCACTGCCAGCCGTGTCTGCTGCACAACCTGCCCCAAAGTCAGCCAAGATGACCCAAAAGAGACCCAGAAATGAGACTGATGAGCTGCCTGCCATGGATAACCCTGCCAAGAAAAAGAGCAACCACAAGGATCCTTTCAAGCACAGGAAAGTGGAGGGAAATCGTACAGAACTGTCGAAGGGCACCAAAGTAGGTATCCAGGATAACTGGTGGGATGTTTCCTCCAACCTGGGCGCTATGTGATTCTCTTCAGAAACATACTCTGTAAACTCCAAAGGCATGAGAATCATGTTTATGCTAATTACCATTTCAGATTGTAGGCAACTGCTAATACAGTACTGGTATAAAAATAACTGTGCTTATAAAAAGAAAGGGGAGATTGCTTAAAGATAAGGAAACAAGCAACCCGTGGCATTGACTACAACCCATGAATATGCTTTTATAGCTTGTTTACAAAATGGTTCATGATCCTTGCAGCTGGTTCTTTGCATTTCTGGGTTACAAAATTTGATTACATGGCCGTTTACTGGAAGCTCAGGCGTGTGGTCTGGGATGTTGCTCTGTGTGTGTCAAGCCAGACTGTGGGCACTGTATCAGCTGGCTCTAACTGCTTACTTTTTCCTTTTCCCTGTACATAGTAATGGGGAATCAGGAGTTGTGGTGAAGGTGGAAATAAGTGTGACTAGATCTTATCATTCTGTTTTGGCTAGAGGACATGAAAACTGTGCTGCTTGCAGCCTCACTGCTCTCTTAGTCATTGTGCAAGGAAACCTGCTGCTGAATTTCTGTCAGCTTGGGACAAGTTTGAATGGTGGTAGGCATGAGAAGCCTAGCAGGGGTTGCTGGGGAAGAGAGCCTGGAGAATAGACTAGGCTTGGGACAGATAAACATTTTCACTTGAAATTTAGGAAAGCTGGGCTTTGGAATTGGTTTAGGTATATCTCTAACCAGCTTGATCTCTGCCCTTTTTCAGGGATCTGCAGGTGATGTCACGAAGCCTTTCCCAGTGCCTTCTTTGCCAAATGGTACCTCTAAGCCAAGGAGACCTCTGCTCAAGTTTGAAAAGTAAGTTTTTGTTTGACACCCCTCATCTTTACTTTCTGAAGGCATGAGGCAAAGCTGGCCACGAGGCTACCCTTGCTTCTGCTTTTTCATGAGCAGTTCTTTGGGAGGAAAGAGAGGGGGAGACATGTGTGAGATCTGCCCTCTACTGCCTTCTCATGCCTACCCATCACAAATTAAAGGCTTACAAGAAAGCAAAGTTTTACAACAGCTTTGGTTTGAGGGAAGCTGTTCTGGAAGTTAGGGTCCTTCTCTCTTGTAAGCAAGTAACTTGAATACAAGCTTTGGTCTCAGATATGTGTGTGTTTACTGCCAAATTTACTTTGTTTCAATTAAAATTTATTTATGGGTCTGTATTTGAGGAATGATAGATGATGTAACTACTGTCTTTCCATGGAAATGGAAGTTTAACTTGTTCCCATAGAAGCCCAACCTCTGGTGGTTTTTTATTTATAAATGTAAATTTTCAATATTATTCCAACATATAATTTTTTAAGAAATCAATCAACCCATAGCATCCTCTAAATAAGAAGTAAAACTGATAATTATCCTACCTTTTTTTCATCTGTTTTTTCTCTCTGTCCCCAATTCAGGCAACATTCAAAGGAATACTACATTGAACAGGCCCAGAGGCTGAAGCACAAAGCTGATGCAATGGTGAGTCTTGACCTTGTGCTGGGAATGCTGACCAGCTCCTGCACTCAGCCTGTGGTACCTGTGTGTGTGGGAATGAGGTTCACTGGCTACCATGACTTCCATACTCCATACTGCCTAACTAGGAAGAAAAGAGAATTCATGTCTCAATTTGAGAGAATTGTGTTCAATCTTAGTAAAAATGTGAGAATTTTCTTCCCAATAGATTGACAAGACTGGAAAGGCCTTTCAGTACCTGGAGGCTGTCCTTTTATTCATTGAATATGGGATTGCCTTGGAATCAGATGTGCTGGAACCAAAATCAGCTTACAGCATATTCAGTGACACCATAGTTCTCATCAAGTAAGTGGCTTTCAGAGTGTGACAGTTTGGCATGTTTGGAGGGGAGGACATTTTGACACACAGTCCTCTGCTCAAGATCTTACAATGTTCCTTGTGCCAGGACTAAGGACTCAGGGCAGGTTTCCTGACTTTCCAACTGTTTTTAAGATAATGGCATGCACTGTTATTTCATAAGCTGTGGGGCTTCAGAGTGTTCTGGTGTCTGACAAGTTCCTGTTTATTTTGTTTCCCTAGATTCATTATGACTTTGAAACCATTTGCAGACTCCTCAGTCTCTTCACACGGAAAAATCTTTGCTGTGTTACGGTGAGTAACTGTGCTTCTGTTCCTTTGTGCACTGCTTTGAAACTGAGGGAAAGATCCATTGCTTCTGGGGGGAAGGAATGAGTTAAATGGGAGTTAGAGTTATGCAAGGAAATAAACAATATAAAGGAACAGAAAAAAAAACCAATATAAAAACCAGAATGAATTGAAATATCTCTAAGGTAAGCTGGGAGATCACAAGGGACCACATGTAGAAGGCACAGGCTTTAAAATTTGATCTCCTGGTAACTTGAGAGCACATAAGGGCTTTCACCTAAGGTGAAAGAATGTGATTTGGCTGCCCATCTTTGAGCTGTGTAAGTGAAACTGTAGCTGAACATGGATGAGGCACTTCTGGATGGGGACTTACTCAGCCTTTGGCACCTTTGAGAGCCTGGGCACCTGTTTATATGAAAGACCAGAGAAGGCCCTTCCTTTCTTTCTTTCCCTTGGGTTTTTTTGTTTTTTTTTTTTTTTTTTTCCACAAAGTCTTTTTTCATCATGATCAGAAGGAGGAGAAATTTTGAGCTTTCTTGACCTTCCAGTAGAACTAAGTTGTGTCTGCCTCCATCCCTCAAGGCTGATGAGGGCTGGGCACAAAGACTGACACTCGGGTGTGTTTCTGTCCACAGCATGCGCTGCCAGTCCATTCTGCACATGGCAATATTTGGTTACAAAAAGGACACCGCAATGAGGTATTCCAGGCTCCTGAATGACCACTTCAAGGTAGGGCACAGGTATCACTAAGCTGCCAGCTGGATGGCTGTGGTAGTTACTGATGTCAACTGAACAATCCAAAACTAACTAGACTTTTATTCCTTGCTGCAGAGTAATTTCAAAGTAATACAAGCACCATCTCCAGGTGTTGCAAGGTAAGATTTAAAAATTTGTTGTCATGATTCTGTGTTTCAAAAACAATGAATGAGAGCTTTTCTTTGTACTTTGGTCATTTCATGTGACAGACAGAAAATGAAAGATTTTTTTTGTCTTCCAAGATCTGTGGCCAAGAGAAGGTTGTTTGGACTTTGACAGTGGTGCTGAGTCCAGTTAGATTTTTTTGGTCACCTTGCACAGGATAGTTCATTGAGAAGTAAATGGTCTCTTGAGAACAGTGGTGGAAGCCCTGTCATACCAGTGACTAAAATTAGGTTGGTTGAAGTGGTGGGGGTGTGATGAGCCAGGCTGTGTCTGGAATGCAGCCGGGTGACCACATTTATCTGCCCTGGGTCTATAAATAAATGTGTGTAGGCTGACCTGGCTGCTCTAAGGAGCTGCCAAAAGCTCCAGCCTCCTCAGGAGGGGAGCTTCAGTGTGCCTGATTTGGAAGGCATTAGGGATAACGCTTTCACAAGGAGGTGTAGAGTTTGGAAGATGGATGGGTGGCCCTTTTCGGTGTCTGGTCCCACATTTTCTCTTGTTGAGTAGAGTCCTTCTAAATCACTTTCAAACACTTGGCCTTGCCTTTAAAGTACAATTGCTTGTGCTGTAGCTGAACGCATCTCACTTTTCAGTAGTCCACTGCATGCTGCAGGCCTGAGTGGCACCGGATAGCTCCTGGCACAAGACAGCCTTGTGGAAAGATGTTTAGCTCTGAAGCTGAATGTTCATGATGGTGTTTCTTTTCTGCTGCAGAAGCACAGGCTTGCCTTCTCCTCTTTCTCCAATACCCTCTCCTGCTGGATCTGTGAATTCTCAGCCAGGATCAAATGATAGCAATGGTGTTGGCCACAGCAGCACTGGCAACAGCACTGGCTCTACTGTCACTGTCTCCTGTCATATCTCCAGTGTCACCTCTTCCTATGTCAATATCACCTCCTATATCCTCCATGCATATGAAATTTGGGAAAAGGCTGATGCACTGGCCAGAAAGAATAAAGGTAAGTTTTTGCCCTTTGTTTTTTCTGTCTCATGGTTGTGTGTATTTGCTTCAGTCCTGACACTCAGTGCAGCAAACACTATTCCTCAAGTTGAAAGCATGAAATATATTGAATATCTCTGCCAGGGCTTGTTGGCCAAGATACTTGATGGTGGTATATTGATGAGTGTTCCCATTAAAAGGTTTTCTTGGCATCCTCAAATGTCCAAGAGCTTAAGGGAAGAGGGTGTCGAGTGCAGGAAACCAGCCAACTTGCTTCATTGTAACACAGGAAGCATAAGGGTTTTGGGTGTTTTCTGTCTTTCTCTTTGGGGCACTGGGCTTTTCTGAGTTAGTTTGCTTTGTTTAAAATTATCATTTTGGCCTGTAGCCATGTGTTTTAGTTTTTGTCAAATTTCCAGGTCATTTTGTCTTGAAAATGGTGAATGCCTAACAGAGAAGCTGAGCAGCACTTGAATTTGAGTCCTTGCTGGGCAAGTGCCCAGTATTTTCCAGCATCAATTTCTAGAATTGCTGCAAAATTTTATTTTACAGTTTCGTTGTTAAAAATGTTGTATTGTCCTTTGGTTCAAGCAGTGATGAATACACAAAAGCCACAGGGTTGGTGCAGTCCAGCCTGTGACCTTGTCATCCCACATGGCCTCAACAGTGTCATTTTCCACACAACACAAAGTTTTGTGAGCCAGTGTGGGTGAAGAGGTGCATTGCCATGACCTGTTGGCAAACTTGCAAAAGCAAATAAGCACAATGTGTTTGGCTGAATTGTTGGAAGGCTGTAAAAATCCTCATACTAATGAGGCAGTTGCTGAAAATCGAAAGGCTTTCCAAGTCACCTTTGAGCAAATCTGTGCTTGCAGCAGCAGTTAATGTGTGGCATTTTCGATTCTGCCCTCAAAAGGCTGATAAATGACTGTCCCATAGAAGCAGTGGATGGTGCTAATAAGCCAGAGGAGTGAGTCATGGAGAAAAATGTGTGGGAGGGCCTGAGCACAGCCTTGCATCTGTCAAGACTAAATTCAAAACGTGCTCTGTGTGGCTGGTCCTGAAGTAGGGGGATGATGACTTGGGTACTAAATACTCTGTAGGGAGTGGATCTGTGCAGGAGACCAGTAAATACTCATGTAGGCTTGCTGGTGGTGTACTGTTCAGGACAGTTGGAAGCATGTCAGAACTGGACTACTGATAATCAGTGTAATATACAAAGGGGTACAGAGAGTAAAAATGCAAAATTATTAAAAGAGGTCACATTCTTGATTCTTTTATGCAATTCATAGGGCATAAGAAGAGGAAGAAAGAGCAGCAGCCTTTAGCTATCAAGATCTTATAAGCAGGGAAGTCCTAAGCTATTGGAAAGCAGAGAGCTGTAAGTGCTGTCCAAGTCACTGGTGCAGAGCTGAAGTGCCTTCTGCAGGGTCCTCTGACAGGTGCCAGCTCCTCACTGTAATTCAGAGCAGCACTTTGGGTCACAAGGCTGTAACAGGTTGTCTTCATGCTCTGGTCTCTCCCTGCAAGGACAAGCTGAGGCTGCAGGCATGGACGTGAAGTCCTTCTCCTTTCACATGATGCTGTGACAGATCAGGTTATCTTCTGTTCGCTCAGACAGGGGCTTTCAGTTCCTTCTGTTCCCCATGGAGGGCATGGATTCTGTAAACAAAAGCAGGAAAATCAGAGGGAATGTGTTCTCTCCTTCTGCTTTGGCAAGTATTAGAAAGGAAGTGTTGTGCACTCTGTTTCTGAAGAGCTCCTTGCACAGCCAAGCAGAATTTTCCCACCTTTACTTCAATCTTTGAGTATCAAAAAGGAGAGCTGAAAATTACCAGTTTATGAAAAGGTATTTAGCATCATGTTTGAGCTGAAGAGTGAGGGACTGGGCCTGTGTCAGTGGGAGGCAGGTCCTGCAGGGATGTCTTGGAAAGGTGACTGCAAAGGAATAGGTGTGAGAATTTCCCACAGCTCATGGTCACCTGCACAGATGATTGCCAGCACAGAGCAGGGCTTGCAGCCTGACAGCCCCTCACAGCAGGGTCAGGTGTGCTGCCAGAGCCTCCTCCTGTGCAGGAGGAGGAGAGGGATGCCTGGTGGTGGTGGGATGGGAGGAATGTGAGATCTGCCTGATATGCTTGGCTATAAGCAATCCAAACCAGAGCTGTATGTAGCCTGGCAAGCTACACAAATAGAGAAATCCTGACATCTCCAAGGTTTGAGGATGGATGAAAGAAAGGGACCACAGCTGTATGTGCTTCTGGGTGCTGCTCAGGAAGACACTCAAATTTATCCTGTTTAGAATTTAGGAGAAACTTGAAGCAGGGACTGTGGTGCAAACACCCAAACTTTTGCTACCCTACCACGGAATCTCTGTGTCCTTTAAAGTCAGGATGTGAGATGTCTCAGTGTGTGTAAATGCTTTCCTCTTGCCTGCATTGCCTGCTGTGCTTGTCACCCTTCCCAGCCCTGTGACACTGCTGAGCTGTCTGCACTAGCACTGTTTAACAGGACTGGCCAGCTGACTGTGTGCTGCTGCTCTCACTCCTTGCCTGTCAGGTGTGCCTGGTGTATGAAACCAACCAAATCTTTTCTCTCTCTCTCCCTTTTTTCCCCAGAGTTTTTTGCTGAACTCAGCAGAGCGACAAGTACTCTGGCACTTACCAGTAGCCTGACAGACCTGGTACACTACATCAGACAGGGATTACAGTGGCTGAGACTGGAAGCAAATATGCCTTAACTGGTTCTCCAGGTGGTTAAATACCTTGAAGTTTTTTTGCACTTTTGAAGCCTCAGAAACAGTTTAATTTTTGTTTTAATTGTTCAATACAGAGCACCTGCAAGGGAAAGTATTTTAAATAAAGTTGGAAGTTATCTGGCTACACTGGAAAACCCTTGAACTGTGTTTTTCTAGGGTAGTACTTTGCTACCTTGAAAAAGAAGAGACAGAGGATGGCACCTTCCTTTAAAATGATGAAGTGCAATGAATTGTCTGAATGGCCCGATGTATTGATGGTCTATAAACATTTCTTTTACAAATAACCAGCAGGACAATAATTGCACATGATGCTGACAAGAAGGAAATCTGCCTCCAGAGGTGGTTATGCAACATCCCACAGTCTGCAGCAGTTGTGTGCCCAGACAACATGCCAGAGGAGTTGCTTTTGCAAGCACAGATGCAATCTTTGGTGTCTTTGTTCCTCAGAGAGCAAGTAGCAACCTCATCAAGCACGGAACAGTGTTATGTTACAGGAAAAGCAGCAAAAGGATCTGCTCTGCCTGCTTCCCAACCTCACCCTCCTGCTTTTGCCAGCCACCTGACAAAACTGAGGAAGCCACTGCCTTCAGTGCTGCAAGTTTTCTTTTCGAGTCATCACTGCTTTGGTCCTCCTTGCTGTGCTGTCATGCACATCCATGCCCTGGGCACTCCAGCTGTGTTACTGAGGGGCTGGCTCAGCTCTAGCCTTGCAAGCCAAACACAGCTGGGGTGGCAAAACAACATGGTGTGTTTGGAATAGCTCTGCCTCTTTGCTGAGAGATGCCACCGTGAGGATTCTTTGTGGGGCCGATGTTTTGTCATTTTGGTGGGTGGGGGTGGAAAGCTGCACTGGTTCACTGTAATTGATTGGACATTGTTGTAGAACTTCCATAGGAAGGAATTGCTTCTGGTTAAGGAGGGATTAAGTGACTGAATGTGGAACATAAGATAAATTTTGCATTTGGATATTTGCCTGAAACCATTGAAGGTCTTGGTGAATATCTAAGAGCAGGATTTGTACCAAAGTAGGGTCTTCTTCATGTGGGAGACAACTCATGTGTTCTCTCAGCCATGTTATAGGATGGACCCAATGACTTAAAAACCTCTCAAGGGAACAAGAAAAGGAATGAGCTGTTTCCCAACATTGTTTTTCTCGTATCAGTGAAGGCAGCACCCCTGGCATTTGTGTATTCAGTGAGATGACACCCTTCTCTACCCAAAGATTCCTTGTGGTGTGACAGCAGCATCCTGCCGTCCTCATACTCAATAGTGTGCCTTAGCCCGTTCGTCCCCTCTCACATCCCTTGCCCTCTCTCTCACTGGCCCATGGGACTGGAGAAGAAAAGGATGGTATCCCAAAATAATTGTGTTTATGGGAAAGAATTAGCTCCCTTTTCCACGCCATTTCACTATTAGGGAGGAACAGGTCTGCAGATGTGCAGAAGTTCCCCTTTGTAAAATACCTGCTCATGGGTTTAAGGCTCATGAAAATGGACAGTGAATAAATAGCAACAAAAGGTTTGCATTTCCAAAAGTAGTTTCTGTAGAAGTGGCCCCTGCCACGGGGGAGCCTGGGCTCTTCTTGGTTCTGGGAGGAGGTGATGGGAGTGTGCTGGTCCTGAGCACAGGGGCGCTCTCCTGTCACCTTCCCTGGCAGTGCAGGACCACCAGGATCATGGCTGTGCCTTTCTGCACCTTGAAGGAATTGGCCTTTTACATTCACTTTGTTAAAAGCCTCAGAGCATTTCAGGGATGTGCTGTCCTAACAAGATCCATGTCCCCCTGTCCCCATTTTACCCATCAAGCTTTGCTTGCACTCCTGTCCCCTGTCCCCTGGAGCAGTGACTGCTCAGAGTAAGCAGGGTCAGAGAAGGGCTCGGCATTAACTGTTTTGTTCTCAGGAAGTGTGGGGATGCGCAGCCAGTCTGGAGGCTGATGTGCACTTTGGAACTTGATCCCAGACTGGTGGATCGATGCCAACTTTGGACTTTGTCTTCAGACAAAGCTATTTCTAGGATCACCAGCTGGGGAGGAGGAGGAAAGATGAAAGCTTTATTGAACTTGGAAACCACTGTGGGAGCCTGCAGGAACCATAGCAGAGTGTTAGGGGATAGCATAAGGGGCAGCAGGGACAGGGATGTCCTGGTACTTTCCTTCTGTGTGCATCCATGTCCCTCCCTGCTGCCAGGGGAGGTAGTTGTGTGAGGGCTGCTCCCATTCCCAGGACAAACTCCCCTGGGCTTTGAAGGGAAGAACATCACAGGCATTTTGTGTCACAGGTGTGGGGAGCTCTTTGGGGACTCTCAGTTCTAAAGCAGTCTGTGGGACCATCACTCCCAAGCTCCATAGCAGGAAGCTGGGTTTCATTTTGGGACACAGAGAAAGACTGTTCAAATAATAGGAGATTTTATGAAAAGCCATCTTATTTCAGCCTTGAGCCAGGTCAGAGGCCTGCAGAGGATTAGGAAGGAAGCTCATCATTTTCACCTGGCCCTATTCAGGCATTTAAAAAAACAAACAAAAATAAAAGCAGAAATCAAAACGTAGCAGTGGAAGAAAATGGAATTGCCATTCAGAAGCAAACCATTAATCCAAGGAAAACCAGGGGAGATTGTTTAATCCCAGAAAGAACGGAGGCAGCTATGATGGCAAAGCAGCATCATTTCCAGGCAATATTTATTTAAAAGAAATAATAATACATGCGTTGAAATTGTCAAATATTCTATTTTTAAGATGCCATTTATTTAATAGTTGAAAACCCCACTACATGGAGCTAGAGATCTCATGTGTAACTGAAAGTCAAAGTCTGACTGCAATGTCCTTGTTTTTGGTTTTGCCCTCTCCCCTCCCTCTTGGTTTCCATGATAAATCTGTACATTTTATTTTGGGGATGTATGTCACTCTTGTATATAACCTTTTTTTCCCCTGTGTGTGATGGAATTTCTGAGATGGTTGATTCATATGGGGGAAATAAACAATAAATGAATGTTTGTTATGAGGTGTTTCAAGAGTCCTTGTGTTCTCAGATTCTTGCAGAGAAATTCTAGTGTAGCTTTTCTCTGAATGGCCTTAGTGTTTCCCTTCTGAATGAGGTTTAGGTGTGAATTTCTGTACAAGAAGTCTCTTGTTCCCTTTGCTGCCCTGTTTATCACCCCTTGCCCTTTCCTTAATGACTAAAACTGGTGCAAATGTAGATGCTCAGAGTGGCAGGAGCATCACAACTTGGGACATATTCCTCCTGCCCTCCCAGATCCTATGCAGGGGAGGCTGAAGCCAGCAGAGCCTGGCTCTGAGCCCTCCCTGACAGGAACATCCCACAGGTTGGTTTCAGGCAGCCCAAGGAGGTCAATCAGAAAACCAGGAGACGAGGCTGAAGTGGTGGCTGAAGGGTCCTGCTCTGTGTTTGCCATGAAGGTGTTGTAGGGCTTGGTTTGTGGATTAGTTTCTTAAGGGCTGTGAGGAGGACTTCCCTCAGGGAATCCCACAGGACTTCATCCCCTGTGGTACCAGTGTCTCATTGGTTGTGCAAGGGGATCTCTGCCACGGCCTTGTACCTCCTCATTGGAGGCTTTTCCCACTTTTTGTTTTCCAAGCTGTTCCTGGGAAGAATGGTTTTGGCTTCTCTGTGCACTCTTGGGATACAATTTGTGATTCAGGTCTGTTCTGCAGCAGGCATTGCCCCCAGGATGTTTGCTAATAATGGATGTGGTTTTGTCATGCACTGTGTAAATTGTAGAGGATGCTGACACCTGGTTAATACCCACTGGAAATGCTGCAGTTCCAGGTGCTGTGCATAGACGTGCACTCTTGGATTGTGCTCGGTGCAGGGCTGGGGTGTCGCCCTGATTCTTAAGTTTTTCTAAAGCCTTCTGAGTTTACATTCTGTTAGAAAACTTTCCCACACAATTTCTGTAAACAACATATTGTTTTGCATTCCTTCATGGGGGTGGAGAGACTTGATGTACTAGTGCTTTGTCCAATGTCGTTGGAGAGGTGGCCCATTCACTCTCCAATCCACTGTCACCTTTGGAAAAGTATAAAAATTGGAGTCAGAAAATAAACTTCCTCTTTTACCTTGCAAAATAGCAGGTGGCTCTCGTTGTGCTTTCACGTGTCCTATAGCGACACTGGGGCAAAGCAGGGGGGGTTCATTTTGGGGGTGGGATGGAAATGGGGTTGAACATGCCAGCAGGGAGGGCATCCAAAAGCCAGGCAGGCTGTGGGGCCATAGCAAGTGCTGGCTGCCCTGCTTGGCTTTCTGCCCAGGGCAGTGGCCCCCCAGGCTAACACAGCCAAAAATATTTTTCCATTAGTACTTTGCTGTAGTTTCTTTAATTATCAAGTCTTTATTGCCCAAATCTAATTTTGCAATTGTGTTTAATTTATTTTAAGAGGTTTTTTTATTGATTATAGATGAGCTTGCGTTCTGCCTTTGGCTTGGCTTATCCTTTTCAAAAACAAATGTCATTTTTGGCAAAACAGCTGAGTTAAAGTCAATTGCACTTTCTCAGCCCTGTGCTGCTCTCCAAACACTAAAATAGCCCTTTGGCAGCCTGTGCTTTCTTACATTAATTGCAGTTTCAGCAACCTCTATCACAAAAAACCAAAATTGTTCCTTGGCTATCATCAGCCTTTCTGAATGTGTTCCTGAAACTTGTGCATGCTGCAGGAGCAGTGTGGCTCACTGCTGCTTTGTCATGTCTTTTGTCAAGATGTGGGGTTCCTGCTGGGTTTTCCTCCTCTCCTGCTCAGTATTGCTGAGATTTTTTTGGGGGTCTAACCCTTCATGTTGCAACATTAAGGCTGTGTTTTACACTGTCACAGACATCCACAAAACTTGTTTAGTGGAATCTTGATTTTACTACTGGCCAGTTGCATATGAAGAAATACTTGTAAATGGAAAAAAAGTAGTTCAGATTTTTTTTTCAGTTTCCAAGTAATAAAATGCATCTGGTTTTCACTTGTTCCATGCGGGGTTTTCCCAGTTGCCTGCTGTACCTTTTCACTTGGAAACTATAGCTGTGGCAAATTCAAGTCTTTGTTTAAATTTTCATTTGAAAGAATCAGAAAATCCTGTCAGCTTAACAACTGTAAAGGAGTAATTACTCCTCAATGTAGTGCCTTGGAATCTTTTGGACCAAGGAGGTTGTGGGCAAAAGGTAGCTGGGCTCCAGCCCAGGACATGGCAGGCAGGTCAGAACTCGAGGGGCATTAGGGGTGTAAATCTTGCAGTCAATGCACAAAATCTTTTCTAAGATTTTTGTCCCACACAGCTGGCAGAAGTGAGCCTTTTACTTTGATTATATTCAGTGCTAAGTGGGATAGTAAGCTGAGTGAAGGTAGTAGATTAGAATAAACAGTCTGGCTGAGGTAGAAGGGGAAGAGAAATCTGCAGATCACAGGCACAGCATTTATTTTAGCACCCTAAACCTGTCTCTTGACAACCAATGGGTTTTCTGTGATGATTATTAAACAAGAGGCAAACAGTTCATTGTATTTCTGTAGCCAGTGGAGGAGAAGAATCACTCCAGACAGAGTCATTACTTCCCCCTACTGTTCTTTTGTGTAAGGGCAAGAGTTGCCCTGGAAAACAGAAAATCCCACACTGCAATTTAGTAGCTGACACAGCACACTTCAGACATGGTCCTGGTGCATCCCTGTTCCTCTCCAGTGATTCCTTGGCACTGTGTGAGTGGGACAGACTATGCACCACAAGAGTGCAAAGACTGGTGGCAAACTTGTTTGCAAGAATTGTAAAGAAATAAATGTGGAAATTAAAAAAAAATATTTTCCTAAGTAAGTGCTCCAAGGGCAAATTAATTCTTCTAATAAATCCACAGTAAGCATGGGAAAATGTGAGACAAGAGATTATATCCTTTAAAACACAAATGTACATTTAAAGCTGAGGAATTAGAAAATTCTATAATAAAACAAAAAAAAATGAAATGAAAATAAATCTCTGATTTTTCTTGCAGTGACAGTAGAAGTTCAGGTTTGGGAAACTGGGTTAGGTGGAAGGAGGCTGAGCAGTATCTCTTGTGTCTTGGATGAGGGCAGGTAGCAAAACGTACTGTTACTGTTGTGATTGAGAACTCTCCTAAATAGGAACTTAATAAGGGATTCCCTCTTTTCACAGAAAATTTTACGATATAGACAATATATCAATATAGAATATTGCAGCATAGCAATCAAATGTGAAAGAAGATTGTGCAGCTGACAGGTAGTCAGAGGAACAGAGCTGCAGGAATCTGCTCTCATGAAAAAAAATCATCTGGTGATTATTTTTCATCATTGAGGTGAACAAATAATCTCCTTGATTTGTTCACTGAATCAGGAATTCTTGGACTTGATGGTTTGTACCTTATCAGTGATGTGTTGTTTTGATTTTTTTTTTTAAGATTAATTGTGTCTCTTTGACTGAGATGATTTAATACCACATTCATTCACCTTCTGATGGGCAGAAGCCTTTTCTTACATGAATTCTTTCAGGAATCAGCTGTACTTTGAAAGAAACGTAAAGAATCTGTGAATCATAGAGATGAGTTGGGCTGCTAAAGCACTCCAATGTCAATTTGCTTTTCTCATCCCATGAACTAATAATTTAATGTGAAATTCTTGTTGCAGAAGCCCCGCTCCAGGAGTTCTCCTGTGTGGACTGGTAAAGAGCCTCCCTGCGTTTCCATCACTGCTCAAAGTGTGCAAGTCACAGAACTGAATTTCTTGCCACCTTTTTTCATTTAATGCCCAAGCTGGAGCCTTTTTGGACAAAGCAGCTGCACGGTCTGGCCTGAGTACCTGAGGGCTCCCTGAATGGCTCCTTCTCAGCTGCTGGGCAGGGAACAGGGGTTTGGTGATATTCCTTGTCAGAAAGCCTGTCTGGGCAAGGAAATTCTCTCTTTGTCTAAAAAGGAGAGAAAGGGCAGGCACTGATGTCTCCTCTCCCTTCCATCCCTTGTAGATCAACACGAACAGCTTCAAATCCCAATTCTTACTACTGCCTCTGCAAGCTGAGAGTCCTCTCGGAAGAAGAGAAGTTCTCTCTCCAGGGAAGTTGCAGGTAAGGCTGGAGCTGCTGGGAGGGGCTGAGCTGAGGAGAGCCTTGTCTGCGCAGGGGTGTGAGGTGAGAGCTGCTGGGACAGGGAGCTCACCCTGGGTGAGGTGACTCCAGACTCAGCTGGTCCTACAGTTGAGCTGTCACAGCCAGTGACTCCAGAGGAAGATGGTAAAGCCTCCGTGGAAAAACCCAAATTGCAGAGGTGAAGCCAAAGCTGTTGATCTATTATTATTATTTTCAGTTTTAATAATTCAATGTCTTCTGTGTCTGCACATTGAGATATCTCTTCAAATAATTTAACGTATCCAAAGATATCAAGTTCTGCCCATAATAATTTCAATATTAGTGACAGCAGCATTGAAAGGAAGGGAAGCTCATGAAGGAGAGTACCTAAGGTTTAATTTTTCCAAGCCATTTCCATGTTCCATTGGAGCAGTTGTTTGCCTGGGGCTTGATGAAGGAAGGCAGAAAGAAGAATCAAATAAGTCCAGTAAAGGGATACAGAAATCGATTTGCGTAAATACAGAATTGTTAAAAAAACAAAAACAAACAAACAAACAAAAAACCAGGGAGAGTCTTTGGAAGAGAAGCTGCTGGAGTTTCCCATGTCTGTTTCCCTGAGGTCTGCACCTCTGCACCTTAGGGGTCAGAATTTGAGTAAATACCAGCCCCATGGATTATGAGACATTGTTGGCTCACCTAGGGTTAGGAGCAGGTGTAGACAGTTTCTTGTACTGCCAGGTGTTCACTTCCTCAGCTTGAGGGAATCTCTGGATCAGTCTGTGCCCAAGTGTGTGAAACAGAACTTGGCTCACCAGGGCACAGTGCAGGTGGATTATCAGCAGCAGCTGGTGCTCAGGAGGACAGAGCACTGTCTCGCCTAGGAAGGCTGACTCCAGGTGCCATCAGGGGTTTATTTATGGTGTTTCTGCAAGTGCTCTGCTGTGCAGTGCTAATCTTTCCTCTTTCTTTTTTGAGATGCAGTCTTGAGCATTTCAACGGGACTTGATGTTGTGATCATGATTTCCTTTAAAAGCTTTGGAACTACAGAAATTGTCATTTGCCATCTTTAAGCAAACCATTTCAGTTCAGGTCCAACAAATGCCAGCTCTTACAGGTAAGAAGCAGTGTGGTAGGGCAAAGGCTCAGCTGCCCTTCTGATTAGATTTTGCTTGGTTTAACAGGGAGAGGAAGGTTTTAATCCAAGTCATCCTCAGTAATGGTCTCAGGCTACTGTATAGAGGTTCCTCAGTTCTGCACTGTGCTTTGCAAAAATAGCATAAATTTCTAGAGAGGAATGAAATGTTCTCCCTGTGGATGCCAGGATGCTTTTTCCAGGTTCTCAGCCACATTGTGCTGGGAGAGATAAGCCCCAAAGCTGTTGATACCAAACTGTTTTCTTCTCACATCAACTCACCTGTCCCTGCAAATGTCATGATCCTACAAAAAAAGCCAGAGGCCTTTTTAAAATAAATATTTTCTGTTGTCCTTGAGCTCAGGTTGGTTTGCATAAGAAATTCAAGGTCCTGACTGAACCTAAGTGGCTCCTGTTATTCAAAAAGGAGTTACATAAATCAAGATTCTGTCTACTCCCATGCTGATTTTCCTCCTCCTCTTCTTGCCTCTGCAGAACATGTGTTCTCCAGTTTATCTAAAGGAGAAAAAAAATTGCATTTTCATTCAGTTGTACAGACCAACAAGACAGTGCTCTGCATCTTCCCCTGACCACCGGGAAAGAAGAAAGATTTCTGGCCCCCCATTAGGAACACCCAGAGTCGTGATGCTCCCAGTGGTTCATACAGCAGTGTGCAGGGCAGGGTTTCATTTGTTGCTTTTCTGGCACACACTTATTCTCTGTTGGCTAGCTCAGCAGTATTTAGCAATTGTTCTTTGCTTACGTGGAATTAGTTCTTGGATTAGAATTCAGTCTCTCTGTGCAGTTAATTTGTTGAACTATGCGGTAAAAGAAATGTTATTTTGCCCTTAATCATTGTTAACATAAACATAACCATGATCAAACTCTCTTGGATATACATACATTTTTCAATATAATGTACAACAAAAGGCATTGTATTAAAAATTTCTATTGAGTATCAATGGTTTTAGTTACAACCTATAAAATTACACTTAATGAATCCCATAATGTTTCACTTACTAGTGTCTCTGTCTATTACAAATGCTGAACTGGGAGCTGCCAAAGGAGTATTGCACTGACTCTCATAATAATAAAAATAAAAGGGTTCATTGCAATCATGCCACATAATCCTCCATAACTTGCTGTTTCCAAGTTTGTGATCATTTGATGTTTATTTGGCTACAAAATGAAAGCCTTGTCTCTAGATAATGAAGAAAAGGAAGGTTGTCCAGGACCATTTGAAGTGTGTGTGTATTTGATTCTTTCATTGTTCACAGCTAGACTTGAGAAGGATCAAAAAGTTTTTTGCAGGACTAGCTTAGTGTAAAGGCTTCTTTCTGACTTGTAGCACAGGCAGTGACCATAAAGGAGGTATTATCTTTAGGAATCAATGCACAGTAATAAAAGCAAACTAAAGATTGTTTCATACAAGAGGGACAGGGAGCGGGGAGCTTTTTCAATATGGAAACAACTTCTGTATGTACAAGCCAGAAAGCTTGATTTCATCTAAAAACAAAGTTCTCTCTTTACTGAAAACTTCAGTTTATTCTTACTCTTTTACACCTGTTCTGGAAATCAGCAGACACCCAGATTGCCATTAATGACTGCACCTGATTTCCTTCAGGAAGCTGTAACTAATTATCCAAATGGAGCACTAAAACACAACAGAGTAAAACAGCTTTAAAACGTTTTCAGCTTAGATCTGCATTTGAATTAACTCCATTGGAATGACATTTTCCTGCTCTTAGGATCTGAAGTGAGTGTTTTAGTGTATAGAAATGGAGAAGAATTCCCCTAAAGAGTCTTTTAACAATCCTTACTATATTTTGTTATTTTCAAAGGCACATCAACACAAAGCAGCAGGATATACAGGCAGCTAAGCCCAGAATGTCCATTGATGTGAAAAAGGCATTTGGATCCCACATGGAAGAACACAAGAGAGAGTGGCAGACTAGGAATGGCGAGTCCTGTTTCTGATGGATGAGTATCTACTCAGATGAACTAAAGTCAAGACTAAAACAAGGACAAGGTTAAGGCACTTGATAGACAATTAACCTGTTTTAAAGGAATTCAGACCTATTTTGGGACTAATTTAGTGAGAGAAGCTTGTATTTCCTGATCAGACCCCAGGATCAAAGGTGTATTATACCTGAGTCAGTGGCCTTGGGAAAGAGATAAGCATGATGTCGGCAGAGTTGGGGTTACACCATGACCAAGAGAACCTGTCCCTTCTGCCCCAGGGAAGGGGCAGAGCTCGTGCTGAGATAAGGATGAACTTGGTAAGGAGATTCACATGTGGGGTCCTGTTGTGAGCACAAGTTTTTTGGTAAGGAAATTCATTCACAATTCAGTGTGGGCTTTCCAATGGCAAAAGCCTTTGAAGAATTACGATCAGAGAGGAGAGAAATCAGAGGTCCAGTCTGAAGATAGGATGAGGGTCTGTGTGAGGGTGATAGAAAGGATTTCCAAATGAGCATAAGCAGCCACCTGAAATGTAGTTTAATACATGGAGGTCAGAGACCACTACTTCTAAGTTTAGGGAAGAGAGAATCTCCATCTAAACCAGTGAATAACCTACCAGTGCACTCTGTCCATTCCTGATGGACACGGATCTTTAAGGTCTTACACTACAATGCCCACCAAAAGCAACAAGAATATGGAAACATGAAAGGTAATCTCTTGAGCTCTGTTATATATTTTAAAAAGCTATTAAAAAAGGCCTCTTTATCATGATAACCGCTACCAAAAATCCTGTGTATTAACAGAATATGAAGTGCTACCTAGAAAGCCTTCACTGTATTTTTCCATGGCTTATTTGATAGGTCTCGAAACACTCTGACTGGAAAAGGGTAGAAAAGTCATGATCTGACAAATTGTTTCTAAAAAAACCCAAACCCTCCCTGATTTATGACAGATTCTGCTTGATTCTATTTACAGAGGATCCTGCTGCTAAGGGAAATTGATATTGGCACTGACACCTTCACAAAATGCTACCAAGGGTGAAAATTAACCATTAACAGCTATAGGAAAGTGTAAGTAGCACTGGCTGCCATGTTGATATGTAGATGTGTGTATTCCTGTATCACTGTGATGCAAAATGTTTGAAGGAAAAATTGTTATTGCTACTGAGAATATCCTTCTCAACCTCTTTACACAAGTAGTAAAAATACTGCAAAAGCTATGCTGGCCCATTTCCTGGAAATGCCAATTTCTGTTTGTTGGTAGAGGTAGGCAAGAAAGCTTTTGACAGATATCTAAGTACAACATGTTCAGCAGAGACTTTCACCTGCCTCTGACTTGCAGGCTGAGAAGTACAAATCATGTGTGACATGTCTAGGGAGGAGGAAATCAACCACCAGTCATCAGCTGAGAATGCCACAGAACAAGATGTTTAGTCCCATTTTGGTTTCTTTGGTTATTGGTTTATTTTTTTTTAGTATGAAAGTTACTACTTTTGTAACAATGATATTTGCTTAATAAACTAATTTGCTTCTTAGCTTTATTTCCTCTTCTAAACACTGACATTTCCCTTTAAACATGAGGTTATATACCAAGATATTTACCTTCAGCTGTTTTGCAGACATTTGATGTTTAGCAGAACAATTTGTTTCAACTAGAACAAGTAAGGGTTACCCATTTTACCTGGGGCTGTGTTGTTACAATCTCTGTCATTCATCTGTATCAAAGTGCTCCTCCAAGTAATTTGCATCTGGCACCTATTTTTTCCATACCTCAGTTGTGTTAAACATAGGTTGAAGTCCATGACTGAAGCTACACAAAAATCTTTCAGATACTGCCATGGATAACAACAATACTCACGCCAAAGTTCCTCCTGAAAGGGCAAAAAAAAAATTTTTACACATGATATCTAAGCATGTGAGGCAGATGCCTGTATATTTTACTTTCCGAAATAGAGAAGCCCCTGACGGGACACCCAGCCTTTCCAAAACCCAGGCTGCATAAACCCTTCTGGGTTAACAGGAATTGACAGTAATTCTGGCAGCCAACACTGCCCTCCAGTGTGGGCTGTGTTAACGTCCTTCTGCGACGGCTTCCTTCTTCAGGGTTAATAAAGGGATTTAGTGTGCATTGCTGAATGTGTCATCCCATTACTTCATTTATCTTAAGATAAATGTTGATTTTTATCTTAAGAAAATATATTTAAAAGCTATTGCTTATCAGCTGTTACTCTCCTTTCTATGTACTACTGCAAAAATAAAAAGGAATGTGTAAATACATTATTATTGGATCTATAATTTATATTTGCTTTGTTGTATTTTATTGTAAATGCAGGCAAACCCAATGGGAAGAAATGACAATGTCTGATTTAATTCAGAAGGCTGAATAATTTCTTTATCATAACTATGGCTAAAATACATTAATATGCTATATAAAAAGGAAGAGATTAAAACTACATACTACTTTCTCTAACAGAACTTGTGACTCTCTCGCTCTAGTCCAGACACAGGTGGATTGGACTGGCCATCAGGCTCAAACAATCCTCACCAGAATCCAATCAAGCAATCACCCCAGGTAAACAATTCTCCAAACACATTCCAAATGAGAAAAACAAGGAGCAGAAATAGAAATTGTTTTCTCTTTCATTTCTCTCTGTGCACCTCTATGAAAAATCCTGAGAGGGAGAGAAATGTGCTTGCCACAGTATTTAGTATTTTTCAAAAGTGCTACAGAGCCACTGGATCACAATGTGTAACACATTGTAGATATGCTTTCTGCAGTTATAACAGACATAATGGAAGTCAATATTATTTCACTATTCTTCCTGCAGATTTCTGATAGTCTGTGTGATATATATACGTATATAAAAACAGGATTTCAAATCAAAAATTCCCCCCAACACCCTCAAAGCAGCTCTCTACAACTCATAGGCAACATAGTGCTTTTATATACACAAACACCTCAATCTCATTTAGAAACAACTGGTGTTACAGGCTGATTTTAATTTATCACTGAATTCTATTTTTTGTATCACTCATCTGAATTTCAATCCCAAATTGCATTAAAAGAGAGCTTCAATGCTAACACAGAGGATGCTCAATACTCCCAAACACCAAGTTGCAGAAAGGTTTATTTAACCCCATATTCTCTGTATATTTATTAACATATTGAACAAGCACTGGAGTTTGCACTTCATAGGAAAAAGAAGGGGTGGGGGGCTGGGGCGTGTGTCTGTGTGTCTTTCTGTGTTTTGCACTGTAGAGAATAATTTCCAGTACAAAATCTACGTGTACAATTCCTTCTCAAAACAGTCCACTTCAGGGACTGCTTTTTTCAGAACTTGGGCTAACACTTCACTGCACTGTTCTGTGAACACTGTGTCACATGGGATGCTTTTTAATATAACAAAGCATATATTATCCTAAATTAAGACACTTCCCAGAATTATTCAAAGAAATGGTTAGGTCAGGGTGCTGTAATTCTTTACCAAAACACACTAGAGAAGATGGCTGGACCTTCATTCATTGACATTCCAATCTAGAGGACAAACAGGTGGGCTGAGATTGCACCTTTGACTGTCCTGAGAACAATGAATGAGCCCCTTGGTTCCAAGCAGTACAACAAGCTGGTTTGTGAGGCTGTACTTGCCCCTACAAGCAGCCATGGTCCCAACCAACCTCCTCTGCTGCATGAAGTGGTGCAAACCCCTGAGCTCTGGTGCCCACAGCCACGCTGAGCTCCCTGGTTTGTATCTCCTCTGATCTGTGAGTAAATAAATTCCGATGGAAATGCGGCTTGGCTTGGCTTCTCCCCAGACCCCTGCTGGCACCAGCAGTTGTTCCCAGTCTTTCTCCTGCAGCAATAGGGGAGGTTTTGTGCCAGGCAACTGTGACTGCCAGTGTCAAGGGTCAGCTCCACAGCCTCTTGTCTTTGTCACCAGCTCCCACAGCTGCCTGGCATCCATTTATTCTATTCTCTCAGTTTACAAAGAGCTTGAGAGTTTCTGCTGCACAAATGTTGCTTCCCCCTGTGACCCCAGCAACCTTGACTTGAAATGATCTGTGTTGTTTAATCCTAAGGTAGCTTGGCTGTGCCCTGGGCATTGATTCAGTTTCTGTCCCCTTGCACCACCCTTGTGTAGCTTCACAGAGTTGTCAGATGCCATCAAGGGACAGGACACATTTCCTTTTTCAATTCTACACAGACACAGCCCCAGAACTGAGCCGTGGGGTACCCCCCTTGCAGTGGCGTGTTTTTTATTCTTTCAGTGTCTGTTCATACCCGCCCCCCCCACTATCTCTTCCCTTCCCCAGTGTTAATCTTCCCTAGCTCATTCCTAACCCCCTTCTCTCCAGGATGTCTGTCCTCCCTTTCCCTGCCCCTTTCCCCAGGACGGTCCCTGTCTATTTAGTGAGGCTCAACACCCTGTTGGTTACTTTGTGTTACTCCACTCGCTTGTTTTCCCTGATAGGTTTATGATAAACATATCATTAGTCCTGCCCTAAACTCCTCCCCTGCTATTCCCCTATTAGTTACTGTCCCTATACCCCGCCTCCTGAGTTCTTGTATAAAACCTTTGTTTGCCCCCCCGGGGGGGTCTTGGGGCTCACTAAATAAATCCATCCTGTTCACCCCCAAGTCCCGTGTTGCCTCCATCTGTCCCTGCGCCAACAACAGGGGCTGCAGAGCTTCACAGGGGGATCGGCCGCCCGTTCTCTTCCCTCACCGCCCGGCACGCCCACGCTCGGGGCGTTGCGGTGAGACGGTGCTGACCGCAACGCAACACCCCCTGGCTTCCAGCTGGACCCGGAGCTGCTGATCCCAACCTCCCGAGGCTGGTGCCTCAGCGGGTTCTCAACCCCCTTTCTCAGTCTGTATTTCAGCAGTTCATCCATGAGGATAGTTTGGGAGACAGAGGCAAGCACCTTGCTACGGTTGAGGTAAACAACACCCACTGCTCTGCTCTCCTCCCCCAAGCCAGACATTACACTGGAAAAGGCTGAGGGGTTGGTGAAGGTTGGCTTGTCATCAATCAGTGCTGGCTGCCAGTCCTCAGGAATCTACCCCATCACCACGACCACTCAAAGATCACTGAGCAGTGGCCCCTAGGCCACCCTTCACACAATATTAGGAGCCCTCCTCTTCTGGATTTATTAGCTACAGGCTCCTCATTCCTCATTTTTAAGGAGGCTATAATAGCAGTGCAGAAAGCAATCCCCATTTTTAATTTTTCACCAATAAGCCTCTTCACTGGAGCACCAACAGAATAAATTCTAATTTACAGATTACTAGTCCCAAGATGGTAATGACAAACCAGGGAAGAGCATAAAGCAATCACATTTATATCACTCCATCAGGGAGAGGCAAAAGCTGAGTTTCTGCTTCAACAAAGACCACGACACACAAACATGTTGCCATTGTTTTCCATTCACCCTAAGAAAAAGACCTGAAGGAAAAAATGCTAGTTTTGTTCTTCACCATTCTCCAGAGACATTTTCTGACTTGAAATCTGAGATCATGTCTCTGATCAGTATCTTCCAACGTCATCTCACTGCTCCAAATCATTCCAATGGACAGCTAGAAACTTCACAAAACATGAATTCAGGGATGTTCAGGAGTGAGGGTAAAAGTACAGAACAATCTTGTAAGAAATTTAGTGAAATTCTTATACTATTTATACTATTATATAGTTTTGTATCTCTTGCACAAATTAGCAAAAAAAAAAAAAAAAAATCCTTCTGACCCTCTGTTTTTCCTCAGGAAATTCCAAATCTCCAAGATAATAAATCACTTCTCCCTTCAGTTCTTTTTAAATAAAAATGCTGAAGTCCTATTACACTTTTCTAGCCCTCAGGCTACATTTTAAAAAAAGCCCGGGAGAGCAACAACCCTGCAGTGAGCCTCTGGGGAGGCAGTTTATGGCAAAAGTAGGAGAAATATTGTACTACAGATCCAGTTGGAGAGCCCTGAAGTGGGCTGTTTTTCTCTTTGAAAGATTTTTTTCTTTCCTCCCACTCCCACTTTAGTCCATCTTTGCATAATCTCTTTTATTTTGTTCCAAATCTCTTTTATTTTGTTCAAGTGAAGCAGCAGCAAGAAATCCCCCCCGCTCTCTATTTTTTTTTTTTTTTTTTTTTTTAATTGAGAAGAACTACTGGTACTCAGCCTCTGGTGGGAAAAAGCATAGGCCGAGGCAGAGTCCTGGCTCCCTTCTCCCACATTATTCACTTTGGTGCAGTTAGAAGCCAATGCACACTAATTGCTGTGATCCCCCATTTGGCTTTTAACTTAAATAGCCATCTGTAGGAGAATCTCAGCTGCTTTCAGCAGCCAGAAGCACTTGAAAACAGCAGCCCCTAACATTGTTTAATTTTTACTTTGAGGTCATGAAAAAGACCACTAACTGTTTCAATGAAACTCCATAGGATGGGCTTTGGCTGGATGATTTGTTTCTGCTTTAGGATTTAATTTGAACAATATGGACTTCTCCCCATTAGCATAAAATAAATCAGCACTTTGCACTAGTTTCCCACGCATCACTTTCCACAGGCTGCCAGCATTAAGGATCATGTGGACACATGACAAGCACTCAAACTACTTACATCTATTACAGTCCACTGGTCACAACAGCTCCTGGTTTTGATCATTCTTTACCTTCTACATCACTGTTACTTGCTTCCCACAGTCACCAGGTTTAATATACACGAGCCTTGTAATTCAGCCACACAGCATATTTAGACAGTATAAATTCAAATCAGGTAGCAAGGGTTTGAATAATAGAAGACATTATTTTTCCTCAGTAAGGCAGTTATTTGAAATACACCACAGCTATAGTTGTAGGATTTCAAGGAGATCAAATATCAGAACTCATATTTTCCTTCCCCAGCTTTCCATATTCATGTTAGCACATAAAATTCTGCTTTATATAGAAATTATTTTGTTCCATGAGTCTAACTGAGATAAGTTTGAGATTTACTGAGCTAGAGTCCAGGTATGGCACTTCATCTTCAAAATCACATGGGATGAAACAAATTATCCTAATGAAGTTAATGAAGGGAAGCCATTGAGCTAGCTGGAAAGAACAGGGTATTTTTCCATGAAAGATTTGCAGGCTTCTTCCCCATTCCAAACCTCCTGCCTTGCTGCTCTGTGCCACAGGGGACATCACCACACCACTGTCCCCTCTGAAGCTGATGGGCAGCCGAAGCTGCCCCATCCCTTTCACCCCTTCCCCACAGCCATACTCTGCTGTGAGCTTCCCATGCTTGCACCCCCTCAGCAGGGCCAGCAGCCTCCAATTCTACACCAAAAGAGACAACAGAGAAAAGGGATTCCCACTGAAGCAGCAGTGATGGACCAAATAACATCCCTGCAGCCAGTACCACTCTGCTTGGTGCATTTCCTCCCATGCTAAGCAAAGCTAAGTGGGCACACTTGGGTGTTAGTTGTTGCAACAAAGTTCTGAGGATCAAGAAACTACTTAAAATTAACCCCATTTGCTCGATTTTTTTTGTGAGGCAGGTATGTCCTAAACTATCGATGAGTTAAGACATAGGATACAAAGGTTTTGGGGAGATCTACAAGAAAAATAAAAATGAAGTTAAAACTAATCAGAAACTAGGGCACAGGCAGGAAAAGCATAGGATTCCTGGCACAGGGTCTAGCAGACAGGGTTGTTGATCTGGGTGTGTCTGTTGCGGAGAGTTTCTACAAACAGTTTTGCAAAATACAGCAGAAATCCCAAATATTTATAAAACATTTAGAAACATTCAGGTTTTTTCACTAAATGAAAATATGTACCCTACCCATGGTCAGGGGTTTTACCTACACATTTCTTTGATCATCTCTTCAGATCCAGCTGTCTCCAGCCCAAATTAACCTCTAGCGCTTCTTGTCCAGACCAGTATATTGTTAACTCAGTTGCCAGTTTTAACTGTGAAAGAAAAATTGGACTTGCTGAGGAAAGACATCGAATATGGATCTAAATACCACAACAAAACAAACTGCAGACACTTCTCTGAAAACCATGTCAGACCAGAGATGCACATTTTTTGCTGCACACTTCATGTTTCAATTGGCAGCTCTAAGCTAAATTGCTCTGCCTAACTCCAAAACAACACATATACAGAAGCATCAAAATTTCATGCATTTTTGAAAATGAGGGGATGTTTTTCTTAAGCCTCTACACCAATAGACTAAACATTTCTAGATTTTTTAAAATATGCAAAAGTCAGATGTTGTCCACCTGCTACTCACTGAGGTCAAATAGAAAAAAAAACCCAAATTGCTCCATGCCCCCATCTGAATTTTTGGTATATGTATAAAAACTTCATTTTGTACAACTGTTAGAGCAGTTCAGATTGAAGCAAATATTGAAAGGAGTGGCTTTATATTTTGTGCTAATAAAAGATAATTTTCCCTGTTTTGCTGGACAACTCCAGCACAGCTGCAAGCAACCTCCTTGGATGCAAAGTCTTCCCTTCTTGCATTCACCTCAGATTCCAGTGGTAAAACAGCTTGAAGATGGGTTTTTAACTTTGGTAGGAGTTCAATAAGCATGTGCATTTGTCTGTGTTTACAGAGTAGATTACAGCTGGACAAAAAAAAGGTAATTTTTTTTTTGTTTTATGGGAGGAAATGAAAAAGACCAGTGCCATAGACAAGGATTTCATTAAGATGAAGAAATTCCAGTTCTCCAAAGGGACAAAAAATTAAGCTTTGCTTGAAGATCTTTCATGAAACGATTTGTGTGGTCTTTATAATTTGAAACTCTTAAATGCATGATAGCTGCAGAATTGCATGATTTTTTTGAACTTGTCTTGGAATTTGAGTTTTTCTTTAGCCTGTTTAAGCCCTGGATTCCATTCCAACCAAGTAAAGACAATTTTTGATCAAAAAGCTGTTGCACCAGTCTGTAATCTTCCAATGAAATCTATGAAAACTCTAACAATAGGCCTAAAAAAAAGACACTAAAACTTGACAACCAAAAAAATGACCTGAAATTATGTAGCATTGTCTCATCTTGACTGCATTATGTAAAGGAGACATCCTCCAGAGCACATATAGAGCATGATTTTGCATGTCAGCAAGTACTTCCATTACCCTAATGTATGACCACAAAGTCTCAAAGTGAAGTTAAAATGCTGGAAGCAGCAGAAGAAAGCAAGACATTTTTCACATCTGAAAGTGAAATAACCCGAATTAATAAAATGTAATTAAGAATTGGTTAAGATGGAGCAAATACAGCTTATTCAGATGAATAAATTATTCAGTTATATCTGAATTCAGATATTATTTTCCATGATTTTAAAGCTTCTTTTTATGTTGTTTGTTCACTCTTATTATCCACTATCCTTTCCCAGACCAGAAGTGGGAATGCTGAAATCTTGTCTGACATTGTCAAAGGCTGTGGACTGGTATAGAAGAACAGTCTCTCTCAGAGCACACAAAGGGTGTTATTTTTGAGGGAGTCTTCTAAATAAACCCAGTATTATCTAGTTGTTATTAATGTTTTTCACTTGTATGTCAAAGCATCCCTAAAGGGAGTCAGGGTCCTTAGCAGGAGGCCTACAGTTCTTTTGCAAATAAGAGAAACTTCATCTGCAGGCAGAGTGTTAGTGGGCAAACACTGAAATGGAGAGCAATTATGAATAACTGCTGTACTCACCACACCTTCTAATACCAAGAGGGGAACAAATTAGAAACAATTCCAATAGCTGACTGGAACAACGGTGGAAGCACTGAGAGAACTTCTTTCATTTTACTAAAGCAGAAACTGGCATCTGACCACATGTCTAGGAAGAAGCCCCCCACAAAAGAGTCCCATTTTTGTTCTCACCCCATTAATTAGACATCACAGATGAGGTAGACTAGATACAAAAGCTACTTATTATAGAGTTACAGGAGGGTAGGGGCAAGAGGAAGACTATTTTCCATGAAAAAAACAAGGAATAATTTTGATATTTATTTCTTTTTATAAAGAGATAGTTTATACATCCTATTGCAAGCAAAAAATATATCCTTCTTAGTCACTGAAAGCCTCTGAAAATTTTTACAGATGTTCACACCAGGCTGATTGGAAGAATTACTAAAAACAAAGAGTGTTTTGCCCAAACATCTAGTCAGATTTTTCTGAATTCTTCCTCAGCAGCATGTCACCTTGATGTCATTCTCACCACTGCCATCACACACCCTATAAGTGTATTTCATACACTGGAATATAAAATTAGATTTCCCTGAAATTTCTGGCTGTCCATTGCTTTCACTGTGGTTTTCTGAAGTGAGATGCTCATTTTCCTGACTGTCATCTGAAGAGACCATTTAAATTGCTGAAAATGCATTGTCATAGTACTCAAGCCCATTTTAATTTGGGTGCTTCTGTAATGGAATTCTCAGCAGGTGAAATGCAAATCTCTGTTAAAAGGTAATTTTCCAATTTTTAGAGAATTTATCAGTCCTTTGAAGCCCCATGCATATTGGAATTGTTTCGGACACTTCCCAAAATTTGAGCACATTCTAGAGGGATTTTCATTGGGAGGGATTTTTGTTAGGTTACCGGAGAAATGAGTGATGAAACAGAAGCTGGCTCCTGGTGAATAAAATCCACAAAAAGCCAACAGCAACCAAAACCTCCCCCATTAAGCCCCCAAATACAAAGTTTCAGCAAGAATTCTCTTGAAGAGAAGAAACAGAAATTATTACTAACCTTTCCCTTAGGGCTATAGTGCGTATCCTTAACTTGCATTGCATTTGGTTATTGAAAATCATTTATGTGTTCACACAATCAGACATCAGGGCTGCTGTGTAGGAACTAACATAGGAAGGGCTTCTATCACTAGGAGGAAAATAACTCATATTTAGAACCATCCAGTCCTTCAGACAAAAGAACTTTCCTTGTTTACCCATTATGTAACATTCAGAGACTGCAAAATATTCTATTCTATCTTGTGAAGAAACACCTGAAAGGACACAGTTTTACTGAGGTGATTTCAGTCTGAACTGGAAATACCAGTTCATTTGGACTTCTCTGTTAACTAAAAGGTCTTCAAGTAAAAGAAAATAATTGGTAATCTTCTAACCATCAAGCTAGTACCAATACACTGACTTAAATATAATTAAAGCCTGTGCCAACAGCTGTGTTTGCAAAGTTGCTGAAGATACAAAATACTTTTTTTTTTTTTAAAGAAGAATGCTTACATCATCAGCGTTTGGGCCAAAACACTCTGAGTTCAGGATTACTTCAAGCTGCAGGGGTTTTTTTCCATTATAAAAACAGTGTTGATTACAGTACTCAGCTCACACATAACCTCTTATTCTGAATCATTCTGGTCCTTCCTCACATTTTGACACCTCAATCAATAGTTGTGACTCTGGTTTGTAGTCGTCTTTGGTTTCACAAGGTTAAACACTGAATTTCTTGATTTCACTCCCTAAATCTCAGCATTTCCTTTCCACTTCCTTTTATCCAATGCCTTCAGCCTTCCAAGACACCACGTCCAATTGCCTTCCCTCACTTCAGAGACTTCATCATTGTTGGTTGCTTAGTATCTTGGCTGCTTTCAGCCCTCAAAACTCAATTCCCATCTGTTCTTCCAGTCATTGGACTTACTCTTTTTGCTATTTCAGCTTTTATAATCTTCTGGATTTCTTAGACATATTACTTCAATTTATGTAAACTATTTCTACCCCTGATCTCTGTCCTTGCTTCATTCCTGTCCCCAGGGCATCTGACATTGTCACTAAAGCCTTATACTCTTGCTTAATCTCTCCATTTCATTTATTTTTCGCATGCTCCCAGCTCTCATTCCAAATTGAAAATACAGCTTTTTGCTGTAGCATTTCAGAACTGCACTTCTTTATTTCTTACATCTTTGCAAAGGGGGCATCTGTATCTGTATTATTTATATGCAGAAGACATTTTGGTCATGCACGTTGTTGTGTCTACATAAAAACCGCATTGTTCTCTGCCTCCGCACCACCTCTGAGGGTTCCAGGATTCTGTGTGGCAAAAAAGCACAAATGAATTTTTTTTAGAGGATCATATTTTCCACTGACAGCTCGTTCTGAGCTGAAGTGAGTGCACACAACAGTGACATTTCTAGCTGTGAATCCAAACAAAATTTTTTGTGTAGTAAAAGCCAACCTAACATTAGTATTCAAAGGGCTGCTGCTATATCCACTTCCTTTGGTTAATCAGCCCAGCCACATCTACCTCTAAAACCTGCCATTCAGCTCCAGACTTGTGGTTTCTTTGGATTTGGCATAACCTACATGGCTGCAAAACTCTGAGCACCAGCCTTCACTAGTCTGGAGTTGTCATTAAAACCTACCTAATATATCCTACAGACAGGAAGCTGAGGGTTCTGTGAAAAGTAGATACGTTCTCAGAGAGATCCTGCCACCAGACAGTGCCTTGGAGGAGCCTGGACTGCTTCCTAATGTTGTTCTCCCATTTGCACCAGTGGGCAGAGAATGAAGTGCATTAGTAGAGGAAGATATAAAGTGTATTCCTTGATGAAAAAGGATGAACTCCCTCATGTGAGTTGTAGTTTTCTTCATTGACTGGTTTTGCCCAGAACAGAGCAATAAACAGAACTCATTAATTGTAACATTAATGAAATCCATGAAGTTTGGGATCAGACATTATCTGTTCAGTCATCAGAATCCCTGAGTCCAATGCAAATATTTTGCAGAAGAACAGAGACAGGGATTACGATATTGTCATGGAGTTCACGACTTCTTTCCAAGACCTTCCTGCTAGGCTCCACTCATGCTTCCATCTCACCTCCTGCACTCTCAAACTGCCCTTTCTTTGCCCATGAAATGAGAGCTGCACCAAAGACAGGATTTATGTGCATTTCACAAGAGAAGAGCAGACAGCTCAGCATGGCCCACAAGCTGCAGGTTTGCCATGAATTCATCATCAGAGAGAAACTGGTGGCTTTAGCTGGCATTGGTATGGAAACAAACTGAGGAGAAGAACCAGTAGGCCATTTAGTTTGGCAAAAGGTGCCAAACCATCTATAGGTGTTCTCGATAACTTTCACCCAAAGTTAAATTTTCAGCTATTTTCCCCACTAACACACAACCCAATTTTGGTCCCAATCATACTTGTAATGAGCACATGCACACCTGCTTCATTTTCTCAGTTGGCTTCCTAGCTAATACCTGCACAGTGGGGGAAAACCATGGCCTTTATTGGCACAAATCAAAATACTTTATTTAATTAGTAAACTGTGTGAAATAGCATCCAGTTTTCCAAAGATACTGTAATTCCTGTCAACATTTCTAGAATCAGTTTATTTTTCCTGACAAATAACTCCTGTGAACAAGGAGTCACATTTCTCTTTTGCTTGATTAGTATAAAATATGTAGACCATGTAAATATGTAAACCATGTAGAGCAAAATCTCTTTATCACAGTTCCACCAGCACAAGCTGATCAGGAGCTTACTGTAAAGAATGAATCCATTTAGGATTTCTAGGGGAAGCTAGCTTTCTGTGATGGCTCATATCAAATACAGCAGATACAAATATTCTGCAGTCCTGTTTTACTGCAGCTGGTGGTCACTTTCTCTTTTATGTCATGGCAACAATTCCCTCAGTCTTCGTCTTTTTCATAATTTTTTACTTTTTGCCCATACAGAGTGTTCCTGAAAACAGATGTCTGAAAGCAAACCCGTAGAAATTTCAGTCACTACAAATCTTAGAAATTGATTTAGCTTCTTAAACAAATGTATTACAAATATGTTTGAAATAGAAACTTGAGGGGTTAAATAAAATCTAAAAGTAGCAGGCATTTTACCTTACCTTGTGAAAGGTAGCTTCCCCACCCTCCCCACAGCTCTAGAACTTTCCTGATGGTAAAACAAATGCAAATCCTGAATGGAATAGATCTTTAACCTTCTTTGAAAACCCTAAACATGCTATGCCCTAATTTTGGTTGTGTATGTTCCCCGTTTCCCTTTCACTCCTCTTCCTAAATTAAAGCTGGGCATTGGGACATCAGATCAGATAGATATCAGAAAAAGGTTTTCCACCCCCAGGATGGTTGGACACTGGAACAGGTTCCCCACGGAAGCAGCAAGCCTGACAGAGCTCAAGAAGCATTTGAACAATGTTCTCAGGCACAGGGTATGACTCTTGGGGATGGTGCTGTGCAGGGCCAGGATTTGGACTCAATAATCCTGATGAGTCCCCTCTAACTCAGCACATTCCATAATTCTGTAACCTCCTCCTCTAATACCAAATCTATGCACTTCCAAGAAATTGATACTTCCTTTTTTTGCTTTTAAAGAACGGTTTGTATCATCATTATTTTAATGAGACTCTTTCTGATGATTACAGAGGATTTTTCTATCATCAAGGCCTATGACTGGTCTTGGAATTCAATATACACTTAAAAAAGAAATTCCAGCTTCCTGAATCACTAGAATGTCTCAAGATGCTAAGATTCAAAACGCAGAGGTGATAAATAAATTCTTCTAATTGCAGTAAGATCAGAATGTGGGATTTGTTAATCAGAACTTGTTAATCATTCTCACCATAATCCCATTTTAAAATGCACTAAATTTAATACTAGGATTATACATCATGATCAAAGCTTGTTCTGGGGTGATAATGGGACACAGACAGACTGCCTAGGTGTAATGAGGCTGAGGCAGGAATAACAACGTCCCTATTCATACACCCAGACCCTGCAGCATCCGAGCCATCTGCTGCTGAAACTGCAGATCTGGACTGAAGAATGCCAGACTGTTTCCCTCCTCTGTTATTCAGACAGCACTCCCCTTCTGACATAACTTACAGGCACTAGGTCTATGCTCATTGATTCTGTTAGAATCCCAGAACAACTTTTTACTGTCAAAAGGCACTTTGCAAGCTCAGAATAACATGCACTGGTAGAATCCTAGCCCTTAAAAGAATATGCCCAACTTGATGAAAATGTAAAAGGAATTCCTTTGTTACCACAAAAGGGATCTGAATCTAGAGTTTTAGTTATAAAGAAATGGCATGGTAGAAGAGAATAGCAGCACAGTTTCTGTAGCACAGAGCAAGTGAAATGAAGCTCAGTAAATTGCTCCTGTGAGTGGTTTCGATGACTTCAGTCAGTTACTGGTGTAAGAAAATTTTGCACAGTTTGGCTCACAGTTCCAACAAAAATTAATTTGGTTTAGAAGTGATCAGCAACACTTCTGAAACCTCCTGAATGGTCTGGGCTTGAGCCCCAAGAAGCACAAATGACAATGGCCAACTTCTCAAAATGTCACAAAGTTGCTTAACAACTGTCTATATGGACATTAGTATTGCAGAACATTACAAAACCTGTGCTAGATGAAAAAAGGCTCCTTGTGCAAAGATCAAAATTTTACCAACTATTAAAGCTGATGGAATAAACAACATAGAAATTGAGTTTTCCCCGTAGAAAACAACAGCCTCCTTAGTAGCTACTGAAAGTCACTCACAGTCACTCACTGGCTAAACAGGTTTAATTCCTCTGAATATTTTTACTCTCTGCTAAGAGCAGCAATTCTTCTGCATTCGGTGGACTTTGTTTCAGAATTGATTTTGCTGTCTTTAATAATGAAAAAAACAAATGTTTGCATAAGGTGGGACTGGACTGTGAACAACCCAGCCTTGTGAAAGTTGTCCCTACTCATTCCAAGGGATTTGAAATAGATGATCTTCAAGGTTCCTTGCATCTAAAACCAGTCTATGATTCTACATGCTCAAGAACTATGTTGACCAGAGTATGTAAAACACAATTTTTTCTACATTACTTATACATCTTTATATTTACCTGTCCAGTCTGTACTATTGAATTTTGAGAATTTTTGCTGGAGGTTGCTACAAAAAATAAGAATTAGTCTGATAAAAAAATTCAAGTAAATAGAAATTTCTGAAGGACTTTTTCATTTTTGTTTAAATGGAGGCAGGTATACCTGAAATATGCACAAAGTAGTTCCATTAAAATCAGCCCAGGCATTCCACTTATTAAGGCCACACTACAGCTCCACAAAATGATCTCTCACTAACAGCAGTAAAAAGTTCTCCTTGTCTGGTGTACTTCTGATGGCAAAAACATGGCAGAAGAAATTCTGCTGCTTCTTGTTCAAAACATCCTTTTTACACAAAACAAACAAACCCCAAAGAAAGAAAGTTAGGTCCAGCATGAAGTGAAAAAGAGGGTGTTGCCAGGGAGGGGCACTTCACACAAGCCTTATCACTGGCACACATTAGAATACACCCCATTCCCACTCTTTATGTGGACTGGAGTCCCCAAATCAGACAGCACAGATGTCCTACTCTGCCACACGTCCATACTGTGCTTGGGCACACACAGGAGGGAACAGAAAGCCATGGTCAATTATTTGAACACTATTAAAACATGATTCTAAAGTGGTATCTGACAGCAAGACTCGGTGCTTTGAAATGTGCTGGTTGGAAACTCCCTGCCAATGGATTGATGTCTTTCTATCAAAAGTGCTGTCAACAAAAAGCATCCAGGTTGTGTGCAGCACCATTGCATCCAGCCGTCCAGCCTGGCTCAATGCTCACTAGC
Organism: Taeniopygia guttata; assembly: GCF_048771995.1. Classification (NCBI taxonomy): domain Eukaryota; kingdom Metazoa; phylum Chordata; class Aves; order Passeriformes; family Estrildidae; genus Taeniopygia; species Taeniopygia guttata. The sequence goes on from NC_133028.1 coordinate 57,425,245, forward strand.
AGGAAGGCTTGTGAGACAGAAAGGTATTGCATGTGTTGGTCTGTGTGCCTATTGGATGCTCTGCTTCTTGGCAAGGACTGCTGAAGAACAGAGCAGTCCTACAGAGTTTTGACAATTCACTGCAAAGTGCTTGCACATTCTTGTTTGAGGTGGTGCAAAGTGAATGGCCTGGCAGGTGTGGCTGCACCTACTCTCTGTCTAAATAAAGACACATATTGTTAATAACACCCTTTCTCACCCTGGATCATATTTCCCCTTTTCTGGTTTCTTTTATAAGTTAAACGTCTACAGGCAGGAAAACATGCTGGCTGCTCCTGGGTGTGTTTCTAGCATATACAGAGGAGGAATGGAAAACAATTGGATACAAATAACATTTTAAAGGCCTGAAGGATGACTTTGTATAAGAAAGATTTTAATGGTTAAAGACATCTAAGTTTTTACAGCCTGACTTTAATAATATTGAACAATTTTCTCCTGTTTTTTCTACTGTTTATGAGACAGAGGTTAATGCAGCTTGTGGTGAACCTTAGGATAAGCAAATCATTTGCTTTGACCAAGATGGCTAATGTGTATAAATCCAGGGATGTACATAAGTAATACCATTGACTATGTAAAATACTGACCATGCTTTTTAGCCAGAGACATCCTTTTCCCTTCAAACTCATGTTTAACACTCTAAGTGCAGACACCAACTTTAAAAATTTTGTAGAAACTGTAAAAATTGCCACTATTACCCCAGAAAGTACAGTAAGCTTTCCATTTTTACCCTCCAGTTATTAAAAGCAGAGGAGCTTTCTCATTTTTAAAGTGCTAAACTTTAGATCAATGGAGAATAAGTTACACTGTTAGTTTGGAAGACAAAACAGTTGTGCCAGAGGTTTTGTAATATGAATGACAGGGGAAAGGGAAAGAATGGTCCACTGGTCTCATAATAAAAAGATGAAAAGGAGAATGAGCAACTCTATAAGATTTTTTAAAGGGAGGGAGAAGAGATCTTGAGCAGTGTAACTAATGTCTTCAGCATGTTGTACTGATCAAGTCTGCACTGCTTGGAAAGGCAGTAAACTTGAAAAGGTTTGAATGCAAAGTGAGGAAGATCACCCACATTAGCCCTGTGTTTATATTTTTGCTAAGGCACCCACTCCTAGTGCTGCTGGCTGCAGTGTATAGGGCTTTACAACTTTTTGCAAGTTACCCAGAAATGAAACAAGCTGCTGTACAAACACAACTACCTAGCTGTGGTAGTTGTTGGAAACTGGAAATTCAGAGCTTGAAGGGACCTGCAGAGAGTATCCAATGCAACTTTTCACACCGTGATGGTAATAAGGGTAATTTTGGTAACCTGTTTTGAAAAGTAATCCCCAGTTAGCAAGGCTCCAACACCACTTTGAGTAGTGTGCCTTTCTCTTCTTGTACTCAAAAAGACTCATCTCTAAATGATATAAAATTCATTTCCTTCAAATCAAGGCAATTCCTACTCATCTTTCCTATAGTGGAAAATAAGTGTGAATAAACTAAAAACGTGCTTACCTTTCAACAGAGTGTAAGGACAATCAAATCACAGGGAGGATTTGCTGCTGCTCTGACTTCCACACCCTCAGCTTCTGCTCATCAGGGCTTTCCTGATTTCCACAGAGCTGTCCCTTTTCATTTATTTCCAGTCTCATTTCCAAATCAGAGCCACAACATGTGTCTCTCAAGTTTTGCAATACCATCTCCCCTGTTTCCCAGAAAGCTGGGAAAGCTGCCCTCTCCTCCATGGCTCCATCGTTCCCAGGAGCTGCTCCCCTGCTTGGCAGGCAGGGAACTGCAGGGCTGTGGGCCAAAAAACCCCAATTTGTGAGCACCTGTGTCTGCCCAGGTGCTGCTCAGGCTTCTTGACACAAGTAATTTGAAGCCCACAGGTAGTTTAGCTCCTAAGTACTCAGCATCTACTCCTCTTGGACTGGCCACCAAAAGTAGAGGAAAATTTTTTCAGCAATCACAAACCTCTTCAATAGTACAATAACCAACATGGACACCAAATAACAAATACTAAATATTATTTCAAGCACACAAGTTCTGTAAAAGCTCAGGAAAAAAAATACAACCACTCTGAAAGTGTTTTCAAAAGAAAAGTTGTTCACAAAGAGGCTTGGAAACATCAATTAAAAAGCACTGTAAACATTGTTTATATGAATTATTCCTCACAAATATTTGTTATTCTTATTTCCTCTGTATTCAACTACTGCTGTTTATTGCCCAGGACACTCTTGATCTAATAGCTAAAAAAGCATTTAAGCACTTACAAAATTTCTATGAAATGAAATAAAAACAGATGATGCACATTAAAAAAAACACCATACAGGAAGCAGATTTAGCCAAACTTTCCCACTCTAAGAATATTGCAACACATAAAATTCATAAAATTGTCTCATTCTTAAACTCAGAGTAAATGAACAGAAATGAAAAGGATATTGTTATCTATGAAGCTGATGGAAAAAGGGATGAGCTTCCAAATATTCCTTCACATTTTATTTCACAGAAGTAATCTGAAAATCTCTTGAATTTCATGAAGAAATTGCCTTTATTTGTAGAAAATGTCAGCTGGCACCTGAATTTGAAAGCTGACATAGAGTTCTTCACTGTTACTGGGTAAACTGATACTAGTTTGAGAATGTTCACATAAAATCAGAATCTGTGCCTTCCTGTCGATTTACAGCTCTCAGGGTAGCTTCATTGCTGTGGGGCTTACACACTGCATGCTTTCAAATATATTTATCTGTGAAGATAAATACAAGCTAAGGACATACTACTGGTCTTGCACTCCAGGGCAGGAGCTCAGTCTCAGGAATAAGGGTCACTTGCCAAAGCTCACACAGGAATATTCTGATGGAGCCAGCTCAGACAAACCCCTTGCCTCTCTGCTCCTCTTGCCTGTACTAAGTTACGGCAGGGCAGCCCTTTGGACCTCAGATTTCCCAGCTCCTGCTCAGCCAGGGCGCCACAGCACTCCCTGGCTGCTGAAGGCACCTGTCACATACTAGTGCTACTCAGTCAGGGGAAAAAACAGTGCAAGAATGACTCTTGATTATTATCAAATTGATTTGAAATTTAAGAATCAGTTAAGCCCAAACCCCTGAATTTTATTGGATGACACTGTCATGCTTCCACTACTTCTTCCACTGAGTAGCACAATGAACAAACAAAGGTTTGCAGTGGTCATCTTTGAATAATCCCTGACTAGGAGTGGGTGGGTGTATCAACTGTGTAATTTAAAATAAACTGTAAATTATAACAATATCTAGACTAGCAAATAAAACAATGCCTAGGAAACTCCCAGGCATTGGAATAGCACTGTTTATGCTGGTAAACTAGTTGTGGCCCAAGCCAGATTTTGGAAGCTAAAACCTTCCAGGAGCCATTTCCAATAGGAAATTCACAGGTATACAAGCATAAACAGTGACCATTCCAGCTAATCTCAACAGTGGTCATGTTCCTGTGCAGGTTTAATTTATTAGAAAATAGTCTAAGTGTGGCATTTTCCCTAAGAAGGACATTTATAACTTCAGGAATGTAACTTTTCAGATACAGCTCTTCTGAGAGTGCTGTTCAACTATCTACCATCGAGAGGGCTTTCCTTCCCTCTCAGAGGGTGATGCAGCAGCTCTCCTGTTGTCACTGCACTGCTCTCTCAAAGGGCCACTCCTGCTGGCTCTCGGGCACCGAAAGGCTCCGTAAGGACACTCCAGCCTCACTGTAGGGGAGAGGATTGAGCTCAATAGAACCTTCCTGTGAAAGAAACACAAATGCATTATCATCACTGCAGCATGGCCATGAGCCACACAAATGGAAAACCAGCAATGTCAATATAATACTAGTTCTCCTCATGTTTTTCCTTATTATTAAAGTGTTTCAGTAACAGAATATTTTTGTGTATCTGTTTCTATAGTGTTAACGTATTTATTCTTATTAAAAGTTACCTGGTATTTTAGTTTTTACCAATATTAACTCATCACAAATAAGACTGTCTGAGATAAGTTATTATAGCAAAAATGATAAGTAGTTATAGGATCTAAAATAATTCAGACAGATAAAATTCACTTGAACACTTCAATTATCATTGCTGATGCAGGACCTTCTATGAAGAAAACCTGCAAACCAGAAACCATTTCTACAAAAATGTGAGTAGATCCTACCCAGGAAGGGAGGTCAGCTGAGATAAATTAAATTTTGATTATAAGCTGTCTAATTTTAAGAATGCCATCCAGTGGTGACAAAAAATCCCCTCCCAGTGGAAAAACAACTACAGTGCAAATGAACATCAGAAATGTGAGTGGCAAGTGGAAAGCTGAAATTTCATGTTTTATAATATATACATATTATGCACACAGTAACAAATACCCCCCAAAAAAAATTGGACTTACTTGTGATTTTTTCCATGCATACCAAAATATAGTGACTATAAGAATACAAAGCAACACAAGGGCAATGCTGACTCCTGCCACTAGAAGAGCAAAAAGAAGACATGACTCTAAGACATTAAGACAAGGCAAAAATTAATACCTACATTTGTGGTGGGTAATTATGCAGCATAAATTAGTTACATGTGGCACTAAAATATAAGTCTTGATTTTTCCTACAAACAAAAATCTCATTCAGATCTGGGTTTATACAGAAATAAGCCAATCATGTCACAAATCATTACAGTACTTCTTTTTTTTTTTTTTGGCAGTGCAAATATGTGCTATAATTAATCTCCAGGGTTGTTTTTTGGGTTTTTTTGTGAGCAACAGTTACTGCTGATCACAAAATTAATATTTGTGTTACAGATTTTATTAAAAGAAAAAGGCCCAAACTAATAGTAATAAGAAAGCAAATTACTATGGTTTATTCTGGTTGAGGGATACTGTCATTACTCAAATCCCAGAGAAATACCATTACTTGCAATTAACGAGTGTCTTCAAGACTTTTATATGAAAACGGAGTTTTTAAGGCTAATGACAAGTCCATACATAGCTTTTGTATTCTATAACCAACTGCAGTAAAAGAAGTTAAAAATTCAAAACTTAGGTAAAGAAAAAATTATTTAAGCCAAAGTACAATATGTTGAAGTTGTCAACTTACCTACTAAAGTTGGCAGACTTCTTTCTGCTAAAAGGGAAATAATAAAAATTAGAAACTTGAAAAAAATGCACAGCCACATGTAATGAAACTAAAGCTGGCTTTCCTACTTCAGTTTAAGAAGCAGAGAGACTACAGGAGGAGGAAATAGGGAGGGCAGGTGAAATCCCTGGCACTTCAGCTACTAACACTACCCCAGCAGCTGCTGTGGAGACCACCACCACCACCCCCTAAAGCCACACAAAAGTAGGATAAAAGAAAACACTTGTGTTCTGAGCCTGAGCTAGGAGGTGTCAAGCAGCCTGTAGCTGTGGTGTTAAGAGCAGAGGTGGGCTTGAGAAAGCCCGGGGGAACCAGAGGCAGGTGCTGCACAGAGAGGTCTCACAGAAAAAATTGAGACACTTCACAGGTCTGGGGACATTTTCTGCTGTTACCTTCCTCATTAGTGTTCTTTTCCACTGATCATGGAAAATGACTGATATTTTATATTAAATGATACATTCCCTGCCCCTTTACAGATGATTATTTAGGCTGTGCTATTTGAGATGTCAGAAATATTCTTTGTGCTTCAGCTTCCACCTCTGCAGAAACAGAAACCTGTTTAAATCAGTCACAGGGTTATATTGCTGCTAAATTGGTTTGTGCTCGAAATTCTTCTAAGGACAGTCAGTGGCTGGAAAACAGCAGCACAAAAGGGGAACAATGTATTCCCAAGACTCAGATGTGCACACCTGAGGGAAGATCTGACTCAGGATTTGAAGGAAGCAACAATTTAAAAAACAGACCCGGAGCATAATCATCCCATGGTGGAAGGGCTGATGGAGGACTTGGTGTATCAAGTTCCTTTAAAGGTGGAATATCAGTTGTCTCTTCACCCTCAGCATTACAAAGATATCCTAAAATTAAAAACATTTCAATAGATTATTAAATAATTAAATAAATTATTGCTGGAGTATGCCATATCCTTTACTAGTAAGGTTGTTTGATAATTACAGTTATAAGATTCAAATGCTCATAACTTGGACAATCTTGCTTGCTGTTTTACATTTGGAACATTTGCCTCCATCCCTTTACTTTGTGTAAACATTTAAGTTGAAATTGTTAAGATATTTGTCAAAAAAAGTTTGGAAAAACTCCCCTCACTGCCATTTACTCAGCATAAAAAAAAAAAAAAATCAAATATTCTTTTCAGCTACTATGTCCTTGCTCTGGAGTAAGAAAATGAAATCCATAAGAGAACAGTAGCAGAGCCTTTACTAGATTTGGGCACTTTGTGAAAATTACCAAGCCCCTTTTCATTTGCTTTGATGGCAGTTGATAGGATATAGCAGCTCAGCTCACCTGGGATGCTTATTGATATAGTCATCCTCATTCTCACTTTTCCTCTTTTCCTATATGCTTCTCAAATGGGAAGCAACCACACTGATGGAGATGCTGACACTCATTTGCTTGCATTAATTAACAAATATAATTAACATCCCTTCTTTCATATTATTCTGCCCTTCAATTGCAAATTAATGAAAAAGAATTGGGGAGGGATGAAAGATACTTTTCCTGAACTTTTTGTTAATGACAGGAAGAGAGGAAAACTATACCCTTTTATAAGTTATTGGAGCATTAAGGAGATGCTTTTTACAGCCACAGTTGTGACATAAAAAACAAACCAAAACAAAACCTCTCCTACTGAAGCAGAAGTTCCAGGAGATTCCACATAGACTCTGAAACATCACAGTGGGGCAAAACTCTGCCCTGTGAGATTCTTGGGCACACAAGTTAAAAAAAAAAAAAAAAAAATCAGCATCATCAAACATCTTATTTAATTTTGGTCTCCCTTGAGATTTGCTATTACAAAGTCCTTGCTAGAATGATAGCATCCCCTCCAGACATAACATCCATCCACAGCTTCTCTTGAAGAGAGCAGACACGGGCACCCAACAGTACTTCTGGGATGATGCTGCCTCTCTCTGAGAACGTGCAGCACTTGTTAGCAATGCATTGAAGTTACTCCAGGGTTCAGAGAGAAACTTTCTTTGTCACTCTGAAGCTTTCCTTGCACTCTGCCAAGAAGAGCACAGCTCAGCAGAGAGGGATGATATATGTATTTCCATGGACTCCTTAGAAGAGGGAAGGCAGAAATTCTCAGCCAGGCTTGTTTCAGAACACGTGTGCCCTCATGATAAGAAGGTCCATTAGCCAACCCCCTCCACCTCTTTTCACCTTCTTAAATTCTCCCTCTATTGCTGCCTTTAGAGGAGTAGAGAATAAAGTGCCTTATGTCTTCCCAACAGATGGAGCTATTCTTTTTCTTTTTCACAAGGAAACAGTGTTCTGGTGGAAATTTATGAAACTGATAATATTAGTCACAAATTCTAAAAGACAAACATAAACCCCTTTCATTACTGTCTAGTATTATACTAAAATTATGTAAGGTCTCTCTAATACAACATTCAGTCACAAATTCTGAGTATCAAACATAAATGTTTTCATTAGACAGAACTGATACAAGGGGTCCTGACTAGTGTAAATGGTGCAGTTGGGAAATTCATGAAACTTGCAGAGGGAGATCCCAGCCATTCTCACTTCTACTCAGAAAATTTAAAAAGTCTTTGTGGAGCAGGTGGGAAAACCGGATGCTTATTGTTAAAAGGCCTGAAAGAATGAATTTTTTTTCTTTCCTTGCAGCATCACTGAGATACTGCCACTGTACCTGTAACCAGTGCAGACAAGTAAAAAGGGATGAGTTGTTGATGTTGTAATTTCTCTAGTTTTATTGTTGAATGTTAGAATATGGATCATAACTGATAGTAACATTTATTTTTGTCATTCATTAATGAGTCTAAGATTACTAATGTTGCAACAAGTCTTACCTTTTATACTGGCACATGTGTATTTCTGTACCTACAGCAGATTTCTTTAAAATATAACTTAAATTATTCTTGAGGTTCTATTATTAGGATTGCCACAGATATTTGAATGGCAAAATAACTGTATGCTTTTAAGCATTAATTTACTGATAGAGATATAACTAATCATTCATGTGGTACAATATAATAATGCACAGACAAAACACTTTCAATTATTATACTAATAGATCTATCCATATGAAGGAACATTAAGAATGTACTTAAGAATATTTTCAAAAAGTAATTGCAAGTATTGAAGAATAAGTATTAGCTGAGGAAAAAATATAAAGAAATGTTCACTCACCTGTAAGCAACAGAACGAACACAAGTATTGTCTTAAACATCTTCATTTTTTCTTTTTGTGTCTGCAAGAGGGCAAAAGCACCAGGGAAAAATCCCTGGGTCACTGTCCCCACAGCAAAGAAGTGCCACCAAAAGCCACAGACCTCAAAAGTCTGCCCCTGCTGTGCTTATCATTCTGCTGTGCTGCTTATTGGCTGAGTCAGACTGGCTCCTGAAACAGCTGTTGCAAGGGCTGAGATGCCAAATGGGCTCTGTGACTCCAGCAGTTTTGGATCTGCTGAAACAAATTTTCACACTTCACCAAGTGTGCAGTGAGCACAGAAATTACGAGACCAACAGGTGAGTCTTATTCACATGTACGACAAGTTCTGAATTGCCCATTTCCTAAAACACCCCAGTTTCGATAAGAATATTCTTGTACGTCACACCTGCAAAGAGACTGTGTAGATCTCAAAGCTCTTGGTAAGTATGGAAAATGCATCCAGATGGAAAAGCTGGACCCATGGAAGTGAAATGCCCACAAAAGCCACACATTTTCTTTGGCACTGATCACAGATCATGACATATTCACAAATATTTAGTACACCATAAAATTAGGTATTCAAAGCAAAAGCGGTGCAAACCTGTAAAGTGTAATGACTATTCACATACCTAGATATTTAGGATCATTTAAAGAAACAATCCTTCCATAGCTGCTTCCCAAGTCCATCTCAAAACTGATAATGCTCTAGATGGGTTGACAAAGATATGAACTTCATCAGAGGGTATGCCATAGAATATGTCGAATTAACTGCTGATAATTTGAATTTAAAATAAGTAAATTTGTCAAGAAAAAGGAAATTTCTTGGCAAAATTTCATCCTGCTGTCAAAATGTCACCCTCTTTCTCTGCTGAGATGATTTCTTTTGAGATATTCAGCGGTACAACAGGGAGTACTTGTGTCTCCCTGGACCCATGAAAAGATACCAGATGGACTTTCAGGAGTGACAAGCAAACAGGAAGAACAAGTATTCGGGCAAATATCTCCATTCCACAGGACAGCATAATGCTTGCAGCCATGTGTCATTAACAGCTTTTTTTCAGTGCACACCCTTATCTTTTATTCATAACATTTATCAGGCTACAGCAGACTTTTGCAGTGAGAAATGCTGGTACAATGTTTTCTGTCTTCCAAGTCCATTGCTAACCAACATAAGAAATCACTTTAATTATGCATCCTTTTTCTTTCAAGGGCTTTCTCCCAAAGACTGCTTGTGTAACAGACATTTTCATCTCAGACTTTGTTTGAAGACTATCTCCAGTAACAAGTATGTTTTTTCTCTGCCTTCTTACAAATATTTTCACTGGAGTAAGAAATTAGTATCATCATGAATCCTCTGTGTACACAGAAAAAGAATTCATGGGAGAGACAACTATGAAGAGCCCATATTCTCAATGGAATACTCTGGAATTCCCTGCCCTGGTTGCCATATTTTACAAAGTGCCAAAGCAGCAATAGATGCACTGTACAACAAACAACAGTGATTTATAAAGAAAAGTGGAAGTAGAAGAGAAAATTTAGAAAGACACCTATAAACAGGATTGCTGAAACTGCAAAATTCCGGATTTTGTCAGCCCGGTTCTCCCCAGGGAAGGTGTCCAAATATCTGGAACCCTTTTACAATCTCTCTCAACGCCATATTCTCATTTACAGGCCTATTCTTGTCCTCACACATCCAAATAGAGGCACCGCAGGGTTCCCGAAGTGACAGCAAATATACTAAAAATACTTGATAATTTTTTTTAGCCCCTCTGAAATTTGTTGTTCCTTTTCCACCACTGGCATCTGGGAAAGTTGGGTGTTCCCTTCCTTTTAGGAGTGGGATGTGATAGTCACATGCACTAATTTTCATGCCTACACTATTGTATATGGTGGGGAGCTGTGGTATGAACAGAGAACTATGACAGATTAATTAATCATTAATAATAATCATTACATTAAAACTCTATTATGTTTCATTATCTCCTTGCAAGATAGATTCTATTTACTAATGAAGTAGTAAGTGACATATCTTCTAAGCCAAAAGGTCTTTGTAACAAGATATTTACTCTAAGGTGAATCAAAATCATTTCCCCTGCAGATTCAGTCATACACTGTAGCCTACCATTGGTTTTTTGGTCCTCGTACATATATAAATGCACACCCACATTTACAGTTCTTTTTCTAGGCAAGGAGGTGCTCCAGGAATATCCCTGCTGAATCTTCCTTGGGAAATCAGGGCTTGTCCCTCTGAGGAACGAGCTGCCAGGATCCCTCTCTGGCAGGTTTTCCCAGCCCTAGCTGCCTTTTGTGCACTGCTCTTGTTACACAAAGCCATCACCCACAACTGAGATAACTGAATGGGGCAGATTTCTTGAATCTCCGTGGTTAATGAGCAATGTGGTTGTAACATGTGGAAGAAATTTTGTCTAGTCTGATCTGCAGCCACTCACTGGTAGGTTCTCTCTCTGAAATTTATGCAGCACCTAGCAGATATAGGAAGTGGAGGTAAGTAGTTCATTCCTCTCCCTGCTTACCTTGGCAGAACTACTGACACCACACAAGAAGTTTCAGTATTGTGGACAGCAAGCAATCACTGCTCTCTCACACCTTATATTTGAAGACTTTCAAAATTAATCTTATTATCTTTGCCTTTTGAATTAAAAGTAACACGTTGGCCTTTTATGTTAACTCATTGTCACAGCAGTCTGTATGGGATGTTGTTTAATTTGAAGAAACTGTCATCTTTGTACTGGGAGCTGCAGACTTGTATAACACAAAATTCCTGTCTCAAGCAGATTTAGTTTAGTTTAGATCTCTCCTGCTTTTCCTACTTGCCAAAACTATGGATTACCCCTAATGCCTACAGGAGCAAAGGAGATTGAGCTGCACATTGAACTGAATTATCTCAAAGTTACTGCACAAAATGATCCCATTTATTGAGGAATGACCTTTCACATGCCTGGTGAAAATCTTACCCCTAAACCAGGTGAAAGTTTGCCCTCTGTATAAACAACTCTCATTTTTGTGCTTCCATGTTTGTGTTACAGTGGCAAAGTCCTTCCTTCACAGACTGCAGGTAGTAGTTTGCCTTCAGCACCACATACAACTTGCTGAAGTGAGAGACTGTCAGCTATTTATTTTTTCCCATATGAGCATTTCACTCAAGAACTATAAAATGCTTCATCCTCTCTATGTTTTGTAAAAGAGAATAACATTGTGCCCCCTGTGTTTTAGTTCTCTTGATCTATTGACCACACATTTTAAGGACAGGCTGACAGCTTGCATGTCAGTTATTTTCAGATATCTGTCAAATTCTGAAATCCCAGGAAAATAAATGAAGTGCAGGATTATAAATACATGTGAAATCAGAGCTGTCATCACTCTCAAGGATTTTCCATTGTGCCTGCTGCACTGTTTTTAAGCTAAGATTTCCCAGATGTTTAGTAGAAATGTTTAGAGAATAAAGCATTTCATTTTTCTGATGGGTGCAATATTCTTAAATTTAACCTATTCACAATTGGAGAGTTGTACTTTTTTTTTTTTTTTCCTCCAATTGTATCAGTGGGATAGAATAATAAAACCAAAGTTTAGCAAGTTTACAAAGTTCCTGATGGCCTGAAAGCTGTTGTTTCTGATTATGGTGTACCCTTCTTATTCAGATGAATAAAATATGACAGACCCCCTGAAAGGATTCTGCTTATGTGTGCTTACCCCAGTGCTCAGAGACCAGTACTGGGTCTGTATTGCTCTGAGCCATAGAGGAGGAGAGCAGGAATTATATCCTGATTTAAACTACAAATTTTAATAAAGATTAAAAATTTACAGCAGGAAATCTTATCTGAAAGGTTTATCTTACCTTGCTAATAGATATAACTGAATACCTCCAAATTTCTGGTCAAGTAGGAGGATAGTTATACATTTTAATGGAAGTCAATATCATTTGAACATACTTAGAAACAGTTTTTATGCTTGTTAAAAATGTTGACTGATCCATTTTCTATGCCACCTAAAGTTGCTCTTTTTAACTTGATTTTTTTCTTTTGTCAAACTGCACTTGAAAGAAAATTGGATCCCAGATGAAAACATATAAAGGTTCTAGAACTAGTAGATCTTACATTCATAATGAGTCATCTTATGATTTTTACTCTCTTTCTAGCTCAGACTACGATGATTCAGCCACAAAAACAATCTTAAAGGCAGGGAAGGCCTCCTCTGAATCCTCTGAAGGGGCTGCTGTTGTCAGAAAGGACCTCAGAGCCTGTAGGTGCTTGATCAGTGATGCCTCCAGCACAGCAGTGCTTTGGCTTTCTTTTAAACACCAGCAGGACACTTTTACTATCTAAGTACTAATGCTGCTTGTGTTCCTCAGGCAGTGTGTGCAGAACTTTGGGTCACTACCACCTCACAGATCCTGGCCAGAGGACAGCTGCTGGACAGCCAATGTGATAACAGGGTAAAATTGTTTACCTTAATTCTGCTGATGTTTTAATTAAGATGTCAGTTGTTTCCCATACCTTTATTAAAATACAAAAAGTCTCCCCATTCTGAAGCTTTCTGTACTTTGTATGCAGTCAGCTACTGCAATTTACTGACTTGTTAAGTTCTAATATAAGCTGCAGAAATCTTAAAAGGTTGCAGCTAGGTGGCTTGTGCTCACTGCCCGCAGCATCAAATGACATCAGGAATGAAGTCATGTAATTAATTGGCTTTTCCACCCAACACACAGATTTTAAAATTGCACTCACATCTCTCTATGTGTAAGAAGAGTTTTCACGGTTTATGTTACAGGGAAGACCAGCTTTTGTACACACCTCCTCTCCTTCCCATTCCCACACTCTCTTCTGTCTCTTACACATCCATACACATGCTTTTACTCAAGAGTTGTTCAATAACTACAAGGCTGAATTCTTTGACCCTAGGCCATTAGCCCTCTCAGGACAGACCCAATAAACAACTGAAACAGCAAAGAGCTTTAGGCATTTGATGTCTGGAGGAAACATCAGAAGTCTGCAGAAGACGTCCATGCAGTGATGAGTGAGATGAAGGCAGGTCAGAGAGGCAACCTATGGAGCCTGCAGGCTGAGCTGTGTGCTACCACATCACAGCAAAGGTTTGTTCTGCAGCAGCAATGGCACTACAATGCTGAGCTCCCTGTGACACAGACTCCTGGCACAAAGCTGCAGGATAATGCCTTCATTCATCCAAGACTTTCAATTTAGAATCCATCATAGCATCCTTTTGTTTTACAACATAATCAGAGAAGAGAGCAACTGCCCATCTCTCATGTAAGAGATTACATTTCAGAGCAACTAGAGATACAATTCCTTCATCAATATGATGTTGAGGAATATAAATCCCAGGGATTCCTTTGTTTGGGGTCCCTCCTTGGAGGTGCCAGCTTGAGCTGTTATTTTGTTGTTGCACCATGATTAAATTGCTTTAAGGACCAGATGTCTGAGACTCTGGGGTTGGTGAGGGAACCAGTCTATGTGAGTCTGGGGAGTGTAGCTACAAAGAGGCCTTGGTCTGAGCTAAGGCTGTGCAAGCCTGACTGCCAGAGTGGCTCAACTTCCCACTCCCAATGTCCTTTACCACTAACTGGGAGACTACTGGGAGTCTTTTAAAACTCATTTACAGCATATCAAAATACTTAGGAGTGGTGGGCAGGATGTGAGAGCAAAACTCCTCAGAGGAAGTTTAAGGGACATTAGAAAAAGGTTCTTCCCCAAGAGGGTGTTTGGGCACTGGAACAGGCTCCCCAGGGAAGTGGTCACAGCACCGAGCCTGGCAGAGTTCAAGAAGCATTTGGACAGTGCTCTCAGGCACATAGTGTGACTCTTGGTGTGCAGGGCCAGGACTTGGTGGTCCCTTCCAACTCAGCATATTCTGTGGTTCTGTGATTCCTGCTGTTGATTAGGGGACAGTCTTGGAAGGAGAGGTCTGAGATTCCAGCCTTGCTGTACATAATTTCTGTGCTTTATCTTGTTTCTATTAAAATATATATCTGCAAAGTATTAATGCATACATTCTGTTATTAGATCCTTCATACACAATTTTCTAGCACTTCTCTCTAGTGTGTTCTCTCAGAGCACAGTTTCATCTACTTCTGTTAACACTGTTAAACATGAGCAGGCTGCTATTTGCACATCACTGAGTTAACATTAGCCAAAGAAAGTTTCTCATTACCTTAAGTCTGAGCCAGAGGCAGAGATGGACACCATGGAAGTCAGATCTGCCAAAGCACTTTGTCCAAGAAACATGGAATGCCTGGACTTTTGTCCATTCCAGCTATGGAAGCCCATCGCTTCCATAGCTGACAGGACAGCAGTGAAGTTCAGAGCTGCTTGTCTGTTCAGTTTCCATTCAACAATATTTTTGTGAAGGAAATACCCAAGATCTATTTTCCTAAATTTATGCCTTTCCATAGAAAACAGCCTGGTCTCATGTCAGAGTGTGCTACATTAAAAGAAATATCATAATAACTAAAAAATCAAAAGCTGAACTCTTGTGGTCTTTGAGTGGGTACTGAGGCATCCCATTTTCTCAGCTGAATTCCAGTTAGTTGATAACACTGTTACCTATTTAGGCCTCATGCTTGAAGGTCATCTGCCCAGTAGTATGTGCTGGCTGAAGAACATTTCCAATGTAGGTTTGGTTCCTTTTCACAGAAGAAAAGACAAATGCCTGAAACAGACGGTCCAAATATGAATAATCTTGCACAATATCCATTTTTACAATAAGAAGATTTCTAGTCTTATAATTGCATAAATATTTTGCTTCCCCTAATACACTAAGTTTATATATTATCATTTTGCACTTAAAATACTGTGAATTGAAAGCCCAGGTCAGAATTTTTGACACTGAAAAAAAGGTTGCTGCTTTAATACCCTTTCTCTCAAAGCAGTGCTCTGGAGAAACTCTGAATACCTGTTCTTGTCTTTGGGCACTAGAGGTCACCAGTGGAACAGACAGGAGGAAAGAGATTGTTTTGGTGTTTTAATTTTTTTTTTTAATAGTCCCCAGTAGTACTGAGGCCTCAGTCCCTCTCCTGAGACTTTCATTTAAGCTGTTACTGGAAGTCCTTTGGCAAGTCGAATTTTGGAAGAGTGAGATAAAACTATTTCTTTCAAGCAAGTTATGTCTCAGATGTATAGCTGTGTATCTATTTGAAAGGGATGGGTGTTTCTTGAAATTATGATTTATGCATCCCTCTGATACTTGAGAGTTCCTTGGCTGATACCTGCTGTATTTGAGCTCTGAGTAATGTTGTTGAGACAGAACCACAGAACACCCAGCAGAAACACATGTTGTTTCAAACGAAATAGCATGGCCCATTTCAAGGAAGAAACAGTACTCCTTTACTGGTTCCATGTGTGGCGTGTGAGGGGTTCACTGAAGCAGAACGTTCAAGAACATCAGTTGCATTTTTTGACCACACCATCTTTTAATACATTCAGGGCATTCCATTTCTATGAGTGACACTCATGACCAAAAAATCCCCGAAGTCCTCTTGCATGTGAAGAGGGTTGGAAATGCTTAGAACTCTATGCTTGAGCACAGCCATTCCTTTATAGAAAATACATCCTGATTTTAACCTCTAAAAGACAAAAATTTGCTTAAAATGTTTCTATCAGATCAGTAGCTAAATTTAACAACCAAGTTTATATACTCTATCAGTTATTTATATAATGCACAATACTAATATAATCCTAAATAAGAAGCAGGGTTTTTTAGTATTAATCATTTAATAAAAGTGTTGTATTGGTACAGTGCAATAAGCATATAATGTGTAATAAACGTACTGCTGCAGTTATGGAAACTGATTATAATCAAACAATTCTGCCAACAGAAAGACTTCTTGGTTCATTGAAAGTTATTACTGTGTCAAATATCAATTCAAGGATTGTTTTGTCAAAGGATTTCAAAATATTTTGGATATTAAACCTATCACAGATAGTAATTTTGGTGAAAAGTCTATTGGAACTCTATAAATCCTAAAACCTAAAGTAAGTAGCAATAACACACAGTTTTTTTGCATGCTTGCTTTCTTCACCCAAGTTTCATTTGGTTTTGAATTCCATTTACTTTGAGGTGCAGCACATAAAGAAGTCTTGAACCATGCAAAGTTTAAAATTATGCAGGCAGGAGGAATCTTTGCCTTGAAAGAAATAAAAATAACTAGACGCTATATGATACATATTGTCACTACTTTGTTTAAAACAGCATATTGATGTACTCAAAACACTTCAGATCTGCGTGTTATTTATGATGTTGTAAACATACAGAAAAGCATGAAGGTCACATTTTCCACTGCATCCAAGGAGAGAAATTTTAAATTACAGCTACTGGAAATCTGGTTTATGAGCTGTGTGAAAGGTGCAATTAAATGCAGTGTTATAAACGTTGGCCTATAATACCCTGCATGTAGCAACTCCTAGATAGTGCTAAAGAAAAGAAAAATCAAACTAGATGGAGACTTCTGGCTACATTCTGATTTTTCTACATTCTTCTGGAAGGAATGTGAGAGCATATGTGAGTCTAGCCCACATCTTATAGATTCTTGTATGAGCAAGACACAAACCCAGAAAACTGCAATATATAAGTTAATGCACTACTTATGATCAAAGGTAAGCAGGGAAGACAGCTCAGCTCAGCAGGGAGGAGTATGAAGGGGTTTTGTGAAGCTTTGTGAGTCAGGCATCAGATCTGGGACACAGAACTTTGTGGAGGGTCTTTGCTTATGAGCTCCTGCAGCTTCTGCTCATGGGATTTTTTTCCCTTCTCTCCTCCTCCCCCTTCTCTCAGGAGCCCACAGCAAATGCGAGCTGAGTGTCAGCAGAGCATGAGGTGGCACACCTCCAGTACTGCCATGCCTGTGCCCAGCAAGGTATCCCTCACACACACAGGAAGAACAAAGCACTAGCAATAGCTGAGAACTGGCCTTGCATGGGGAATTCACTGTGGGCAATGGATTTTGGCTTCTTTTGTGCAACCCATCTGTGCAACACGGCATCAATACATGTCAGATTTACTGCTCACAGGATTTACCCAGTAACTCTGAACTGGACTTACCTAAACAAAAGGGTTTTTTTCCACTTAGTGCACTCATGAAAAGGCTGGTACCAGTGAAGAAATTTAGATACTGGATTATGAGATACAGCTCTGCAGAGATGTAGCTTTCACCTGGCTCAGTTCTCAGCTGCTTGTGCCTTCTATTTGGGGAAGTGTGTGTTCTACAGACACAAATGCTGGTGCTGGCACGAGACAACAAACACAGGAAGGGACAGGTGGGACCAACCCTTTTGGCAAAAATCTGAACTAGCTTGACTGAAAAGTCAATCACTGAACTGCAGCGTGTATTTTATGAATATTCACATAAAAGACAGAAGCTGACATGAGAGTGGGCCTTCAATTTCCCCATTAATGTAAAACATCCAGAGGTGCTGATATTCAGGGTATGCTGCTAAGCTCATCTCATGCCTTTGTGGATGTGGGTAGTAGCACATGAGATTAGCTTTGTAGCTGGGTTTGAAGAATCAATGAATTTTTCTTGCTGATGTCTGGGAAGCTTATGACATTTTTACTGTAATAATTTATTACAGTTTTCATATTTGGTGGATATATGTAGGTCCTGGAAAAGCTCTCCTGTATTTACATAAATCTACTATAAACAAGTCTCATTTACCTTTATCCACCCATCACAGAGTTCTGTAACTAAAGGAAATAAATATTGCAACTGGCAAATATAATATTTTATCCCTCTGGTCCCTTCCCATTTTCTTTCATCATCTTCCAAAATTATGTTTCTATTTCAATTATTCAGTTGTTTTGTTGTTTTGCACTTTGATTTTCGCCCCTAAAAATGTCTTTGTGGTGAGAAAGCTCTGCTCAGCTGGAGAACAGCATTCTCTAGATTATATGTTAAGGTTGGTGAACCCAACAGATAGGCCAAATGCATCAGTCTCCTGATCCTCTTCTCTAAGGAGTTGAAACCCTCATTAGTTTGACAAGATCAATGTGTTTCTCAAGTCCTTACAGCCTTGCTCTACCCGCTTCGGGGTGACCTTGCAGGACAAGGTAGTTCACTTGGGCATTTGGCAGTCTCTCTATAGCTGCAAGTGTCTTCCCTCACCCAGGCCTGGGTCCATGCTCAATGAGAAGAGGCTGCACCCATTGCCACGCTGGCTCACAGGAACCTGGCTGCTCGTGTTTCTCAAGATCTCTGGCTTTCTGCATAACTCAGGCTAAATCCTGGCACAAATAAATTGCTTAATCTTGAGATCTGAGCACACAGCGGTGTCAGCGAGGTGGCACAGGTGGTTCAGAATTCCCTGTGTGCTTTGTTCTTGAACCTCAGCGTGCAAGTCCAAAGCTGTCAGGGTTTTCCACCAGGCCTGTGCCATACCAGGAGTGAAGTTAACCATCACGGTTACCTTTGCTGTCAGAGCCCCTGAAGTCCAGGCAGGAATGCAAGCTCAGGCTGGTAGCCAGCTACCCTGGGACTGTGGAGCTGCTGGACTTCAACAGAAATCAACTTGCAACACACAGACTATGTTGGTGGGGGAAGGGACAGCACTCTATCTATGGCCACCCACTGCCTAGGAAGTCTGGCAACAGGGATGTTATTCTTGTTCCATTGGCAATCGTGGGACTTTTGCTAGACTTGATCCTAAATTAATGCATTTTTCTGACCCAGAGTCCTTTTATGTGGTTCGGTATGGAAAAGTGCCATGGTATTTGTCACAAAAAGTCCTCGCTGGCTAAACTGTTTTTAGGATTGTTGATGGTTTATAAATTAGAATTATTAGTCAAACATTGCTCTGTGTGTGCAAACTCCTACAGACTGGGCTATAGGGCCAGCATGGAACCACCTTTCTAACTATGGCAAGTTGTTTTGACAGAAGGGAGAAGTAGTCAGAGCAAAACCAGAAGGGTATGTAAGCAATTTCCCCCTGAACTGCACTCTAACATATCATAGTCATTGTGTTGTCCACAGAACATTTACAAATCTCCAATAAACTTCTTACATCTCAAGGCTTTGGCAAGTTCCATTTAAATGTGCCATATCTCTGTGGCAAATGCCTTGTGTTTTCTCTCAGTGTTAAATAGAACAGGGACACATTAGCAATTTAAAGGTTAAAGAGGTAACTGGTCTCTTTAATCAAAGCACAAGTCCTTCAGTAGTGCTTCAGCCTGTCCTTCCCAGGCATTCAGGATGCCTACCCTAGAGGTGAGCTCAAAGCAGCATTTAGAGGTGGAGAGCCCTTCAAGGGTGCATGGCCATAAATCCCGAGTAAGGAAAGTTCTGTTGCTGACAATAGGCTGAAATTACCAGAAAATGAAAGCTGGCAGGTACTTATGTACATCCATGTGTTGCTGTGCTAACCTGACTCAGATGTCACAGATTCCCTCACTCCCTTGGTATTCCAAATTCCTTCTTCATCCAATTAGCATGAGTAAAATGACATAAAAATATATATAGTGCTAAATTCTGTGACAGATGTAGATCTGAGTCTTCAACTGCAGAACATTCAAAACAGCAAAAATGGCTCAAATAATACCAACCCTGTATTTTTTTGTCATTCCACACCTGGTTGAGCTTCAGAGCCCCGTTGTCCACTCTCTGAATGCAGGTTCTTAGAGAAGAATGTTTCTGGGGAAATGCAGAATGGATGAATAATGTAAACCCCATATGGATTAATTTTTTTAAGAATTGGGAATTTTTAGCCAGTGTTCCTCTCTACCTCCAAAATTCAAAGTTTAAAACACAGAATGGGAAATATCATCAAATGTGAAAGAAAATGACCACATTAGCTGCTCTTGATATGCTGAAATTAGGCCACTTGCAGTTGAATGATGTTTCAACTGGAACATGTATCTTTTGTACTAGTGCCACGTGAAAAATCTGTCCCAGTAGCTTTGGTAACTATTTTTGCATCAGACTGGTTCTGATAAACTTTTTGTTTTGTTTTGTTTGTTTTGTTTGTTTTTGGAATTT
The DNA here is from genome assembly GCF_048771995.1 of Taeniopygia guttata. NCBI lineage: Eukaryota > Metazoa > Chordata > Aves > Passeriformes > Estrildidae > Taeniopygia > Taeniopygia guttata. Next base: position 57,445,574 of record NC_133028.1, read on the forward strand.
TTGTTTGTTTGATTGTTTTTTTGTCTTATCCACATAAACAGAAATTTTTAAGCTTTGGGAGAATGACTTCCTTGACCCATAGTTTTTATAGTGATAGAATCCAAATTCTGTACATTCTGCTCTTTTCCTAGGAATGCTAATTACAAAATTAATACAAGATGCAAAACAACAGACAAATCTAAAGATCAAATGGGGGGGGGGGGGAAGAAACTAAAACCAAACTCCTGTTTACACTAACACTGAGTGTAACACCACAGAGAGCTATACTTGCCATCCCCCAAACTAAATTTTATTTAAAAACCAGCTAAATATATTTGCTTTGATATGTCTTTCAGCCAAAGGACTTCACTCTTTTCTTTTACATGGCAACCTGAAATATGTTGTTTGTTTTGTGTTTGGCAAAAGATATTAGAAAGATTAGAAATGTTTATGTTATTCACAGTCACATTAGAATGAGAGTGTGTGACAGCTGCTAACTGCCTGGAATTTATGCAAAAGTTCTCCATTTAGCTTTCTATATATATATGTAGGTGTGTGTGTATTTAAAAAAAAAAAAAAAACCTATACAAAGTTAGCTTACAATTCTTCTGGAGTATTTGCTACAGCAGCTGATAGAAACAAGGCTAAAAGGCAACTTGAACAACTGCTAAATCTTTAGTGGCAACTCTTCCTTGCCAAAATTTGTTGGGCAACTTCTCACATAGAGTATGGTGCTAAAGCAATGACTTGAACCTTCTCCTTGTTATATAGCCAGAGCCCCACACCACTTTTAATTCTTTTCACCTCTCAGGAGAGAAAGGATGGTCAGAACTGTGTTACCTCTCTAAAAGATGCACATATGTCTGAGTGGAGACCTGTCTTCCTTGGATTTCTGGGCAATGGCAGTGTGAAAAGAAGGAAACACAGTCTCTCTCTACTCATACTCTATATTTTTTCATCTAGCACTATCAAAAGGCAAGATACAATGCACACCTAAGAGAATTAATTTCATGTGAGGGCAGACAGTGATGTGTTCAGCTTCTCAGATATAACCCCCACCCTCAGAAGTATCATCTGCAACAGAGCCACTTTATATCTTCTAATTAACATTCTTGTTTCCTTGCTACCAAACATTCTAAAGGACACATCTGTGCAGACTAGAATAAAACCTAACGAGAGGGGACAAAAATGTGTGCAGTTGAGCCTGTGTGCTCTACATGTGCAGAGTACAATATGCACAGAGTACCAACCTACCACACATTCTACCATGCAAGTGAACGTGTTTTAACCTTGTTTGCAGCTACAACTTAACTGAAGCTAAGAAGCCTCTCATTTGCATCTTTCAGAGGTACACATTGTCAAGAATGTGTGATTTCCAAAGTGGTAACAATGTGCAAACTAAAGACATTTGCAGTCACAAAGTATTATTTTGAATTTTTTTTAAAGTGATCACAAAAAAAAGAAAAACCTAAATTGCTGAAAAATGCAAACTCACGGACTTCAGAGTTTGGACCATAAGACACACTGCCAAAAACTTAAAGCCTATAAAGTGATCAGGGCTGAACTTGAGCTGTTCATTTGGTTGAAATATTGCCCTGCTTTGTTTGGTATTTGTTGGTTGTTTTTTTGTTACTTTCACAGTTTTGTTCAGCTCAGTCAGTCAGTCCAAGTTAAGACTGTGTTTCTCTGCAGTATGGATACAGCTCAAGTGTCAAAAGTTGTGGTGATTCATATACCCACATTTTTCCAAGTCTGGCAAAGCCTATATGATCTTTATTTTCTTTCTTTTTGTCAACCTCTCTCCTCTCTTCACTTAGAACATGCTCTAACCCACAAGTTAGATCCTTAAAAAGGGAGTTCCATGACTGGACAGAGGCACGCAGGGTCTAAAATACAAAAATTCCTAAATTTGATATTAGCTGCAGTGGCTTACAAGCCACTGCCTCACTCCTGGTTTAATACTGTTTACAAGAAAAGGAAAGGAATGTCAGCATATGTTATGGAAAGAATGAGTGACCCTGGTGGAATGGGTACCAGAGATCCTGTACATTGCTCACTGGCAAGACATCTGTTTTCAACTATGGGGCTTTTATTTGAGAACTGATGAATAAAGGCTCCTGATATCTAAGCACCACTGCTAACTCTGGCGACAGAATTTCTCTGCATGTCACCTCTTATCACTCTGCACTTATGATGTTGCCCAAGCCAGTCTGTTTGCAAACTACACTGTATATTCAGGATATGCAAATGTTTGATTGACTTCTAACTTGGAGTTGCCACTACCACATTTCAGTCATCCATGGCTAGGCCATCATTTAAACACCAAAGTTAGTGTGCAACATATAAGTAGCATTACATCTCTGAAAGAAGTTAGCCTGTAGAAGTTTCTTCTCTGTGTTACTAAAAACTTTTCTTCACAAATACTTAAAAGTCTGAAATAAACCTGCATATTGCCACTGAAGTGGAAACATCATCATCAAAACACAGAAAAATCAGTTAAATACCTGTGGAAACGACATTCAGATAGATGTAATGCAGCCAAATGCAAATAAGCTCCAAGAGCCAGATTTTTAAAACAATAATTCAATGTAATTGGGAGGGAGGAGATGTTTATGGTCGTCTTATCCCAAAGGCCACCACATACAATATTCTCACTGACTTTAATAGTTATAGGAGGTGCAGATTTATGGTTGGGTATAAGGATGTTTCAGTCTTCACCTCTTCACCTCTTATTAGCACTTGTCTTCTGCTTCCTTGCCATAGTTTAAGCAGTCCCAGATGCTGTGTAGTTCCAAAGCTCCCCTCTAGCTCCCATAAAACAAGAAAAATAGGATCTTATGGAGTACATTGTGAGTGGTAGAGATGGGGCAGGAGGGCAAAGGGGAAGTATTCTCTGTAGAATATGGATGGTTTCAACTCACTATTAGTTAGAGTTAAACCCAGTATTGACCTGAATATTATGGACATTTTCAAGCTTAATGCTTTTACTAGTATAAGTACATTCAGCAAATCTCAATCCATTTGACTTAATTTCTTAGTAAGAAAACTTAGCAGTTAGGGGTTAATGCATGTTAATCAGAAATGTGGAAAAAACCCCAAATCTATATAAATTTATAACAAGTATACATTTTTTCACTGCCTTCATGAGTGAATCTGCTTAAGCATTTCAAAACTGTAGTAATTTTGCCAGTTATAATTTCAGTGATGAGGCTAAATGAAACTATGCAATTTTTATTTAGAATAAAGGAACTGAAGCTAATGCTGTTTTATTTGAATAAGAATGTATGGAACTGACTTAATCCTAATACTGCTATTTAAAAATAACACTTACATTGGTTTAAATCTGGAAGAGGTTCCTACAAAATGTCTTGGGCTGTAGGGTAATGTGGAGAAATGGATATAATTATCTCTGGAAAGGAATATATTCTTCTCAGAGTATTACAAGTCCTGAAGTTTATGAATGATACTTTCTACAGAGCTGTGGCAAACAGGAATTTTCACATACCCATGTTCTAGCTGGAATTAAGAAAGATGGTTTAGTCACTTTGGCTCTTCCTACCTCTGCCAGAAGGTCAAGATTCATATAAAGATACACAACTGCCTCTCCAGTATTCTTTTTCTTAGTAGCCAAATGCCTCTCCCTTTTCTGGCAATTGCACTCAGACCTTGTTATTGTGTAGTCAAAGATAGTGCCTGTAATATTGCCATTAAAGTGGCATGCAGGGGGCAATTTAGCAGCGATACACATATGCATCAAATGCCACTGGCACTCAGTTTTGAAACTCTCTCAGTTTTTTTCTAAGCCGTTCCCTACATCAATAAATAAAACCCACAACAACAAAAAGAAATACCTTCTCGTTATTAGACTGCCAGAGAACTTAAAATCTAGTTGATATCTGGTTCCAATTTGTCTTTGTGGAAGGGAAGCCAAAGCCTTGCTATTCCTCCTCCCTGCAGAATGCAGCCAAAATGTAGCCTAACCTGGGTGCACCCACCCACACTCACCCATGTGCGCATTCTGGTCATGGCTCAAGTTAATAAATTTGATTAGCTTGTACAGTACTCCAAGCCAGCAGCCCACAAAGCAGGTTCAACCAATACCTTTGCTCCACTCACTGCTCTCAGCAGACCACCAAGGCTCTAGTTTGTATTTTTAAACCTGGGTTAAATTGTGGCATAACCACAAACCATTGTATGCGATTAACAGTGGGGTTCCAATGACTGACTGACAAACAAAATCTTAGCACACTGAGCCTGCTTCTCCCAGTAGTAAACACATGTTATTAATGAAATGATTCCAGCAGGCTACACAATTGGAAGCGTTTTTTCTTGATTGACAGATTATGCTTTTCTCAACAGGCAAAATAAAGAGGGCACGAAGAGTACACTTGTATTTTTTATTTTGTGAAGTAAAGACATAAAACTATTGCAATAGTCTCTCCATTCAGTCATAGCCCAATGGGACATTTCGGACATTTCTCTGGCCAGCCACTGTGTGATGCATTACCTTGATACACAAGCTCTTTTTCTATGAACAGAAGGGATTGAAATTTTAAAAACTGCTGCACTCCAACTTTTATTGCTCCCTTTCCATTGTGGACATACACCTCTGTCATCACTGGCATAGCTTAACAGGAGAACAGATGATCAGGAGACAAAAGGAACATGTCAACATGCATGTGGCATGAGATCATGACACCATCCCTCAAAACCTCAGACTGGTACGGTTTAATCACCAGCTGCTGGAAACAAGGCTCACTAAGCTAGACTGGGTATTAAGCAGCAGGGTGGAACAGATGGGCTTACTCATTCCTAGGCACTGCAAGTTCATACTCTCCAGAAGAAACAGCAAAGGCCAAAAAACAGGATTGGAAGCATTACACAATTTCACCGCGCCTTTTTTGTTTCCACAAGGAGCGGATGAAACACATATCCAACACATCTTCCATGAAACAATTCATACCAAGATTGTCATCACAACTGTCACGGCCTCTAAATTTGACCTAGAATACTTAGGCATGGGATTTAGTTACGCATTCAGTAGCTGTGTTCTTCAGGCTATGAAGCAGCGCTCCCTACTTCTGTCTCTCCCTGGACAGTTCATATATGCTGCTATGGTGTCATTTGCCAGGCTGGAGGGCAGAAGGAGGAAGCAGGGGGTTCTGTCAGTGCTGCTGCCAAAATAGAAAAATGCAAGCTTTTAGCCTCACTTTGACTAAATGGCCCCAAGTTATGGGCAATTCACCCACCTGTATTATCATTACACCTAACAATGCCATTATAGCCAGTAAACAGTAACACACACAAGTTACTTTCATGGCTAACTTGCTCCTGCGCTCAAAAATGTTTGTCTTATACAGCGCATCATGGCAGTCTCCACAGCAAAAGTGCTATCATTATACCACATGCTTGGCCTTGAGTGCTGCAAAGAGAGGATGAGATGAAATACTTGACTTTCAGAGAAGGTTCTTCTTGGGGAGCAGCAAAAAAGCAGTATTTTATACAGAGCACATTCAACATGCCACTATCATCCCTTTCTCATGCCTTTTTTCATATCAAATAAACTAAAAGGAAAGATTAATATTAATATTGCTATTTTGAGGTTATTCCAAGCAATTGTTGCATCACCTACATGTGAATGGCAATTTTGTTGGAGTAAACAGTCAGTATCCATGGAATTCACTGTTTCATTTCAAAGAAACAAGCTGTGAATGCTGAAAGGAGATTTCTTCCATACAAAAGGTCAGAGTTCATGTTAGAGCAATCTGTCACAGTTGAGTCAGTGATATTTCCATGCTGCCCTGTTCCCCCTGTATGTGGTATACAGCATGCTGAACTGGGTTTGCTTGGTCACTTTTTATAATTTATTATAAAATTATAATTTTATAATAATTTATAAAATTCTGAGATGTGAGATCTCCTCTGAGAGACAGATCTCACATCTCAGAATTTTGCAGCTTTCTTGGGCAGAAGTGTAAATTTATGGGTGGGAGGGAATAGAAAGCTAGAAAAGGAAGAATTGGAGAGAATGAAACAGCGCTGGTGCAGTCAGGCAGGATTGTGTGTCAGGCTGTGATGCTGCCTTCTAAAGGATGGTGTGGGTTTCCTCCAAACAACTAATGCAGATTTTCCTGGATGTCTCCTGCAGTCTGATATCTACTGCATGTCTGTGCACCCACTCTTGTCCTTATCCTTTTCTATTCATGGGGGAATAAAATGCTGCTTCCTCTGCAGAAGTGACCCAAACTAGAAAGCCAGTTGTTACTGCTCCTTTTTGTGGCTAGGTAAAAGCCATAGGCTTAAACTAGATATTCTTTTTAGATGCTGCTCCTGAGGATCATTCTTCCCAAGTAGAGAAAAATTTTTCTTGAAGTAGAACTCCAAGGAAGGAGCTAAATTGCTTTTGCCTGCTTAGGTAGTGTTGCATTATCTTCTGGTTCCCTCATTAACAACAGAGTGGCAAACAAGACTCCCCCACCTTCCACAGAGAAGAGGAGAAATAGCAGGAACAATATAAAATAATTCAGCTATAAATTGCTTTAAAAACTAGACTTAAGCAAGGATTTCATTCAAAGCACTTTTGAATCACTCACAGCATGCAATATTTCAAAATAAGGTGACACCCTCTCATTAAACCTTAGAAATTAATAAGTAACCTTAAACTTGTTGAAAATACTTTCAATGGGATCAGTGACTTAAATGAACACGTATAAATGCTGATACTAATTTGCATTATTATACAATAAGAATCATGCTAAAGGTAATCTGACATATTGCTAACCAGGGATTTCTGCTTCTCAAGAACCAAGGAGTGGGAGAATATGAAGTCTGGGTTTTATTGCTCCAGCTTGCCTGGCTATGATGAGGCCTTGGCTCTCCTGCCATAAAGCACAGGCACATCCTGTTGTCAATTAGACTCACCAGTATTCCGGGGCAGCAGCATTGGGCCCCTGGGATGTTGTATAGTTTGCTTTGCTATGTAAACACCATGAAGTAATCCAGGCAGTGAAGGACACAGATGAACAGGCAATTTGCAGCATACTAAGCAAAAGAATGAAAGGTCTGTGAGTGAGAGTCAGAGAATAAATAGTAACGACATCCCTGGGATATAATATTCACTGGTCTGGAGTCATTAAAAATATATACAAAAGGAAGTTAAGGGACTTATTAAAATAAAATACATCTGTGTTTTGCTTCTGTGGATGAACTGAGAGAAGGACATACTGTAGGAGAAAAATTTTGTTTCAGTTATTCACTTTGATTTTAGCACATATCAAATATAGCTTCAAGGTGGAATTTTTTTCATTTAACACTTATGCTGGGATGTTTTATATGGGATTTGAATCAAGTTGTAAAACCAAACATTCATTCTGTACCTGTTTATTTATCTCTTTTGAGAAAGAGATAAATAAAATGAGATAAATGTAAAAAATGCAAATAAAAAGAGGTAAATGTAAAAAAGTGTCCTTAGACACATTTTAATTGGAGCAACTTAGGTTCCCTTTGTTTCAAAAGGCAGTTCCACATTGTCCTTGAAAAATCTATTTAATACCAGCATAAACTTGTACAAAAATGAGACTGAAACAGATGTGCTCCCAAGTCTTTCTTCCTCTCTTTTTGGACACACAGAAATGAGATATTCAGGATGTTTAAAATATATCAGACTTCACTGATCAAAGAAAATACATAAATCCATGTTTATTAACAATGTTTGTGTTTAAATAAAGCTAACCACAGCACACCAACATAAAAATATTCTCCTTAGTCCCTTGGTGCTCTTTGTTTATGGCATTCAGCATAGAGAGCTCCTTCCCACCCTCCCATTTATAAATAGTGCTTCACTGATGGTAGTCTTTTATTATCAGTTTAACAACAGCATGTCATTCTGTCTTTGAAATTTCTAGATAACACTGTGGAAAAATTGCATGGTTTACTGTTTTGAACAAGGGCTTGAGAACCAGCATTCCTGGTTTCTATTCCTCTCTCTGTCAGCAATTTGCTGTGTGACTGTGGCCAAGTTACTCATCTTTTCTCCTCTTTGTTCTGCTGCATCTGTCATCTTCCAGATCCTTCATCCATCCTAATTTTGAATAGGTGCAAGCAGTTTTGTCTCACAACTTAGAATAGAAACTACTGAAGGGCAAGAGAATAGAAACAACTGAAGGTAAGGGATAAAAAAGTCAATCTCTGTCCCAAAGGATTTTGCTTGTAGTTTGTTTGCTTTGTAGTGAAAAGGCTAGAGATTTCAGAGGAAATAAAACCCAGTCAGCAATGTGACCAGCCCAATGCACTGTTCAGTATACCCAGGAAGGAGCAGCTGAGCATTCATGGAAAAAAACCCAAAAACTGTGGGAAGAGGGTATGTGGAGATGCATGGCAAAGAAAAAAATTCAGGAAAAAAAAAAAAAAAAAAAAAGAGAGGAAAATGTTAAAACCAAAAAAGATAAAGTAGAATTATCTGGTCAAAAGCTCAAGCACATCTTCCATGCCAGACCATGTTGACTGACCAGCCACAACTGGATAATCCTGGGCAGCTGGTTATTGACTTCCTTGGCTATGGCAGGAAGCATCACAGCAGGAGCCAGCAGGGCCAGCCTGGACATCCCTCTCACAGACAGTATTAATATTGCTTGTTAGGAATTATCATCAGTGTCTAAGTTTTCTCTCTCCCCTCCTCATTCCCTCCTACGGGAATGAAAATGTCAGCTCCTCATTTGAGAGAGCCAAGGCAAATGCAGTTGGCACAGAGCAAGCACCTTTCAAGGCTTTCTGTAGTCTTTTAGTAGGGAAACTTCTGAGGCCTCAATAAGCAATAACATTGGAAAATTACTAAAATCTCCTCTTGTGCTAGAAACTCCCATATTTTATATAGAAATAAGAGTATAGGCTGCTAGAAAAGACTGAAAGGCAGGTCACTGTTCTAGAGACAGTAAGTTAATGGGGAGGTAAAACACACACAGATTCAAACTTAACATTTTATTTTAGTTCACACAATGACAGAATAAAAATAGATTGGTTTATGACAGTGTAAGCAATGGATCTGTCAAGCTGAATTTAAACTTAGCTCCACAACAGAATTATATCCTATCAAGTGGCATGACATGTAATATTTCATTTCCTGGCTCACTACCACACTGTCTGTGAGAAAATATAAAACCAGTATCATTGCAGCCTCTATTTTTCATATTTTATGAAACTGTGTGGTATTAATTAATCAGACAGGAAGGCAGAATTCTTATATTAATTTTTTTTCCATTTTGAGTCTAATTAAAACAAGCTGAGCACAAAAATTCTAAGAAATTAGCATGATCACTAATTGTAAACAACGAAATGGGAAATATACTTACCCAAAAATTTCAACTGATTCATTTTTAATATTAGTTTATTTTTTCCCTGAAAGAATTATGGAAAGCAGATTTCCCCCCCCCATATAATTCATGTTCTATTCATAAAATTGAAAAATTCAGATTTTTTTATCATCTCCATTTACTATTTGCACTGGAAAATAAGTCTCAGAACATGACAGTTAGTTTATAGTCAGATAAATTACTGCATTACTTCAAAGCTAGCCAAAACTCCACCTTCCTGTGCCAGCACTAGACAGCCCTTGGGATTTCCAGAAAGAAGTCATGATAGCAAAATGTCATGAATTCCATATTTTTCACGAATGTATGCATAAATTTATATTCCTCAGCTGGTGACTTCTGATACGATAATTGTTCATATTGTTAAACTCTTTAAATAGGTGATTTAAATCATACAACCACAGAATCATAGAAAGGCTTGGGTTTAAAGGAAACTTAAAGATCCTCCAGTTCCAACCTCCCTGCCATGGGCAGGGGCACCTTTCACTAGACCAGGATGCTCAGAGACCCATCCAGCCTGGTTTTGAGCACTTCCATGCATGGGACACCCACAGCTCCCCTGAAAGAACCATCCTGATCCATAAGGTATATTGGAACAGAAAATAAGCATGACATTCTCAGTTCTGAAGATGACCAATGTCAGGTCTGCAGTGATTATGTAGTTTACTGTATTATAGCAATGTTCAAAATTAAAAGTTTCCATCAAGAAACATATTTCTAAGATATAAAATGGCAAACCTCATCTGCTGAGGAAGACCCATGTTTGTGACACTTGAGCTGAGTAAAAGCACAGAAGCAGAGAAACACAGCACCTGAGAAATTTTTTCATTAATTTTTTTTCTACTAGCACAGGAAATCTAATCTAATCTAAGATGATGACAAGTCTATCAGCCAGTTAATTTTAGATGTCCAGTAAACAACAGTGGTCATAAGCAGGGGAGGATGGATTTCTATAGAAAAACCATTATACCTATTTTAATTTCTATTAAAATTGGCTTTGGGCACAAAATTCTTGACAAACCAGAGATTTGCTTGGTCGTAGACACAGAGAAGTGCTATTTATCCCAGTCTTGTGCTACTGCTCTCCTACACTCCTTCCCATCTCAAACTCTTCCTAAATAAGCACACCAGCTCCCTGCTAAGGACATTTCACATGACAAGCTCCCCACTAAATAACATCTCAGCCTTTCTTTCAACTCTTTCTCAGATGACCCAGTGATTAGGACAGAGAGGATAGCAAAGGAGAAACAGAATATCCAGGAATATCTGGGGGAGGACATGGGAACAGAGAGAGAAAAAACGTCAGTTATTGCATTCCCTGTGCCATCTGGCAAAACTCCTCTGGGGGAGTCCCTAGCTGGGACTTGGTGAAGACCTATTTGCAGATGAGTTCTGGGAAATAACAGCTTTTCCTTAATTTCCTTTCAGTGTTGAATTTCTTCATTCCCTCCTAGGCTGGATTTTAGCCCACCAGACAAAGCAGTTCCGCCAGAGCTCTCTATGTCTGTGTCTCTGTGCTCCTCTAGGGCTCAGGGGATGCAGCTACAGGCTGTCTGTCTGTCATTTCCAACCTACTCCAGAGGAATCCAACTGTACAGAGAGATGCTTGGGTAGCTTTGCCCTCTCCAGAGCATTTCTCCAAGAATTAAAGCCTTAGGGGACTTCTGTTCATTTCCACAGGAAATGAATATTTCTAGATTTTCATTGTTGCCTTCCTCCTTCATTTATATGATAATATCATACTTGGACATTAATATATATTTGATTTACTGTGCATATGGAATCAAGGACTCCACAAAATACGATACACTAGATGAGGCATTTGTTTCAGACAAAATCTGCTGCAATTAAGACTTAAAGAGTGACAGTAAAACCATTGAACTCCGAGCAATGACCACAGAAGAAGATAAAACCAAAGATGCTGAAATAATTTTATTTTCTTTCTATCAAAATAGTAAGCATGTTTCTATACTAAAAAGAGAACACAGAAAACTAAAGGATGCTGATTTGTTTGAAGCCTTAAAGACAAAATAAAAATCACTTGGCCAAAATTTTTTTATCTCTGAAATATTTTGCAGAAAACATTTCTCATAATTTGCCTCTTCAAGACAATTCTAAAGAGGTAACAAGCTGTCACAGATACTGTACTGGTTTTGACCAAAATAAAGACAGAAAACCAGATATGTCTCCTGTAGCAATGTGCCCAAAACCTGAAAATAATTGTGGATCCTCAGTGGCCCACACACAGGCTCAAAAGTAGAGCAAGTAAAAATATTTCTTCCTAAACTACAGCAACTTTTGCACATCTTTGATGAAATAAAGAACAGTGCAGCATCCTGCTAATGTAATACAGTATGTTCACTACAATAAAATTCCCAGAAGAGTTCACTGAGTATTGGACTGGACTTGTTGCTGGATGCCCAATGGTCACCTATGATCTTTGAAAACTACCCCTATTTGTGCCTCATAGGAGGAATTTCCAAAAGCCCCTTCCTGCCTTTTCAGAGTATTTAGTGACCTACACATGAAAATGTATTCTTCTTTCCATGTATTTCATGGTACATACATTTTATAACACAAATTCTAGAATTTGGTAGATTTTTGTACACTAATAAAAATCTGCATTTCTTTCTCTGCCATTATTCAAACCTGACAATGATAACACAAACATTTTTGTTGTTCCACTGCCATTCTCTCTATGATTAGAATCACAAGAAGTACATGTGAATCAGACTACTGAATAAAATGCCAGTATTTCCTACTAATTTAATGAGCTCCTAGTATCTCTCAGGGAAAAAGTTTCTTTCTTAAAATTTATTTTGGACACCAATGCTTTAAAAATACTCACTGGAAGCACATTAAACTAAAGCTTAGTTATTACAACAAGTAAAAGATTTAAGGAATGTCTTTTTACCCTACTAGTTTTTAAAACAGAAAGTCTTTTCCTATGCAAAACATCAAGAACCAGAATTGTGACCAATTTTTGAAGAGCTATTTATGAAGAGCCATTTTGTTGTTTGGAAGCTGTGTTCCACAACAAGGATTATACACTTGTAGAACTGTGGATTGAGACAATGAACTGACATTAGTAAAATTCAGCTCTTCATTCAGTTGAAATTGCATCAAGTATCTCTTCCCTTTGTTTCTCACTTTTAAGTACTGAGGAGTGGTTTTTGGCACTTCTTCTGAAGGGAAGAGGTTGCTCTAGTCTCCAAATTTTTTTTTCACTGGTGCCTTGCCAGTTGTGCTCACTGTGCTACATGGTGAAATAGAGAAAACAGAGTCAGTGCAGCCTGCTAAACTCATTTTCACTTTTCAGTGAAATAAGTTTTAACCAAATTTTTAAAAGGTGAAAAGCCAGTGCATTAACACAGTAATAGAAACTGAGAGGTTTGAAGTCTGGAAGTTAAAGTCTTCCATTGTAAACCCAAGTAATATATTACATGCCATACAGATTAAGATCCTCCATAAGACTCATTTGTTCCAGAGATGGTTGCCCTCCATGGAATGTAATTCTCAAATCTCTGTGGGGAAAGGTTCTTTTTGCAGAGGAAGAAAATATTTCCTCATGAGAGAATTTACTGGAAATACTGTAAATTCATGCCACATAAAGATGACTGGTAATTCTTTCAGCATCTTCAGGAAGGACAAAACTCAAAGCCAAAGGGTTGTCAGATTACTTCAGGCTTTCCTTTGCCTGACCTGCATGAGAACCTAAAGCTCTATCATAAAGGGAGAAAACTGGAAACTGAACTGACTGGCCTGCAGTTGCTGAGAAAAGGCATCAACAACTGTTTCTGGTCTTTTGCTGAAGAATCTCTCCAGCTGATCATTTGGATTGGTTTGTTTCCATAGGCCCATTTCTTCCAAGTTCGGATAAAACAAACCTCTCCTGTGGGCCTGATGGTTTGTGTTCTGAATTCCTGGTTCACGTGGCAGAGATTCTCTGTATTATATTGCTAACATATTACCCCTCTTGAAGAGCATGAAGCCGGCTATGCCTTGGCATGTTTCTGTATGTTTCCTTGTCTAGTTTTAAAAGATCAAGTGAAAGCATGGAAATGGGATCCTGATAAATTCCTCACAATCAAGGAAAGGTATGTGGGCACTTGGCGTGGGCATGTATTTCTGTATCTGTAAAATGACATTTGTCACAAATGTCAGTTACAGCATTCTAGAAGGAAATCTTTAGTAATTCTTTACTAGCAAATTCTGCTCCTAGATATAACACATAATGCAGAGTTCACTTTACTGCTCGGCCTTAAGCATGATTTCAAGGTTTGGCTTTGATTCTTATGTGCCTATGTGTAACAAGAATGAATCTTCAATGAATAGGAATTAAAAATCACTTGTATTTTTAAGTCTTATCCCCTTTACACAGCTTTTCTGAAACTGTAAGCCTGAATAGGGGAATAGAAGAGTTCTGGGCCCCTTACTTCAAGAAAGACATTGAGGTTCTGGAGCGAGTCCACAGAAGGGCAAGGGAGCTGAGGAGGGGTCTAGAGATAAAGTCCTATTAGAAGCAGCTGAGGCAGATGGGGGTGTTGAGTCTGGAGAAAAGGAGGCTCAGGAGAGCCATTATCATTCCCTAAAACTACCTGAAAGCAGGTAGTGGTCAAGTGGAGGTCAGTCTCTTCTTTCAGGCAACCAGCAACAGGACAAGTGGAAATGGCCTCAAGCTGAGCCAAGGGAGGTTCAGGTTGGACATTAGAAAGAATTTTTTCACTGAAAGGATGGTTAAGCACTGCAACAGGCTGCCCAGGGAGGTGGTGGAGTCACCATCCCTGGATGTGTTCAAGAAGTGATTAGACATGGCACTTACTGCTGTGGTGTTCAGTTGAAGATTCAACTCAATGATCTTGGAGGTCTTTTCCAACCTAAACGATTCCACGATTCTGTGAAAATGGCAGTTTAAAAAATCTGTCCTCAAGGAAGGTTTTAATCTCTTGCCCAAAAGTAAAATGAAACCATAAAACATGAATCTCACTCTGAGATTCACACTCTGCTGATTCTCCCCATGGGAAAAAGTACTTTCTTAAGAGCAGAAAAATGTAAAGTCATGAGAAGTTTATTTGGGGAGACAAAATTAAAAATACACAAACTTTCTAAAGCTGTGATTTGTTGTGAAACATTTTACTTGAGCACTCTAATATATGAAAAGTAAGTTTGCAATTTCTTTACGTCTCAGAGGAAATAATAATACACGAAGAAAAAGGAAATTAACAAGTCTAGCTTAAGAGAAATATATTATGGCTACCATAATTCATAAACAGGAGCAATTCTATCAAAGATGCTCTCCCTGGCAACCTATATAATTTTTCAGGACATGAATTTTACAGGTTAAATACACTCAGGAAGCCAGTCAGGGAAAAACCAGTATTTTAACATAGTTAAACCTTTTAATATAGGATGAATGAAACTACTACTTCCTCATTTTTATCTCTGGAGTGAGGATATTTACATATTTAAAGTGGGATTTTTTACAGTATCATCATCTTATTTCCCATGAAAGAAGAGCAAGTATCTTCTTTATTTTTTTTTTGATCACAGCATCAAACCCCCAGACGACCAATGGAGGGCATAAACACTGTTCACAGTGCCTTCTGCTCAAAGTGACAGCGCTCTGTGCTTGCTGTGGAAGGGCACAGTGACAGCTGAGGTAGTGCCACTGCAGCCTGCAAGAGTAAGAAAAGGCTGCCATTGACCACTAAGTTCCCACAAGGTCTTGCATGTTTTGGAGAAGGAGATTCTCTGGAGCACTGTTTTTTAAACAGATATCAAAAGCCCTGGTTTTCCAGTATCCATAGCACTAGGGAATGCAACCAAATTCTGAGTGCTGTGAGCAATGGAGGTACAATAAACCACAAAAATATATGAAAAATACTTTCATTTTCTTATTTGATTTCAACTATACACAGTATTTCAAGTGCCAGTTGAAGAAGACTCAAAGCTTTAGTCTGATTTCAAGTTAAGTTACAAATACAGACTTCTCTGTATATAGTGATCGCAGTTTTATTTCTGTTGAGTAAAACAGTTTTGTCTGGAATCTAATCTTATTTTCATTGCACCAAATATAAAAAACAGTTACAACTTACTGAGGGGTGGTCCCTTCCTTTTCCAGGGAGCAGAACAAGAAAAAGGACTTCATTTGATTAGTTTAAAAAATGCTTACAAGACATTCCTAAGGACTCAGTGAAATCTGCTCTGAGAACATTTTCTGATATGCAGAAAAACCTCTTAGAGTGGCATGTTCTTGTAACAAAAATTATTCACAGTGGGAAACAAAATCTGGGCAATCAGAGAGATGACACAGTTACCCAAGGTTCTGCATTTGGAAGTCAAAAAGGAAGAGAAAGTGTCAACAGACATTTACAAACAGGCAAAATACTATCCAGGCTGAAACCAGCACTGTTTAAGGGCAGGGGGGAAAGTCTTACAGAAGACTTCAGATTTTCTGAGTGAGCTGTTCTCCTGAAATTATTGGTAAAATCTTAAAAACGGAAACATAGCCTTCAAAAAGCTCTTTGTAAGACTCTTCATATTTCACTGAAAAGCTGGTTTTTACTTTAGAAAATAGTAATTCTCAAAAAAAAGAACTTATTCTTAAATATTTTAATTATCATAATTCTGAGGGCATTGCTCTTACTTAAGAAACATTAGCATCCAGCTAAACTACCTACCTTACAGATGCTACATATGGAAATCGAAATGAATTAGTGTATTGTGCAGTTTTTAACAAAATCTGGTTTCAAGTGTTTTGATAAAAGATGATTTCTTTATTTTAATGATTGTAAATGATTTTGTCATCCAAATTCCTACACATGGTCCACTATCTTCCTTCAAGGAAGTTTCACTTTGCTGGCAATTTTCATTTTATGAGTATACTTTTTTAGTAAAACACAAGCTACCTCTCAGCATGAGCATTTGAAACATGAAAATAATCTGAAAATTAGTAAAATGAACATATGCTGCAAATATGTTAGATCACTCAAGATCCACAATTAGAAATCTTAATTTTTTACTCCATATAGTTCTGTGACAAATTATGATCCTTCAACTGCTAGAAGCTGAGGAACCAAAATTTCCACTGAGTTTTCTATTATACCTATGGTTGGTGTTTTCTTTAGGGTTGCCAGAATTTCTCATTAAAGTCAATGAAACATCATTTCCAGATGTTTCTTCAGTGAAGAGTGCTAGTTCTGCTCTCCCATATCAAATCTTCCCTAAATATCAGCACTTTCTTTTCACAAATATTATCAAATACCACAGCTGTCAATATTCTAGCTTCACATTTCACATTTACATTGTTGAGTTAATTTAGCAAAACCCGTGAAGCAACTTAGACATGGCAAGTTCTGCTTGGATTGTGTGTTCTGGGTAATTTTGCCATTTCTGAACTAATGACAGCTTCTTTCAGCACTGCTCATGAAACAACCAAGTACATATCTTTGGTTTTGTGATCTGACTTATATCATAACATTATTGGGGAACTGAGTCTTGCTTCAACGTATTTCAAAGTTTTGATCATTAAGAATCCCCCAACTTACATCACCATTCCGGTAAATTTTTGAGTCTCTGCTGGATTGCTTTTGGGCACATTACCTCCAAAAAGAAACAGTGCAAATCCTACTATTTTAGCAAAAAATGCCTTCTAGTGGATCAGGCAAAAATCTTCATCTATTTAACTAGTAAAGCATATTAATATCTGATATAATAAATATTTGAATATACAAAACAATATATTTATTTATATATCTGTCAAAACCCCAATATCAAAACGCTAGGCAATTTATTTTTTACTCTGAATGACATGACAGGGCATGGAGTAGTTAGAGTGGAAAAGAATAAAAATTCAAAATGTCATTACATATTTATTAGAACATAAGTGAAAAAAATTATCCCAGCAGTAATGTTAAAAATCAAATTGCTCAACTGTTGCTGACCATCACCACCATAACAATAATAATTTCAAGGCAAAATCGAGAGAAAATCAACTATTGGGCTGCTGAATCTGAGAGTATTAAAAGACAGACAGCAGATGAGTGGGACTTAGAGATTGTCACATGTGAGACAGTTCAAGAATCCCTCCTAAGCCTGGGGAGAAAATCAGTACTATTAAGGCATGAGACGTTGCATTCCAAGGCTGCACAGGCTTGAGGAATCAGGGTTACCAAATGCCCCATTTTTTTTACTGAGTTTAGGAAGTTTAATCATTAGTTCTTATAGTGGTCTTATACTGCTGATGTCCAGTTAACCAAGGTGAATCCTACACAGGATACCTGGGCTGGAGCTACAGGGGGACAGAAAGGAACACGATGATTTAAGCCTCTAGCACTCGGTGAAGAAGCAGGAACAGAGCCTCAATCTGAGAAGTTTTGTGAACATGCTTAAATTTCTTAGTGCTTAAATGAACCAAACCACAGAAATCTGAGGCTTGCCCTTCATGAGCTGGCAGCTTACTATTTTTGGTGCTCAATTTTTGTGATGATGTCAGAATGATTATTTTATTGTAATCAAAATTTGAATGTATATGACATTTTGTTTATGCCAGTCCTCTTTTTGTTCTCCATGTGTATAAACAGATATACCAGCACTAAACAACTACAATTTTGTGTCCCAGACACAGATGTGGAGCAATATGGAGGCTTTCAAAAAGTTGAGGGTTGCCAAAAATAATGTTCCACCTATCATCTTGCACACCAGAGCTTCAGAAGACTTGTGTACCACATGCACAACAACTTTCTACTTGTGCAGTAGAAGAAAAAACAGGCTTTTGCAGGATTTGATTGCTCAAGAAAGATGGCACACCCACAAGTTCTACAGTGAATATGTACCTAATCGTACTTTAAGAGTTTCAGATCAATTCTAAACATCTGCATTTTATCAGAATTTCAGGGACATCATTTGAACAAGGTCAGAGTTGTCCATACTGTAGAACCAAACTGCATTTGAATGTGTTTAGCACTGCTACATTACCTGATCTTTGCAACAAAGCACTTACTGGTGGTGGTTTCCCACAAGCACATAGGCTATTTAAAGCTACTTATTTTATAAACAGCTTTTAAAAAACCCAAACAAACAACCTAGAGCTCGCAGCCTAAAAAGAAAGCTCTCAGTGAAAATCCCTCTATCAGCTGGCACGGCAGTTCCTGCCCCATCAGTTCTTTGGGGTGTCTCTAAGGACAGCTGAGCCCGTGCTGGGCCGGAGGTGTGGCAGTGGTGCAGTAGGCACTGCTGAGCTTAGACACCTTGTGAGCAGCACTGTGAAGGCATCAGCCAGGACTGCAGCTCAAGGTTCCTCTGTAACCCCGTGGGGCTGTGGGTATGACTCTCTCTGCCGCAGGCACACTTCTGGTTGCTCTGCAGACATAAGTCACCCTGCTTGATTTTGTGTATCTGCGGCTGAGTCAAACTTTCCTTGTGCTACCAAGCCCCACACTGGCAAGCTTTCCTTCTGTGTACAGTGAGTCAAGATACTCTGACTCTGTTTTCAAGATTCTAGAAAGACAAGGCTGGAAAAGCAGTATAAATCATTCCATGTTGGAAATAATTACTTACATTTGAATTCTGTAATCCTTATTTGAACAAAACTCACATAGACCTTAGTGGGAGTTCAGCTCAGTTAATGACTGAAGTACTTGGCCCTTAATTCCTTTTGCTGCCCTGCTATCAGATGTATTATTATTATGAGAAACATCTGTAATAATACTTTACACTTCCAATGCTCGACATCTGGAGGCTTCAACAAACTCTCTCTGAAATTACTATTAGCTATTCTTATGTTACTAAGGATGTCAAGTAATTATGCTCAAGCCAGAGATATTATG
The DNA here is from genome assembly GCF_048771995.1 of Taeniopygia guttata. Lineage (NCBI taxonomy): Eukaryota > Metazoa > Chordata > Aves > Passeriformes > Estrildidae > Taeniopygia > Taeniopygia guttata. The sequence goes on from NC_133028.1 coordinate 57,464,745, forward strand.
TTTATGCTTTATGCAGCTCTTAAAAGATTAAATGAAGTTGCACTGATAAATACCATCCATTATACAGCCGATGTATTTATTAACTAAGTGGAGAGAAAGACAACTAAAAATGACTGATGCTAAAGATGAAAAGAACCATAGATGCCTAATATCAAATAATGTCAAATTCAGCTCTCTGTACTTGAAAATTTTTGGTTTGCTTTTCAGACTCTAGAGATCACTTAACAAACATGAGGCCAGAAGTCCAAGTGGGGCAATAATGTGGTTTCTGTTGATGCTTGCTAGCTCATCTGTCTGTGTTTATCTGAGGGCTGCAGCTAACTGATCACATACCATATCTGTTCCACTGCGGCAAACTAGAACTATTTCCTTTGTTTTTCTACTTCAAGGTACTTTAAAAAGTTATTCCAAATATCAAGCAGCCAGTTATTCTAAGGGATCTCAGACTTGATTATGTTCTATCACACAAAATGTGGCAGAAGGTAAGCAACCGCTCAAAAATGCACCTGGAATGAAGTGTTTGATGTGAATATTGTCCTTTAAAAAGAAAACCAAAAAAATCTGTTGATTTATGCTGTTGATTTATACTGATATATCTGTTGATATATACTGTAAAGAAATAAATTACAGACACATCTCATTATATGAGAGTAAAAAAAACAAATCAGAAGAGTTGTAATGTCATGAAGTCTGCCAAACTGATCATAAACAGCAACATGTTCATGACAACGAAAGGGAAGGGTCTATTTTCAGTTCACAGCTAGTTACAATTCATCCTTCATTGTAAGGCACTCAGTTATCAAGACGCAATAATAATAGTTCATTGTTCTGTTAGCTTTTTCAGACACTCAGAACCACAGGATTGCACTTCTCCTCTGACTATCCCTGTCACTGTAAAAATATAGAATGCTTTACAGCTATGTATGTCAACTGTTATATCCCGTTGTACCTTCTTTATGTGGGCTCTCAGGGTGATAAGGCAGTACAATACCTCACTTTCTGGACATTTCAAGCTGTAATTTGTCCTTTATCAGATGAAGAAATACTGAATAGAGGCTAAGATAGCTGCTATGATGAAGCATAAATGGGCACAGAGCCAAAACAAGTACTTCTGCTTTAAAATATAATGTATGATTTATCTCTATTAACTTCATCACATAACAATCTACAGAGAGAGAAAGAGATTCTGTTTCAGTCCCAAAAATCTGCTAGGATGCAGTGCCCTGCTGAAGCATTTGAATGGCTTAGAAGTGTAAAATACATAGTTCACAACCCTAAGTCTTCACATGCATGTTCTTTTAAGGGTAGAAGGCTGACTGAAAGCATTGCCTTAGAGGAGGGGGAGTGACAGAAAGTGAGACCAAGTGTTCTGCCTAGCTGCCTACAACTTTTGGCAGCGGTTCAGACAAACAAGTTCAGCAGAAAGTCGATGTAATTTTATTGGAACACACTGTCTCAAGCAATTAGAAAAATATTTGTAAAACATCAGATGAGAAGGGGAAATGTGGAGCCCAGTAATGCAAAACAACGTTTATAAGACAGAAATTGTGAAACTGGAAAAATAAACATAATTACTCTATCAGCAACTCCAGTTCTGAAGATTACTTAGCTTAAAAGCAAAATGTTTTCTTGTTTCATTGAAAAGAATTCACAGTTTAAAAATCTTTACAAATGGATATTAAAAGTGTATAGTAAAAATTGCATATATGGATTTTCACTGTGGAGCTGTCACTGCTCATCAACAGAAAATTACATGCTACATGAATGCACTTTAGGTTCTGACATTCACATGCATATTTGGGCAAGGAATTCAAATCCATGGCTGAGCAAGAAGGATCATTTTTAGAACCACAGATTATTTTTAAAAGAACAACAGATCATCCAATCCATGTGTAAGCTGCTCAGATAAATTAATACTGTGTGAGGCAAAATCTTTCTTGGTAATTATTATTCTCCCCCCCCCCCCCCCCTTTAAAAACTGTGCTGAGAAAAACAGTTTTGACAACTTGCACAGTGTAAGCTTAGACACACACAAAAGTAAAGATGACCATATGCATATCCTTTTAAGTTGCTGGCAAGTTCAGAAATTTTTCCACATCTTAAATTGGGATATTTGCTCTTTTCTACCAAGTAGAAATATTTCATTTTCTGCCCCAATTAACATCATAAGACTTGTCACATTAACTGTTCTGTTAAAACTCCAGTTACTTAGGCATTAGCGCATGGAGAAGATTTATCTGTTAATTCTAGGATAACATAGTACTGTCTGACAGTAGGCAGCTATCTGAGTAATAGGATTGGACAAAATTCAAGTATTACTATGTCCATTAGAGGTTCTATCAAGATTAATGATGGTTGCTGATCAATAAGAAGATTCTGAGCTCCCTGGAATACAGGTGTATTTGGCATATCAATCCAAAACTATCTTCAGCCTGCTGTCTGGATTTACCCTTTCTGCAAAAAGTCAAAGAATTCAAGCTGTTGACTGTTTTACCTGAGTCTCAGTGAAAAACACACTGTGACAAACAAGAGAGACATTTAGGTCAGAGAAAGGCATTCTGAGCAAAGATTCATGACGCTGAGGGGCAGAGGCAGGACTCCCACAAATCTGGGTGGCTTTAAGCTAACATGGCAGCTCAGGCTCCAGAAGAATGCTGCTCTTCCTACACTGGGAAGAAATATTAGGGTAGCAAACCCAGGGATCCAGGAGCTGGAACTGCTAAAAGTTTCAATAGTTTATAGACTACTACAGTTACTCAGCTGCAACCTCAGCAAATGCAGGAACAGGCCTTTATAACACCAACCATCAAGTTTACCTTCCAGGCTCCATTCCAGTGCCAACATATTCAAATAAAATCCAGAGAGAACAGCCTGTGTTGCCCAAACAGCCTTCTTGTACCGAGCTGTACAGCAGTGATTTCTGGGCAACATGCAAATTATCTACAGCATAACAGACTTTTCCCACAAGCACACTCACAATGAAAACAAGCCGCGAATTTCAGGATAAACCTAAGTCTAGAGAAAGCAGCTCTGTTTGAAGTTGTGTTTACAGTGAAACTTTGGCAGTCCCAAAAAACAGCTAAGCTCCGATTTCCGTACATCTATATACTCTGCAATATATCTTGTGTGGACTAGAAATGAATACTTTGCATTCCAGACCCATCAAAGGACGACTGCTGAAGAAGACTAAAACTTCTGTGAGTGATTGCTGGCCGTGTGTGAGTGTGTCTGTGTGTGTGACAGAGCTGTACCAGACAGGCCATTAAATGTCCCAACAGAGCTGTTGCTTACACACATCTTTTAGCATACTGTCAACACTGGAAAAGAATCTACACTGGAAAATACTGGGAAAATATGTTTTTTGATGCATGTTACGTAGTCAGCTGAGCTAAGGCATAGCAACTGAAATAGCTGATACCCTGTGTTCAACCAGCAGCATGGAAAAAAACCATGAAGGCAAAAATGGGCAGAGAAAGGGAACTAGGCAGATAAATAAAAGCGTGGAAGATAGCAGAGAAGCTGTATGAATAGATTGCATATGAGGTTTGCAAGATTTTAAGAAAAAAAGAGTTTAAAGAAGCATGTCATATAAACAAATTTCATTCTGAGAGAAGTACTTCAGCAGATCAATTTTCTACTGAATGTCTTCATTGACCACACAAGATTTTTTTTTCAAGGATTAATGCTGAGCAAATACAGGGTAAAGAAACCCTTTGCAAGAAGTATTTACAAACAGCCATTTGAATAAAACCACAAAGTGCTTTAGGTGGTATTTGGTTTACCTCACCATTCACACTCTAAATAATGAAAATTACTTGCATTTGCAGAGAGAAGAAAATTTCTCCATTAATATTTTTGAAACTATTACATAGAATTAAACACACAATAATACCTTTAAAGTTTGTGAATGGAAGTTACAGTTATATAAGGGATAAGATGCAATAACTATGTTTATAAAGCATGTCAGGAAATACTGCAAGTTTGTGAATATTGGTGACTTTTTCAACCTTCCACACTTGCAGGCTTACTACCTGTCAGGAGAGCAATGTAGCTTCATTGGAGCACTCAAAGAACAATAATGGGTAGCCAATGCTTTATTATCTTGGCAAAGTTTCTCTCATTCCCAAAATCAAGGTTAAACAGAGGTCATTAACAGAGGTATTAAACATCTGACAAGGCATCCTATGGCTATGGGGCCCTGAACCTTTCAGGCTTGATCCCCTGAACTGTGTGGTCCTTACCTTTTCTATGCAGACATATTTTAAATTTAAGGATTCACAGATTCGGCATTTTTAACATTTTCTACCGATTGTCCCATTCCAAGTTTAAAGAAAAAGAGCTTGCTGGAGCTTTTCAAGATGTTCTCCTCCTTAAAAAGCAACACTGTTTAATTAGAAATAATTACATTCTCAGGGAATTCAAGAAAGGGAAAGATTAGACAAGTCCGTGGCTAATGAATATATCAAAAGTTATATTCAACCTTACCTTTTTGTAAGAACAGTATAAACTCATGTATTTCATGAAATATGCTAACATATGAATATTTGAGGGTAGAAAGTTGCTTCTCAAACACATTAGATCTACTCATGTGCAATTCTTTGCTGTGTCCTGAATCAAATACTTGCCACATGTAGTTTACCAATGTTTGAAACTGTACTTGCATGGAAAACTTCTGTAGAGGTGCAAAGCTAGGAGCCCTATGAATCAGATGACTGAGCACTAAGTATTAGAACCTCATCCCAAGATAAATTCAAGGAGCTCACCTCTCTGAAACATGTAGGTTAAGCTCAGAAAATGTGTTCTTCAACATGGCAATGAACTGCAAGACAATATGGAAATAGTAAAAAATTTGACTACCCTTTTCCCACTGTCATATTACTCTGTTTTCCACTCATGGTAAAAAAGTGAGAACTAACAGAAATAATACTTTGATTGGGATGCTCTCTAAATTATTCAAAAATTAGGGTATTCCACATGGAGTTCTAACACGGTCTTTGATTCAATTGTCTTGGTTGTCTTCAAACACAAATCAGCAATTTCCAACAGTTTTTCCTGTATCTCAAGAGATACCATGTACACCTACCCCAAGGCAGAGCATAAAAGGGGATAATATAGGGTGATCTTCCTCCTGATATGGTCACTTAATGTGGGAGGACACGCACCATGGCATGACTGCGAACATCCTGAACTACAAGTTACTCAAGCACAAGATGAAAATACCATTTCTGAAAACACTTCAAACAAATCCAGGACATATTGTGAGAAAGTCTGTACTAAAGTCTGAACTTTTTCCCCCCTTTTCCATCTTAATTGCCTTTGCAAAAGCATAAACTACAATTGGCAATAGATGAAAAGAAGGAATCTACAATACAATCAAAAAACTGAACTATGAAAATGCCATTTCAAAGGAAACTAGTCCAAATTACTGTAAAGTCTTGTAAGTTAACTTCACCTAGAATAAGTTACTAACCCTGAATGCCAGTTCACTCTAGTTGTTTAGGTATGAGGCAGTGAAACAACCCATGAACAAGAAAAATACACACAGTGGTTCTGCAGTGTGCACTACATAATCTGAAGCAGTAGGCAGCAATAACAGCTTTATCTTCCAAGTTCCCACAGTCATTCCTTTAAGACTGTAGGATAGAAAAGAAGATGTACAGATCATAATTTCACACTTAGAAAAGTAAATGGAGGAGGTTTTCAGTTGGCCACATACAGACACATTATCTTAAACTTCTCACAGAAAAAAGGAAAACTGGACAAAGCCATCTTTGTCTTGCTTCCTTGCATCAGTTGACAATCATGGTCCATCACAATCAGCTTGCACTCAGGTATAATAAACAGTACTGAGGAGGTATTATTTTAATGTAAGAGATGTAATTTGCTGCTGGTGACAGGTTCAAACTACGCCTGCAAACCCATCATATAACACATCCTCCTTTAGTCCTACTTAGATTTAAAATAATACTACTGAAGGATAGGTTTTGGCTTTGGTACTCACTGCAGGCACTTCAAAAGAACATACAGGGAAATAGGATGAATTTGACTGACTCATCCTGAGGGCTTTCTGGGTGCATCCTAAAAACCAACTTAAAGAAAAGCATGCCCTTGCTCCCATCACATGGTCCTCCATTACATTAGTGCATGTGTGGACATGCATGACTGTTAGGAGACAGGGAAAAAGACACAGGAGGAGGAAACTTCTCACCCCATTAGACACTGAGTGCTTCCAGAAGCTCTGCAAACCGTAACAGCAATTTCCCTCCCTGCCCTGCCCCCAGGGTTCATCCAGTCCTTGCACCATTGTAAAAGCAGGAAAGCTGTAGAATCACACAACCCCTAGCATCTTCTTGTTGACATGTTGGGTTAAATAGACCTCTGGAGTGCTCCAATACAAGCATTGCTACATTTTGATTTTATGTTCTTCTCTTTCCCTTTCTGGAGGAAAAAACCCTGCTGCATCAAGGGAAGAAATTCCCGCTTTGATGTATTCTCTTACACTAAAGGACATAGCATTAGGAATTAACTGTCCCAAAACAATAAACTTAAAAGATTTAGCGACTCTGAATAATAATTTATCTCATGTAAGTCTGGGGAAACTAGTTTGATTGCAAATATTTGCCCCAAAACCAAAACAAGCAAAGTCTTTGTAAAATTATTTGGTTTATTCCATAATTATTTTCCATTTTCTTAACCCTTCCAATAACCAGACCAGATCTGAAAGGCCAGAACTTTTGCAAGACTGCCTTCTTGGATGGTCTAGTCCCCCACTTTCGATTCTGAATGTCAGGGCAGTTAGATAAATGTTCCTGATTTTAGGCACCTATCCAAGACTGTTGATTGTGTTAGTGGGATGTAAGAAGTTAATTGGAAGGACACACTTTTCCTTAGTGGTAGAAGAAACTGATTGATTACATTATGCGCAATCTCCTATTCATGGAAACAGCAGAACACAGCATTCTACAGGCTTGAGATAAAGAGTGTTTGTGTGTGTGTGGCTGAGGGGAAGGGGCACAGCAGGGGAGTAAAATACTAAGAATATTGGTGCACCAGATGAGATGTCAGTGGAATAGAAAGTCATCACAGGATAATGGTCTCCTGCTGCTAAATGAAGGCCAAGGCAAAACAGATGTTGACTCAGAGCAAAGAAGTTTATTTTTAAAGCACAAGACACTGATCCTGCCCTAGCAGTTACTCATCTGAACTGCTGGTAAAGTATCTCATTTCATTTGACAGAGGTATTGAAGAAAAGCTATACTCATTCCATGATATTATTGACTTGTTATATTTTTTACTTTAAAAAAAAAACAAACCAACAAACTCCCTCCTTGCCCTAGACTTACTGTTGTGTTCTACCAAGCAGAAAATAAACTACTAGTGAAAGCATAACCTTACTGGAAAGTTGCACTGATCCTTCATGATTCTGCAACTTTCTGACTGAGGCTGGTTTATCAAGAGGTTTCAGGCCATTAAAACCTGAGTTCCCTATCAGTGCAGCTGGCTGGCTGCAGTTACCGCTTCTGTAAAAATCAATCAGTTGTCCTAATGTGCAGGAAGGAAAGAAGAATGTTTGATTAAGGACCCCAACTTTTTGTTAAAGCAGACACTTCTGTTTTTAAAGCTGGGACAAGACTAACACTTCTAGATAGAAATCTTGGTTCCACTTAAATCAGTGGCAGTATACCCATTGATCCACAGGGAGTAATGATTTCATCATGTGTTAGTCTGAAAAATGGATGTAGTTGAAAAATGTCCAGTGTTAGAAATTCCTCTGTCGGCTGCTCAGTGATGCGCTTAAACTTTGCTGTTAAAAAACCACCTCCGTGAAGGATAGAATATCTTCCCTCACTTGTTTATGGTCTTTGGGAAATCCTTTGATCCCCATTTTCTCCTCTGTGCATTATATGATCCTCTTTTTTTTTGTTACAGGATCTTCAGGGTAAGGACTGCTCTGAAGAAAAAATGCATGGGGAGAGGGCAAAATTCTCAGGCACTGATCTAAGCTATTGTTGCTGAAGCTGCTGTGCTAGAACATAGTAAAAACAGAATTGAAACTGCACCGACTATGCTTCTTTGTTCACTGGCTTTCTGTTGAATATAGACAAATGAAAGGCTTTGATAATCACATCCAAAATACTTCACAGATTTGGATAGGGCTATTTGAAGAGCTATTTCAACTCGAGTTAGGACTTTTCATCAAAACTACATTTGGAAGAAGACAATTCCTTAACCCAGAGGACAAGAAAACTTTCCCAGTAAGTTGTGAACAGCTGTGTCAGAAGAATTCTAGACTGGAAAAAACCATCACAACTGAAACTTAGTGTCATCTTCTTCTTCTGGAAGCCATTAGTAAATTCTTCTTTAGAGTCTCTATTTACAAAAAAAAAAAACCCCATGGGCATTTATGACCAGAGGACTCCTTAAAAACCAACAGAATCCAGACTCCCAAGTCTTTCTGTTGCACTTATGAACCAAGGTTATACATGGGTTTTTTTAAACTCACTCAGGTATTTCAGAACTTAACTGTTCATCTCTCAATAACCTCTTCAGTATACTAGACAGCATTCCTAAATAATAAGTGCATCTGTTAAACTCCTCTAACCACTGCAATAGAAGTATTGAGAAAATCAATTTAATTTGGTTTTCTTGATGTATATTGCTCACCTCTTTACTAAATAAAACATACTGTACAGAATTGAGCAGCTGTGCTATAATTGTCACACTTTTTCTAGCATATTCCCATTAGTCAAAGGATTGTAGCTCAAATGTAAACACAAAATATATGCTCTTACAAAAACGTCAGCTGCAAAAATCAGTATTACATATAATTTACAATACAGACAAATATGTCAGTACTAGCTGAAAATACGTATACTGCAATGATAGTAAATTGCAACTCTAAGAAAAATAGAAGTCACCACTTCTCACAAAATAGTAACTATATCACAGACCACAGCCTGTCTATAAATACTAATCTATTTGTAAATTTTGGTCATTAAAAGATGACTAAAACCAGATTTTATTAAAATGTGCTAGCTAATGAACCTGCTAAACTCACTCCAGTTTCCCATTCTAGACAGCACCTTCACATGCTCTTTGTAGCTTGTCTATACAGACTGATAACTCTGCTGGGCAGGAACAATCTCATTGGGCAGTTCATGCCACATAGCAGGAACGAAAAAGTACTTTAAAATGCATTTTATTTTTTTCAAAGACATTAAACTAAGTAATAGTTAATGCAAATGAAGAATTTTAAATGAATGCTGTTACTGGTAGTAGACTTCAGATGATATTTAAAACATACTACTTAAATGCTACTTAATCTAGTTTCTAATTAAACACCTTATCTAATGTAGTTAACTTCAGAGCATAGGTAAAAGATGGAACATCAATTTTAGAAGTGGTTCCAAATCCCCTTTGATCCCTCCACTTCTGTCATATTTCCCTGTCCTTATGGATTTTTTTGGGGCTATGCCAAAGAAGAGCAAATCCATAATCCACTATTACTATCCTCCTCGGTTATTCTATAAGTCATTGTGCAGGTAACCACTGCAGATGTTTAAGAATTAATGACTGGAAAAAGCAGGAGGAACAAAGTGATTTTGGGGTTAGAAATGACTCCTAGAATTAGATGTCACTGTCTGGGCTGCACAACAGAGCTAACTGGTTAGGCCATAATTCATCATATGAATAATATTACAGGTAAAACATGAGATAAGATGACAGTCAATGAGTCCACATGTTGAGTATGGCTGATTGCAAGTAAGACCTTCTTTGAACAGACACAGAAGGGAAGGGGGGATGTGTGCAGGAGCAGGAAAGCCACAGAGTGAGTACACACAGAGCCTCATTCAGGTGAATCTGAGAACTTGGTGGAAAGCCTGGTGCACATGGATTTCACCATCTGGAAATGAAGCTGCTATGTGTTTACTAGAGTTCTCACAAAGAAGATTGATCATTTCCAGATTTCCTATTTTTTTGGGATGAACTAACATCTGGAGAAAAGAAATGCTTTGTTTGCTGTTGCAGAAATTTCTGCTATTTGTAGGCATTTACTGAAGCCTGCAAAGTCCTGGGATAGAGATTCCAACTGCTGACCAAATCTTTACACTTCCTAGATAGTAGAATTAGGCTCAGAAGATTTTGCCTGTTCTTGGTAAAATAGTTACTGCTGCTTCATAGAAAGACAGGATACAGCTCACTCAGAGAAGTTTCTGTTAGACTTGACTATCTCCTTTATAAAATTTCCCACCTTTGCTTTCACTAAAACAGGTATCTGACAACAGCACTGATCTTACAAGGTTTTTTATTGAGCAAGAATCCTACTGCCATCAGTCTGCCAGGTATTGCTGTTATCTCTTCTGAGTAATTGTCCAGAGTTCTGCATGACAGCTATTCATGAAATACAAATATTTAAAGAATTGAGTACATGCTGAATATCACTGATACCCTGGATTAATGATTCATGTCTCAAAGTCTTCCTGGACAGAAGAGCAGGAGTTAATAAAAATTAAAAATTTGCATTTTTATTTAATCATTGATCAGATTACTTATTTAGTAGAATACCTTACTTAAATGCCAGTCTCTCTGAATATGAATCACAAAAAGGCACTTTCATGACTATCTCCCTTTGATAATTTTTTTTTAGTACGACCTGAAGTACTTCCTTGCACACAAATGAGAATCTGTGATGGCTTTAGACAAGCTTTATGACTCACTCTATTGCTTTTCATATAGTTATGATTTTTTTAATAGATAGAAGAAATTTATTATGAGAAAACATGAGCATTAAAGTTAGCATATTGATCAAAATAATCTAAAGCTACTTTGAAAGGAAAATGGAACATTACTTCTGAAAAAGAGAGAGCCTTTTATCTTCAGTCTGATTAGAAATTGCTCTGTAGAACTCAGGGGAAAAGAAATAGCTTCTGTAAGCTATTTAGAGCTCTAAATAAGCTATAAATTTGTTTTTACTCAGAAAAGTGATTTAGTACAGGTTTAACTTTAGGCACATGGTTGAATTCCATTGATTCCTATGGAAGTAAAGCAGATGTGCTTGGAGCTGGTCACATGCTTAAATAGTGTTGAATTAGGGCCTTTATACTTTACAAGTCCAATATAGCAAATGGTAATTAATCCTCACTGCCCTTCTCAAGAAATATCTCATTATTAAATGCAACCAGTGGGACTGGAGATTGTAGGTGCAGAGTTCCTGAGCTCTCTCATTTTTCTACCACAGCAGAATTGCAGATAGGAAAGAGATGCTAAAGGTAAAAAAAAAAAAAAAAAAAGGTTTCTTGTCAGTAGAAGAACTTCAGTGAATGTTTCTATGTTTCTGTGTGCAGCCCATATTTCATTCATTGTTGGTGATATAGTGAGAAAGCAATATGTAGGCAAAATGTATTCTTAGTGGTTGAAACACGAGTGAGGAAGAACGATAGTGAAGAGAAGCAAATTCGACAACACACTATAAAAATTAAAGCCTCGCCACTGTGGAAATGTCTAAAACAACCAGACTCTGGAAAGGAAAACCTTTCAAACCTTTTAAAACAAGTAATTATGAATAACAGCTTGTGAAGGATTTAAATGAATCTTGCCACTACTCCGCAATATAGGAGAGTAGAAGGGCACTTCCGTCATGTCATCCTGCCAAACAGTCCATATTTTTTAACATCAGAAAAGGCCTGAGTAAAAAGGAGGCTCTTTATATTTTAGGTAGCTTGTGGTAAGCACGGTTAAAAGGTCTAAACCAAAGACAACCAGGCTTTCACCAATCCCACAACCAGTTTTCAGGGTTGACTTCAATAACAAATATACATATGCCTCCAACTAGATATTTCAGTTAGTTGACTTAATCAAGAACAGATTAAGCTTTATAATTCTAGTACAAGACATATCCAGATTTAAACCAATTCCATAAGAACATTTTCTACAACCTTTTAATAACACACCATTTCATTACTAGTCCTACATAATTTACCTCCACCTAATCCCTCCTTTACATCAAAATTTTGACAGTTATCAATATTGCATCAATACATCAATAGGCATTCATTATTCATCAATACCAGAGGGGACATATATTCTTCATAAATAGAAGAATCTGCCTGAAATTGCTGGGACATCTGACTTTCCTCTCTCTCCCCGGTTATTTTAAGAATGGATTTGAAAAAAATTAATGGAAAATATTTTAAAATTAATAATTCAGTTCCATTAAAAGTTTTGTTCCCATTCCCTCCCCCACAAACAGCATTAACAAACACAAGGTTTCTGAAGAAAATTCCAGCATCCATCCTTATTTACTTTGAAAGGCAAGAATCTGATGTGGAACAAAGCATTCATTAGAAACAGGACATCATGGGGAGCCGGACTGTTTTCACACTCTAGAAGTTTCTTTAAAGATGTGCTGCCTAAATTTATTTTTTGCACACTGATGCTGTCCTACACCCTTCTGACGAAACACCCTACAGGGTATTTGGTAGCACATGGTGGGGAAAAAAAAGTTAAAAAAAAAATTCCCTAGGAATCTCCAGTGCCAGTATTGGAAAATGTGACTATAGACAAGAAATGTGTTGTCTTCTTTTTATGTTGTGGTGTAAACTGGGGTAAAAGACTTCCCAGTGCCAACGGGCTGGCTCATTGGAATAAACACAGTGGTCAGTGGCTTGAACCTCCTGTGGCCAAGTGTGTCATTAAAACCTGGTGGTCCCCGTGTAAGGTGAAACCATGGCCATATAAACACACACGCCATTTCCCACACACCCAAGGAATGTTAGAACCTCCTACTTCCCCACGGAGTGATGCTGTTTTGTGGGCAGTGGAACCTGGGAAGCAAATGTAACAGGCTGCATTTTGCTCCCCTTTAAAATTCAATCGCTCCCCAGGAATACTTCTGTGGTGGTGCAAATAACCAAATAAGGCATCAAAGATCACCTCCCCAGCAAAAATGACTGATCAAACTGAATCATACTGAATACAAAATTTCTCTCCAAAGTATCTTTATGGATAAACACTTTTCCATCAAGAAACAGAACATTCAATATAAGACTTGTGCCATTAACCCACAGAAACTCTTTATGCTCCTAATGTTAGTTGTTACTTGGGATCAAGGCCAGAACATTCACATTGTAATAGGATCAAGGTTTAATCTAAGAGTAGATTAAAAGTCTCACATCCTCATAAAATACTTTCTAAAACACAGAAATAGCAATGTACTATGCAACAAAACAGAAAGCTGATGCAGCACTAAGTAATCAATTCCAGAGGAAACCTAAGTTGAATTTTTAACTGGCTAGCTGCTTGGTTATCACTGCCTTCAACTCTAAGATGTCACTCAACAGGCATTATCAAATCAAGTACCATACTCAAGAACCTTTATGTGGGTAGAGGCACAGATGAAGTCTTGAAAGAGTTCAGTCCTGCCAGGAATGGACAGAATACTAAAAAATGTGAGAAATAATCAAGAAAAGGAAACCAAGCCAGAAGAAACTCAAAGAAAAAGAGTAGCATGGAAGAAAAGATAGAGCTACATCAGCAGAACTGTAGGAAGAGAGTTCAGCACACACTTTATCAGTTCTTAGTATACACAGACCCGGTCCCAACAGATCCAGAGAAATCTATTTTCAGATTGCGAGTGAAAAAAGATTGGTCAACATCTCCAGTGGTGACTTTCATGTGACTTTCCTAGTGCTTATGAGGGCTACCCTGGCTGGGAACCAGTTTTGCTCAGAAGAGCCTTTAATTCCACTATAAATTCTGCCATGCAGTACCTCAAACTTGATCTGATACGCTGCCTGCTGGATTATCCAGGCAGCAGCTATGCAGCTTATTTAGGATAGTCATTTTGTATGTGGTCCCTTTAGAGACATTAACTGCAGCAAAAGTGTGCCTTCCTTTGCCTCTCCAGCAAGCCCAAAAGTGGCAGAGTTATCAGAGATGTATGTCTGTGCTGATATATTTTAAGAATACTAATTATTTATTCTAGAATAGCTCTTTGTTCTAATTTTCCTAATTTGGAATAGTCTTTTTTTAATGCTTTAAAGCCAAATGCTGTCTTAAGGCCCAAAATAATGTTGATTATCTATTTTAGAAGCTGCAGTGAGTGCAAAGGCCACACTTAGGTTTTGATTAGCTCCATTCCATGCTATATGTCAGAACAAAACTCTTGCAAACATTGGCCTTATTGTATTGTAGGAACTATGCATAATTATTTCAAAACACACAGAAAGTGGCACACAGCAAAGCAACAAATAAAATACGAAGAAAAAAAAATCAAGAGAAGTTTTAGATACAAGAAACAAAGCACTTTCTGTAGGACTAGCTTCTTTTAAATCTGACATATTTATAAGGGTACCCTGCTTTAAAAAAAAAAAAAAAAGGAAAAAAAAGAAGCTGTATATAAACTAGATAGCATACATAGCTGCTCTGTTTAGAAAACAGCAAAGTACCATGTAAAAAAGTCTCTGTTTAGTCAGCCCACCCACTATGAAAGAGAAAAAAAAAGAAAAAAAAGCTGACATTTAGAAAACAGGATATACTGAACAGTTTTCACAATTGTGCCCAGCAAATCTCATAGAGCTTTTTGTGTAAATTCTACAGGACGGACCCAACCTGCAAGTTACCACGTATTAGGAAATGAAAGCTATCAAGGATAAAAGTTAAAATAGCCTTAGAAGCCCAACCTTCCTTTACAGCATGGCATTTAAAGAAATCACTAGTTAGCAGGGAGATAGGTAATCAAACAGTAAGGGTGAAGAAAATATCTAACAGCCCCACCTTTTGGAAAAGTGCTCTTTTCACTCCTACTGTAGACATGATAAAATATTGTCCCTGACAGACCAAATGAGAGCTGAAAACCCTCATGCAAGCTCCCAAAAAAGTACAAATAAACATGAGAAGAAAACCCAAATACTGTTAGATAAAATTTAGAGCATGGATTTGCCTGTGTGTTTGGAAAAAACGCTGAACACAAGATCCAGATGCTAATTGGAGCCACCAAGCTTAATGCAAAGCAAATAATGCACAGAATTATCATGCAGGTCACTTTGAACACCCCTTTCACTGCCTGGTGCAGGGGCAGTCCCTGTGTAACACTGATTTGGGCAGTCTGAGTGTGCTCTGGGTGTGCTGACAGCTGTGAAAGCAGCAGTGAATTATGTGTGTTTTGGTGTGGCAGTGTGAAATCTCCTGAGTGCAGCTACAGGTGTGTGACATTCAACCTCTGAAACCACAGCAATACAGTTTCAGTCCTTAAGGTTTCAGACTTTCAGCAGTCATGAAGCCTGTATTTACACACACACATGCAGGGGTGTATATATTTGTGTGTGTGTGTGTGTGTGTGTGTATGTATATATGCATGCATTTATGGTTGAAGACACTGCAGAAGGGGGCACATTTATTGTGGGAAAACAGTATAATAAGGAAATGTCATTCTTTACTGTGTCATTTGTTCTTGAGGACCAAGCCTACCTTTGTCTCTGCTTCTGGCTTGCCTGCCTCCCTCCCTGGAACCCAGCAGGTCTTTTCCATCTCCCTCAGACCTATGAATGATAAAGAGCATAGGCAACAGATAAGGAACAACTTTAAACCCTGCATAAACATAAACAGAACTTTAATTTCAAGCTGAGTGATTTTTTTTATTTTCAAAGAGCACACAGTCCAACAGAGCCATCCTACACTAAAAATTCCAACACAGAATTCCTGCAAAAGGCAAAATCTATTGCCAAGGAGTCTCCCCTTGAGTATTCACTGAACCTTACTAACTAGACAGTGGTTGAAGGGGATTCCATTGGGGCACTCACAAAATCAGCCCTTGTACAGATTTGTGTCAGCACTGCATCTCAGAAACAGAGTAGTCTCGCTGTCTCAGAAACAGCGGCTCACTGTCAGCCCCATGGCAGGCCAGGCAATTCAGCTCCTGACAGGTTAAAAAAGTGCTCATTGTCTGAGCAGCACGTCAACGCAAGCCAGGAAAAACTTTCAGAGATTAGACCAGTGGCTATACTTCAAGGAACAGAGGAAGTTATGCTGGAATCCACTGCTTTTTTTCTTCTTTTCTCCTTCCTGCCAGGGAAAGAAGGTTGGAACTGCAGTGCAGGCTGGCAAGGAAAGCAAGAAAATGAAGGAAACTTTCCCTTAGCTCCTTCTTATTCAATATTATAGTACTTTCTCTCACCCAGTTTCCCTGAATACTGCTGAAAGATAAGGAATTACTCTAAAGGTAAATGTTTTCTCAGAGGTCAAGGGTCTAACTCTTTCAAAATCAGTAAGTGCAGGATCATCCCTAGGAATAAGTCCTGAGGGGTACTTTGAGTAAGAATGTGTTTGCTAAGCTTTAAATCACCCTATATTGGGGTATCCTAATTTTAAATTATAGTCTTGATAAAGGTCAAAGGACTACATCCACAATTTTTATTAGTGTTTCTCCAAACTTAAAAAACATTTCATGTTTCTCTTGTTCGGTGGATGAACACTTAGCTCGTTATGTCCCACCCAGACAGTGAGATGTATTACAAGTGACTGAATTCTATTAAAGGCCTTAAGCTGTAAAATGCTGCTAAATTATATAAACATTTCAGATGCATAGGCTATTGATTACGCAACAAAATATCACAGAACTTTCCAGGACAGTTAAAATTCATTAATGTAGAGTTCAAAACAAGTCTGACCATCACTTTTTGCATCCACTTGTGTTGGGGGTTAGGTTTCTTTCCTTGTGTTCCTTTTTACCCACAGAAATTTTTCTCCTAAGTTGCTAGGAAACATTAACAACTGGGTACTTAAGAAAACAAAAGAAGTGATCAAGCTCAGGGGAGGAGGGCATCTGGTTGCACTTCGGTTTTCTGAGGATTTTTCTCTGAGGGGCAGAGATATTGTGAAAACTGGCTCTTGCTCCCTCTCGTCTACAGAGGATGGTTGGAGCTGCTGCTTGGGAAAAGGAATTTGCTGCTTCTTCTGCCTTGGGGTGAGCCTCTGCTTGCAAGAGCAGCCACTGAACTGGGACCTTATCAATACCCACCTCACTAAAGAGGGACCTGTCCCCATCTGCCTGGGATGCTGAGCTCGCCCCTCTCTGCCTTGCTGGGAGCTGGGCTGCCGCTGCCTTGCTCCCGCTGCTTCTTCAGCACTGCTCCAAATTCTCGCTGCACTGTAGGCCCTCACCCCCTGCCTGCTGAAACACCCTGCCAGCCCAGCTTGGCGCTCCTCAGTGTCCTGCTGGGGCACTGGGATCGGCTGCCCCCGGGGTTTGTGGAGCAAAGCCTCCCTTCCCTTCCCTCCCCTCCCTCCCGCCCCATCTGGGCCCAGCCGCCATCCCCGCGCGCTCCCCGAGCGCCGCAGCGCCCCCCGCAGGCGCAGCGGCGTCACCGCACCCGCCCCGCCCAGCCAGGAGCCAGCGGCGCCCCTGCTGGCCGTGCCCGGAACTGCAGCAGAGGGGCAGGACCGGGTTCCTGTTCTGGGCGGGATCAGTGCTGTGCTGATGTTTGTTTGCTTTGGTGTACACACGGGTAAAGAACTGTCATTCCTGTCTCATGTCTTTGCCTGAGAACCCCTTAATTTCAAAATATGACAATTCGGAGGGAGGGGGTTCATGTTTTTCATTCCTAGGGAGGCTCCTGCCTTCCTTAGCAGACGCCTGTCTTTCAAACCAAGACAACTTGACCTACAAGAAGCAATGGTTCTTCCATTAAAAAGTGCTACTGAAAATCTTCAGAATTTTCACTACTTAATTTAAGTCTCTTCAGCTGAATTTTTATCATACTTGAGGACATGCACATTTGGTGTTAGTCTGATTGCATACAAAACTAATCCAAGTGCCATTGAATAATGATATACAGGAAGAGAAGATAAACAGATAAATACATCCTTGTTTTCTTCCTGGAGTTCCACAGACTGCACACTTGAGGAAAGCTTCTGTTACTTTTTAGCTATTGGACAACCCCAGGTATGTAAAAGTGCTAAATTCATGTCCCTGACCACATCATTCAAATGTTTTTTAGGTTCATGAAGAGCTCCTTGGCAATACCAGAAGGGAAAGATAAATTCTATTCTTTGCCAATATCATACTTAGGACCACTATAGAAAGTGTTTAAAGAATTATGTGTTTCTCTTGCTACTCTTCTGAATTTTATGGCTATTCCCTGCCTCTCTCTAAGCTCCACTGGGGTACTGCTATCTGCTGCCATATGTGTGCCAAATTGAAAGGAATATGCAACTGTACTTGTATATATTGAATTAAATGGCGCAGCAATTGGAGTCTGGCAATTGGACTGATCAGAATGGGTGACAGCAGGCAATATATGTCAGAAACCCTACATTAACCTAAAATAGTGCATCAAAAATGCCTCACACACAACCAGGTAAAGGTGCAATACCACTATCAATGAAAACTGAAGGAGAATCTGTGAGCTCTGAAACCTTATAAAGTCTCAGTAAATGTAGGGACTATCATTCTGTATCTTTGTAAAATGTACTCTTAAAAATATTTACTAAATGGCTAGCCACAAGACTAAACAAAAGCATTACCACCATTGTAAATCAAGATCAAGGCAGTTTCATGCCAAGCAGGGAGGCAGCTGATAATTTAAGAAGAGTGCTACAGATATTAAGAGAGGTGAGAGATGATGACGATCCCATTGCTGCTTTTTCTTGAGATGCTGAAAATGTATTTAATAGGGTAGGATCAAATGCTGATATCTACAGTATGCCTCTTGCAAGTTTTGTTTTGGATTAAAACTCAGAAACCTAATTAAAACAATTTACTTTCACCCATTAGCCTTAATCCTTATGAATGGCTTACTGTCTTCTCTGGTTATTTTACCAAGAGGCACTTGAAAATTATGTCCTCCCTCTCCTGTCCTACTTTGCACTTGACCTTGAACCTTTGGCCATCTCCTGCATTTTTATTCTGAAAAAGTATTTGGTATCCAGAAACTACTGGTATGTGTAGGTAACATCCAGACAGTTATTAAACAGTTATTTTCAAAAAACAACAAAGATTTTCAGTGCACTGGTGTACCAGAGGCATAACATCTAAAATATCTCATATCTAAAATTTTGTCTGTAGCATAATTCCCATGGAGATCAACTAGTTTTATGAACTTTGCTTGTTTAGGGATTTTTTTAAAAAATCAGTAGATTCCCAACATTTTAAAAACATGGATTACTTCTCTCAGAAAGAATCAGGCCTACGATAATTTAATAGTTTAAAGAAACAAAGCTCTGCCAACTGCAGAATGAAGTTCCTAATTCTGAGCATTTACCTTCTAATCCTTGATAATTTTTCAAAGTGTAAAATACTTACAAGTAAATTTAGAGCTCAAACAAAAGAGAAAAAAAAACAGTGAATGATAAAAACATTGAATAAAAGGTTTCAAAACTTTCAAAACTTGAGAACATCTGAACTGCAGCCTTTCAAAAAGACTGTTAGCATTAGGAAACTTATATAGAGACTAAGTTCATCTCCACTAGCAAGCAATACAGAGTCCATTCAGTTGCTCTAAAGAAACAAAATATACTGAGAGGAGAAGAAATTCATACCCCTGGCAGGTATATGAACTTTTCTTTAACTGGCTTACCCAACTTCCTCCTCTACCATGGAAGAAAACACCCATCTTTAAAAGGCTTCCAACTAAATCCGTGGTAGCACAGTTACAGACATGAAAAGGAGAAAGAGGAGTCAGGTTGTATGATATAACTCAATTTAGCATGACCCACAGATTCCTTAAGAGAGGATTATAAGTCTCCCTCCAATGCAATTTCTACTCATTCTAAAGAATAAAAAAACTAAAGACTTTGTCATGCCAATGCAATGCTATTTCAAAAGACAATCTTCTATTCATCACAAATCTCACCATATATTAGTGTAAGGGCTTTCCTGACAACATAATTTCACCTGCTTGCAGCAGAAAACACAGTTTACATTATGAAAAAGCAACTTTCCAATGTTACTTTTTTTTTTTTTTTTTTTTTTTTTTTTTTTTTAGCAGCAACATTCAGGTTGTTTTTTGTCAAAGCTCCTGGCCAGCTTTCAAAGTCTACAAAGCAAGTACCCACTAAATCTCAGCTAGGAACAAGCAAAAGATACAGCTGACTGGGCTTTATGACTCACTTGACAAATCTGTGCGTGTCAGCTGTGAGCAGCTTTGGAAAGATCAGTAATCCATGTACAGTAAGTAGCATTTCCAGCTTTTCAGAAAAACAAGACTCGCTCTTCGGTACAACTGAGAAAACCAGATGTTGAAAGAAATGCCCTTGAAAAATCTAAAAACACAGAGAAAGCTAAATAAAAAACTAACCAAAAATATTGCTGCTTCATACTTTCTTCATTATGAAAAGAGCTTTTATACCTTTTCACCACTCTGGGAAAGACCAGATTTGCCAGATGTGCTTTTGCCCTTCCAAGCTCTCACTGCTCCTCAGCCCATCAACCATCAGCTTGGTAGGATGCACATTGTTCACTTGCATTTCTTTCTGCCATTTCTCAGTTTTTAAACCTCTTTATAAAACCCTACCCTGCTTGACTTATTTTTCTCTCTGTGCTAGAAAAAACACCCAGCTAAAAAAAAAAAAAAAAAAATACAAGTAAGTCTCCAGTTAAAAGCCACAGAATTCCTGAGGTTGGAAGGGATCCCTGGAGGACTTCCTGCTCAAGCTGGATCACCTAGAGCAGGTTGCCCAGGACAATGTCTAGTTGGGTTTTTAAGTATATCCAAGGGCAGAGATTCCACAACCTCACTGGTCAATCTGTGCCAGTGTTTGAGCATCCCACAGTAAAAAAAAAAAAAAAAAAAAAAAAACCCACAAGGACAAAAACATCCAACCCTCCCAACCCTGAACAATTCAATCCCTCAAACTGAAAAAATCCCAAAAAAACCCACACCACTGTTTCAAAAGCAGACGATATATTATACTATTTCTTCCACTCAAAAAGGAAAAGAAAAAAATTTACAAACTCTGAGTGACTAAGCCTATGTAAATAGGAGTACATAGGTGCCTAGTTTCTATATGCTAGTTTCTCCTATGTTTATTTAAGTATTTTAATAGGAAATGGTCCATTCAGATAGAGTAATTTATCCCCAGTGCTGTCCTAGGGCAGAAAAAAATAAGACAAGAATATGTATCAGTACACATTTCAACATAGAAAGCAGACTAAAGAACAGCTGCACACTGTATTTTCTTAAGAACAGAAACTAAATTATGCCCAGCTAAAATATAATATATTTAGTCTAATAACTTACTCTATCTGATATACTAATTTATATTACCATACACAATAATTTTAAAGTATTTTTGTTAGGATTGGGAACAAAGATTATTTGATAAAACATCAAATGCAATGCATACAATACTGTATGCAGAAACTGAATTGATGCATTGCATTTTGAACAAAAGGATGAGCAGAACCACAGTTTATGCTTGACACATTGTACTGAAGCATAGGAAAAAAGAAAAATCACTGAAATCCTGCTCTTAAAAAACATGCCATTGTTTTCTTCAGTTTTAGACAGAGTAAGAGAAAATGTCATTTTAAAATCTCAGTTGACAGTTCACCATCAATGCTGTAAACTCAAGGTTTGTATTTACTGAGTACAACATAAATTTCTCTCTTCCTTAAAATCTTTACTGCTTTGGTAGTTGTCCTCCTCTACCTTGCTGAAGGCTCTGAAATATGTGACTTTCCTGTCCTTTGAACAGGTTTGCATTTAGATCTGAGAAAGATCCTCAGTAGTGTCATTTAAGGGAGCTTGGCTAGAGGCTCTTCAGAAGAGAAAAGAAGGCGCCCAATTTTCACTGATTTTCTGTGACTCATATTCTTAGGAAAAGCTCACTTCTTCCCTGTACTTTTTTGCAATGACAATTTTATATACTCTGACTCTCTTCTTTACCTATTGCTGCAAATAGTCCTCATTATTTGAACACCCACATTGATCTTCTGTGACTATTTGTGTCCTAAGGTTATAATAAATTTCACCTGTTCAAATCCAATCCTGTAACATTTGTTGTTGCCAAAAAGTTCAAATCTCTTTTCAGCCAGTAATAATACTGGTGTCAGCTGTCAGGTCCTTTCCTTTGTGGACTTTTGCCCATTTAAACTAATGGTGCCTTATTTGTTTTACGATTGTTTTTTTTCTAGTAGCTGCCCTTCTGTGAAGCCTTCTTTTAGCTATGTAAGTCATACAGCAATCTGGAGGACACCTGCTTTTTAGTACTTGCTGCCAGACCTATTTGAAAAGTCAAATCTCCGCTAAACACATCAAACACTCCGGTCTCACTAGATCAGAAACACTATGAGTTGTTTAAGAATGTGGCTTGACATTATACATAATCTGGTCTAGCTGCAGGTGGCTGCCAAAAGGGGAAATCCTGCTCCCCCTACCCCCAGCCTGTGAGCTGAATGCTCTCTCCCTCTCTCTCCAGTTCCACTTGGAAGCAAAGATCCCGAGGTGCCTGGCTGAATCAGTTCAGTGAGCTGCTCCAATGGAAAAATCCTGTCTTCCCCCACTGAGAAATGAGTGATGCTGGATGAGCTGACACTCAGGCAGCAGCACAACCTGCTAGACTTGATGGAAGGGAGAATAAACTCCTGGGCAGGAGTGAAAGACACAGGAGCACCTTCTGGCAAAGAAAAAAGGGTGTTGAATAGGAAGATTCACGCCATAGACCATGTTCTGAGCTTCGAAACTCCATCCCAACTGAGGTATTCTTAGAGTAAGGGCTAAGTAGCTTTCAGATGAATTCTCAGAACACAAGACTATTTGTAACTACTTCTCACAGAGTTTAAGTCTTATTTATTGCAGAATAGTCTAGAAAGGACAGATAGGAGAAATAAAGTGATCATCCTATTCTGAGACTATAGAATACATCTGGCAAATTGCCATGGGGGATAAATGTCTATGTACAAAATCAAAGATGAAGGCAACAAACAGAAAATATATTAAAAAGGCAAAGCAAAACAAGAAGCATCAAATTATGTGAGGAAATTATCGTGTCAAGGTGTGCATCTAGCATTTCCCAAAGAAAACAACTGATTCTAGATTTGGAATAACTAATTCTAAATTACGTGAAAAATCCATAGACTAGCCTTCATACTGACTTTTATTTAAAGATCTAAAATTGTTTGGGAAGTGGGAAGAAATTAGGCTGCACAGATCACCCATCTGTTTAGGGAATATTCATACACACATTCCAATAAGAAGAAATTAAACATCAACCAGAATGTGACATTCTCAAGAATATTCTATGAGAGAATCAAAAATCAAACCCAAATCACTTGTCTCCTGAAGATCTACAACAATCCAAAAAATAAAGTATCGGTGTTGGGATCCCCTACTCGGGAAGAATGTGTAGGACTTCATTGATTTTAGAAGGCTAATTAATTATTTTATTTTACTATATTATACTATAACTTCATTACACTAACAAGAACTGTCACTAACTACTGAACTAGAAAACTTGTGACTCTCTCCTGAGAGTCCTGACATACATGTAGATCTAATTGGTCAATGAATCTAAAACTATCACTAGAATCCAATCAAGTCTTGTTTACCTTAGGTAAACAATCTCCATACTACATTCTACATGGACACAAACACAAGAGTAGCAAATGAGATAAAATTGTTTTGATTCTCTTTTCTCTGCTTCTCTCACAGCTTCTCTCGGGAGAAATCCTGAGAAAGCTAAGTCTCTCTCTGTTCAGAGGGCATGTGAATACTACATTATAGGATAGACAATAATGTCCATGAGTAAATATGTCAGAATATTGACTGGTGAAGAGCAAAAAACTCCCAATTGTTTAGAGGGCATTCTCCAAAACAATGACATGACTGACTTATATGTTACATATTATTAATTCTAGTTTGATCCAAGAAGATGCATATAATAATCTGTGCTACAGCAAACTTGTTCACCAAAATACTGTATCATATTAACAGAGCAGTTCCATGGAAAAGGAAAGCAAGCCTCAAGGATAAAGAAACAGGCTAGAGCCCTGGCTGCTATTATAACAACTTAACCATAATAGCCACTCTAAACGGTATCAGAAATTCCAGCAAGCAGAGGCATCTTAGCTTATCTTTCAGTGACATGGAAGTCAATGTTCCCGTAAACTAAATGATCAAAAGCATTCAGATCTTATGACTAGCTAACAGAGAATCATGGGAAAACTCTGCCCTTTGACTCAAGAGCAAGACCAAGCTCAATGGGAAATGATGCTGACAGAATGGGAATCAAAGTGGAACAAACTGAGGAAGCACATTATGATTTGCCCTACTCTAAGTGATGGTTCCAACACAGCCTTGACAAAACTGAAAAATGGTTGACAAGATTTAAGTATAACGCATATCCCAAATGAGGAGAGAGGCAACCCCCAAGCAGCATCTGGTAGGAATACTGTACTGTAGCAAATACAATAACAGTAATAACAATTTACATTGCTATATACTCCCCTTCAAGGCATCTGAAACCTGCTACTGGTAGAGAATATATGTAGGACTAAATGGCACATGGCCAATATAGATGGAAAACCTGATTCCTGACCGCTACATTTACATGAGGGGAAAGGAGAAAAAGCAAAAAACCAACCAAAAAAAAAAACAACAACAAAAAAACCCCCACCAAACAAACCAAAACAAAACAAAAAAGGAAGAAATTATGAGAAATGCCTTTTAACTGTAATATTTATGTGAGTACAGACAGACCCCGGTAATTTATACTAGGACGTCATTATCAAAAGCCTAAATTGCACAGAACAGTGAAGCTTGCAGATCACCTACAACTTCTCTGGTCTTTAGCTTGATTTAGGTGAAAATATCCCAAGTGCTACTCTAGGTTTTACCAACTGTCAATCACTTCAGAAATCACTGTCAAGAATTTCAGAATCCAAATAACTTCTCCATGCCCTTCACGCTTCAGTCACAGAAGGCAGGTGCAGTCATGATAATCTGAAAAATATTTTCCTCAGAAAAAGATGCTCCCAAGGAAGGGTCTAAAGCTACTGGATGTGTAACCACTTTATGTCACTGAAGCAGTTCTTAGTGACACAAGTCACTATGTGACTTTCCAGGGAAAAAGAAACCTACTGAAGAGAAAACTGCTGCTTTCAGTCAAAAAAGCCCAGACTCAAGTTTACAACTTGCAGTGCAGAACTCCTGGAGTACTAACACAATCCTCATAAGTCAAAAAAAAAGAAGAGGCTGTCTTCACAGGAGAGAGAAAAACATCCCACGTCTGTACCATTTGATTTATACTTGCAAAGGAGAGTTGAGCCAGTTATATGTGTAAACAGGGGTTGAGCTGATGTGTTGCTTTTCTCCTCTTCCATTCTGGGAAATGACTGTGGGTGATCTCTCTTCTTTCTTTACCTCCCACTGTCTCTTCCTCCTCCACCAGAAAAAGAAATTAAAGGAAAAAAAAAAAGAGAAAAAAAATCTGTTTGCCAGTAGCCAGTGTGAATACCAGCTGAAACACCTGCACACCAGACATGTCCCGCTGTCCCTCTCCCCTGCCTCTTGCTGACAAGGCATCTGTGCTGCACACCACACACACCAGTTTGCTCGCTGTAGGTAAGGAGACTTTTAGGATTATTATTCCCACTGCTCTTTTCCAGTTCTCCTTACCATCCCCCAAAACCTGCAGAGGGGAACTTCTCCACAATGTACAGCACCCCGCAAGTATGCCTGGTATAACCCAGAGCAATGGCTTTTCAAATTCTCTCATGGTGCAATCACCACATCATTCTACTCTTGGGTTACAAGGCAGCAGGAAGTCAGAGCCCTCCTCTAGACAGGAAATACAAACGTTTATAAGTTTAAAACCAGGCCTAATCCTCTGTTGCAGAACATCCTCACTCCATTTTCACAAATTGCTGTACTTAGATAACAGCATCACTGCTCATTTCTTCACATTTTTTCTTCCTGGTTGTGCAAGAATCAGGACTAAGCTAAGCACAGCAGGAAGTCTTCCACCTTGAGAATTTGACCCTTATTTCAGACACCCCAGAAAACTCGACAGGAAGGATAAACTTCCAACCAGAATCAAGCAAAAATTTCAAACCTCTTTGATTATGAAACAGAACTTTATGAATAACTCCTTTCAGCTCTTGTCTAAAGGAAGAAAAAGATTGTTTCAGTTGAACAAGTTATTTTCAGGGGTTTCATCTGACAAGATACAATTTTGAAATTCATGAAAACCAAAGAATCGCAATACACAGGAATGATTGTTTCAAAATGCAAAACCAAAATATGTTCTTTTAAAAATGAAAAATTAATATATCTAGCCATTTTTACTTAAGTATTTTTCACCAAAGAATTCATCATATTTTCCTATGTATATACTCTTTCAAGTGATGCCCACATTCTTTCTCCAAAAAGAAATGTTGCATGACATTTTTTCTCCATTAATATTTATAAGTAAAAATGGCTTGAATTTTAAAACTTAAAAATACTTGCAGTACTCTTTCACTTAAGTGGCTTCTCAGCATTTATAGAAACTGATGCCTGTGTGCAGGAATACAATTTAAGATCTTAATATTTGTCATCTAGATTTTAAAATTTTGGTTACAAGTCAAAATCTACAAGACTTCAAAACAAAATGCAAAGGCATGCACATAAAGTATTGTTATTTACATAAAATCTGTTAAATTTTAATTTTTTACATTTTCTGAAACTTAGTGACAAAAAGTAGTCACTTTTACCCTGTCAGAGATTTGATACTAAAGGAATATAATACATTTTATACTTGATTTAATTTTTTTTTCTCTAGATGTTTCAATAACTTCACTAAATACTAGCAACAAGTCTTGCTTTTCACTATGCTGAAGTTACTATTGCTGGAGCTTACCAAGATCAAACTGTGGAAGAACAGAATGAATCTGGAATATCAGGTCCTAGCTCTGTATCTTTTTCCCTCATTCTTTTGAATTTAGTTGTTAAGAGGTTTGCTCACCATTTTCAGATAACAAAGAACATTTTTCAGAAAACAAATAAACAAAACTACTACCAAAGTGATTAATTTTTAATGCTCCACTGGGTTTCATACATGGCATGAAGAAAGATGTTAGTGCTGGGAAAGCAGAATTTCTAAATGCTTTTTAAAGATGGCAAAGCACTTTACAATTTTTTCTCTCAGCACAGGTAGTGGTGGTGGGTTTGTTTTTTAATACATCCACGTGAAGACAGTTAGCTGTCAGTAGGAAAACAGATATAGAGCATTTTAACCTGCCCTCAAAAGTCAACAAAATCAAGTAAATTTAGTGGCAGTGTTGCCATAATAAAACAGAAGATTTCAGTTTCTTCCCAATGGAATTTGTGGTTCTCTTGAGCAAAGACAAGGGCAGATGCCTAATTTAGCCCACAGTTTCATCCTTTTAATCAGAGATAGTACTCTAACTGGTCTCAAGCAATGATGTTCAAATATTGTTCAAACCTGTTTTCCTCTACTGTTCTAAGCAATACATTAAGAAAAATATTGTTAGAAATTCATGTTAATATGAAGAAAAGTAGGAGATGGGAAAACATAAACAATGAGCCCCGTAAAACTCCTGAATAAACCAGTACATTTTAAATTGCTCTTTGGTAACTGATGAAAAAAAGTGCTACGAGGCAAATCCTTCACTGGGTCACTCACTGGGGAGACTGGTAAAAATAAATTGCACAGCTCTAATTTTCCTAGCAGCTTCCATGCTATTCTTTGAAACTGAGTAAGAAACCCTTGGCCTAATCCCAAGAGCCAATCTATAGTAAATAGTGCACACTTAATGCCTAAGTTCCTTTTTAGCACCATTCAGACAGTGACTTCAGCCACACAGCTTAGTCATAGCAGACATTTTTGTGGTGAAAGCATTAAACCCACATGCAGCTCTCTTTCTGTGGCCACTGGGGGTCATGCTCCTTTCCCATTAGCTGAATAAATCATAAAGTCTGCACAGACCACACAAGAAGCAAGGCTAGCAAGCCACAGGCAGTGCCTACAGCCTGCTATTCCTTTTCAGAATTTAAAAAAAAGGAGGAAGAAAAGAAAAACAGGAGAGAAACACAGCAAAACAGCCTAGCTTTAAGAAGTTACTTGCCTTTTTTTTTAATTTGATCTCTTTGAAGTCCACAGAGATTTGTTTGTTTGTTCGTCTTTTAACCCAAGCAGCTACAGCAAAGAAGAAAAGCAGAGAAAATAAAAAGAGTGTCATGAAATAACATGAAATCCTATGTTGCAACAGCATAAGGTAAAAAATCCTGCTGGTCTGTTAAATAATAGAGGCTGTCATACAATATAGAACTTCATCAGATTCCCAGAGAAATCAAAATATATGTTGATAAATAATATATAATATAGGCCTGAACAAGGAATCAGAATAGTGCACAATACTTTTCCCATCAAATGATTTATTTCGACAATGAAAACAACAGTAACTGAGCAAGGTCTGGAAGTCTAGAGGTTGGTTCAAGTTCCCATCAATCAGAAAACAAGATAAGAAGGAATTTAAACATAGCCATTAGCATGCAACTAATGAACATGGAGAAGATATGCACAGCTCAGTATGCTAAGGAGTGTTTCTTTAAAATGTACCAACCCCCAAAATACTTTAAAAAGTGCACTGAACTTTAGCAGTACTTTACGTAAGAGCTTGATTGGAAACTTGAACATGCCCTGCTTCTCAAAGCCCCCTGGTGGGGCGGGCAGGGAGAGCGGCTGGGACAGCAGCTTTTCAAACCAGGTCCTGTTCCATGATCCCATCTAAATCATTTGGACATGCAGTGTTTAGAAAATAACATTTACATGCTTCACTGTCTATATGCTGAAGAACTCCGCTGAGCAGGGAGGACAGCTGAATCAGAGATTGCTGGTTCTATTTACACACTGTCAACTGAACCTTTGTTCCCTATCCTATTTTGGGTTGGCATTTTTTTGTGCAATCTAGGGTATTTTTAAGCACAATAAAAAACCAAAAAAACCACCAGTGAAGAAAAATGTGAAAACAAAACTAAAAAGCTGAAGGATAACAGAACCAAAAAAAAAAAAAAAAAAAAAGCAAGTAAGCTAGGGTCAGGTAAGGCTTAGACCAGAGTTTAAAAAGCTATTTCAATCAGCTCTACTAGTAATCCTATATCCTTACCTGCAATATAACTTACTCTTTAGCTGTTATAGTCCTCCTGAGCAAAGACAGATAATCACGTTGAATTGTGACAAATTATACGGTGGTTTTGAGATGTGAGCAAGCACTCACAGGGGAGTAGGGCAAGACCACTTAAATCCATTTTATTTGTGACTTAATATTGTGGGTTAAAACTTATATGACCTTTGCCAAAGACATCTCATATATGTGCAGGTGAAAAATCAAATCCCAAGACTCAAAAGATTCCTAGCAATAAGATATACAGTTTCTTACAGGTCACCCAAGGCACAGCTTCAATTTTATCATGGAATTCTTACTGATGGATTAAGTACCACTTTAACCAGAATAACAATAAATAAAAATCCCTTGGTGGAAAAATGTAGAACTGTGTAAAATTTAAGATTTCACTCATTCCAGTGCAACAGCCAGCATTTAACATCTTTATACATGTGTTTTCCCCACCAGCAAAAGACATTCTTAGAGCTCATACAGAGTATTCTCTCTGAAACTGAAGTGCTCAAAAGATCTCTAATACTTGAGATTTCAAACTGCTGAAGTTACCAAGAGAAGCTGTATGATGCACAGCTCCTTTTTTGCTTCTATAAGCCAATTTTTTTACCTTTTCCTTAGGCAGAATTTGTATTGATCTCACTGGGAGATTTGTTTAAGTGAGGAGAGCAATACTGGACTCCACTAGCAGCAAGAACCAAGGATACCACTTCAATGATTTTAAAATTAAAACCATATAAACCATAACTCGCTTTGTCCAAATGTGTATGAACATTAGTAACACAGAGCATTTCAGTGGCCTGCTTCATACAAGGACAGCTACAGATTCAAACATGGCTGCTTTCAAAGCACCCTCACTCGTAATGAACAAACACAATGCAAACATTGTGAGGCCAAATTCTCTCTCCAGAATCTGGCATGAGCCCAGGGTAGGGTAATACAATATGTGCAAGGGAAGGGAAGAAAGGCTTTCTCAAGGCAAGGAGAAGGGAGACTTAAAAGTTCAGGTGAGGGACAAAAGGCAAATCTTCCCCTCTCATGTCCCCCTTTGCCTACTGTCCTAATCAAAGCTCAAAGCTTTCAATTGAGTTTAACTCTGCCACTCCCAGAACACAGAAATGTTCATGTATTTTTGCGCTTCTGAATAAAAAAAAGAGATAGGGAAATGGTTTAATCCTTAAATAATATGTGCTATCAACAACATAGCACCAGGACTCTGCCTCAGATGTATGGATGAAAAAATTATACAGGGTTACAATACTCAACAACCAGAAAAAGCACATTGATTTCCACTGCATACCATTATTTCTACCTTTGCAAATGAACCTAACATTCAGGATGTTTAAATTAAATAATAGAACTGACTACTTATTCTGCACTGGTGTCTTGTACCAATTACAGCAACAGTAAAACCCAAATCACAGAAATCCTAAGAGTCAGAAGCTTTTCTGAGCATGTACAGGCATCTTCCAACTTCACTGAGCAAATTCCAAGAACAGCACAAAAGCATAAATCACATCTTTATGCAGTGCAAGTCCCACAAAACACAATTTATAAAAAAATGCAAGCATCTCCCATGCCAGTAAAGGCTCAGAGAGAGCTGGGGCTGCACTGCTTGGAGAAGAGAAGGCTCAGGGTGTGTGGAGATGTGTTTTATCAATGTATATATAAATACCTGATGGGAGGGTGCACAGAAGATGAATCAAGGCTCTTTATATTGGTGTCCAGTGAAGGGACAATGCAAGAAGTTCCCTCCAAACCTCAGGTTTAACTGTGAGAGTGACTGAGCACAGACACAGGTTGACAGGCTGTGGAGTCTCTTCCTTGGAGATATTCAGAAGATGTCTGGTAAGGGTCCCGCTTAACTGGCTCCAGGTGCCCCTGCTTGAGCCCTGGCTTGGAACAGGTGCCTTCCAGAGACCCCTTCCAGCCTCAGCCATTCTGTGATTATGTGGACTTAAAAACCTATGAAACTGTCAAATTTCAAGGTTGATCTGTGGCACTTTCAGGCCACAGATTGTAGACAAAAGCGTAGTATTACTAATTGTACTGAAGAGTGTGAAAGAGTGCACTTGTTGCATGACTTGGATAAGTCAGTCATTAAAGGTTCATGTTTTCTGTACTTCTAAATAAGAGGTTAATAGAGTGTGCATTTATAACAACAGACTGTGAAAAACAGTTTACACTGCAATAACACTTCAATATAAGAAAAATGTCACTCACTCTATAACTCTGTATTAAGTGTGACTAGGTGTACAATAAATTTCAAGTACTCTGGACTACTACCTCATCACTGTTTCCAACATGCACAAGCACACACAGAATATAGCCCCTCTTTCCAGAAAAGCTCTTCCAAAAACCCAAGGGTAAAACTAGGGGTGTGGTTATGATGTGATAGTATCAGCCACTTCAGTTTTAAAGATAGCTTGTGATATCCAAGGAATAGCTCTTGCTAACCAGCTTCTCTATTGTGCCTCATTGAGTAGTTACTCTTTTGCCACCTTCTTCTGAAGGTGTTTTCCATCTTCACTACTCCTTAGAATTCCAACAATAAGATCTTACTTTTGCTGATTTCAGGATGTTGCTAACTGGTGAGTTGATAAATTTAGGAAAAGTGTTAGAAGTATGCCACTCACAGTACTATAGGTATGCTCACAAGTTAAAGGTGTGCTCTTTCATGATTGCATAACTATTTAGAACTGATGGGCAATATCCACACAGCATGTGCACAGTGCTCACACTTATTTAACAAGAAACTACTGAGGACATAATGAGCACTTAAAACTGTGAGGTGATATTTTCCTGCATCCCATCAGTTTCGATTAAACCTTAAAATTTATTATCACAATGAATGATTACTTTTTAGTCTTGAATCCAAGCACTACTGTGGCTATACAAGGAGGCTCATACTTTGGTATGCAAGAGTAGATTAAGACTTGTTAAAAGAAAACTAAATTTGGCTATGTTAGATAGTTTTCAAAAGGTGTGTTTCAAAAGAAAGTGTTAATTTCCTTAAAAATGTTCCTTCAAAAATGCATTACAATTGGATTCATTCTGATCTAAAAACACTGCTGTAGACCAGATTCAGACACTGTTGTTCAAAAGTAAAAGGTATTTATACAAATATTCCTAATGCTTACACTAGAGTTGCTTATTGAAAGGACAATATATTGTTCTTTTTAAATGTCAAAATTAAAACACTCTATCAGTTAGTCAAATATTTTGCTATAGAAAAAATACATTAAATAAGTCATCACCCTGAAATGATAAGAATTTATATTGGTGTAAAACACACTTACCTAACTCTTTATATATCTGTGGGGGTAGTCCCACAAACTTAAGAGAAAGTTTCTGCTCTGTCTTACTACGAATTGTTGCTGCTGCAACCCCTCTCCCATTTAAAATCCCTTTACTTAGAATGATGTACATTTTGAGCATTGGAATATATTTGTAAAACTGGTAGTTGTGGTAACAAGATGAGGTTTACATGTCTATCCACATCAGCACCATGTACTCAAGATGGATTTCAGCTGCCAAAAAGGTCAATCCAAACTGCTTGCACAAACCTGTCTTTATGCTCCTGTTTATTATGCTCCCATGTAGTCGATGTCTCGTGCACTAAAACAGTGCAGCCATATGTCAACATCTCTCTGGTGGTTCCCAATGTTCTAAACAAGAGCAAGGGTGCACTGAACCTCCCATGTAAACTTTATACAACAGATTCTGCAGAACTGTAATTATTTACAAAATGATGGCATGAGAAATCTCTGGATTTATATCTCACTTTAAAGTAACAGGGATTGTGTCCACATAATTCTTGAGTTCATGGTAGGTTTCTAATTCACTTTCTCATTTTTGGTATGATATGATACAAGTCAGCATTTTTTAAAAATCAATGTCACTAATTTTTAAGCAATTATATTTTTGTAACAAAGCACCTCTCTCTCCCTCTCTGGTTTTCCTCTATTTTTTTTCTTTTCATAAAGGCACTCTATTTCATTACAGATGAACCTGTATGTTGAGTTATTGGCACTACACAACACTTGGATTCCAGTTATTCCCTGGATAGAAAGGAGTAAGTAAACAAGGAAAGCACAGAATTCCCTCAGCTGCAGAGGATATCTGCAAAGCATCATTTGTAAGTAAATTCCAGCGAACTCCACTTTTGAGCTTCTCTCAAAGTCTGACATATTTGTCACTATGTCAGGTTGTCAGGTCCTCAGCTGACAGCCAAATGACTGTGTTTTTCCATTGTTCTTTGCAGACAAATGGAACAGGACAGCAGAGAGAGTCAGGCCTACCTGAAACAAAGTGCACTCAGGGATTCTGACCCCAGCTGATACCACTCTACAGGACTATACCTCACTAGTACTCCCTCAAATTTGTGTCCCTCTCTCAGTCTTTGTCCTGCTGACTTTTACAGTCTCCTTTTAAACACTTTTTCTCTCTCCTCAAACAGTACATGTACAATGAATCAAGCTGCTTCTGTAGAATCAGACTAAGTGACTAAGTAAATATGACACCTTGGTTTTTAACTTAGCAGCCACAATGTTTATGAACATTTGCATCAACTGCTTTTCGGTTGCTTTGACATTTTCATATGCAACTAACACTAAGGTATTCCTAAATAGTGCACATTGAATTACCTTTGTCCCACATAGAAAAGCATTCTATTGTTTTTGTTGCCAAGCTAATATATAATGAAATAATAATGTGTTGATTGTCTTAGGATCTTCAACGATTGAATATAATGCAGTATTTATTATTTCGAGTTCAGGACAAGCAAACAGTGTTAAATGGCTTGTCCAGAATCCTCGGGTTTTGGTCCTCTGCTCCAGCCACTCTTACTACAGTTTGTTATTTCTCTATGCTGGTGGGCCTCTTGCCTGAGTTTAAGGCAGTTAAATAATGTAATTAAACAATTAAGATTATTGTTTTTAAATTATCAATTAAGACAGCATTCTAAACATGCTTCCTCATTTGGAATTTAGTCTACTTTCTATCTCCCTCTGTGTATCAGAGATAATGCAGCTAGGCTAAATTCAAAAATCCTTGCACTTCTTATGTTATTGGTTTATCCTAATCTTACATGAGTGCTATGTGGTGAGTGCTCCTTTTTAAGGGAAAACTTACATCTACACAGCCAATCAATGCAGCCAGCAGCTGCATGGATTTAACATTAAGACAATTTTTACTTATTGCTGTACTACATATATATGTTACATTCTTCAATAGCTGGCAGATATAACAAGTGAGTTCTAGAGTTGCAATGAATGTCCATGTTAGACATCTGAAGTTTGCTGAAGTAACCTTCATGCACTTGCTTAGAACACTTTTTATTAATTATACTGGAACTGGAGCAATAAAAACCAAAGCAAATGAAAGCACACCTCTATTTAAATAATTACCAGGCAGAACTGAGCTGATAGAAGTTGAGAGGCTACAGGGATTTTGTCATAAGTAAATAAAACTGGCATGCCTAAAACATGTTTCATCTCTAACTGTAGATATTGGAATTTAATTTAAAAGGAATAATATCTAAATAAAAGATTACCCACTTAAACAAGTTTTCTCTTCAAGCCTCCCTCTCAGTTTTAAGTCACTCTGTTTAGATCCTTTGCAGAACTGGTGTCTTTCTTTACTACTTTCAATCTGTATCATAAACATTCAGTGTTATTACATACATCATGGTATCAAACTCCAGATAGTCTGATGTTTTAGGGGAAAAAATTAGACTATTTAAAGTGATTATAACTTTCCACTTGATAGTTTAACATTCTACAATCATTACTGAGTCTGCAGGCACTGTTAACCTGTTCTGGTGAGACAAACATGTCTTTTCTAATATTTACTGAGATATTGTAAATTACTTAATGTACAGCAGAGTACGTTTTTCTCAGTTAATCTAGATCTGATCCCTGAGGGGCTATTTATTACATATGTATACAACCTGTCTGTAGAAGTGAAGTTAATGTAATATGACAGAAGTAGCACACATTGTTTAAATGTGTTCCAGAAAGTTAGCAAATTTAGTTAAAAGAATACTTACATGCTCTTCTGCCTGGAAAACAATGAGGAAAAGGGTTCTAAATATTAAACACTGCTGTTCACTGTAGGTGGCCAATTAATACACTGTATCCAAGCTGGAACAAATCCTTCAAATATATACATAAAGCATCTAATCTCTTATCTGCTTAGGCATGATCAAATTTTTAACAAATCCTAGTGACTTCAAACACAGCTTTAATGGGATGTAGTACTAAAACATGCAAAGTAAAGAACAGAGTTTTTAAGAACATAATCTGTTTCAGAATGTTTCAAGAGAACTGCTTTGAAATGCAATTATAAACTTAACCCATGAGTAAATGTGTGCCATCTCGCAGAATTAAGTTACATGAATTAATATATATAGAAAGAGATACCCTCTTGTTCCTAACATCTATTACAAATTGAAAATGAGGGTTTACAGCTCAAGATACAGAAGTATCTTGAGATGGTTCTAAAGGGTAGCTATGTTTAACACAGGAACACATTTATGGCTACAAGCTTGGTCCCTGTAAAAGTTTTATTTGATGATGAGAGAGAGTTTACTTGAGAGAGAAATGTAACAGAATTGTGCAACTATTCTATGCCCTGATAAATAGTTTGAGTGTATTTTAAGAGCATCTATCTGACTTTTGCATCTTTATCTCATTAACCTAAAATTAACCCAACGCTTCTTTTTCTCAGGGTGCCAAAAGCTCAGAGTGGGAGTTGCTGGTCCCCAGACAGACCCAGCTTTCCCTTACACATACAGTGAAGGCACTTATTCCAAAGGCTGTGCTTCAAGTTTTCTTCTTGTATGCAGAAAATGAGGTTTTCACATTGGTTTGGTTACTTTTTGTTCTAGTTTACAATTCACTTGTCTGCATGACTGAAAAATGAGACATATTTTGAAAACAGCAATATGGGTTTAGAATCGGTTCAATTACCTTGAAGACAAAGTGCAAACTGTTTCAGGTCATAGAATCTAGAATCATTTAAGTTGGAAATGACCTTTAAGATGGTCAGTATGTTCTATACAGTGAGGAACAACTCAGCGTAACTACTTCTCTTTCTGAGACAAAAATTAGCACCTGATAATTTAAATTTCCCTTCTTTTCTCAAAATATGTTGGGATTCCTGATTAAGAAAAGAAATACACTGCATGCTTGTGATGCAAGCTGTGTACTCTAATACAGCAAGCAAACCTTTAAACTATTTACAGACCACCCTAAAGAACAACAGTGAACTCTGTGAAAATGCTCTTTACAGTGGTTTGATATTAAAATGGAAACCAAAAGTAGTGGAGTTTTTGCCATATAAGGTAACTTTGCAAAGTTGTGATTTTGATCTTTATTCAGTGAAGAGTCCCAGTCAGACTCAAAAAAAGGTGCAGAAATAGAACTTCAAATTCAGTAGAATTTAGATAATAGTGAAAAGGCTAATCAGCTCCCCAGTTAATATATATTCATATATATTCAGCTCTCCCAAATATAATCAAACTCTAAAAGCACCTCAGTTTTCATTTTTAAGAGTCCCGAGTGCCTTCAATACTGTTTCATGCCTGCCTCTAAACACATCAGTTACTACAAAGCAGAGCAGCTCATCAGACCTTAATTCCTGCCTAACCATGAGATCCTGAGAATCTCTGGCCAGTTTGTAGACATTTGAGATCAGCCTCAAAAACCAATGCAATAGTAATGACAGCTTATGTCTTTTTAAGATGTGGTGAGGGTTAGATTACAACTACTTTTTATTTCTAGTCTAGCACTTGCAGAATCCACTATACCCTGCCTAAAAAGATTCAAATCCTTTGCAAAGCAAGTCATCACTGCAGGCTGTAAAAAAAAATGTATATGTATGTATGAAGAGTAGCTACAATCATTGTGCTGAAGCTGTTTTGGGAAAATCAAGGTTTGAAGGTTTCCGTTCTATGCCTAGAACAAAACAGGAAAAGGTGTGGAACTGGACTTTTGTCTCATGCTTCAAGAAAAGTATTAATAATTTGAAGGTGAAAAAATTAGTCAGTCCACAATGATTCTAGCACTGGTAAGCTCCTAGGTCTCTTGCTGCTAGAGGGAAGGCTTCATCCCCATGTCTGACAACACTGTCCATACTTGCTCCAAGGAATTCATTTGTAGTGGTCAAGACTCAGGGAAGTATTAAAGTCCCTTTATCCCTCGGAGACAATTATGGCCTCTACTAATCACAGTAGAGGAAAAGGTTGAGTCCTCTATAATGGAAGAAGGACTATGTACTTTGCTAGCCCAGTGTGTGAGCACTAGTAATAGACAGCTTAATTATTTTGGAGGCTGTCATGGCTACTGGAGGATTAAAAAAAAAAAATAACAAAAGAACCCCCAACGAAACCAAGAAAACCACAACAAACCAAACATCAAAGAAACCTACTGAAACTTCTGTTATTCTTGAAGTTATGCTGTGAGAGGGACTTCTGCTGCTCTAACAGAATCAAGTGCTCACCTCTCAAACATCTCATGGCAGGAATTCAACTTGCACTTCTGGCTTCACCTCTCTCCACTGAATAACTAAATGCTCAGTGGCTCTGGCGCCTTCCAAGACCTTTCTCTTTCTACAAATAAAATTAGTTTTTCAAGCCTACTGTGCCACAAGCACATGAGAATGGCAGGTTGGAATAGAGAGCTCCAGCCCTTGGTGTGGAATGACATTGCTTGTACCTTTGTATCTGCCTGTTTTCAGAAACACAGAATATCCTGTTTACATTTCCAAGTGCCAAGCTAGCATTTACTACACATTCCCCAGTTTTAGCACTACTTGAAGGTCTTTTCTAATAAATAGCATCCTCAATAAGAGAGGAGCAAGAACTTAAATTGAAGCTAGATGTTTCCTCTTCAAATTAATAAGTAAGTTTTTCATTTTTTAATTAAGTTTGCTAGAAAGATTATACTATTTTCCTACTCACTATACAACACGCTGATTTGAAATATATTTATTACAAACCTGATTTATGTAGCTTTCTACATCTACAACAGCTCTTGTTCTGAAGGAAATAATGGGGATGTCAAGTACCCAAACAGAAGTAAATTATTTTGTAGTCAGTATAAAGCAGGGAAAACCAAGAACTCTGCTTTAATCTGTACTAGATTGGAAATGCCTCTAAAATGCATACAAGACTAAAGATTCCAAAACAGGATCTTGATCCAAATCCCAATGAGTTTAACTGAAAGACCCTCTACACGAAACAGGGCAAATTCCATTAGTTTTCAACCAAGTCCTAGTATCTTTATAGTGATTTGAACGTTCTCTTCCATGTTAAGAGGAGATGACAAATATATTCAGGTACAACATTGTATTTATTTACACATTTATTCCTGGTCCCAGTAAAGTCACTGCAAATTCTACTAACCTGAAGAATGTATTTATGTGAAAACCTTTCTCCATATTTTCAGCACTATAATCATTGAAGTTTATGAGTTAACATTTTCTTGGCACTGTTTGACTAAATCTTTGTATCAATGAAATATACAACAGAGGTAATTTAATCAAAATATTCCTAAATTATATGCCTGGTTCCCTTTGAAGAATTCAAAATAAAATATAATTATTTATATGGGGGTTTTTTTTAGACATGGAGACACTAAAGAATTGCGAAAAAGCCATTTTCTCAGTATTGCACAACAACTTAGGAGCAGGTTCATAAGGCACAAAAAACCATTGCAATCATCCTGTCTGATCTCATGAATAGCATTGGTCAAGGACTCTCCAGAGGTTAAATAAATAAATCTCGTTCAAAAGTGGATGGAAGTGAGAAATAAAGTGTAATTCAAAGATGTTGAGTGACTGTCCTGTTCTTGCACTGCTTCAAAGATTACTCACCTTTTCTCCTCAAAATAACATTTTAGTTGAAGTCAAAATTTTTGTAGCTAAGCTATCAATTATGCTGACTCCTAACTTTGCCTGCTAGAATGAAGAGCTCTTTATTAGATTTCTGTTCCACATATACATACTTATATGGATGAAAATGCAAGAATAGGATTTCAGTTTTCTGCTTGACTGGCAGTAAGCCAGTCACTATAGTCCCTCAGGACACCCTCCCACAGCTACTGCTAAGTATAGTTTTGCGTTCACTTTTGAAAATAATGCATAATTCATATTAATTTGACATAAAATTAGCGGCATACAGAAAGCACAACATATCTTTACAACAAATTTAAATTGTATTGTAGCTACAAGGGAATTTAGAAAAAAAGACATCTTGCCTCAAATTCTTTGTGGACCTTTATCTTCATCAATTTGTTTTCCCCATATTTCGTCAAACTCTTAGGATTCATCTACATAGAGATTTTTATTTGTAAATTAACAATTTGTTTTTTGAACTGTATGGACAACATCCATCTGCCTTTTAAGAAAACAAGAAAAAAATCTTTCAGTATTCAGATGTGCTATAGCATATACCCACAACTCCCTGAAAACTGTATACAAATCTCTGGCCTGTACAGGTTAGGGTATGACCTGAAAATAAGTTGCATCACTAAAACTTCTATTCCAGCTTCTCTCCTCCTATTAGATGTGGCTAGTGGTAGACTGTTAAGATAAATTTCTATTTGAAGGACAGACATATCTTTTTTTTTTTTTTTTTTTTAAATTTTCTGAAGTGATCTCCAGCTCAAGAAATAAAAACAGAGGAAACAACAAACATCCAAGAACTTAACTTACAATTTACTTCAAGCAATTCAATACATACATTTTTTGAATAATATTTTTTTGTATAATGTCACATTTACAACTACTTTTGCTTATAAAGGTATAGATGGTCCATTACCTCCAAAACTAAGAAAATAAGGGTTTAAATATAACAAGATCAGTGCCTAGGTCTGGTTGGTGCTCTGCCAGCACTTACTGTAGATTCTTAACACAATTTAAAGATACTTATTTAAGAAACTCACAGACTATTTAAAGATACTTAAAGTACGCAATCACCTTACTTAAATCACATTACAATTAGACATAAGTTGCCTTCCATACTGAGAGAAATATTAATAAAGGTGAAAAAAAGGTAATGTTTCTGTCGTTTGCCTCTGTAGGCCTAGATGGTACCAAGATGCTTTAGAATGAACCAAGCACTCCAGCTAAATAACTGATGAGGTATTAATTTGATCAAAGTCTGCATTCACTAAATGATTTGAAATTTCACCCTTCAGAACAAATACCTAGGTCATTACTGGTTTGTTTTTCTTCATTTTCATTTTCTAAGAGTAATAAAGATCTTGGGGTAGGGCATTTCCTTTGGATTAATGACTGGCTGGGGTTAATGGCCAGGATGTTCCTTGGGCCACCAACTCCTCTCATACAGTCATTAATCCCCAGGAAATGCTCTGTGCCTCAATCATTATTGCTTCATTTCAGTGCAAACAAACTACTGTAGCAGACAGCATGCTGTATGCTATCCCTTAAACACAAGCAACACACATTCACTTAATTTTATCAATTGTTTACTGCATGGGCTATTTTCTGTTGCAGAAGGAAATCACAGATCTTTTGACTGTTCTATGAAATCTGTTGGTTGCCCTCATGATCATTTGATAGACTGGACTATTTCTGCATGAGTTATCCTGTATGTCACTTACATTGCCATTGTTTTTAACTATCAGCTGGAAGGCCATTACTCACTTTATTTCCTGGCAAAATCCAAATAAGTGCCCTAAATATTACTTGCAAAACATATTTTCCACTGACAGTGTTACCTACCCATGTAGGCACATCATATTAAGTATGAGGTTATTAAATCGTACAGGATACCTCATTTGACACATCTTGACATTTACTGTACAATTTCAGGCGTGCCACAGAGTTATTAAATTATCAACAGTAAAATATAACATGGACTTTCTCCAGGCTTGTGCTATACAAATATTTACTAGAGCACAGAACTTTGTTATATTTCTCTAGTCTACTTGATAATCCCCTGATTAGACATCCACATGCTTGGTGGAGCCAAAGAAAAACTGTAAATGGTCAAAGGCGATGCAGCATATTTGTTTTTAAAGGCTAACTTTACAATAGTTTGACTTCAGAAAACTATTTAATCAAACTGGCCAGCTTCATTGATTTCTCAGCTTTGGGACTAAACAAAAGGATTCAAAGAAGCTATTAGTGGTAACTGAAAGCCACTTTTACTAAAGGTTTAAGAGCTGAAAACTGTAGGAATTTGGGTATTGCTAACTAATTGGGGCACTTATCCTCTGCCTTTTATGTGAAAAACTTCAAAATACAGACAATGGGGAAGTGCTTATGGTCAAAAGCATTTATTATTTTCCAAACTTTTACTCTTAATTCAAATTCCAGTATAACAATGATACTATGCTAAAATAAGTGGAATGACATTAGTAGAATAAATGGAATTTAAATTTCAAGGACCTGGTGTATTCTTCACAGTTAAATGCATTTACCATGTGTCCACTGCATCTTTCCTGTAGTTGTTCACAGCCTTACATTGTTCTGCTACAAACCTCAGTGATTTTTTCTCAGAATCCAAGAGAAGATTTAGCTGTGAAGACAGCAATAGAGGTGGTTGGGTTATAAAAAATATTATTTATTTTAAATCATCACTATCTTGACTGAGAAGAGCTTGTACTACAAAACCTGAACAGATATCTAGGCTGCATTCCCAAACACGTTCACCCACCTCACATAAGTAAGCTGAGTTCCAGGAAAAGATGCAGGAAGTTGAATTAGTACATTCTATTACTACCACTCTGATAAGAAAGTTCAAGCCCTAGTTCAAGCCCTAATGGTTTGCAGTATGTCCATGAAAAGCCTGGCCTGAAGCACTGCTAACAAACTTGAGTCGGAGGCAGAGAGGCAGGGAGGCCTCTTGCAGAATCTCTTTTGACACGGCCCTGACCATTTCCCCTGAAAAGGTTGGCTTTTATATGGGCCTGCAGTTTAGGATGTTGTTCCAGGCAATTCTGTTATTCCACATGTTAACACATATAGGAGAAAAATATCCCCACAATGGGTTGCCTTGTTTGTTTAGACTACAATGTAGTAACAGGAACCCACACTTCTAAATAAAAATAGTTTGATGTGTACTGTATTGAAGAAGGTCACCAGTCGAAAAGGTATGATAGAGCTCAAAGCAATGAGCTTTAGTAAGTACACAAAAAAAAAAAAAAGAAATATAGAAGTACACAATAGGCTGGGAAAAAAAATGCACTGACTATTTTGCAGATCTAAATATGGCATTTTAATCTAAAAAATATGAACAATTGGTTGAGTGAAGTCACCCAGGTCATTCTATGCATACAGATGTCAGGTATTAAAAAACACTATTGCACTTTGATTCTCCGAACAAGAATTTCTAGTCTTTTCCTGCATGGTTTTGCTTTCACGTATAAGCAGACCATGTTCATTAAAACCAGATGCTACTGTCTCTTTGCTCCATTTCAGTTATCAATATCATGTTTGAAAGATTCAAAACATTTTAATAAAAACTTAACTGTGTTTGTGATCGCATCAGGAAAGGCTGAGTTAAGATGCCAAATTCCATAGGCCTTCTTGCAAAGAGAAAAGAAAAAACTGTGAAAAATAAAACCGTGATAGATCCCAAAACTTGGCTCATGAGCACTATTAACTCACAGATTTCTATTTCACAAGTCACAATTCTGCTTAGTAATGCAGTTCTACCTCTGGATCATTTCTATCTACCAAACCACAGCT
Organism: Taeniopygia guttata; assembly: GCF_048771995.1. Classification (NCBI taxonomy): domain Eukaryota; kingdom Metazoa; phylum Chordata; class Aves; order Passeriformes; family Estrildidae; genus Taeniopygia; species Taeniopygia guttata. Next base: position 57,507,577 of record NC_133028.1, read on the forward strand.
AAATGCTGTAAAGCCAGCAGCATTCTGTCTGCAAAGCTGCGAATTGCGGGGTCCCACTGTGATTGTGAATCACATGAAACACACCTGGTGTGACTGCAAATATGTAAAGAAGTACTGTGTAGTACTACTTCTATATTTTGTCCTGATGCACAGTAAAAAAATTACTGGGAACCTTGAGTAGAAGAACTCTGAGATATTGTACATTTTAGTTTTCCCAGCCATAACATTCTTTTTCCAGCTGGAAGTTTTGCCTAGGCAAAGTGGACTCTGATGATTTGGCAGAGATTTACAGACAGCAAGAAGAGAAGGGAAGCCTTATCTGTAGACTTCGTCTGCATCTGTACAAACTCTCTGGTATCTACGCTTGCAGTTGACCCAATACAAATGGGTTTCATTGGGCTTTCTATATATTCACTACTCAATACCTGTGCAAAGATTTCCCTTCAGAAAGAGTGGGACAGATGTATTCATAATCTTGGAAATCTTATTTAGTAAAACCCCAATGATTCAGAGAGAAGTGATCCCTGAGGGGGAATTTTAACCTTGGTTAACTACATTGTTCCTTTTTCTCTGTGAGAGGTTTCCATTCAGAAACCTCTGCGAGAAACCTTTCAGAAACCTTTTTCTCAGTGAGAGGTTTCCAGGGTAAAGATTAATAAATACTATTAAACCTACCTCATTCAAATTGAGCAAATACGAAATAGGCAGAGATGTCCCCCTTTGGATAAAGGCTTTCCATAGCTAAAGGCTGCTAGTGAAATCTATTTGTTCATCCTAAACACCAGGTATCACTGGACACTTCATAACCACAGAATGGAGATCAGTATTTTCTAGTGTCAAAACGACATAATAAATTCTCATTTATCCAGGAGGTCCTGATGGCTAGGCATGACTTTTTGAGGGATTTTCTTTGGATGAAAGCAAGAATTCTGAAAATAGAAGGCATTCTGTCTCACATGTCATGCCTTCAGGGTGTGGCTGCTCTTACTTGGAAAGCTTCACCTCCTAGATTAACTGAAATGATTTATGGAGCACTGAAGACAGTTAGCTAACTAAGAGAGAGGAAGGAAAATGACGTTGTAGGGCCACCATGATGGTTAAAAGAGTGGCTAAATTCAAACAAGCTATCGTACAGATTTTCTTGTTTATCAAGTAAAACCAGAGGTGGTCACATTCTGTCTGCCCTGAGAGCCTCATTTTTAGGGCTTCCTTTCTGTTGGTTTTTGGTGGGTTTAGAACTTTACCTACCATGTCCTCAGGCAATCTGTGTTGCTGTTAGTATCTCCTCAGATCACATTCTACATGTATTTGAAACACAAGGAATGCCAAAAATTCCTACAAAGGAACATGTTCTGTAGCAAGTACCCCAAGTACTATTCTCTGCATCCTTCTATTCTTCTATTTCATGATGTTGTCTTTGAGGAAGGGTCTTGAAACTGTGCATAACAGGTCATATCTGCCACTTGTGGATCACAACACATTAGTAACTATAGTGCACAAAGGAAGCTGACAGTTATGCTGGCCCTTGAAATCCTTGTGCATTAAAAAAAAAAAAAAAAACAAATGGTTGAACTGTCTGTACTGAAAATTAAGGAGTTAAATGGAATTTTAAAAGCTCAAGGAATTTACATTTCTGGGTTTACTTCTTGTCTAAGGGCAACTCACTACATGTAGTAGGATGAATTACTAAAAGCAGAAGTAAAATATACGATGTCCCCAGCAATGCTTCTTTAATTTCCTCCTACTGTCACTACTGGCATGTATAAGTAAAAGCTCAACTATCAATAAAATGGCTAAAATTGCTAGACCGCAACAGATTAGTAAAAAATTAAGTGATGAGGCTGGGATTTCTTGACACTCCATTTAAAAGCCTTTCCTTGTCACATGTCATGAAGCATCTGCTACACTGCATGGTGCTAAGTGGAGGCTAATGACCCTTTAGGTCCCCTGGCAAGTTCTCCTTGACAACAAAGTGTAAATGGCTCTTTAATACAGCCAACTTGTATTGAAATGAACCTTCCAAAGCCAACAAGGAGTACTGGGGTCTTCTTTAGCATAGCATCTCAGGTCTTTGAGACTGCAGTGAAGGTCCTAAATTAGTAGAAAAATGGTTAGGTAAGCTTTACAGGTGAGCAGTAACTTCAATTTCTCTGAGTTCTGTGGTTTGCTGTAAAAGTGCTCGGCGGGGCAGCACATCTTGAATAATGTACACAGGAAGGTAAATCAGGAGAAATTTTTTCCAAATTAAAAAGCAGAGAAGGTATACCTAAAAAAATATCTGAATGCTATGAAAGAAAGTAAAAGATAGCTTCTTTTAATTTGTACTAAGAGAAATCAAATTGCCAAAAGAAACCCAGAAAATAACAGAGATACAAACCCTAGATTTTACATAAATGCTTTTGAATTTCCTTAAATGTAAGTATTAGGACACTGAAATGATTTTTAGGGACCAAAAAGGAAATAAATAACTTTACTTAGTCATCGAATGAAAAAATTAGCAGCAGAGTTTCTGACTTAATTCAGATCTGCCATTATCTGGATTAGCAACCTTTTTATGGTTATTTACTTCAGTTCAGTTATTTCTTAAATGAGAATACAAAAATTAAATTATAGAGGAAATTTTACAGCTTCTCCTTTGTATAACAATTTAAAGACTAAACCCCCTAATTTAAAGATTATTAATGCAGAAGGTAATTTTCTTTTATTGCACAGTTTATAGAGGTATCACATTGTCCATGGCTCCCAGTAAAAGCGAGACTGACAAACTGGGTGAGACAGGAGGAAGACCACTAAACTGATCTGGAGCACATGATGCAACAGAAGAGGCTGAGAGTTGAATTTGTGAAGCCAAGTCTTAGGGTTTCTCTTGTTCACCTATCTAACAGCCAGTCAGTGTATTTGCAGAAATGTTGAGTAAGATTAAAAAAAATGAAATCCTAATCACAATACAAGTTGAAAAATACAAGTCAAAAAACATTAGAAAGAAGACAACTATGCAGGGAACAAGTTGCTTAGAGAGGCTGTGAAATGCCCATCCTTGGAAGTACTCCAAGTTTTACTAGGCAAGGCATGGAGCAAGCTGACATAACATAGAAGCTGGCCTTGTTCAGAGCAGGGGACTGCACCAGACAACATTCAGATCTAAAGTATAATTCTACATACATCTACATTGATATTAAATTTTGATGCATGTTTCAACAAAATTTTATTGGCCAAAAAACTCCTCAAACCATGAAACAAACCTCACTTTAAGTGATTCAGCATAATATACATCAGTGTTACAATCAGTGATGAAACTTTTACATTGTCATTAACTACCATGAAAGACAAGCCAGCAATTATTACCTTTCCTCTTTCCTAAGACATTAAAGTGTCCTTTATGGTGTTACAGTTACTACCATAAATGCTTAAATTATAAGCAGACATGGCCTTAAATTAGAACTTCAGCTCCTCTGAACTTGTGAAAAAGCAGGATCCAGAGTGAAACTTTGAAACCCTAAGATTTTAAGACTCTGAATTTAGGAGAAGTTTATTCTGCCAATGTCCTAAAAGAAATGGTTTGCCCAGCCCTCCAGGAAGCACAGGAGAATGAGATCTGGCTCTGCTAAATTTTGTTGCAGTGAAATTAAAATTTCCTCAATTTGTATATTTTATAGTCTCAAAGTTTGTTCACTTCATTCCATCATCTTTTTGATGCAAATAAGCAAGGTACATGGAAGCAATCCTTGGAAAATGTCCCATGGTCTCTTTAAGAACTTTCAAAAAAGATTCTGCCTTAAATCTCTGGGTACATTTATAAAATAGTTTATAAAAATATAAGCAATCACAAATTATTTTAGTCTTGACAAGAGAATGAGTTTAAAGAACATGAGTCATAAAGACAAAACTTCAAACAGACAGAATAATCCAGTTTAGGAATCCCATTAGCTTGCATGTGACTTTATTTGACTTTGAAAGAAGCATTTCCAGCAGAAAAATAGTAAACATTAATAAAAAAGTATTTTGTTCTTCATGTTAAAGGAACATAATCTTCAGAGGAATGCTGAAGATTTCTTAAAGTAAAAGGGATTGCATCTCATTGTTCAACCAAACTGTGATGTGTAGGCATCACTTCTGGAATGTGTTTGTATCAAGCAGACATAGGAGAATAAATACAAAGAAAAAGTTGGGGCATCTGTTGATAAATTTCTATTTCTTCAACAAAAACTGATTCCAAGCAGGCTATTTCAAGAACTATAAATTAAACATCAGATCAATTGTTTCTTGTAATGGTTCATTCTCTAAAAGACAAAACAAAATTAAGAGTATCTCTCTCCTAAGCAAATTTATATTATCTTTGTGTCATTCATGCAACTACTGGAAAACATAACTATGCATGTGTTTGGTGTCACTGTCACCACATACATCTACATATACAGATTGTTTGGCCCAAATTTAGTGTGGAATATTACAGCATTCACAATCATATTTAGTGTACAAGGCAGTGTTAGGTTTTTTTATATTTGAAAGAATACTCTTCACTTTATAAAATTGATATTAACACTACTTGGGTTTTTTATGGGTAAGATGGCAAGATAGGTGGAACCTAATCTCTTTTAAAAAGTAATACAAGTATTATGGACTTATTGCTTTATTACAGCCTACAACCTGATTTCCTCAGTTTCTACATCCTTGATTAGAACATAGTTGAAAATGTCTTGAAAGTGGCAGGTTTCTGCACCTGTTCCTAAAATTGGTTTCAATGAGTTCATACTTTTGAATCTGCCAACAACAGACAGAATTAAAAAGATCCAATTCTCTGTTCCTAAAGGTGAGACATAAGGAAATGGCCCTAGATTTGTTACTATAGCACTATAAATAACACTCATAATTTATATGGAAAATACTTTCTCTGAAATTAAAGACCAGCAAAAATCCCAGAAAAATGGAGTAGAAGGTCCTACTATCAAAAAGATGGAATGCATATTGGATGTTTGTGCTGTCTCACTGGTTTGAATCAAATAAATACATGTCAGCATTCCCTTTGGTTCCCAACTGACACATGGAAAACAGCCAGTCTCTTCAAATTGGCAGGACAGACTGGTGAAGATTCAGCGTAGGAGGTGACAAACCCCTCTGAATTAGAATCAGCAGTCAGCCTTCCAAATGACTGCTGATGACTCTCTGGTATAATATGTTATCTTTCACCAGTGGAATCTGGGGTGGTATCTTGCTATCTGTATATTCCTGAAGCCAGAATCTTACTGCTATTTTGCACTGCAACAACAGAATGGACCCTGAAATCTAAAAAGAAGCACTCTTTGTGACAGAGGGTAGTCCCACTGTCATCAGCATTATTTGAGTTAACCAGGAAAAACAAAACCGAGATGTAGAGACAAATGTATGTAGAGATGCAGAGAGTGATACCTATTGTGATCTATGGCTTGGCAGTGGCTCCTACTGCTGTGAATCTTCTTCCTTTCCTGTGAGAGGTGTGTAATCAGTATTAGCTCATTAGCTAAAAAACATCCACAAACCTGCATTAAGGATGTGTGTAGTGTGTGTTATTTCTGCGTGTTATTTGCGTGTAGTTATTTCTTAACTGTAGGAATTATCAGTGAAATCCCTTTAAAGTAAACAACTCCACACTCACATAGGAACATGCAGCCTGGCATTACAGAATCTTTTTTTTTAAAAAGGCAAAAAGAGAAATGGCCTGTTTCTTTAAATCCATTGGATGTCTCATATCTTATCTGCAACTTTCTAAGTATATTTTATATAGTTACCTTGGACTGTTCCCTTTGGAAGTGAGAGGAACTAAGCTGCTCACATCTAAAGAAATTCAGCACTACTGTGGCCTTTCCAGAGTATTTTACTGCGTGGTTTAACAAAAGCTTCAACACTTTTTACGTCTGGTTATTAGGTTCAGGACACAACATAAGGAGATAGACCACAAGCCTAAAGACAAAGTAAAGATATTTAGTGATGAGATTGATGTAATAGCTCCATGTGGCATGTTTGCTAAGAAACCCCATCCCTGTGCTTTCTAATTCTTTGGTATTTTGTTTTAAGCTTTCATTGGTCAAAATTTTATAACTGGGACATTTTCTTTAGCCCTTTGGTATCTTTTATTGAGACATGGAGAAAAATGAAGCCAGCTCACTCACTAACAGCAGCAGAAGGTACATAGACCCAAAGTTTATCTCTGTCTTGCACAACACAAATTATAACCTAGCTTCAACATGGCATAAGACTAAAGGTGAGTTAGCTGAGTTTTCAGCTGCTGATTCTTTGTGGTCTCTCTTGTGTGGAAAACACCAACAATGCTGTTGCCACGGTATCAGCAATTTTCATGTGTTTTAACACTAAAGACTTCAATGGAGACCCTTATGGTGGCTTTGAACAGTAATAAATCCTGATGAAATATCTCACACCCCTGCAGACTACCTTAATCTCTTTCAGGCATGTAGTGGATAACCTGCAGGAAGATCAGCACTCTGCTAGGATACTGGCAAAAGGGGAGAAAACCTGTGGAAGACAGTCCAGCTGAGAGATAAAACTCACCAACATTCTTTGAAAATGATCTTAGCATAAAAATTAAATGAAAATATTTTAAACACTAGCTTGTCCTATGCAAAACAAATGAAGAAGGAAATCACAATTTTTTATAATTGGGGGAAAAAGGGAAAAAGCTTCTTTTAGAAGAAAATAAAAGAATCATACAGCTTTTCATTATTTTAATGCTACTAAATAACTACTATTCTTTGAATACTTTCAAATTATTGCTTCCCACAAAAGCCTCAAGTCTTGTTTTTAAATTAGTACAGTAGAAAAGCTGACTCGCTTCTTGTTGGGAACGACTTCTCTAGCAGAAACCTCAAACTGAAAATTTAGATACAGAGGGCATTAAATTAGAAACTTATTTCTTGTATACAGTGGAGAGATCCTGTAGTAATTTTTAAAATGTGCAGTGCCAGCAACTAGACTGAAATGGTTCTTCACTGCCTACTGTTCATCTTGTCCCTTTTGCCTCTCCTGAATAAATACCTCAATAAATTAGAGGATAGGATGATGAAGCTCAAATTAAAAAAAAAAAAAAAAAAAAAGCTTTCTAGCAATGAAGTTGTCAGACATTTGCACATCATTGTCAGAGAATAACAGCAGAACTATTAGGCAAGCAGTGCTGTGAGGAATGTGCAGGATGATCAGTGGTGGTATTCTATTGCATTAATTCCACAGCACATTATTTTTGAAAAGATATTCACACCACAGTGCATAGTTTTTAGAACAACATTCAGAAGATATCAGGCAATGATGATTGAATAATATCTTAATGTCCATGCTCCATCATCCCAAAACTCTCACTGTGATATTTAGTACATAAGCTCTCTATGGAAAGCTTACAGGTGAAGTAACCTGGACTCTATCAATCAAAGATAAAGATTCTATGCCTGCAATTATTGGCTGAACTGTAAAAACATCTTTCAAATTTCCCTCTTACAGAAATTCCACAAACCATACAGAAACCATCAGATGTGTTTTGCTGCTGCTTAGTATATCATGTAATGCTATTGCAGCTCTTCATTACTGGAGAGTATCAAGTTTGTTTGGATAAAAGAAAAATGTTAAAACCCTAGCATTACCTGGACTGGGGCTTCAAAATATGTGTAATCCCAATTATTCTTTCACCTCAAAGCTGAGTGAAAACCAGGTTTTGTTTCCAACTTTCAAAGAGTTTTTGGTCAGCTGAAACCAACAAGCAAAAAATCACACTTCTCCAAACTTTCTGATCTCAGTTGGAAGTGGAAGTATCAAATATCTGCAAAGAGACTATCTCAGTGATATTTCTGACATGTCTGAAGGCAGAATACTCATTAAACACTCTGATGCAAGAATTACAGAGCAAAAGGTTAGCAGTTCAAATAAGCAAATTTTTTTCCCTTTGCAACTTTGGAATGACAAGAACAGCCAAAACTATTCTGTTATTCTGTGAGCATTTTTCTCTGTACTTAAGAGTAACATAGCAATCAATAATAATAACAGGAGTTAAAATTGGCACATGGATGCAATGGGAGTGACTTCTTGGCTGCAAATCCCTGGTGTTCTATAGCAAATATAAATATAATATCAATAATTGACAGCTACTTGATATATAAGGAGCATTCTGGTTAGAAAATTAGCTTATTCATTAAATCAATTTAGGAAATATACAATTTAACCAAAATTAGTGCCTACAAATTGTAATGCGTTGCTGCAAGTTTCCCATCATTGGCTACTACCATTATGTATAAAAAAAACGTGGTGAATGTTGTACTGGGTCAGAGCTGTGGTCCATCTTAGCCTGGGATCCTGAAAAATAGCAACAGGAGATGCTGACTGGGAGCCTGATCTTTATCCAGAGTCATCCCTGTTCTCCAACAATCAAAATTTCCAGATTAGGGATGTGAAAGAGTGCCTCTGTCTATTTTGTTTAGTGTCTGTTTATGGACTCGATGTTCATGAATTCTTTTAAACCCTTTTGAACCCATTTATAATGTCTCCACAGTCTTCTGACAAAGTGCACACAATAATTAGCTATCTGCCTCATAGAAAGGAATTACCCATTTAAAATGGATCTCGTATTAGTTTCAACAACTGACCTCCAATTGCAGAAGTACCAAATTAGGAGCTAATTAATATTTTGCATTCATTTTACCTACCACCTTCATGTATTTGCAAACTTTGATCATAATTCTTTCCAGATATCTCTGTTTCATAGTACTTCAGTTGTTCTTCATAAGGCAGAGTGTTTCATCTTCATTACCTTTTAAGTCGCCCTCCATTGAACCTTTTTCACCTCCACTGTCTGCTTTTGAAACACAAAAGTCAGAAGTACATACAGTACTCAGCATGTGGGCATATCAGGGTTTTTACACAGTTAGGCTCTGTCCTGTTCTCAATAGTTTCTGATAAGGCCAGCAACTTACTGGCTTTTTTTGGCTGCTGCTGCACACTGTGAGGGTGATTTCAGGGAACTTGCAGTTACGACCATAGATTCTCTTCCTCTAGGTGCAATTATCAGTTCTGATGAAGTTTCATGGAAGCATTACTGAATGACCTTTAACTTACCATATTGCATTTTAAATGACACAGTTACTCAGGACTCAGAACTCAGCTCTGATGAGGATCCATGAACTCACACTTGTCTGAGAAATCCTATGCCAGCCTTCTTAGTGTGTTACATATTTCAGGATCTCTGTAGAGACTTGCAAAGAACAATGTTGCAAGGCAAACATTTTTAGAACAATTCTTAACATCTGGCCCAGGTTTGTACTTCATGCTGCAGCAGATGTGATCCCTTCTGTGCCCCCTTTCTGAGACAGGTAGGCCACAGACAGCTGCTTCTGTTTGCTCTCTCATTTTCATGGGCTACTTGAGACAGAGATAGGAGCAAAGCCTGACAGACAGCATAAATATTTTGTGCCAAATTGAGTGTTCTGCACCAAAGGGAAATGTGGGATCAGGAGTGTAACAAGTCCAAAATGGTAAGCAAAGAGTTTGTGGCTGAAAGCAGCACGATGTGTCAGCGAGAGAGAACAGCAGCCTTGCTGGCACTGCTGCTGGCCAGAGCCTTAATCTGTAAATCACTGCACAGCCAACACGTCAAAAAAGTTTGGCCACCCTGGCGTACAGGCATCAGGCAGAAAAACAATCTACTGTGCAAACCTCCAGCAACAACCCAGGCCAGTGTGCAAAACACTGGCAACCCTAGGAAGAAAAAAAGCAAAATGGCCAAAGTCCAATTGCTTTTAATCAAGAGGCCACAAATGAAAAGATCCTGTCCTACAATCTTAAAAGAGAAAAAAGCCTTAAAAATATAGTCTGCAAATTTCCTCTCCATTTGGGAAAGCACTTTAGAATTTTTGGCACTAAGATGAGAAGTCAGGAGTAATTTAACTAAAATGTCAAATGTTACTGCTGTTTCAAGGTATAAATCCAGGTTGCTCTGAAAGCCTAAACTGCTACCTTGTTCCCCACTATCATCACTAGTATTTCATGGGAAGAATTTAATCATGCCAGAGAGGTTCATATTTTTAAGCAACATTAGAGATCTACAAATTTAAAAGTTTTCTCCACTCCTGGGTGTGTAGTCAGGCCAAGTTGTGTTCTGTGACTCACCACACCTGGAAGCAGCACACAAGGTGGGGTGCAGTTTTCTAAGAGGACTAGGGAGTTGCCATGGGGAAGAACTCAGCATGCCTCACTAAGGCAAATGCCCTAAAGAATCACACAGAGAGATTAACATTACACAGAATCAGTGAAGACTTCTTTTTGCCTCCTTTCCTTTCTCCTCTCCTTACATCAATTTTGGTTTTCTAATTGAGAATGCCATGCACTTAAACAACAATTTCTCATGGGAACATACTGAGCTTTCACCAGGAAGTTCAATCCTGGCCAGGCAGAATTTTGCAGCCAAATCTAAGGTCAGAAACCTCAAATTTGCACTAAGACAGGATACGGGACACACAGATTCAAACCACTGATTTAATCTGAAGCGAGAACATACAACTTCCTCATGAGGGGAAGAGCAAGGGCAGGCACTGATCTCTTTTCTGTCGTGACCACTGACAGCACCTGAAAGAATGCTCTGGAGTTGTGCTGGGGAGGTTGAGGCTGGATAGTAGAAAACGGTGTTTGGGCACTGGAACAGACTCCCCAGGGAAGTGGTCACAGCACCAGCTTGACAGACTTTGAGAAGTGTTTGGAAAATGATCCCAGGCACAGGGTGTGACTCCTGGGGTGTCCTGTGCAGGGCTGGGAGTTGGACCAGATGGTTCTTGTGGGTCCCTTCCAACTCAGCATATTCTGTGATTCTTGATAACTTGGACTTCCTAGAAGAACACCCTAACTACTAGAACACCAAATCAGTCCTTTCCAAAAAAATTATTATATGTTGGGAAAAGCCTCCAGCTTATTAGGACACAAAAAAAAAAAAAACTCAAACAAACTATGGTCTAGTAGCATGAAAGCTGTCTTTGGTGGAAAGTACACCAAAGTTATACTCATGTTTTCATTGAGAAAATGACTCAAACTTCATGTCAGAGATCTACTCAGAACTGGTTTGGTCTGCACCACTCTCCTGTACTCATTCAAAAATACATACTGAAAGCTCCTGTTTATGTTATTTACTATGAAAATACTCAAAACTACTAATAACAGCGTTTTTAGATAATTTTAATTATGGGTTGCTGAACATGTTTACCAGCAGTAGTAAATCCGATGCCTACCAAAGAAAACAATCTTTACTGTAGGTTTCCAATAAAGGAAATAGAAAGAAACAACGGGGAAATACTGACATGAAACACCAATCAATTGCCAACTTGTTTCTCATGAGTGCTTTTTCTGGAAATTGAATTTGGCCCTAACAGTTTCTTCTCTCATATATACTTGTTAATCTTTATTAATATACGTCCAGTAACCTCAAGAGACAATGACTTTGGGAAAGCCAGAAAGATGGCTTTGTATTACATGATTTGCAAACAAATAATTTACATATCCTATTGTGACTTAGGCACTGTTGTATTTTTTGTTGCTAGGCATGTATTAGTTTAATTTGTGCAATTTAAAGAAGTCAATGCAAACCTTCAAGAATCAAGCTAAAAAGATTAAACCTTTATTAGTAGTGCTGACTTGATAACTGTTCTTAAAATAACACTTTTCTGCCTATGAAATTATTTATATAATTATAGATCTTTGAGATCCTGGATATTTACAACTAAATCCCTTAACTGGCTGCTGAAGTAAAAGTTCTAAAATTTAACCTTATAAGAAACAAAGTAATTCTATAGCTTGAGATTTAATAATAGGAAGAAACCTGCATTAGATGATCCATTTTTACAAAGCTTCAATGTAAATGTGTGGTTAAAAGAATTATATTTCAGCACCATCAGCCTCAACATTTGTCCTTGTTAAAGGTTTTTATTATGTTCCCTCTCATGGGTGAACTCTGTTTTCTCTTTTAACAGATGACTGCCCAGGGAAATGGCAAGGACAAATCCAGCTCCACTTTTCACAGCAGATAAGAAAAAGGTAAACACCATTACACCACCATAATGGGCATCCAGTGCTAATTTGTAAATGAGATGAAAACCTAAGACAAACACTAAAAGCCAGATGGTCAAGTTGCAATATTTTAATAGTCAGATTTCAGGCTTTCTAAAATGTATGTGTCATCAAGGTCAGAGCAAGCACACTCCTGCCTCACAGTGCCAGCATCCTAATAAATACTTTTGGAATTTGGTTCAAAAAATCCTGGAGTTCTGTTATTCAAAGCTAGCAAACATGAATAATACTGAGTGAATGTAATTGTTAGCACAGACCTTTTTTGCATGCCAGCTGACCAAGATTTATTAAGGTAGATTCATGTTGGCGTAAAACATACTCTAAAAATATAAAAATAAATAATATTCTTTGAAAAATTTGTAACACCCCAACATTTTGGCTAACATGCAAGTGCACATAAATGAGTCAGACCCTGTTTTCTCCCTTAGGAGATATTACTTTAAATTAATTGAAAACCATAGCAGAAATGCCATGAGGATGTGTCACTTTGCTCAATTTCAATATTAAGAAAGTGATCTTTTAAATTAAGGAGATGAATTTTCAAATAATTTATCACATAGTGTTTTTCTAAACACTGAAATTTGGAAAAGGCCTTCTCCCTGAGAAGTCTAATCCATTGTAGTAAAGCACAGAACTGAAAATGTGTAACTGGTGCTTCATCATTTTCACCAAATTTGGAGAAAAGACACTGAAAAATTCATATTCCCTCTGGTATAATCTCTTTCTTGGTCACCCCTAAATAAATCTTAAATTTGGAATAAACTAAAACCTCTGGTATTGCTTCCTGCCCATTTTCAGTTATTTCCTTCTCTCTCTTCCTCATTCACCTTTGACATTTGACATTCTTTCCTTCTTTTCCGGCTGCCATAAGCAGTTGTCATTTTTCCTCTAGTTTTCCCTGAAAAAGACTGTTGCTTTCACCAAAACTGAAGAATGTAACTGCCAGACCAACCTGTTTCTTCAGAGCTCGAAGTCTTGTTTAATAATCTTTGGAAAATACGACAAGGCAGTGAATGATGAAAATCAGCTGTAGGTTATTTTCATTCTGCTGCCAAGACCAGACTTTGGGCTAGTACCCCATCAGTTTGTACATTTCTGCCCATTTAGAAGTGAGTCAGAGCATGGTCCACCATGAAATCATTGTGGACGTTTGTAGTTCAGACTAAATGACAGACACAGTTTTTTAATGGTGATTCTCTTCCATACTTAACACTTCTCTTCCCACCACAGAGACTACTGAAAAATGAATTATTCAGCTCCTTAGCCACAAACTTAAGATTCACATGCCTTCCACCTTTTCTTGTGGTTTGATGTATTGTGGGCTTTTTCCTGAACTATCAGGTCAAAAATTTCTCTTGAATACTCACTGCCTGCAAAGGCAAAAATCATATGCTATCTTACAAAAAGGTTATTGACTGCCCTGTGAATATTATAAGCTTACCTAAAAACAAGTGTGAGAACAGACAGCAGTCTAAAAATGGCAGTAGAAGACCCGTTGTATAATTTAGACATAACTCTAAATATAGCACCATGGTCAAGTTTGTAAAATGTTCTATTCAGAAGAGCCATGTGAATGTTCATAGTGTAAGAAGCTGTTCTTAGCACATAATTATTATAAAATACACAATCTTTGAAAAGAAAGTTTTGATCAAAATTAATGTCTTGCTGGCTCTGAAGTCAGCTAGATGACTGAAAAATGGTATCTTTTTAAGGGCTTCTTTTAAGGCCATTAGTTGTATGGAAGCTTAGCTAAGAGACTGCAACTAATTTCTATCCTGCTTTAATAAAGGTTTAACAAAAGAAGTGCTTAATTCCCACACTGTTTCTACAGTGAATATAGTCCAAACATTTCCCTCCCTGGGCCCTATGTCTTTTTTAGCAAACACACAACAGTGGCTACAAAGCATAAATCAAAGTGTAAGTTCTCTTTTGAGTTTGCCTGCTTGATGTGTTCATTGCTACACCAACCACTTTTATCCTTCCTCCCCTCATTTATGGTTTTGCCAACTTACCTTGACAAGATATTAACAGAGAAGTTCTTTACCCTCTCTATTAAAACATTAGTCCTTGCTGGTCTAGTGGAGTTTGCAAAACCACTTTCATCTCTGTGTAGGCTCCTAAGAACACTTAGTATTCCTCAAATAATAATCTCTTTGTATTATTAAGCCTGTTTGATTGATTGCCCAGTGTTGATACTCAGTATTTTATGGTATATTGTGTGGTCTGTCACAGAATCTGTTACTTGTCAACAAGTAGGCCACCAGCAGCAGCATGCCAAATGTTGTGGAATGACAAACATAATTACGCATGGTGTTCTGAAATGCATCTCACAGTTCCAACGTGGAGCAGGATTACCCATTTATTCAGAACTCTGAGAAAAGCACAGCAACAGAAATGCAGGGAAGGAATCTGGGAATATCTTCAACTCAGAATGTCAAAGGGAAGTCCATTACAGTTTATAACACTTACAATCACACTAAGATAAGCCAAGAACCAGCTGGCACCCATGTGGTAAGGCATTTAATATTAAAGCGCTGCACAGTTACCCATTACCACACCAACATGCTGAGATTCTGTAGAAGGAACAGCAGAGAGCAAGGCGAAAGGAGAAGGGTGTATGAAGAGTGCATGGAAAGCAAATTGCTTTCAGCTAGTAGAAAGATGAAGCACATTAAAGAAACAAATTGTGTGGGCAGACAAAGACATGATGAAGGAGAAGGAATAGCAAAAGCACAAAAGGAGGAGCTATAAGAGGTCATAAAACCAAGTGAGTCAGATGCAGAGGTTCAAGCTATTGGGGAAACCCATAGGAGCAACTGGAATGTGCTTAATATATTCCATGTGAATATATGTCTGCCAGCTCCCTTTCACCATCCTCTGTTTCCCACAGCCCACCACACTTCTCCTGTGGAAGAGCCTCCTTTGAAAGGCCTCAGATGGAGGACTTCCCACACACCCTATGTGGCTCTTCCAACATACCCTATGCATAACTCACTTCACATATCTAAGGCCTCTTTACAGAATCTGGGATGAAGAAACAAAAATATTTAAAAAGAGGGAAAGCTGAACATATGTTTCAGTGAAGTCCAATAACTCCTGTAAACAAGTACTGTGTGTACTATTTCAAAACTATTGTCCTGCGAAAACCCTTAAATTAGAAATATCTGGAATGCAACAGTAATGGGATCTGTTCCCTCTGGCCTGTATAGTCCTTCCTAGCTTACACCACCCACTCAATTTAATGTTGCTCCATCATAAAATTGGCAAAAGTATATGTAGAGGTCAAGATAACATATTGCTAGAAGATTGTTTGAATCGCATTTCTTATTCAAGAGTCTAATTTTCTAATAAATATCCTAGTGATCTGTGGTTTTGACTCTTGCATGTGGTTCTATGAATACTAAAAAGAAATTGTCAAGTGCACAGCAAAGACTGGGTGGGCAATAATGAGTGATAATAGATCTAATGGCAATCAGGAACTAGTTGGAACACTCTCTTCATTCCTGGGTTTTCCTCATATTTGAGGTTTTAGAAGTGTAGGTATTTTCAGTATGTACATTGCTCTGGGTTGTTGGTAGGGGTCCATTAAAAGGCTTTTGGGTTTTTTCTGATGACCACCAACCACTGTTGTTATCAGTGTTTTGCTGGCTGAGATATGGTCCCAAAAGGGGAAGTGTACAGCACTCAAATTGAGTACCTGAATTTCAGTCCCTCTAGGCATCTTTAACCCCTCTTTTACTCTCTTTGCGTTGTTTCATTGGATCGAACTTAGTTTTGAAAACTCCTATTGTGAATGCTCAGTGGCAGTCAGTACTACTTTATCTGAATGAAAGGAATCTGTTTGGACAATCACAATGCCATCACAATGAAGGAAGAAATAACCTGTCATGATACACCATGGCTTTTCGACTACATGATCTGGGACAGCATCCAGACAGTACAGAGTCAGTATTTAATACTGGTATAATTAGAGAGAAAAAGGAAGAGATCACCGAAGTGTTGCTTGAAAGCCAAAAATCCAGTCATTCTCTTCATAATGGATAATTTAACCCTTTGTTCCCAATTAAACTTATGAAAATTACTGTGGTCAATCTTATGAATTTTTTTCCCCACACAGAAACAGTGTATGACACATTATTTCTGGTAAACAGTGCCTTATTGACATGTTATTTCACTTCCATTGCCTTTTCAATCACAGCTAGCATGCCTTCCTTCTCAAATGCTGTTTTTGACCAGATCCTCCTTCAAAATTATGTGGGAAAAAAATCATAGTTCTTGTCCAAACCAGTCAGTACTGCAGATTGAGTGCTAAAGATTGTATTCAGTGATGAACTAATTGTTTTAGATTGATGAGGCATAGATCCAGACATGTCCTTTTTTTTCCCCAGTAGTTTGATACAGAGCTGAAGACTGCAAAATACTTTCATCAAAACTCAATAAACACAAAAATACAATTGCACAAGTAGACGTAAAGTAGAAGATTGGAGAAAATCAGCATGTTCCTAAAAACAAGCAAGGAAGACTGCAATGTGAGAATATTTTTTGTGTTATGTCACAGATCTTGCCTCACAACCCTACTGAAATTATTTGAAATGAACTGCACAAACATCTAAAGAAAAGCAGGGCCTGGTCTATTTAATCACATCCAGTTCTGAAAACTGATGTGTTTCACAAATGTGACCATAAAGTTAAAATAGATTACTGTGTCTGTCATGCTCCCTGCAATTGCTGCAACCAGGGACAGCAGTCTGTGCAAGGATAGATACAGTACTTTGAAGAGAGCATCCTGGCAGGCTTCTAGCCACAGCTGTCTTTCCCTCTCTGCTGAAAATCTCACTACTGCATGGTATCTCCTGGTTATGTGCTTTTTTTGGCAACCTAGACCCACATATTTGTTTTAAAACTGCTGTCACATTACTGATTTGAAATTGCTGTGTCAGCTCTGGGTTTTTGCATCACAGCAAATAATCTCACAAAATAAGTACAAGCGAGATGCGAGATGCATTGTCCCAGAACCTGAAGAATTGTAAGCACGAGACAAATAAAAATAGATTTCCTCATGACAGTATTTTTCTTTGCAAAATGTGAACAAACTGTATGCTTTAAACAGTTGTATTGAAAAGGGCTGTTTAATAGTACAAATACCTCAAAATCAGACTACATCTAAACTGACCAAATCTAAGTACATCAGCATTGCCTTAGAAGCATTCTCTCTTAAGGAAGCAATCATAGGCCTGACTTTAGCGGCACCAGTGGAGCTACTCACGCCCCTAAGTTGGTGCCTCACTAAACGGTCTTGGCTAATGCTGAAGAGAGAACCTCAGGAATTTAGACAGGAAATATTAAAACAGGAGTTAGTAGTAGTTTTAATTCTGAATTTTGATCCCTTTGGTTGAAATCCACTGTTGAAATCCATGTAGTCCAGTGCCTGATGTATGACATTCTAGAAATAAAAGTATTATGGGATTTGCAAGTTATGTATTTCTTTTCTGTTTCATTCACCAATACATGCATCCCTATTTTATATTTGATTGGAAATATCTCACGTAAAGAATATGTCTAGCAGTTTGAAAAAAATTAGCATCCTACACATAGAAGCAGAAGCTCACACTATTATTCTTTTAAATAATAATTTAAAATTTTATTACTTTTCTAAGTGTTCAGTAATACAAACCTCACAGTTCTTAGTGCGAATTTTGCTAAACTCAGGAACTTAAAAAATAAACAAACTGACAAGTATGTCAAAATTTACTTAAAAAGAAATCATTATTGATGAAAGAGTAAAGTCTAAATCCTATTAAAAAAAGGCAAAAGTTGCATTAAATTCAGTAGGGGTGTAAAAGGCAAATGATCGGGCTTTATTGATACCTTAAAAAATATTTAATATTTAAAAGTATACTTTCCTAGAGAAATACTATAGGATAGTGCAGCAATCCAGAAACTTGATTTCTGAGATTATTTTTGCTTTATCTCTCAATTGGCCTGGATATAAAATTGCATCAATGCTACACCTCTGTTCTGTAAATCTTTTAGGGACTTTTTTATCAACAATTGTTTTATAGCAACAGAATATTTCCTTAGAGCTGACAATTAGTAAAGCCCATTAGAGTGTCTCACACTGTGCCTATTGTATCCTACTGTCCCTTTTCCCCCAAAAGCAATTACTTTTCATATGCTCAATTTACATTTAAATGGCTTTTTGGAGCATAGCCCAAAAATTAATAAACCTAAACTCCATCCAGGCCTGGATGAGTTCTGAACTCCAGAACCAGAATCCTTCAAGTTGCTACCTGTTTCTCCTTCATGAGAGGCTAGGTGCTGCTCCTTTTTCTGCTCAAATTTGTTTCATAAAGAAAAAAATGGGCATTTAAACATTTCTATCTCACACCCTCCTGTTATTTGGAGAAAGTCAGCAAAGGGTAAGAGGTGCTGGAACAGCAGATATGGCCATTATAAATCAAGCCCAGTATATTAATTTCTTATTTGAAACCCAGTAGAGTATTGCTTGCTTTTTTCTTTAATTCAATAGATATATGGGCATTCTAGTGAAAGTATTCCCCAGTATGAGAGAAATTTGCATAATCCAGAGATATGACATAATCTACATGATGGCTATAGAATGGCATTCTGCTTTTCTCTTTCATACTCAAACTCAGTAGTAGAACCACAGGCAAAAGGGCAATCACTGTATTCAGTAGCCATGATTTTGGCAGGACTGTATAATTTTGTTCTGTATCTCTCTTCTGAGATGAAAAAACAGGCATAAAATGAGAAACAAACTGAAGACTAGTATGATGTCTATGACTTCCTACAGGAAGAAAAGACAGTGCAAAGGCTAGGAAAGGTACATAGCCACATGGGCAAAGACTGCAGATCCAAGAATATAAAGATGGAAATCTGAAAAGAAAAAAAAAAAAGAGAACCTTATTTTCCTATCAAAAAAGAAACAAATTTTTGGACAAATATTCATTCTCCAATTAAGTCAGGTGGTGAAAAATTAAATTTTAACCCTGATTCAACAAAATAGTTAACTTTGAATGTCTGTACAAATTATTCATCAACATTTACTAAATATGTGATTAACTGAATATGTGACTAGAATTAAACTTCACACGTGTTAATGGGGGATACTACAAATCTCAGCAAATATTAATTAATTAAATTGGCAACATACCAATATGCAGAAATAAAAACAAAAATCCCATTACTGATTATGTCACAGATGGAAAATTTTGCCCAGCAATGACACCTTAATTAGTATCACTGTCAGCTGCAAAAGGTCATCTATTTTCATCTGCAATAGCAGCATTGTACAAATTATGGTTGGCAGACTGGTATCTCCTTAATCAAAATAAAACATAAAGTGATCCTTAGTGGACCAACTGCAGCTGTCCAATCATAATAAACAAAATTCCTTAGTTGATTTCTTTTTCTCAATCTATGTTTTCTTCACCTTTTCAAGAAATTAAATGGATATAACAGAGATGAAGGAAAAGACATTTTAGGCTGATTTGTGTATGTGTTGGATTATCTCAGATACACAGCTAAATCTGGGTGTTAGCCTGAAAACTGTGCAGTGTCAATTTCAAAATAAATAATGGTAATGGTATTTTCAGGATCAGCTATTTTTTTCTTTCATGTTCATTGCCAAAGCATTTAGAGGACCCTGTTTTACTTGTAAGGTGGTGAGAAGATTTACCTCTACACATTTGTTATTTCTAGAGAACCTATTGCATGTTGCTTGAGAGCACTGAATGCAAAAATTAATATAATTAACCTTGATGCTGCTAGAATGTGAAAAAGCACA
Source organism: Taeniopygia guttata (assembly GCF_048771995.1). Lineage (NCBI taxonomy): Eukaryota > Metazoa > Chordata > Aves > Passeriformes > Estrildidae > Taeniopygia > Taeniopygia guttata. Next base: position 57,527,465 of record NC_133028.1, read on the forward strand.
TTAAGCAAGGCACTTAAAATAATGGCATTACTAATTAAATACTGACTTTGATGTGTTTACAGCAATTTGCCCTAGGAAATGCTGTAGAAAGAGCAAACAAAGCATATGTTTTTTCCAATCCAAATTTGACTGCACTAAAATCCAAAAGCTTTAGTAACACAGTAGCAGTTTACTGAGATATCAGACTCAGACAGTATTTACTAAATACCATACATGCATTTAGTACCAAGCATACAAAAAAACCACAAAAATTCCTGCCTCTAAGGTGTGAGATCTGGTCTACTGTAATCCAATAAGTGGTAACAAGCCTTTGACAGTCATTACAAATGTGTTATTGCAGTATGAATGGCATTCATCTCATCAAACTCTAATAACTGCATCTGGTCTAAATGTACAAGCAAAGATCTGTTTCTACTAGATTCAGAGAGATGGGCACTTATACACTATGATTTATCCTACCCCAGTTTGAGATCCTAGATAACACTACGATTAAATTTCAGGCAAAATTTTGATTCAACCTGACCCCAGCTTAAGCAGAATTAAATCAGTGTAATTGAGAATAGAAAGAATGCCTATGGAATATTTACTGGGTTTAAGAGTTTTGAAGTTATTCTGTACCTTCTTTCAAGAAACAGTCTTCAGCCACAGTTTTTCACTTTAGAGTTATTTCATAATCTTTTGGTTATTATTCACAGCTAATAAGTATTGACTAAATTAATGTCATGGCAGATCTCTTTTTAAAACTCTCAGGCAGAGAAAAGTTTTATTGCAGGTCTCAGTTTAATCCTCCTTCTCAGAAGCTGCTGGCTTTTAAGCACTTTGATCTTTTCCTCAGCATCACCTTCCCAGTAGTCCTGTGTCTAGCATCCTTAATCATGAGTCTCAAATGTTCTTAAAGTCCTTTCCTGCAGCCTCCTATACAGATCAGTAAAATGTCCCTTTGAGTAGCAAAGCCATTCCCCAACCAAATAGTGAGTCAGACAAATATTCATTCCACAGTAATTCCTAGCAACCAGCAGGGCCCTCACAGAATCTTTGGAAGATAAATACCCACAACAAGCTTAATTTTCCACAACCTAAATAAAAAATATTACTAACTCATCACTTTACCTAACAGTTTTCTCACCTTGCTTTCTAAAGCACTTTGGTTCAATTCCAGATATGCTGCAATGTATTGGCCCAGGAGCATGTCAATAACACATTTTGATAAAGATCAGCCAGAACTCAGAAAAAAAGGATGATACAGTAAAAAAACCCCTAAAGTAATGATACAGCAGACCTAAATTCCAATCCTAGCTTCCAATCCTGATTTGCCAGATGGTCCTTGTTTCTTGGCTCCCTCTTTCACAACTTGTTTAGAGTTCTGTACCATGCCTAAACAAAGAACATCAGTTTAACTGGCTTTGCAGCTTTTCACTGGGCCCAAGACTTCATCCCAAGTCACACAGTGTCAACAGGCCACAAAAATGAGTGGTACAAGCCACAGAGTGAGGCAGCAGTCACTGGAAGAGATTGGTACTGTCACAATTGCTCTATTGCCTGAGGGCAAGATTTCTCAAAGGGAAGCAGCTAGAGGAAGAACCATCAAGGTGAGGTAATGCCGTAGGACTGATTAAGCCAGTGGAAAGAGTGCTGCACTCAATGTATATTCATCATATATTCATCACATTCCACAAACACAGACTTTGCAGGGTTAGGTAATGTCTGTACAAGCCAATGATTCTCAGTCATTTCAGATGTGCAACATACTTCAAATAAATTTAAAATGCTAAGGCATCGTTATGCTAATTTAACAGTCTTCTATCAAAAATAATCTTATTTAAAAGCAAATTAGTCTTCTCTAATTTTCGTAATGACTGTAGAAAAAGCTAAAAAACCACACATGAAGTTAATGGCTTTGTGTCTGATGATCTTCTCCATCTAAAAGATTCTTTTCATAGTAGTGACTCAAAAAGTGTACCCAAAAAATCCACAATTTCTTCTGCATGAAGATCTCCCAGAAGCTTCTGCTATTTGTTTCACAGCATTAAGTTACTAAGTAACTTATTTTCTTGATTATTTTTTCGCAATTAAAATCTGTATTGACACTAGAAGTGTGAAGATGAACATTTTAACCTGTTTTCATAGACAACACTTCATTATTATTTAATTTTTCTCTTAAATACACTCCTTAAAAAAAATATTTAATTAAACAAAGTTTGAAGATAGAAAATTATGAAAGTATACGAAGAAAGACAAAAAAAATTATATTTCAATTGCTGTTGTCCTCATGAAGGAGAAAGTATCGGTGATACAAGCCCTTAGGTGGTTTCAGAAAGGCTGAATCTTAGGAGGGCTTTGACAGTATTGTTTAATTCCATAGTGATAAAATAAGCAATTTTAAAAATATGAGGGAAGTTTTAGGGGCATAAAAGAGATAAATTCAACAATTACCTCTACCTCCTGCTCCTGTAAATGTTTATAGTTTTAATATATTTTCATCTACAAACATTTTCTTTATACCAACCACAATAAGAGTATTTGTGAAAGAACTTCATTGGCCTCAAAGAAGCTGATGTCAGGGTAGAGGTGATGCTAGATATTTGGGAGGGAAAAACAAGATTCCATTGCACTTGAGCATGACCTAGTGGCTGGTTCATTGAGTGGTGTTTATGGTAGAAACAGAAAAGACTACTTGTCTGCTCAGGGCAATTAATGTGTGTGTAGCAGCTCACTGAGGACTGGATAAAAGGAAAAAAGAGTGGCCAGAAATGAGGTATGTAGATGAAAGACCCACAGTCCTACACAAATTGACCAGTTGGGACTCATGTGCCTGGTACTTGGACCAACCAAATGCACTCTATTTTGTGACTAAACAAAATGCTCAAGCAGATTTGCAAAGAGAATTAAAATCTGTAAACTTTCTCATTCTTTCCAAAGTATTTAGCATAAAGCCTATTTGAATTATATAAAGGCTTAATGGGCTAAAAAACAGACTTAGCAGCTCACAGTTAGTATCACCATTAAACCAGAGTTTGATATTTTTATTATTCTGTATTTAAATTGGGATTCCAGTTAGACAGCAAGTGAAAAATCTGCTAGTAAAATAAATGGTAGAAGAATATATAATCTATATTGTTTACATGTTGAAATCAGATCTAGTTTCTCCAGGAAGACTGTACACTTGTTCTTTAGACTTACGAAATAATTTCCTCAAAGTCAGCCAAATTGTTATTTAACTTGAGTATCCTGGCTAAACTATGTGGTAAATGAAGCAAATGACGTCTGTGCCTATTCAAGAGTTATTGATGCTACTTACATTATAAAAATTTGTTGTGACAGCCTTCAATTTGAAAAACATTAGTTTGCCTTAACCATGAAATATCCCACCATAATATACTCTACATATTCAAGACAATAAAACACAAAGCTGTTTGACCTGTAGTAATCAAACTAAAATGGTAAATTGAAATATGTATTGTTTTCATTATCAATTTTTAGCTAAATCCCTTGAAATATAAAGCAAACGCATGTTACTGAAGCTGAAACAACTTTAATACTGCCGTGTCAACAGAATCTGAATGCTTGATGATGATGACTGACAGATAAATATATAATGTGTTGTAACCCCTCATCCCCTCATCCTCTTTATCCATGTCCTATGTTCTCAAACAGGCTTTTGCACCTCTCCATGTTAGTGGTCAAAACACTTAAAGCTTCCAACCATTAAACCAATTACTTACATGTGTATTACACGGAGCTACTTAATTGCTTTTGCTACTCCCGGATGGTCATTCAACCACAAAACATTCATCTTGCTATCCAGATCTGATCCATACTAAAGATGAAAGTCTTGGCTCTGATCTTCACTTTCATTCATTCTGCTGTCTTCTCCCTTAATAAATCAAGAGGATTCAAAAAAAAGGTAAAAATTTAACAATTCAGTCACACTTGTCTATGTTTCAGCAAGATACAGCTTGCCCTCATGATGACCCTTAGTTTAAAAACTTAGAAGCAAAGGGAATAGGTATGTAATTATGCTTGTAAATCATTAAAGCCAGGACCTATTACTTAGACTGCGAGATCAGATTTTAGTCTCAAAATTTTCTTTCAGGCTGCCAAAACCACTTCACATAAAAGCAGAAAATATACCATTTTAGTGATTGGTATATTCCTTTCTGAGTAAACACGTGTCACTTTAAGAAGAACAGAACACATTGGGAGTGAGTAAATATATTCCAAAAAGAGCTAAAATAACATTGTCTTTGGTCCTGATTCCTGAATGGGACATACTGAAATGTCCAAGGGAAAAAACTCAGTGACTATGTCATCTCCTGTTTAACTAATGAAAAATTATTCTTAGTTGAGATAATTCTCCATAACGCCACCCTACAGAGTTCATAAGTCAAATTTATATGAAGCCTTTTTGGATGAGCAAACTGCACAAGGCTACTTACTGTACACAGGCTGCAAATAACGTCAGGGAAAGGCAAGCCTACTGCACAAAGCCACATAGGAAAGAGGAGAAACCTCCAGAACAGGAAGTTGTGGAGCTGCCTGTGGGGTGGAAAGCACATGGAACTAAGCTCCCTGCCACCCACACACTCAAATTTTACTGGAACCAGGTACAATATCTTGCATGATTTCCTTCTGTGTCAGTGCTTAAGTAACTTTCCTGCACAGACCTGCATGCATAAAGAACCTACTCTGTTCTTTTGCTTAGGGGAGGAAGAGAAAGAGAGGAATGTTTTGTGGTGAGGAATAATGCCTTCCTTTCCCCTCCCTCCCTCCCTCCCTCCCCAGCTATCATTTTGTTTTAGTTGGATTTGTTATAATGAAACGGCCAGTATTCTCCTGCACAGAACATCCACAGCTATGTAATTGTCAGGCCTCTTCAGGTTTCTTATGAACAGAATTAGGTAGAACCAGTAAATCCATCTCAGAAAAGTAACCCCTGGATAGCTGTAGTGACAGACCAATATTTTCATAATTCAAATGACATCCAGTCATTACATAACAGTTTCCACATGGGAGACACCTACACCTGTGTTACCTTCATATTTTTGCCCTGTACCTCCAGATTTTTAAAGCACACATTTACTTGGTCTTTGATCCCACGTGTAATTTGCAGCTGGTGGCAGGAATTAAAGCCCACACTGTGTTTTCGCTTGTGCTGGACCGCCCACATCTGCAGCAAGGCCCAGCCTTTCAACACCTTTTCCACACTTCTTACCAGAAGACAGACAAGTTCTTCTGCAGTAGAACTAAATAACTGCTAAAGAACCTGAGCGTATCCACACAAAATTGAAGAGTTGTGTGGACTACACAAATAAGAGGAGCACATCAGGTCTTGCTGACTTGTTCTGTAGAATCCTCACCACTGATACTTGAGCAAGTGCTGAGCTAGGCAACTGTGGATGGCTTTTAGCTGTAAAAGGACAGTAGGCAAGGAAAGAGGATGAGAAGAAAGCAACCACAAATGAGCAAAGAACTCTGCTTCATGAATGAGAAAACACTGATCTTGGCAGCATTACAAAAGTAATATTTTCACTAGAATGAACTGTTCTCAAACAGTTTCTCCAACATGTTAGATACAAACAAGTTCTATTTCAGTATTAGGTATGCATGTCTTCTCTTGCCACCTCTTTTTTTTTCAGTTCCAAATCCAAATTTATTGTAGCCAAAAGTTCTCAAACAAAAAAAAAAAAACCCTTTCTCTGTTTGCATTTTAGCTGTGTTTCTCTCTCATGGTATACCACAGTAGTGACATAGTATGAGATCTCATTCCAGAACAGTATTTCCCTTTCTCAACTCTTCTCTTTTAATAGTCCCCTGCCATAGGGAGGGGACTCCCAGATTTAGGGAGTTTCTATGGCACTAGCACTCAGTTTTGGAAATGAATGAGATTTTCTTTGTCTCTCAAAGATATTAGTTAAGTCAAATACTGATGCTTTGACAAATTCATAGTAACCAATAACATCTTATGGATTAGATAAACCACAAGTAAAGCATAACTGCCTGTGGGAGGAAATGTGGCAATTGTTAAACAGTGGTTGGCTTCAAAAACACGGGTTTAGACAAGCAAAGTAAAGAACCAAACTTAAGAGAAACTTGAAAGGAGATGCAGACAGGCAAATCAAACCTGGAGCTTGGTCACTATTAACCCCCCTGCTTTTGTAGACACAAGTTAATAACTGCATATGATGAACATCACCAGTTTGTAGGTCTGATGAAATCCAAATCAGCAGTTTTCTAAAGAGATGCAGTTCAACACCTTTTCATGGGGAAACTGAATATGGTCTTCTAATTTCAAAAGCACTGCATTAGGGAACTCACTTTGGTATTTATTCACATGAGACACCTAAAATTAGAACTTTTGTGTGTGAGGGCATCCTGGAGAGATAGATTTTGTATTTAAAATTATGTACTATTTCTTTATTGCCTTGGAAAGGCAATAAAGCATTAGGAGCAAAGAGCTTCCAGGTGGATATCATGAGTGTGGATTCCCATTACATCCTGGGTAGGGGCAGAACTTCCCCATCTGCTTTGGCTATATCTAGAATCTGAACTGGAGTTCCCTAAGTCTGAAACTGTAAACAGGGTTCAAATCCTTACTATAGGAAGCTTTCTACAATGTTAAAAAAATGGTTTAAATCCTGTCCCTGAAAAGATTCTAAATATCAGCATTATGCCATTGAAAACTTGTACTCTTCTGAGATCACACAGAATCATTCTGAATTAGCTGCCTGATTTAGAGATTTCTCAGCTTCTTAGACATTCCATAAAGAATTCCTTCAGAAAATCAATTTGATAATGCCCTAAAAAGTATGACAATAAATTGACAATCTCCCATAATATTAAACCCACTGCCAGAAACCTCTTTTCAGTGGATATAATTCCTATTTATTACTTGAAAAAGGTAGAAACTAGAGAAAAGTGTTAAAACGTCCATTGAAAGTAGACAATATTTCTGGAAATATTTTAGCATGGGGTTGTGAACTCTTGGTTTTCATTGTAACTTCAGTTCAGCTCTCTCCCTACCTTTCTCCATATCAGTATTAAATTTAGCATGACAAAAAAGCTTGGTGTGTGATGGTGATATTTTTGCAAGAAAAGAACATGTTTCAGATGTGGAAAGTTCATAGGTCTATAAATTATTTGGATCTAGAAAATTTACTCCAAAATACTTTGTGAACTATCAGGGAAACTTTGAACAATAGCCTCTCACATCATTGGTGTAAAGTAAATTTTTGATGCTTTAAGAGATTTGAAGAAAACAAATTCAGAAATAAATGGCTGTTAGAAAATCAGATTAAAATGGGACTAATAAGGCTACCACAAATATAAAATTTGAGTGAGTTTAAGTTGGGGGTTTTTTTTTTTGTTTGTTTGTTTGTTTGTGTATTTATCTGAATACTGTCAGGAAGCAAAACCTTGCAGAGGGAAGTTTTCATGGCAGGGACTTCAGGACTGTGAGATTAACTGAGATTAACTACAAGGAGTAAAATATTAGAGGAAAAAAGGAATACACAGTATGAAAATAGGAATTTAGATAAAGATACCTGCTTGTCCATCAGAGAATTTCCATTGTCCCTATCACCACATGATTCCCAGTTGTGGAAATCTCAGAGGTAAAAATTGACAAAGTAAATCTTGCCTCTGAGCGAGTGCTACACTCCTCCTCCCTCAGAACGAACTACCAGTTGAGATGATGAGCTCTTTACATGGACTAATGAGGAAATGACTGAATGTCCTAAGGAAAATCACTATTGTCAGATACACAAAATACGGGTTCTGAGAATTCTGCTGTAGTCTCCCAGTGTTGTACAACAGCAATCTGCCACATAGTTTCCTAGCTAGGTAATAGCAAAACAAGTGGTAATACTCCACAAGGCAGGAATGTAGCATTTTGCATTGCTCTACAATAAACATGGGATGGAAAGTATGTCCTAAGTTCAGAAACAAGTTTTGTCTAGCTTCCATAGTAGGTTTAAAACAGCAAACTCACTGGAAATTTCTGAAGAGTTGTAGTCAACATCACTGCATGCAAGAAGAGCATGTGAAGACTGTGAGTAAATTTACTTAAATGGAAAAATTCACACAAAAAGCTGCAGATTCAAGAAGGTATCTTATATGCCATGCAAAGCTAATTAATCACTTTCTGACATTTCATATGCAAATTCTCTGATATTGTAAATCCACTCAAACAGCATCTCAAATTACAATTATATTTGGTTACATATGAAGTAAAATGCACTGCACAATGTATTTGTAGCAACAAAAGTGAGCCGATAACACCATAAGAGCATATGGAAATAAATGCTTCACTGGGTGAGGGAAAGGTCCACCCAGCCCACTGTTCTGTTTTCAACAGTGACAGTAACTGACGGGATTTGGAGAGAGTAGTCGAACCTGGCCCTTGTTTACAGGTACCTATTTTTAAGGCCTTGTTTTAATGACACTGCCAATATTGCATGCTGTTGCTACCCATGCTAATTTATTAGCTATTACAAGGTTTGTAAGAAACCCTACACCATTATAAAAACCAGACTCTTTTGCAATACAAAGCAATAGGAATTCTTTAGGCATTTCCATTGAAAATTAGTGTGAGAAAAAATTAGCCTTATAAAAAATACTCCCAAAATGGATCTGATAACACATATTTGAAAAGCACATATGTTAAAATGCCACAAATAGTTTGATATATTCTGAGTCACATAGATATAATTATGAATTAATAAATAAAATGTTGATTTAGATCCATACTTGAACACCGTTCATCAGCATTTTAGATGCTGCTTCCATTTTACAAATGCTGCTAAAATGCAATGAAATTTCAGATAATCTCCACATTGACTTAACTCATCTGTTATGGAAACCAATTAACTCTTCTGAATGTCCTATTTTTGAGAGATCAATTTCACCAGCCCATCCTTGTCCGCAAAAGCCAGAGTTCCAGTGCAGTAGCTTGCTGTTGTGATTTAAATATTTCCATAAAACCAAACGTCATACTTTTCTGACAGTAGAATATGTAGTGCAAATTGAAAACATGCTATAAACAGACTGAATTGCTGTATAATTAGGATTTCTAAGAAGGCAGATTGCAAGTTAGTCAGCATTTTAAAGATGCAGAAATAATAAATAATGGGATTGTTCATGTAATCACTTCCTAATAAATACATGTCTGCTAACATAGATCCAACTGCCATGGATCCAATGTTTAAGGATTTTTAAAAATCAATATTTCTTCATCTGTGATTTCATTCACTTTATCAAAAAACAACAGAACATGAAAATAGTCTATTGAGAGGAATTTCTAAAATAGAATTAAATGAACAGAAGCTGTGAAGCTTCCAGTGCTCAGTCACAAGTCTGAGTGACTAAGCGTGGAGGTATAGAACATTTTTATTCTAATTCTCTTCTATTCTCTTCTATTCTACCTCAGTAAATGTAGTTGCATTCTTCCTGGTTTGATCCTGCAAGTCCAAACTCAGGGAGTCCAGCTGAATTAGAAGCCTGGAGCTGAAGCAGACTATATGCTACACGGTGCAAGGCACAGAAATGCTTCAGGTTTCCTCACCATTTCTTGAGTTGCACTCTTCCCCCTGAGAACCTTTGTCACCTCAATGGCAGTTTTTTACTCATCTGAACTGTGGCAAGATGATATTTTAATATTTGCTTGATCTAACTAATTTCACTGCCTTAAGAAGCTGGTAACAAAAGGATTCATAGAATCACGGAATCATTTAGGCTGGAAAACTCCTCTGAGATCCTTGAGTCCAAATGATAAATCCTTTGAATTAAGTTTTATTTCTAAGTCTACATTTTAATACATTAAATTTCTAGTGGAACTCTAGGAATGGCAAGTAAACTGACTTTCAGTTTTAAGTTGGCAAAGGAGCAGAGCTCATCCTCATACTTTTGCTGGGTTTATCTGGACAACAGCTCCCAGTCAGTGCAGTGCAAATAGATAGGAATTTAACTTACTGCTGACATAAACTACCAAATCATGTTTGAGCACCAGAATAAAAAGTGACATATGCAGGGTACTCCAGGGGTGAACTGACTGCAAATTCTAAAAACTAATGACTTGCCTGAAAATGCTCCTGTAATTTCAGGGAACATAAACATTGTAACAATTTTTAAATGACTCCAGTAGAACTGGAGTTTATACATAAGAATAAATAACTACCTGTTCTTATGCTCTTACACATTAAAATAGACAGGAGTTATGGTTGTTATTTCATTTTAACTGATAGGGTTGATGTTGTTCTTATAAGTAATTTGAACATATCACTATGTGTATCACATTGCTTTTAAAGTACAGAAAGAAAGCAAAAACTTGGTTAGGAGCTTAATCCTGCCATTTAATTAAGGCCATGAAATATCACAAAAATGTTGACTGCAAGCTGTTGTAACAGTAGGCTGTAAAATGCCTGTTAGCATACACTTTGCCACACATCTCGGAAGATGCACTGTTCTCACAATCACCTCTCCCTAGCAGTACACCCTCCTTACATTACACCTCCCTCCAGAGCAATGTCTGATCGAGTGCAGTTGTGATTTCTTTCTGTGAGAAGATTTGGAATTAGGTAGTCCCACACTTGAATGGGAAGCTACTAGAGTAAACAGGAGGCTTTGCTTCAAAAGGTTCCTGTACTGAAAGTATTAATCAGAGAATCTGAGGGCATTTTACAGTTCAAACTCCTAACGTGGGCCATATCAGTCTCACAGGGACGTTGTAAAGCTGGCCATCACTCTATAACTGTCTCTGACAAGTAGGCAGAAACTTATCACTTTGTAGGCCTAGAGCCTTAACAGTTGTCACTTTTCACACCCAGGACCATTACCACACTGACCAGGACTGTATCTGTTCCAGCAGCCTGCTCTTAGGACCATTCTTACTGTGTCTGGCACTTCAACAGGTATTTAATTAAAAAAAAAAATATTTATAATGCAGTTATTTCAGATGTGTACATGACAACACATAAATACAATTGTCTTTGTTTCTTCCAACTGTATTTCTTCTTCCTTCTTGAACTACTAAATCCTTTTAATAGTTAATAGGAGTAATCATGTACAGAATCTGTTTTTTCCTTGGTGACCACGTGGCAGACAGATCAAAAATGTAAGCAAAACTTGCACTTTGCAATCAAGCAAACGTGCAGGTGCACATTGCCATCAACAATAGCGTCATGCAAAATATGACAAAGCACATAGTGGAAAAACAGCATCCAGCCAGAGCCAAAACCCACTGAAAGTACTCTGAAATACCTACCTTAAGTACTTCTATGTGGAACATCCATGTAAATATTTCACATGTGTTCTTGGAAAGGGTTTGGTGGACTATCAAACGAAAATTATAATAACTGTGAACTGTCAAACAGGTAAGAGTGCTGTCATGAACTGCGATACACTTCTGAAAGATGAGCAAGGAAAGGAAGAAGTAACTACAGTAAGTCCACATTGCAAGCTGAAAGTAGCCTGGGTACAGTTTGTTCTCTTACTACTGAGCAATGAAGAACAAGAATTTCTGCATCTTGTGGACATTTCTGAGGATCAAAACAAGATCCAAACACCTGAACTGAGTGTGTTTCCTAATTTTCATGAATTCTTTCAAAGCTCCCACTGTGTTACTGCTTTGGGAGCAGCAAAGACAGGGGAAAACCTTGTTTCATCTCCTTGGTATGACAAAAAAACAATACAAAGTGCATACATGATCAGTAAAAGAATTAGATCTACCAAACTGGGCTGACACAAGGAAACAAAATGCAAAGTTTAATTTTAAAAATACTTTCCTATTAACATTTAATGCTTTCACAATTTGCTTCTTTTTTATGGAAAAACAATATGTAGCAGCAACCAAAGAACCCTTTTTTCACACTGATAAACTGATACAAAAGTTGGAACAATTTATTACCAACATCTCCACAATGTTTAGTCAGAGTGATGTCATACTTTTAATGATATTTTCCCAAACTCCAATTATTGGTTATAAAGGCATCCAACAGAGATTAATATCACACTCTGTGTCAAGCGATAATCTAAAGACTGCCTGACAGTGATTGGCTCAGATTTCAAAACTCTTCTGAAGAGAGGACAGTTAACATACTGAGATAATTTTTTTCCCTACAAGATAATTATTCATAGAGGCTCTCCTTTATCAACAAAAGGAAAACAGATGAAGAGCCATGTTTGTTGGTAAATATTAATGGGTTTAAGTTAATAACAGTATTTGTCTCTCCAGAAGTGTTTTGTTATTAAAAAAGTGACTAAAATTTAGACTGGTGAAATCCTGCACCTTCTAGTACCACGTTCCCTGGCAATTTTTCACAACTATTTTTAAGAAATTTTTCTGTCTCCTCAAAGAATCAGTTGACAATGATGAATTAATGCAATACCCCAAATTAAATATTTTTAATATAAAATTTTTTCATCTCTAATTTGCATATTTTATTATGTCTTTTTAGCTGCCAAATTTACAGCAAAGTGACAAATAGAGCCTCCTAAGGGATTTATTTCAATTAAGCTTGGCTTCAGGGTGGTCCTCATTTCAGTCAAAACTGGAAAAGTGATGCATGATTTCCAAAGCAGAAGTCACACCAAGCTGCAAAAAACCAATTCATTCTAACATTTTTCAGAGTTTCACTGATGTGCGTTCATGGTACGTTCCATATTTTATTAATTGTTTATGTATTTTAGTTCTGTATTTTCAACAGCCTATAAAAAAATCTTTACATGTGGCTGTAAAAGATTGTACAGCTGACATATCCTTTAATTTATTTTATGAAATAGATTCTTCCACTGATACCTCCTATAAGCAAATATTGTGTTTTTTAAAACCACAGTTCTTACAGAATACTATAAAACATTGAAACCATTAATGCATTAAATACAATGATAATAAACCACCAACCCCTTTTCTTGTTAAGTATCACCAGACAAAGAATAAGGAATCAAATTAGAAAAGTTAAGAATACAGAAAATATTGTTTAGTGTTTAAATGCAAATGAAAATCACTAGACGTTTCCTGCTTGTCTTACAATTAAGTCCATTTCATAAAAATGTTTTTGAGCAAACATGATGGATTTTACATGAGTTGTTGTTTCTAAACACATTTACTTCAAATTTGTCACAGAGGCAAATATCAAATGTTACCCTCTCCCCATTTCCTTCCATTACAATATTTACACATTTGTTGAATCTTTTCCTCTCACCTGAAAACATCAATATGATAAAAATTACATTTGATTTGCCTCTCCTTTCACAATTGCATTACAAATATATTGCTAACAGTCAAGACATACTAATATTTCTCTACTAATGCTTCTCATGTCAAGTAAACATATTTAACAATCTCAGTCACTACATTTACAAATAAGTGTCACTTGGCACCTGAAAACTTTTGGTGCAGTAAATCCATCTTAAAATATAAATTTGCCCTTTCTTAGGGATTAGTCAAGTAACTTTTCCAAAATGAAAAACAGTAACTGGCCACTGGATTTCTTCCATGTTTTGGTACATATAACATGTGTTGCCAAAGTCTACCCTTTATCTACTCGGGTAGGTCTCTATACATATTTTATTTCAATATTTGAAGTGTGTAAACTTCTGTTTGAGCTCAGCGGTTGTACATGCTTTTAGGCCAACTTGTCTAATGTGAATTACAATTTTTGAGCATCTTCAGAAAACCATTCCTACCTCCCTCCCAGACAGCTTCAAAATACCAGTAGTTATGAAGAGGATAAGACAACGCCTTACAAAGTTGTGATTCACACAAAGAGCCATTCCTGTGGCTATATATCACTGGTTAATAAAATCATAGAAAAGACTCAGCAGAGTTGCAAAATTGTGTTCAAAGACATACACAGGCCTTTATTGTGTATGTACATACTTCTTTTGGACATGAATTATATTTGCTTTTTGGCAGTAGTGTCTCTGGCTATTAATTTATATTTAAATCTTTGTCTTTAATATTCTGCTTTGTTTGGACAATTGTATTTGGACAACTACACTGTAGAAGGCTTGACAACATAATCAAAGTTAAGGTGATTAAAATCTCTCTTTTTAATTTTTTTTCCTTTTTTCAGTGCTTTTACATTAAACCTGTTGAAATTAGCACCATTGTGCACACTGGAAACACCTGGGTACAAATGTTCCTATTCGGACTAAAGACTAAAACTGTATGATCACAGTTGAATAATTACAGTGCTGAAGGTCCTCATTCACAGAAACAACAGATTTTAATTCCAACCTGTCATCCACAAAAGTATATGCTGTATTTCAAAGAAACCATTTGCTTTGTATTTAAATGCCAATATTTCAGAAACCAAATTTTTCAAGGACATGACAAAAACAGAATTACAGCATTTACTGATGTCAATTTACTGATGTCAAAAACATTATGTCAGTTTATGTCTTGTCACAGTCTGTAAAGCAATAAGCCCATTTGTTTATAATGGAGCCAAATAAACATTTATCTTAATTTTTGTCTATAGAAATGGTGTCTCAAACTATATTAAATTGTCGGTTTGACACATAATACTCTTTCTGAAAGAAAGTATTAAAAGTTTTAGCATTCACACTAAAATAGCATTCCTAGTAAAATGAAGGGAACAGAAATTTTAATTTACTTAAAAAACTTAACATGAAGAGAAAATTATTAAAATCCTGAATGTTGCAGTGCTATTGTCATAGCATGTATCTTACTGAAAATAATCAAGCCTAGTCATGAATAGAGAAACAGGCTTCAAGATTACTGTTTGACATGACTGTATTATTACTGTTTAACATGACTATATCTCAAAGCTCCTGAAAATGGGAGACACACTGTTCCATCATTTACACAAGTAATTCGTAATTGCATGACTTTATAAGCAATAATTTCCATCAGTTCCATTTCAGTCAAAAGAAACAAGAATTACTTTTCCAGACAAAAATTAAAACAGTACCAGTGTATCCTGTGATATAAATGGAGAAGCTCCAAGCAAATGCCAAAGAATGGATAATATTAAATTCATGTCTCAAAACTAATTCTAAAAAAAGCCCTTTACAATCCATCTTGGAGCATAGTTTAAAGGGATTGAAATCAATTTTCCAAGCCAAACTGGGAGAATATCATGCCTAAAATACAACTTAAAATATTTTTCACACCTTACATCCAAATAAATCAAATGGGAAGTTCAATACATCAGGCAGTAAAAAACCCAAATGTATTACAAATTGCTGCAATAGAAGAGAGCAATATTCTTTTGGTACTTGCAGTGAGCATGCCACAAATATTGGTCAAGCACACTACCCTTCACTCTACAAGTGCTTCTGTTCCAACTTTTAACAGGGATGAGCCAGCCATGAATAGTTGTAGTGAGCCTTCTTCTTACTTCAGTTCCTGCCAGTATTGCTGCACTGTGCAGCAGTAAGTGTGCTGAGATATTACAGATGGCAGTTATAAAGTCACCTCATCCAGCCCTTGTCCATTCAGAAGTGCTTTGTACCTTTCACTTATCCTCTATCATGAGTAGATTGAAGCAATAGGATTTGTCCTAATTCGTAAGGAAATTTATTCTATAGGTTCATTGAAAATATTTAATTTTTCCCTTGATATGTTCAGCTTTCATGTATTCTATTTGTGAGCAGAGCTGTGAACACTTTCTCTCCTCCTTAGCCTTTCTTTACATCTGTACAATGTACAGTTCCTGTATACATCCCTGTCATCTTTTGGTTCCTGCTGTTCATTCCCTGTGGTAATTCCATATGAACGGCATGGATTAGATAGTGAGCTCTGAAACAACCAAACACCTGGTGTACATGGCATCATTCTCTTAGGAGGTTTCTTGAAACTTCTATGAACATCCTCCACACAAAGCAGAGATAAGATGACCAAAATTTAGGTCTATAAAGGAGTCTGTTGAATAACAATGACAGTAAACTGAGGTTAGCCACTTCGTAGCCAAAAAAGCCACTTCTCTGTTATTCCAGGTCACAAATATCATGTAGGAGAGCCAAATATTTAGGGCCAGATGTCCAGTTAATTCTATACTTCTTACTACCAGTTAATTCTTACTACCAGTTAATTGGAAAGGCTAAGGACTTCAAAGGGTGTCACAGGAACTTGCACTACTTGGCCAGATGCCACAGGACACAATACTCTGGAAAGGAATAAATAGCAGAGCCTGATTGGAATGAGGAAACTGCCTTTGAACCAGAACTTTTCAGCTCTGTGTAAAGCCCACTGTTATGACCAGACTTCAGAAATTAGACTTCTCATCCCACAGAACTGAAGCCCACCTAAGAAAACTATTGAAGACATAGATCCGAGTATGTCCCAGGCTTTATATGCCTTCTCTCAGGCAAAAAAAGAAATATCTGTAAAACAACATACATGTAGGTAGCCACAAAGTTTGGCCTGTGTGATGTAATCCAAAGACATTTAAGTTAACAAATCATGACAGCTTCCTCTGCATGACCATTGCCTCTTCCCATTCTCCAGAAAATACGTGTTTAGCAATTTACCGTAAGTCATAGGATGACAGAATGGTTTGGGTTGGAAAGGACATAATCATAGAATCAATCAGGTTGGAAAAAATCTCTGAGAGCATCAGGCCCATCAAGTGCTGTGAACAATAGTACTTGGTGGATGATATTTTCAGGCTCTGATGAGGATAAGCCACAGAAGTTGTTGTCTAGTAAAATGTGCCTAAGAAATAATCCTGCTATGCATAACATTTGCTACCTGAGAGCAGATGAACAGAGTAGCAGAATAGGCAGAAATGGCTGCTGCCTGGAGAGCATTAAAAAAGATGTCAGCTGTTAGAGACCTGTGCTTGTCTCAAGCATATCTCGAGGCTGGGCTGGAACAGATTTTACACAGATCCCAGAAACTAGACCCAGGTACGCAAAACAGAGGTTGATGTTACAGATGGTGATTATATGCATACCATATGTCCACTGGTGAAGGCACAGCTGGGATTAATGGAGTTTTGTAGCATTTATTCAAGTCCTGCTGCTTGTCAATACCATCCTCAAAAAGTTGCCTTTCCTCAAAATTCTTGTGTGGTCAGTTTTCAGTTTTTCAAATCTCCAAGGCATTTGATTTGTTCCTCTTATTATTCACTATCCTTTTAAATTCTCCAAGTATCCTACAGGCCATGGATTGGTCAATGGACTATTAGGCTGTGCAGTTAAAGATTCCAGTGGACCAAGGACAAAACACTCATCAAAGACTTGGATGGAGGTGGCCAAAGGCATCGCAGAACTGAGGGTGGGCCTGCTCCACAACTAAGCCCTGCATAGCCTCAGTCTGCTCAGTAATTCTTTTCAATTCATGCCTCCCCCATGGGGTAAGAAAGCTGGAGTAGGTGGCCTGCTGGTCCTCTGCCAAGCTTGTTTCCCCAGCTCTTACAAACACCCAGACGTAACTAGGGGAAAACCTACTGGCAATTTACCAAGACCTCTTTCCCCTGCACAGTTCACTCACTGACCCTTCCTGTCCCACACCTCTAACATCACTTTACTGCTCTTGTGTAGAGTCTCACAGTCAGACTCACTACCCCATTTGCCCCTTGCATCATCCCCCATGTGTCCCTGATAAATCTGGTGCTGTTTCCCAGTGTATCCCATCTCCCCTAACACATGCCTTCTGTGCCTCTGCTCCAACTGTCTGCTGACCCAAAGGCCTGGATGAGCATGAGGGAATAATGGCTTTTATACTATAAAGTGGGCAAGCCTTGTTCTAGTTTCAGAGCCATGGTTCTGATCTTCCTGGGTGGGCTAGTCATGACCCTGTCTTTACAAGAATTAAGAACTTTCCACATGGGTTGGGCAATATTTAGGCACACGGCGTGAGGGAAATGAATCAAAACAGGGATGGGTGGAGGACAGACGGCTAAGTTGGCAGGGGAGAGTCGAATGAATGTGAGAAAAGCAACTTAGAAGGCGAGAGGACTTTGTAAATCTAATTCTGCAAAGCTATCAATTAGATGAATACTGCATCCTTGGGAAGCGGGATTAAGGTCAAGAGGAGGAAAAAAGGCAGATGAATTGGACAGCAAGACTTAACTACTAACCTTCATCTAACTACCTAAAGAGAGAATCCTAACATTAATTTCAAGAATCTTTTCTAGGAAAAAATATTACTCACTCAGCTATGCTGAAAATAAAATATTGAAATAGTATCTCCCTTATCTTTTAAAACACAGTGGTAATCTTGTCTCTTTAGTGCCTTCTCCAATGTTCCTGGAAATTTGATGGTTAGAAGCAGGCTGCAATTTTCTGGGATAAAAAACACTACAATCTCCTTGCATCCATGAAGTTATAGTCAATGAAGAAATTAACTGTCTGTGATACTATCTATATTGCATGTTTCTCAACAAGTACTTCTATTATGCCCAAGGAACTAATTTTAAAACAAGTATAAATGAAAAACAAAACCAAGCATTTGCATCAGAAATCAGAATTTAAGATAATTACAGCATGTATTTGACCAGGACACAGTAGTAATCCTGTATAACTTTTGTGATAATTAATAACCAAATAAACTTTAAAATATTTTTTCAAATACCAAGCCACATTACATTCTAAATTCATTAAATATTTTGTTAATACATTAAGTTTCAAACAACTATATTTAATCATTTCACTGTTTTATGGCTATTCAGTGAATATTTTTTCCCTTGATGAATTTGTCACTACTATTTCCTTTCAGCCATTCAATTTGACTCATGTTCAAACATAAAATTGACCCACCTTATATTAAAAACATGACAGTTTTTCTATGGACTCATAAGAGAAGTGGAGTAGGCTCACACAGAAGAAATACTCCCTCCTCACTCCATGACTTCAAAACAGAGTTTTCAGTTTCCTACAACACTTACACTGATTATGCTGTACCCATTTACAACTTGTTAGTTCATTTTTTATTTCTCCATTCTCTGTAGACCATGCTGTTGATCACAATTCAGGCACAGTTTCACAGCTAGTTTCTTTCACAATCCATGGCCATGTTTCCACCAAAAGGGAAAGTTCTCCCTGTTTCATTAAGCCCTTGGCCCCTCTTTTCTGCCAGCACTAGATCAGATGGATTGACCCTATTCAGCTGAAAACTATAAAAATTAATTAATTAGTTTTCAGGCAGATCAGCTTTTTGATCTAACCAATTACACAGCTGCCTGAATGTTGGTGCCAGCAGAAGAAAGGCATTATAACCCATTGCCTGGAGTGGAAAAGTGGTGGCACAGTAGCAGAATAGATTTAAACTGGTTTACATCAACTGTGAAACTGCAGCCCTAAAATCACATGGAACTTTGCTGAACATACTGATCACCATCTTCAACAGCACAGCACTTTGAATACTAAATGGTCAAGTAAATAGTTGTTGATGTAACATGGTTAATATGTACAAATAAAAAATTAACATATCACATTATCAAGTACTGACTCACCTGTGTATTAAACTGCATAGAATTTACATTTGCCTTACTGAAAAAAGGACCTTACTGAAAAAGGGAGTTTTTAGATAAATTCTTACCCCTCATCTATTCTTTTCTGCTTCATAAACATTAATATTATTAACATTAACTTGTTATTAAACCTAATCTAACAAAAATATCTGGATTGCCATTTCATCATACAATGAAAATGTTAAATAAATTTTACCCTCATTTTATGTCAGGTCTCTTAAAAATGATTGTTACTGTTATCATATACATACTAGTCATACATTTTTGAAAAAAAATGAGATATATTATTTTTGTACGTCCAGCAATAATTAATACATTCATGTACAAGTTTCATCTACTTCCTCACTGTTCATATGCTTTGTTTTATTTGTTCCTGTAACTTTTAGCCCCCTTGAAGGTCCTAACAGGTAAATCAAAATGGATGTTGCATATGTGAAACAATAAAGACATATCAGGTAATCTAATCAGGTAATGTCCTAGGCAGTTGCCTAGGACACATAGCAGTAATTTTCTAGAAATGTATTATTCCTATCAGTTGAAACTATTTTATTTATAAAAAAAAGAAGTACAAATGCTCTTCTTCACTCCTTTCTTCTTAACTATATGATGGTCAACATGGATTCCACCGATTTGAGCCGGTCAATAATTTTATGTCAGCCTTGCAAAATGCTGTTGCAGAGCTCTGCTCAAAAACCAGGGTTAAGTTTTTCAAGGAATCGTAAAGACTATTGTCAGATATTATATAGTTCTAGGAAGAAGTTTGTCCCAATATACTGATGAAATTTAGAAATTGCCAGCTTCCTTCCCTCAAATATCACATTCCTAGCCATCCCAGCAAGAACTTCATCTTGCTTATTTCTCCCATGGACTCTCTAGATTACACTACCTAAAAATAATTAAAATTACAGACCTACTTTACTGTAACTGATGTCCTTGTACTCTACCTAATTTCTGAACAGACCCCTAGAACCTGCACTGTTATCAACATATTTCAATCAGGAATTTTAAAATATCCCAAACAAAAAAAAAAAAAAAAAAAAAAAAAATCAAAACAAACCAAACCAAAAAAAAAAAAAAACACACCAAGAAACTACCATAAGAGAGTCAGAAGAAAGGCCAGCTTTCTGGCTGGAGTTTTTCCATTTCACCTTTAAATGCTAGAAGTCATTTGTCACTTCTATTGGATTACCTCATAGATGTTCAAAGTCCGCCAAGTGCTTTTCACTATTATTTCCACAACCTTTCAGCGTGATGACTAATCTGCTGCAGAACTACGTGATGCAACACAATGGTTAAAATTAGTAAGGAATAGATTTGCTTTCTTTTATTGCCAGTCATTTCCAGAGTTCTTCATGCCCTCATGTAACTTTCTGTCCTTATAAAATGAAAAAAATTTTTTAAAGAATTAAAGCAGCTTTCTGTCCCTGTCCTTCAGTAACACACATCAGTCTGTCGCTCACACTGTATCTCATATATATAAATATATATGCATATGTGTAATAATACACAACAAAAATTGAGATATTGAGACTATGACTTGTAGCATTGAAAATTTAGAAAACACTGGAATTAGTGTTGCTGATACAACCCCACTTAAAAAGCTAAGAATGACAGAGGCCTTACAAAAATCTCAGGGAAAAAAAGAATAATTCTATGTTTGAGCAAGTATTTTAAATGTCTGTAACAAGTAGGGCTTGGAGCCATGCATGATAAGGGCAAAGCAATATATTTAATAGCTGCTCATTAAGATCATCCTGCATGAGGTAGGAATTCTATGGGAAAATAGTGTAATCTCATAATTAAATGTAAACACATGAGGAACCAAGTTTACCCCATCAAAACCTCCCAGGCTTTTTCTCATTCCTTAGCTCTCTTATGCCCACTGTCCATGCCTCTCTTGTTCTTGTCCCAGTTCCTTCTATTTATTTATATATGTTTGCTTTTTCCCAGCCTGCATTCCACCAAGGCAACTCCTCCTCTGTATTTCCATGGGGGTTCAAAACAGCAAAACGAAAAAAGAGCCTGACTTATTTGCTCCAATGACTGGACCTAGATCCAATCCAGTTTCAAACAGTGCAGGAATACATATGTACAAAGCAGGAGTTCAGTTTAAGGTTGTTATTATACTTAAAGAAGAACACAGCTGAAAACCTGATTTTGTTACAGGTGGAAGTCTGGAACTCCAGTAATACTCAATCTTGTGAGCCTGCCCATGGCAGCAAAGCCATACCTTAGGATGTGTTTGTCTGCTCCAAGCACTGTTGAACAAAAAGTTGGAGGTCATGTAATTAAACATGGTGCGTACATAAAAGCTCAAATCAAGCTGCACAGGTTATGCTAATACATTAAGTCCTATGATTTGACTTCAGGATTTGAAAACTCTTAACATTACTCTTTTCATACAGGTTGTGTGCATATATGCCTGCGTTTGTGCACTACATATTTCACAATAAAACCAAATTCAATCAAAGCTCTTGGTCTAGAGGAGGGGTGATTCGCTCCTCACACTGCTTTAAACAGTACTTTGATTTCAGTGTAGTTATTTCTGATGCATATTAATCAGTCAGTAAATTATTAGTTCTTCATCTTCATACACATGAGTACTCCCACACATAAATCAAGTTTTATACACGTAGTCATATAGGTACAGGTACATGCACACTCAAACATTAAAACAAAGAGAGCATACAAAGCATTTTATGTCTATTACATTTTGGGTATGGCCATGTCTGACTGCATTTGTTCTATTGTGTTTTTGGGAAGATTGTCTTACTAAGATCCTAGTCAAGATGTTGCCAGGAAGATTTAGTTTAGCACTAAACTGAAAGCTAAACTAAGGCAATAAACTAAACTTACCCCTTACTTCCGGAGGGGGTCTAACAAAAAAAGAACATAAAAGCTGCTTGTTCAGCTGTGGCACTCCTCTTTTAAAGCTATTGTGTGACTGCCTCTATTTCAATGACACATGCTGCCTGTCAGAAGGTGATAGTCTCTGTCATATTTATTAAAAGGCATTTTGGACCTAAGCAATCTTAAGTAACTAACTAAAGACTGTGACATAAATCATGTATGGCATTATAAGACACAAAAAAAAATAGTTCTCAAAGTAGTTAGCAATGACTGACCTCACTATAAAATATTTTAACAACAAAAATGATCAGAAAAATATTGTCTTACGGGGCAGAAGCTTCAAAACTTTTGAATGTCAAAACCCATCACTCTCAGCAGCTGAATTTGACTTTGCCTCTCTCTGCTAACTGCAAAGATATATAATCCTGCAAGGTAAAAGCTATGCCTTTTCATGGGCTCATGAGAATAGTTTCATCCAACAGTTTCTGCATCTCATTAACTCTGTTTTTTAAAGTGTTCCTGATTGCTGATCAAAATATGCAATAAATTATACTTTGTTTCACACTACTTATTTACTATACTTCTTCTGAATGTAATCTTCTAATGCATCATTTTTTACACAGCAATAGCACAACATTTAAGGGTGGTATGCCACTGGTAATTTACATTACAGAAAGGACTGTACAAAAGACTCAAATGCAGAGATGTCCAAGCTCACTTTAAGCCACCTACAAGAAGACATCCTGCTGCATGGCCATGGCCAAACATACCAGCTTATTTAGTCTGGAAAACATGCAGGTTTCCCCAGCAAGACTTCTGCCATAAACTTGCTTCTTTATACAAGTATTTGGGTACTTTTGCATTATGCTAGATGTGCAGGTTTCATTTACACATCTCTGGTCCTGCCTCCATTTAACAAGACTTCTTGACTTGGCAGCACATGCCATGTTGCTGCTCCTATAAACTTGAAAAATGTATTTCTTTTTCCCTTGGAGACAGCTAGTATGAAATCCTGATATTACCCTAGCATATAATCCTGATCACATACACAATTATCGTTTATAAACAAACGAAGCATAACTTTTCCCTTACTATACCCAACACCAGTGCATTGTTGGGTTATTTCATTGAAATTTGGGCAGGTATCACAACACTTCTTTGGACAGTAAAATACAAGGAAATACAAAATTTCAAGGAATAAAATACAAAACAAATATTTTAGGAGGCTAAATATTAAATGTTATTGTGTCTATAAGAAAGGTGAGCAATTACTTTGTAAAGAAAGGAAAAGTTGGGTTTGGCTGCATAAGAAAATAGCAGGAGAATGAGACCCTACAGAAGTTACTGTAGGCCTTGACATGAATATAAACCACCAGAATCAAATGGCTGTGAGAGCAGTGTTACTTATTTCTCTCTGCAAAGACATAGACATACATGTTCAACATCTATTCAGGTAAAGAGAGACCTGGTATTCAAATTACACAGAAAGAAAATAGATGGGTCTAAGAAAAAAAGAGATGAAAGCCTAATATACTGGCTGCACTACCTAACAGTTTTCACGTTAAATTCCATTTCTTATTCCTAAGGACTCCATTACCATTAAACTAAATAGTTCAATTTCATTAAAGGAATGAAAAGGACCATCCTATCAACAACCTATTTTGTGGGCAAGAACTTGAAGTTTCAAACCTGAACAAATAATTACTTTGAATCATTGCTATTGACAATTGTTTTGGTTCATGCTATTTCTTGACATTGTATCTGGGTGGTAAACAGTTCCTTTCCTCTGAAATCTCAAAAATATTTCTTCCTCACATTAGAGTTAACCCCAGAAGTTTCAAAGTTTCCCCACATAAAAGCAGGGAAGACAGAGTCCAGAACAGCCAAAAGGCATCAATTGTCAGTGTCCTCATTTTAATGTCAGAGCAAGAACTTAAAACTCAGCTTTCTGCGACCCAATCACAGTGCTCTCTTTATTTTTCATATGTTTCATTCATTTCTTTTTCTTCTTCATTCCTAGTAAAAGTGATCATGAAGTAGCATTTTCACAGGAGAAAAATATCATCCCTCCTCAACAGCTTTTGTAGAAACAGAGAAGAAAAATAACCAGGCCTTTTGCTAGTTCTTAGTGCAACAAGTAAACCAGGTGAGTGAAGGAACATAATACTTTGCTTGATGAAAATATATTTGTTTACATCAAGCTGAGAATATTAATCTAGTCAGTTCTAAGGTGTCAGGATGCAAACAATTCTGTTTAATAAGATATTTAAATCAATCAACTTACTATTAACAACTATTCCAAATATTCCAGATTAAATTGGAAGTGAAGAGATCAGGCTAACATTATTAGCCAAAGAATTTTCACCACTCATATGAATTTGAATTATTTAAGCCAGTTTCAACATTTGAAGAACTTTCCTGCTCTCAAGTGAGATATTAGACATATATGTCAGTAATTCACAGATTGCTGCTGCTGCTAGTCACCAGAATCTGGATTTAATTCCACACAGTTAAAATCTCTCTTCAAATTAAGAGTGTTTAATTCACTAAAAACATACCAAAACCAAACAGAAACTAAATGAACTTACTAATGATAGACAATTTAAAATTATACCTTTCCTTTAGGACCTGAGAAAGGGAGGTGCCTGATTATATGAATTATCTGGAGAATGAGCTGTGATCTAATTTACGTGGTAGTAATGAGCACATAGCTTTCCAATTACTTCCTGAAACATTTGCACACTGAGATTATGGAACCTGGAGTCCAGAGAGCAAAGAATATAACAGTATAGGGAAAAGGAACAGTCCATGCCAAAGGAGGTTACAATAAACATTTGGATGCAATTTGCATGGGTGTGAGGAAAAACCTGGGTCATGATGTGGCGAAAAGTTCAGTAGTTTTCTTTTCCCACCCTTCATACATTTTAGGGCTACTGTAGTGCAGCACTGTTCTCAGAAGAAACAGAGGATGAGTAGTGGTCTTGACAATTCAGCCTGCCTTAGGCAGGGCTCTTGTTTGTTGTCTCTTCTTGAATTACAGTGTGGTTTCAGAATGGCCAGCAGAAGATGTTAGGTTGTTAATTTGTCCTTTTATTCTCCCCAGCCATTAATCAGACAGGGGCTAGCTCTTCTGTTTCCTCTGAAATTCTCCTGTATCATTCCTCAATAAACCTGGCTATCAAAGGTAGCTTTCAGAGCAGTCCCCAGCCATGGAATGGATTAACAAATAATTTATGCGCTACCTGACTACTTGAGGAAAGAGGGGCTCAAGATATATTCAAGATCTAACACATTCTCTGCAGATACTGAAGCTGACCACACTATGAACTGCCAAAGAGGTTTCAAGGAATGCAAAGTGGTCCCATTGCTATGCAAGAATTCATTTACAGTTGCATTTACTGAACAGCAGGGTAAGTCATTCCTTTTTGATTTCTTTCCTAAAATGAGACCAAGTGTTAGCTAGGCTTTAGCTTGCCTGACAAACTTTATTTCACGCAGACTGTCAGATAGATGTGTTAAAAACTTTCAATGACAACTCTGGCTCCCCCAAAAAGGCTGGGTTTTTTCTAGGAAGTCCTGTTATACAGATGAATCTGGAAATTTCTGTGATGTCAGGCAAATAATGCTGCCTCTAGGAGTCTTCTAAATCTGTGTGTGTTTACACACTTCAATTTAATGGATTTAACCCCATTTCTTTAAAAGAACCAATAAAGTAGCTTCATTATATACTTCTGCCTGTGTTAAAAAATTCTTACAGCTGTTTCACTGAGAGGGTCTTCAATCTTCCTTCTTTGAAGAAAGGACTTAAAATTTGGCAGGATCATTTTCACTGTCACTCTGCAGTCTCACCCTGTGCAGACATGCTCTAAACTTCTGAGAAAAATCAGAGTTTGCACGTGCTCGATGAAAGCTTGCTAGAGGGTATCAAGCAACATTCTATACAGAGCCTGTTTTCACATTTTGTCTTCCAGACTGAACAGAGCTTTTCCTTGCAACAGCTCCTCATGGCTGCCAGAAACAATTATGGTACTGGGCACTGGAACAGAAAAGAGGCAAACAGTCTTCCCGTGTTCTCAATGTTCTTCTTGTTATACACACAGCTAAGAAAAAGAATCACTTGGGTTGGAAGACACAGTGCTTATAAAAAAGATGACTGAAAAGTGTATGGGAAGACTTGACAGGAGAAAAGCAGAAGGGGAAAACTGCTGGGAAAAGTATGAAAAATACTAATTAGTACTACTAATTCCAACTTAGTACTACTAAGTACTACTACTTCCCACAAGACCTGGAACAGGACACACAGTTCTCAATTTTTAAGATTCCTCTGCTGTAGGCGTCCTGTTGGGAAAGTCACTGCTGAACTGCATGACTCTTCTCCACACTGTGGTCAACCCACAAAGGAGATGACAGCTTAGAGCTGTTGCCAAATATTTCACTTGAAGACACACAAAAGCTTCTGCCACAGGTCAGTAAAATCTCTATTTAATACCAAAATAACAGCCTGTGTACCTCCACCTAAGAACAATTCTATTTTTCAGGAAGATCTTATTCCCTTTACCACATTCTACCTTGTCAGATAGGATGGTACATTAAAATCTAAATAAAATATGACACATGCTACAAAGTCTTACTCAAAGTTTGAAGCAGGTCAGCATTAACTTCACCTGTACAATCTTTAATTGCTTCCTGTGCACATAAAAAAATCTACTTTTTTTTTAACATTAATATATTTGGGATCTCTGCTTCACTCAATAGTCAGGAAGTATAGTGTTTAGGGAACAATATAAGGCCGAGGCTTTGAATAGGGATATTTTCATTAGACTTCTGTCTCATTTCCCCTAAAAATCAGACAGTACCCTGAAATGAAGCAAAATCAAAGATTAGTCTTCTCTTCTGAATGTGAATTTAAAAGTCCCTGTTGATCTGAATAAGAGGAGATCCTGAGGGAAGGAACATCACTCTAGCCCTTGAGGAAGAAGTCTATGTCAGGAGAAAGGTGAGGGAAGAGAGATCAAAGTCTCACTCATGCAATGGAAGACTACTCTGTTGGAACTGTTCTGCCTCTGAAGTCTGCCAGAAGATCTGAATTCTTACAACAGCGACATAAGTCAAGAAGATCTCTGCTTTTCACATGTCAAGATCCATAAGCACCTCAAAACCATATGAGAAATCAGGCTTAAAATCTCCTGCATTCTGAGGAAAAGGCATTCATGACAAAACAGGATTTACTCTCAGTCATTCAAGTTCACAGCTATTTCTGGGGGTGGGGCATAGAAAATACCTAATTTCACAAAATATATTAATTCTTGCTTGCAGAAAACTCATTTAATATAGCAGCAATTGCATAGAAAGTCACACATGGAAATTAGTTATTCAAAGCAGGGTTTGGCTAGAGGTCACAAACAAAGCAAAAGGGGAAAACATTGATTATGCAATCACAAAGCTATGCTGTGTTGTCAGCTCAACTGAGGTATATTTAACTGGAGCAACACAGCTCCATATATGGATAGATAGGCTTGCCTGAATGACAAACACTGTGCCCTCTGGGACAAAACACTCTACTGCCCAACAGTGCTATTAAGATAAAGGATTCGTGAATTAATTAAAATTAAGTTATTGCTCAGAATTTGCTTGATACTCTTGTAAACAGGTGCATGCTAGGAACTAGGATGTAGGGCTACAGGAACCCAAAAGGACTGAAATACCCCCAGCTTTCATATCAGTTTGGAGGTAGCCAGGAGAAAAGTCTTTGCTTTTCTAAAGCATGTTTAGTTCGGAAGCAGATGAATCCTCGTCTTTGCCCTCCATTAAATCTGTTGCACCAGAACATAAAATTAAAACATGTTTTACTTACACCTTGAATAATTTTGGGGATACAGAATGGATTTCAACTCTGTCTCTTTTGGACAGCTGAAATTACAGTCATTTCCTCACAGAACTTAACTTGAAAAGCACAACCAGCAACTGACTTAGTAACCTATGTGACTCAGACAGGAGACAATATTGCAAAGAGTCCCAAATTCCCAGAATATTAAACTCATGAAGGACTTTCTTCATGTCTGAGGATCAGGTTCTTAAGGCCCAGTCTACATAAATGTTGCTTACATGGCTCTTGGCTCAACAGAGGGACCACAACCGTTGTGTACTATGGAGCCACTCAACATAATCTGAAGAGAACATTTTCTTCAGTGTAGCTGCAAAATACCATAAATAGGCATTACCTCTGCTTCCTTACAAAGAACAAAATCTCAGACTTGGCTCAGTAAGACATCTGCTTCACTTGGGGGAGAGAATCCCCTTAATTTCTTTCCTGCTACTATGTAATAGAATCAATACTTCAAACAAAAAGGACGAGTCTACATTGTGCTCATTTTCTCTGGCTTCATTATCTGCAAAAAAAGATTACAACGGTATGCTGGAGTAAATTTCACTCCCTATATGCCCTCAAGGAAAAGTTAATTCACAGCAAGTAAGGGGACAGAATAACATGGAAATCAAAGGGCTGTTATAACCACTCTCACTTCTACTTGCCCCAAACACTTCACAGCTTAGAAGCTAACCAGATTTTTGCTTTCTTTTCTATTAAGTGGCTATTGACTTGAACAGATTAAACTGTCATGCAAATTATTTAGGTATATGCATTACAGGAATAAGGGTCACTGATACTGAGACAATTGATCCCTACTGCAATTGGTAAGACGGGAGATTGAGTGCCCACAGCTATTCAAAGTACAGTGTTGCCTGTTCTTTCCCCCTCATTGTCTCTAAATTTCTATAAAATTCATAATACACATGTCAAAATAACACCCCTGTAATGAACCTATAACATGCAATCTAGTCCCAGATAAAATACTACTTTGGTTTTGAATAAAGAAAACATTTTCATCTATTTTATTTTTTCTCTTCCTTCAGACAATAGTTGAAACCAATTAGCAGATAAAACATTTCTTGCTCTTTCTTCTTTATATGCAAACACTGTGAACACAGTGAAGATACTAAACAGTATTGATGCCAGTAGAGACCCTTGAGGGACACCATTCATTGCTGGTTTCGATTTGTACACTGAACCATTGACTGATTCTTACCTGCCTAATAGTCCTTCCATCAAATTAATATCTTTCATAATTTAGAGCAAGAATGTTGCAGAAGTCTAGGGAGATGACATCAGTAGCTCTTCCCTTGTTCACTGATGTTAATTCACCCTTTAAGGCTACAGGCTCAGTCATGCACAACTGGCCCTTGGTGAATATTTGCCCTTGGTGAAGCCATGCTAGCCACCCCTAATATAACTTCTGTAAAATGTTGCACATCTTGTTGGTATTTTAATTAAGGATATGCCTCTGTCAACTTAACAAAACTTACGGCACTCAGATGTGTGATAACATTTTTAACATAAGGCTTCCAGGAAATGTCATTTTCAAGAAAAAAAAAAAAAAGTTCCAGCAACAAAGGTTATGCTATCTGATTGTTCACTGCAACTATTTACTAGATATACTCATAACTATAACTATGTTTTGCCTCCTTAAACTTCATCTCTTTTTAAGTAAGCCATCACATAGTCCTTCTACAATACAGCTGACTGGAATCATCAAGTAATATTCAGTTCACTTACAAATAGTTACCCATAAGAAATCAGTGGTTTTTTTGCTGTTCCTGTTAGATGCTTCAATTCAGTTATTTATGCCTGAACAAAACTTTTCTCTGAAAGTTGGCATGTGTTTAAATTACTTCACCTGTTGTCTTCCCTTCCACTTTTCTGTCATCATCAGTCATCTCCCACGTATAAGACAACATCAGGGAAGGCAAAGGAAGACCAAGAGGGCATAGGGCAGTGCAGCAAAGTCAAGAGAGCAGAAGCAGAAGAGAACCATCAGACTAAAGAATATGGGAAGAAAATTGAGGAAGGGGTGAACACCAAAGAAAGATGGGCAAATCACTGTGAAAAAGAGAGCTGAGCATGAAAGGAGAAAAGAAGGCAAAGGAAATGAAGACTTGGGGAAAACACTATAGCCATAGATAACAATAAGATTAGACAATAAGAAAGAACAGGCAAAGAGGAGACAGGAAACAAAGGAAATTAATCAAGACAAAAAAAAAAAAAACCAAAACAAAACAAAAAAAACCCACCAAAAAAACAACGCCCTGGGGAGATGATCTGTATCAGAAATAAGGGGCGTTTTTAACCAAAATTGGAGATGCCTGGTATAATGGGGAACACTACAGATAGAGTAGGACAATAAACAGAATAAATATTTTAAAATAAATGAGCACAGAGTGACTAGAGCAGTTGTGCAGCTGTACACGCTAAACTGGAAAGAGCTAAGTTATGAACATTAATCTGGTGTTTCTCTACAATTGAAAAGGAAAGCAGGATGATAAAAGGAGTAGTAAGACTGAATATTAGGGAGGGTTTTTTTGCTATATGTTTTTGATACCTCTATGTGCTACAGTATACTGAATAAGGATAATAAAACCACAGAGCTCTGCTGTCATCACACAATGATATATAGTAACTGTAAATGTACATTTTACATTGGGGTATATTGCTTCTGGTTGCTTATTTCAGCCTTTTGCCAAGCGGTAGTCTGCCCATTCTTGCTCAACATTATAAATATTTTTCATGGAAATGGAATAAACATCAAAAGATGTGATATAATTGTTTTATGATGCACTGGTTAGACCTCATGCTTATTTGGGTTCATTTTGCTACAAAAAGGCAATTATTGTACAACATAATGGAGTACATGGGATCAGTTCAGCTTTTGAGGTAATTTCTTATGAGAAATTGCATGTTGGCAGATGCACAGATTTCAAGTGAGGCACCCATCTGCATCTGAAAGCAGAGGATTCTCCAGCAAAAAGAAACCTGCAAAGTAACCAAATGAAACCCTTTGAAATGATATTGTCAATTTGACAAAATATACTTGGTTCTTAGGGTGCTTTCAGTGCACAGTCCTTGGTTATTACCATCATGCTCATCTTGCCTAAGAAAAAAAGACAGAGTGACTTGACAGAGGACACTTGGCAGATGCAAAGCCTGAAATAATCCCATGAATTAGCAATATCAGCTTTGTAGAAGTTGATATTGAAATTCCAACTAGCTCCTACTGTCCTGGGGCTTAAGCACAGTTTTCCAGTGCTTAATTGTCTATTAATTTATC
This sequence comes from Taeniopygia guttata, assembly GCF_048771995.1. Taxonomy (NCBI): domain Eukaryota; kingdom Metazoa; phylum Chordata; class Aves; order Passeriformes; family Estrildidae; genus Taeniopygia; species Taeniopygia guttata. Next base: position 57,558,912 of record NC_133028.1, read on the forward strand.
AATCTAACCAGGAAAAATGACAGTGGCCTAGTTATTTTAGGGACAGGTGGCAGTTCCCACTTGTAGCATCCTCTTTGAAGATTTTTGAAAGGACAACTAGCCCCCTGGACAAGTAACTGTGCTAGAGAAAAGGAATGCCTAGTGCGAGTCTCCTTTTCTGGGTGGACATGGCACAACAGTTGGGCTTCAAGCACAGTTACATATCTGAGCAAGAGATAGCATGTGCTTGTGAGGGCAGTGCATGCCCTTACAGGCATTTTCTAGCTTCTTCTTGGCAAATGCAGCAGGCCAGATGGAACTGTTCCTTGGACTGCCAGTTGGACCACCCTGGTTTGTACCAAACAGGATTTTAAAAAACCCAAGGGGATGGATAAAGTCTGAAAATTAGCAACTAAAAATAAACAGGAAATGAAGGCAGAACTGTTTCACTTGAAATGCCATAAGTAAATGAAACAGAATTGTCCAGTTGGAATTATCAAAATTATGAATTTAAGTAAAAACACTGTGAATACTGAAAATAATGCCAGGGCAGAAGGGAAAGGAAGAGCTAAATTTAAACAAAAAAAGCTAAACAAACACAGCTAAAACAATGCTATCACTAGAACCACACCTGGATATCTTACAATGTGAGGTAAAGGAATGTGTGCAGAAGTATGGCATTTTGAAGGTCTGAAACATGTTAACTTCAGCAAGCTTCCTGTCTATCCTTTGGAATTCCTTATTTGTCACAGCATAGTCTGCTGCTCGAAGTTTTTTTTTCTTTTAAATAATAGCTCTGAAAAATTAAGGCTCAGGCCAAGTACATAATAGAAGCTTGTATTCTACAATTTGTAAGGATGACCAATTAGATAGGAGAAAGTCAGTGCATAATAACAACAAGAATACTTCACTACGTAACCTTGGATCAGTTAAGATTTAATGCAGATTTTTTTCCAGATGAATGTTAAGACACTGCCAGTCTGTGAGGACACATGATTTTCAAAAGACATTATTTAATGGAAATATAATGCCAAAGAGAAATAGCACCACCTACAATTTGATAATACTGCTTAAAGCTCAACAAATCAGAAGAATCTCTCAAAAATAAAAGGCACATCCTCTGTTGCTGAGATAAAAACTAGATGATCTACACATGACCTTTTCCTTCTGTAGGTTCTGGCACTGCAAGGAGCTGTGAAATTGCTTTCTGACTATTCTATTTAACAGTCACACCAACAAAACATAACACAGAAAGCAAAGCATAAACAGATATTATTTACACATATCTATGCCAATATTGAGATACTGTGTAAAATACTTCAATATGCAAATCCTTTTGGTATTTCAATCATCTGAGACCTTGAGACACTAAAGGCTGTGTTTTATAATTTCACAGTTTTACACAAATGCAGGAACTGGAGCACTTTCATAATCTAAACAGTTCCCCAAGAAATTTAAACACAGTGAAGCAGAATCAAGCCTTATCAGATAGCTTATTAAGTAGGACTTTTTGGATACTTGAACTGTTAGCCAAAACAACACAAGCAGCCTGTGTTTGTGCAGCAGGCCAGGAGCCTTGAAAAGTCTTACTCTTTGGCAAGGTGAATTCCACTGAGTAACACTTGGTTCTGTGGGGTAGGTGGGAAGCTGGGGAGGGAAACAACAACAACAGAATACACAACAAAAAAGAGACACTCCTTTTCTGCAGGACATAGGGAATGTGGAGCATCCAGGACAACAAATCACTTCAGAGCTCTTTGGATTCGGTGCACTCTCCCTGCAGTTAAGGCAGAGACAGAGTCAGAATCTCAGGTGTTTCCAGACCATCTCTGTCAAAACATTTTAGGGCAGCTGTCTCTGAAGTGTCCAAAGAAAGGACCTCTCAGTGGTCATGCCTGTCTACCAAATGTCTTAAGTTAACAGGTGAAACAGCACAAGGTTTCATTTTTATTATTTTTTTAAGTCCCATAGCTACAAGTGTAATCTTTTTCTGGTTCAGTTTGCCTTATGAGCACCAACAGTATTTCTATATTTGGAATTTAAAATAATGTGAAGACTAATTCAATACAACAGATGCAGGCTCACAAAGAGGACATCATAAGACTATTTAAGAGAGTGGAAGGAAATTGCATCCTGCTTTAGTTGGCAGGCTACCTTCCTTTCTTTTGCTACCAAAGTCCTACCACACTTTAATATCCTAAAGTGATAATGGACAAGATGGAGCACAAAGTATTTTGTTGCTGTTTTCTGGGTATGTTTTTTTGCCTCTCAAAGAAAATAACACAGAAGGGTCTTTACATTAAGATCCTGGGGCAGATTTGTAGTTAGAAATTATTCAAACTGAAATGAACAGACATGTGACAGTTTCAAACAGCCGATGGACCTCCCCTTCTTTACAACTGGGACTTGAATGTGGCCATAAAAAGTTCATAGGAAGTCCCAGCACAGAATTTCCATGCCTCAAACATCAAGGACAAAAAACTGACTCTGCGACAAGTTTTAATTAAGCTTTTACTTCTTTAATTCTTATAGCACAGACACTTCAAAAGCTAAGAATTTTGCAAATTTTCAGTAATTTAGGAATTTTCAATTTCATAGAGAGCAATGGGTTATGTTTTCCTTTCACAAAGTTAAAATTTACATTAAGACCCAAGCGACTCGTAAGTAAATTAATCAACCTATTAATTTAATATTTTATTTTTTTAAAAAATAAGATTAAATCTTTACTAATTTACTTAGAACTATTCAGAAGACAAAACCAGGAAATCACCATTTAGAATATTATCTATAGCTCAGAGTTCACACCAGAGTTCAACAAGTCTCAATTACTGCCCAGAGATATTTAATTTAATAATAGAAGGAAGCATGCATTTTCTCCATATACAACAGTACCCTAATAAATGTTCCTCTAATGTTTACTCTAATGTTATTCCGTAGACTACTGTAATATTAATTAAATGACAAAATCAAATGCAGATTGCCACTGTGTGGGGCAACATACAAATACATTTAAAATACAAATGGAAGATTAACTTCCAACAGGCTTAAAACAAAAGACTAGAGTTATATTGAACTAACTTACATAATGAAGATTTTTAAAAATAATTGTATTCAGCTTTTTCTTTTGTGTCCTATTCCAGTACCATGACTGTAGGAAGCAAATTTCCAGAAGCAGGTGATTCAGACACTGTTTTACCCATGACACCATGTGAACATAAAATTAATTTTGATGCATATTGTACTCAAATGTCAATATAGGTCCAGCAAATACTGTTCCACAGCAATACTCATATTTTTTAATGTCAGCTAAAGTGTTCAATGAGAACTAATTACCCAGTCTCAGTATGAAGCACTGATGGAGTTGGCGGTGGAATCACACTTGGGTTGCAGCACTCCTCACCATCTCAGCCAAAATCCACACAGCCAAGGGTGCTGGCTACCTGTAAAGCAGTGATTTCATCATTTCCAATTGTCTCCTTTCTACAGACATGTAAACAAATCAGAGCATCAACCAATACGGCTCTTTGGAAAGCTGCATTTCCACAAACAACGCAAATGCAAGAAATTGCATCTCCACAGTATTTTACATTTTATTTTGAAAATGTAAAATGTCAACTATAAAAAAGAATGAATATTTACCATTCATTTGAACAGGAATATTTGAGTATTCATGTGCTTCAATACAACAGATCCTCAGTTCTTTTCTATCAGTACAGTAATAAATATTCTACAATGTTTATAAATTGTTGACTCACAAAGTATCAAACCTGTACGACAAAGCCAAAATCTCTCAATTTTTCCCTGTTTTATGTCGAAATAGCTTCTCAGAGCCCTTGATACCAATGAAAAAAAGCATGTTTGTTACATGCTGTAATTTAATAACACAAACTGCAGTGTTTCTTTCTACTTTGTGGGTTGCCATACACAAAGACTGTATCTTACATGCCAAATGAAGCAATGAAACATTAATCTCATTTGAACACTACAGAAAGTTACAGCACAACCTGGCTAAATAATTTTCTGGGAAGAATTTAGGTTTGGGAATGGAAGAAAAATTTCCTATTATAAACAGTACTTAGCACTTAAGAAGTGCTTTGCATTTCCACAAGACTCCTCAAGTACATAAGGATTGTGAGCATTGTACAAGTAATGTCACTGAAATGGGCAACTTTCTCTTAAGAAAGATTTAAAAAGAACTGTTTTCTCAAGTAAGAATCAGAATACACTGCAATGGTTTCTGTTTCAGAGCTAACCAAAACCCATGGCTTCCCCATGGCTCAAAAGTAAAGTGATACATTAAACAATTTTATTGTCCTATCAATGCATGACTGAAAATACTCCATATTAATGTAACATTAATGAATATAAAAAGAAACATAATTATGTAAGTAAACAAATACTGTATAGATAACTACCTAACATCTTTGCACTCACAAGAAATAAAAGTATCAGCTGAAGTTCAGGTCCAGAAGAGAAGGATCTTCACAGTGAGAGGAGAATCAACACAGAACAAGGGGTAATGACTTTAAACTGACAGAGGACAGATTTAGGTGGGATATTAGGGAGAAATTCTTCACTGTGAGGGTGGCGAGGCACTGGAGCAGGCTGCCCAGAGCAGCTGTGGCTGCCCCATCTCAGGAAGTGTTCAAAGCCAGGCTGGATGGGGCTCTGAGCAATCTGATCTGGTGAAAGGTGCCCGTGGCATGGGGTTAGGACTGCATGATCTTCAAGTACCCTCCCAACCCAAACCATAGGTTTGATTATATTATATGAAATTCAGGAGAACCTGTTGAATGGGCTCTGGATCAAGCTACAATGGAAAGGAGAACGCATATGTGAAGGAACCTTGATTTCATTACTCACTTTTCCTTCTCTATTTTATCACTAATTGTTTTTTCTTTTTTTTTTTTTTTTTTGTTCAGTATTTTTCTGTTATAGTCTCACTTTATTATTATTCATAAATCTTAACATTCTTCAGATAACATATATTTACCTAGCTCTACCCATCAGTGAGTGAATTGGATGCCTGCATTGAGAAAGGATGCAAAAATCATAATTAATTGAAATGCGACACCTTTTCAGAATTCTCTCATGCCACTGAGTGAATCTCAAGATACAGTGTGGAATCCTATTCCAGAAATCTCTAAAATAAGGATCAGTAAGAAGGAAGCACAGGAATGTATCCCCATCAAGTTATTTTTCTAGAGGCGTCCTATTGACATCCTACATAACTCCCTCCCTGCAGGAAAGCAGAAAGATAAATAACTCACAATTACTATATTATCTGCTTGAAATTACATTTTTAACATCTTGTTCAAATCAGTATTAAAACTTTAAAACTCTATCTCATATCCAAAAATACTGGAAAATTTAGAATTATTACCTGTCCACTCAGCTCTGTCAAAACAATTTGATTGTGCAGGCTTCCAGACTAATTCACTGATTTCTTGGTACAACAGCACTCTCAGGGAACATGCAGCTGTCACTTAGAAGTGTTTCCCAAAGTTTTGTCTGTACAGATTACCTCCTCCTGAGACATGCAAGTGCCCCTGGTGTTAAAGTTCAAACCCTCTGGAAAGCCACGCTTGGTGGAGCGATACACAAACCTCCCAGAAGAACTGAATGTTTGGTGTGAGGTTCTGCTAAAAAAAATACAGGTCCAGAGGGAACAACCCACACAGTCCTTCTGTTCCTTCAAGCTGCCAGAGGCACAGGATTCAAATGTCCTCAGAGCCTTCCTTCCTTACACATATTCAGATAAGTTTATTATAAACAGTTCCACAGAAGTACATCTCAGACTCTGTATTAGAAGAAAAAAAAATTACTGCTGGAACAAATTCCTCATGAACATCCAGCTGACTTGAATTTCCTGAAAATGTTGAGTGGCAATAGAAACTCATATGACTCCCACTGATACTTGACTGATTTGCTAGCATGATTCAAAAACTTGTCCATGACATAGACAATGTCCTGCAAAAAATGCATTTCCATATTAAGAATCACTAAGTATCATTATTCCACTGGATGGATCTCAAAAAATTGATCCCTCATGAAAGTCAATACTATATCTGAGTGGTGACCTATATCTACTAATCTTGTCCCAAACACAGAAAGTAGTCTGTAATTTTGCATAGTCTCTGGAATGCTATGATTCTGTTTTACAATTTAGGCCCCATTCTAAAAAATTATATGGGGAGTAGGAAAAGTTAAAAAGCTGGAATAGTGATGACTTTAAATCATGTTTTTGGCCAAATTAAAACCAAATCTCTGTCATAAGGGTTAAGTGCAGTCTGTTTACCTCATTCAGACAATATCTAGTCTGCAGTGACCATTCCTTGGGAAATTAGGGATTCCCTTACATCTGTAATAAATCACATGAAGCAGTACAGCTCATCCTTAAAGTTCATTTGATAGTGATTGTAATACATACTTTAAGGTTAGGAAGGAGTGCTTAACTCAATCACTTGATTATATGCAGAATTTCAAATGCTGCAGAAGCCAGGCTGCATAGGGAAGTTTTGGGATTGAGGATGACTCACCTGGAAATAAAGGCTGTTATTGCTCATATCCTACCACAGGCATAGCACATTCATAGGGAGAGCACTAATATTTAATGGAGAAAGAAACATGCAATAGACTAGAAGGAGTTTTCTATTAGAGCTGTCCAGGAACAGATGGTTCCAGCATCTGCTATTGTCTCTGCTTATCCTGGGTAATTTATTTATTTTTTAAAATGTGGTTCGGCCTTAAGTTCAGTCAAAGTTCATCTGGCATCCACATCAGTTTACATCTTTATCCAAAGATCTTCTTTGTTCATGCATCTTACGGTCAAATGAAAGAAATTACTCACACATTGCCACCTGTGTGAACCCACCACCTACTTAGATTTATTTCTCACCAAAGTTAATGGACTCTTTACCTCAAGGTTTGAAGAATTTACACAGTTCAATCTGTCTTTGAAGACCACATTCGTGGCAGAATAGTATCAGGCTGCAGAACCAGGGAGTCCCAAAACCTGATGGTTTGACAGTACTCTATGCAACTTTATGGCCACATCCTAAGCTACTGGCTTGAAATCTGCTGTGCATCACAGGAGTGTGAAGAGCGGCAAGCAGGCCAAATGGAGTGACTTCAGTGCTAGATTCCCAAAGAATACCCTCTGTAAGAATTAGCTTTTTACAAAATCACCTGCTTCCACCAGCTTTTTCCTTACATGACTGGGACTCAGGCTGCAGCTTTAATCCTCTCCAGACTGATCTCATCTGGTCAGGATTCCCAGTGCCCCTTCAGGGAAACAAGACAGAAAAATAAAGAAAAGAGAGGGTAAAATTTGCAATGGCAGGTCAGTGGAGGCTGGGCAGGCACCTGGAAACGCTGACCTGATGTATGTATGACACTGCACAGAAGTGCACACTTAGCCTGCAGAGCTCACATGTGACGCCAGAATGTGAGGCAGCATTCGGCACCGCTTGGAATCACTTAACATGGCAGAATGACTGATTTGGGGCAGGCTGTTAGCACGGGGCTGAGGATGAGTGTCAGGTACAGTGTTTCCCCCATGCGCCAGGGCCCTGCGTAGCTGTGAGAACAATGCATCAACGAACAATTGTAATAGAGCTGAACTCCTTACTTTCCAAAAGATAAATTATGGTACTGAACTAGAGACATCCTTCTGAAAGCTGCATCACACATATCAATTGGTCACATGCTGTTCCAGAAAAATATGCGTCAATGGCTGCTGACTCCACTGTTATTTTCCATCTGTGTGAGAAAAGTTTTTTTATTGTTTGTAAAGTAGCCTCAAGTTAATGCAGCATTATATATTACATGCCCAATATGCAGCAATGCTGTACATGGTGCCTTAGCATGTATTATACAAAAGCTACAAGGAAGAACTTCCCCAAGCTTCCACATCAAACAGGAATTGACTCACACTGATCTATGGAAAAAAGAGAAATGCACATGCACTGCATCAACACAGGGAAAACCTGTGAAATCCTGTCCAACATCCCAGTCATTGGGTAGCTCACAGCAGAGCCTTCTGACAGTTTACTTTTAGCACTGCCAGGGGAAAATTTTCATCCCCACAATCAGCAGGCTACAAAGAATACTAGACACAAATATTTAAGTCCATTATTTAGTTCTGGCATGCACAATATCACTTATTCAGAAAGATCTTTATTACTTTGCTAAGTATTATTGTTCCCCTGTTGACATCTTATGCAAATTGTTCTTACAGCAAGTTATGGATATTTCAAACACTAGAGCAAGGCACAACATACACGTGGCTTGTAAACTGCAGTACAGAGTGAGATTACCACAGCCCCTGGCAGGAAAGAAAGATTTTTCCCACAGCAGCTTCCTTTGTCTCTTTGTAACACACATAAATAGAGACCCACTGTTGAGGTGAATTACAGCAGGTAGTGAAAGTATGCAGGCTATAGGCAAGAGGGCCTCTTGAGTCTTCATTCCCTCACAAAATGCTTTGCTTTATCTGCCTCCTAGTTAGACCAACCCTCATTGCAAAACTGAATACATGTAATTGAAGGTTTGTGTTACCAGCTGCCGTGATGTGCTAAAACAATCTGCAGGTCTTAATCCCTGATGAGCCAATCAAGTGGAGTTAACATCAGTCCAATACTGCTTTTGTACACAGATGGGAATCAGGGTTTTTTGAAGTCTTGTGTAGAGAGGAGACCCATTAGTTTACACACTCAAATGGTCCATGTGGCTTCAGCTGGGTTAGAAGATTTCTAAGAGCCATGGGGAAATCCGTGGTAGAGGCATACCCTAAAAACCTTTCTGTGACTGTCTGGGCACCCATTTTCCCATTAAAAATATCCTAACAAGTCCCGTTGATTCATGCTATACCAGCTTTCACACCTTGTATTTGTGGTATGCAAAGACAAGCAACATGTTATTCTCAACCGCATTAAATTATGTGGGCTATAGTATAGGGTGGGGAGAACTAACCAGAAATGTTTTGACCAACTGAAAAAATTCTGTTACATCACAAACAGAAATATAAGCAAAAATATAATGGTTTTATAAACTTCTGACTAACCACAAGACACTTTAGTGAAACCATTCCAGCAGTTTTCCTTCTTCATTACCAGAGGAGTTTCTACAGTGACTGGACTTGTGGAGTCCACAGCTGTGGGGAACTCCTGCCATAAAGACTGTCCCAGAGACAGAGTTTTCTGATATTTCAGTTCTCTGCCCTGAAGCCGCAGGAGCCCCAGCCCCAGTGATTCAACCCAGAGGCAGAAAAACTCTCAACTTTACTTCTAATAGGACACTCAGGACAGTTGGGCTTTCACCCAAAAAAAGCCAGAAGCACAGGAGCCTAGACTGCCAAACCTTGAAACTCCTGCCCAAGTCCTCATTCCAAATTTCCAGATTCCTCTGTCTCTGTCCATCTAGCTGACAGAAAACAGGGAGATGGGAACTTGAAGTTTCAGGAGCCGCAGATGAGGCAGAAGCCTCAGAGCTTGGGCTCTTAAACTTGGTGTTGTTACAAAGTAATTTAAACAAACTGTGTGACCTTTAGAAGATTTTTCTGCTTTCTTCTCTAAATGAAACATATAAAATTTCAAATTAAAGGTGCTTTTTTTTTTTTCTTAAAGTAATGAATCTGGAAATGGAGCTCTAGTTTTGAGCATCTACAGCACAGAATCCATGACTGAGTGTTTCTTACTGGTCTATGATACAGAGTAATCCCAATAACACCACAGAATTTTAGAATATTTTTAATTGGAAGGGACACATAGGATTATCAAGGCCAACTCCCTTCTCTTCACAGAACTACCTAGACTGAAAAGGAATCACTGTCTTCACAACACATCCTACAGTTTATACAAGGACTCAGTGAAAAATGTAATGTTAATGAGATATGAAGATATTTCACCCTCAACTAAGTGGTTCTGAAAAAAAAAAAGAAAAAAACTTTTTCTCTTTACAAAATAAATGTGTTTCAGAAGTTCAACTCAAATGCCATTTAAAACAAGAGCAGAGTCACTCTCCCAAGAACTGAAGTCCACCTGCTTTATCTAGTTGTGCTCTTGATACACAGGGGTGATGCTCCCCTGCTAGGATCTGGAATACCATGATTTCTCAGAATATCGTAATTTCATAATATCATCATTTCCAAGCCTGCTCCAACACTGCAATATTTATCCTCATGGCATGCCAGGTATCTGCCACCAATGTGAAAGGTTGGAACTTAGCTTTTCACAAGTGAGGCGACCACATGGAAAGCTTCCCTGTGAATTACAAGAATACGTAAATCTGTGCCATCAAACAAAATCTGTTAGCAGTTTAGGAATAACTGGATGGTACTGTTTGCTTCTATCAAACCTGGTACCATGAACTCACTTCTGCACCTATCTGTAAACTCCTGTGATAACTGTATTTCCCAAAACTGACTCTAGCTGCTACACATAACTACGCATTTCCTCTTTTGTTCAAACTGCTGGGGAGTTCGTGGACCTGGAACCATAGAATCATTAAGGTTGGAAAAGGCCTCCAAGATCACCAAGTCCAACCTTTGATTGAGCACCACGACACCAACTTAACTAGAGCACTAAATGCCACATCCAATTGTTTTTTCAACACTCCACAGGCAGTGATTTCATCCCTTCCTGGACAGTCTGTTCCAATGCTTTAACCATCCTTTCACTGAAAAAATTGTTCCTGATGTCCAACAGGTCTTCAAAACTGAAAGCAACTTTCTTGGTGCAGGTGCATTCCCTTACAAAATATGTATATCATAAAATAATTTGAGAAACAGTAAGTTCAAGTGCATGCCACAATCAGCTTCACACTCTAGACACATTCACTCTACAGGATACAGGTACCCAAGGACGTATCATTAGATACATAATAATACCTATTAATTAAAACAATGGTGTAACTAAGCAGAGTCTATTTATGTCCCAGGCAAATCTAGAATAAAATCTAGCCACATTCAAACAGTGTGACAGAAATAGCTTCCCTTTTTAAAACTTTCTAACCCTTTCTCACATAACTGCATTGTAACCCAAAGATTCTTACTTACAGCCTACAAAGATTCTCATCTACAACTGAAGAAATAAGATAATTTATTCAGCTCACTTATGGCATCATCATGTTTAATTATTTCTAGTAATGAGCTTCATGTGACAGAATCCAGGTGGCCTTAAAAAACTGACCTGTTTACTATCCATATTTCCTATGTGTATGTTTTTACTTTGTAAGTATTCTCGTATCTCTGTTATCAGAGGCTGGAAGTTACCTGAAGTTAACACTCTGAACTGGCATATACTAACACTGATCTTAACTCTGTATTACTAAAATTAAAATAAAATTCTGTATCAACCAAGACAAATACTTAATTAGAAAAGAAGCCAACTTGTACTTTTAAAGAATTGAAAGGAACATTAGAATAAATCAGGTCTTCTTGCACAAAACCCCGAGAATCAGCAATTTCTATTCAGAGGTTTTAAAGAACATTCAACCTTCTTCAAGGTTGCTTATACATCTTTACATCACCCCATCACTATAGAGCTTTAAGTTTTGAGCACTTCATATTATACAAGGTCAACAGTACATTCCACAGAATCTCTGGGAAATATCTCCATCATAGATCCATGTAAAATTTCTGTGTAGAAACAGCTCTTCACAAACTGTCACTTCTTTCTTAGTTTGGCAGCTTGATCTAAAGCCCATTTTAGGAAATCTTTCTCTAATTAATATACCTCAAACTCACCTCCTCTGAGAACCAGTACAGATATTTATGCCTACATAGGGGAAGAGACACACAGACCTCCTGCTCTGTCCTTAGGCCACTAGAGTTCTGCCAGTGTGGGGGATCTTCTTTGGAATAAAAGTGACTTTATCATGATACTGTTATTCTGCTCTATACCAAAATCACTTTCATTTCAGAGTAATCTATGTGGTACCCCTGAATAATGGAAAAGGCACAGCTGTTATCCTAGAACTGCACTGCTAAAGTTCTGCCATGTCAGGCTGCTCATGGAACAAGTTTGTGCGCTGCTAAGCAAAACTCTTCTCTAAAAGTACACAGCAAGGATACTGTATCTCAGGAACACACCCTTATTTCACTCACCAATATGAGTGACAAAGCCCAAGCTGCACCACAGGCCTTCCCTACTCAGGTGGATGTGGCTCAAGCCTTGGTTGGGAAAACCTTCAGTCAAATTAGTCAGTGCCAAAACTAGGGGTAGTCGTGAGTTGCCTTTGAAAAGGCACTTGAAGGAAGAGGAAAGAGTCTTTCTGTCTACACAAGCAATTTATCTGATGTGCTATTTATCCATGCCAAACTCCTATTTAGTTCAGTGCGGCTGTTTAAGAGCTCAAATGTAAATATGAAGAGACTTGCTTTGTTTGGTGAAACACAGGGCCTAGTCGGTATAGAGACACCAGCACTCGTGAGGAACTTAATGCAATACTTCTTTCCCTTTCTCCCTCCAAAGGAGGGTACACACTAATATACATGCTTTGAGTACATGCTAATGTTTCCTCAACTTCTGGGATGAGCAACAAGTCCCTGGTAAACATACCTCTGGCTTTAGCTATACAGCTGCGCTTCGCCTCCAAGCCAGTGGCTGTAGCTGCACCTCAGCCACTTCTGAGGGTTTACCCTGGGCTGGGGCTCTCTGGGCTTCCATCTCTTCCCTCTATTTCACACCTGCTGGCCTTCCCTTTCTGGATTGCAAAGCAATTGAAATTGAAATTGAAATTTTAAATGGAGTCAGAAATTAAGTCCTGGCCTCACAGGTGCTTTCTTGCCACCAGGGGCCAGCTACTTGGATCTTCTTGCTCTTCCTAGACACAGGTGTCTCGTTCCAGGCACACCGGGACCACGTTCACCCTTCCACGTGCCAATCCCTCACAGCTTTAGAGACGGCCACCGTGCCATCCCCAGCAGGCTGTAACTTGGTCACCGCGCGCCCACACACGCAGGGTCTGCGGCACCTTCGGGGCAGCCCCGGCGCCGAAGCCCCGCTGGAAAAAGCCCCCGGGAGCCGAGGGCAGCTCCCACCGTCGACCCTCGCCCCGCGCTCGGCCCCACGCCTCTGGAACCTTCCGTGGCGTTGCGGATGAGCCGCGGGGGCAATGGGCGGGCGCGGGCGAGCCCACCCCGTGGGAGCCCTGCCTCGGGCGCCTTGGCCGTCGGGGGCGCAGGACCCACCTACGGCGCTCGCCTTCCGCCGGGTACCTCCGAGAGAGGGGGGCGGGAAGCCGCCCCCTGGCTCTCTCCCTCTCTCCGCCGGCCCTCCGGGAGGCCTGGGTCGCGCTCCCCCGGGGAAGGGGGCAGCCGGACCCCCTGGCAGGGGGATCTCCTCGGGGCGGGGCCCGCCGCCGCTCCCGCCCGCCGGGTGCGGCTCCCGCGCCGCTCCCGCTCCCGGCGGGCCCCCACGGGTGGCACGCGCGGCCGGTGGATGCCGCCGGGTGACGTGCAGGGCGCGCGGTGGCAGCACCTCCCCGCGCGCCGCTTAAAAAGAAGAAGAAAAGAGGGAGCGAAACATGAGAGCCCGAACGAGCTGCAGCCACCGCCGCCACCGGCAGCAGCAGCAGCAGCGGAGGGGACATCGCCCGGCCCGGCTGCCGCCGCAGTCCGGCCGCGGGGACATCCTTCCTATGGGACGACAAGTGAAGGGCTGCTGCCGCCGTCCGCTGCCCGGCCCGCCCCGAGCCTCGGCGCTTCGGCGCGGCAGCGGCAGCTGCTGAAACCTGTGCCGCTCGCACAACTTCGCCGGCTTCGAGCATCCTCCCGCCGGGGCTCGGGGGCTCGGTCCCCCCGTTCCTGCTTCTTCGCGTCCACCTTTCTTGAAGAAGCGGGAGTGGCCGAGGTGCTGTTCCTCCGTCGGCTCTTTAACTGCTGCTGTTATTATTCTCCTCCAGACTTTCCCCTTCTGGGGGAGGGAGGTGGTTTCCTGATCTGAAGTGCAAAGAAAAGTCAGTGGGATTCCCCTCCTTCCTTCTCCCCCCACCCACCCCCCCCCCACCCCCACCCCCGGTTTGGGTGCATTCACACGCTCCCTCAGGCATGATGCTCAAGATGCTGCCGTTTAAGCTGCTGCTGGTGGCCGTGGTTCTGTGTTTCTTCGAGGGGGATGCCAAGTTTGGGGAGAGCGGCGCCCGGAGAAGAAGGTGCCTCAACGGGACCCCACCGCGGCGGCTGAAGAAGCGGGACCGGCGGGTGCTGTCCCCGGAGGCCCCGGGCGGCGGGGAGGCGATGTGCCGCGGCCTCTACCCCCGCCTGTCCTGCTGCTCCCGCTCCGAGGCGCAGGGTCTGCCGCACGCCGAAGCCAAGGTAGGCACCACCTGGGGCTGCGCCGAGCTTTGTGGGAGGTTTTTGGTGTTCTGGTTTTTTTTTATTATTATTTTCGCACCGAGCCACGCACCGGCCGCGAACCTGCCGCGTTCCCACGCGGGTGGTGGGGGCGATGCCGCGGCGGGGGGCGGCCGCTCCCGCCGGGGGAGCGGGACCCGGGTGTGGGTCTGACGCTGCCTCGGGCGGCGCGGGGAGCGGGCTCGGGTCCGCGCCCGGAGGGGACACGGGCGCCTCGCGGGGGGAGCGCTGTGCCGGCTCTGCCGCCGGCTCTGCCTCCAAGTTACTTTCTGTCCGCAGCGCCCGAGTTTCCGGCGGCGGCCCCGGCGCCGGTGCCGTCCCCGTGCAGTGGGGCCGGGCCGCCCGCAGGTACCGCCGCTGCCCAGGCGCAGCTGCGGGGAAGGGCGGAGGAGCCGGGCGGGAGCCTGGCAGCGGCAGCAGAGGGGCTGTGCGTTCGGCCGGCAGTGCCATCCGGGTTGGGCTTTTCCTGGCGTGAAAAATCGTGTCCGGTTTGCTTCACATGCTTACTTCGGGAGGGGGCTTGGATACTGGGTTGGTGCCGGTGTAGCAACATTCCGTGATCTCCGGCCGCCTCGGGGCCCGTGTTCTACTCATGGTTCCGTGTGTCAGCGCCGAAAGCCCCCCGAAGTGTCCGCAGTGGAACCCCGGTCTCCCGGCTCTCGGCCAGGGCCGGTGTCTCACAAGGTGCCGTGAGGTACTCTGCCTTTCCACATCACCTGGCAGCCTCTCTGCCCAATTTCAAGCTGCGGTCATGTGAAGGGAAGCACCTCCTCTGTTCACCGATTTTTTAAAATTGTCAAGTTCTCAGCATCCTTTAGCAAGGTAAATTCTGCTTATCAGCCTGTTGCTTGGATTTTCAAACGCGTGGGTACCTAACCAGGCAGGACTGTGTTTGATAAGCTGTACTGTGCTGGCCAGTGCTGCATCCGGGGGTATGCACGGGGAGGGAAGTTGCTGAATAATGTCATTAAGAATCACTGCACATGAAATTAACAATCAGGTGCCTTAAAAAAAAAATATTATTCCTTTTCCTTTTCTTTCCTTTCCTTTTGTTCTTTTTTTTAAACATTTCATCCTCCTTTAAGTGTAATTAAGAATTCCTCGGTTACAACTCTCTAGTTGTCAAGGTCTGAGAGACTCTTGGAAAACTTGTGTTTCAGTCTTGCTGGCCCAAGCATAATAAAAAAAAATACCCAGCCTGAATCGAATTTTTATGCTCAGTTCACGGTAGATTTCACTCCATTCTCATGTAAACAGCTTCTACGAATCAACATATGTGTCTGGGTGGTATCTCTCACTTTGTTTTGTAACAAAAAGCCATATTGCATCATTTAATTTGCTCAAGTCATGCAAATAGGAAAAAATCAATAGGACAAAAAGGGGTCGACTTATCCTCCTCCCCACTAAACTGCTGCCCACACACAGAGTCCTGTTGCTTATGGCAAAAGAATAACAACAACACCATTGTGTTTGTTAGTTGGTTCACTAATGGGTGAAACTGGAGAACATCATTCTCCTTCAGTCCCCAGCTCTGTCCAAATGTTCATGCCTTTTGAGGGAGCATTTGTCCTACCCCCTCTATTCCCAGATGATTGAGAACTGTCTTACTGCAGGTTTTCAGCTGCAGATCTTTCTTTATTCATACCATATGCAGCATCAGTTTGAGATTCAAGGCAGATATATTTCTTCATGTTGTCTAGAGACAGTGTCATTAGGCTCCTGTGTGATGATTGAATTAAATTATAACCACACACAGATAACCTGAAAGATCTAGCTGAAAAAAAAAAAAAAAAAAAAAAAAAAAAAAAAAAAAAAAAAGGACTGGAAGATATGTCCTTAATTCACCCTGTTTTCAATGTCTTGGTGGCATATATACTACTGAGATTTTACAGTGCTTGGAGACCCTTGTGGTAATTGGTTGAATGCAATAAACTGGAAGTTCAATTTTGGTTAGTTTTCCATCCCCAGGCAGTTGAAGTGTTTATTCTCTCCTTACTATTACTTTAAAAGATCTTTTGATTCCTTTTCAATGTGTTTTTTTTCCTTACTGACGGTACTAAAAACCTGATGTAAATGTGAGGAAGTGACCACAGTACCTATTCCTGAGCTGTTGAGCTCGTTTCATATTTTCTTTAAAATATAAATTACATTTTTAAAGGAATGCTATTGCACAGGGTTGTAAAATCAGACTTGTTTCACTGAAGATTAATTTTAATGAAGCTTCCAAATCTGCTTTATCATATCTGATAAAGATATATGATTTAAAAATATGTCAAAATATACATAATTTATAGTTGACAGAATGTGGTGGTCATTCTATAGAAGACTTGGCAAAGTATTATGGTATGCACTTGAATGTAACTTTTCTAAAAGCACATTTTTTAAAACAGTGTTCTACTACAGTTCCCAAACCAGCTTTTTTAAACTCCGTCATCTACCTACATGATGGAGAGGCCATGCCATTAACAGAAATCTGAGCACTGCCATCTTTAAAAAAAAAAATAATTCGCCATGCTTAGTAGACAGTTTAATAAGAGCCTCTTGGTTAAGATGCTGGGTCTATGAGAATTTTTGACCAAATTATTGATCTGTGCTTATAAATGAAAACACCACCTGCAGTTTTGGGAACAATAATGGGGCTACTGTAAAGAGCAGATACAACACTGCACTGGCTCAAGTAAAATATTTGCATCCTGTTGTTGACATTTAACTCTTTTATTTTTCTGGCAATATCCCCTTGTTTATGAAGGGCTGCTACATCCCAGCCAAACATTGTAATATCAATTTTTCTAAAAGTTTGCTTACAGACTGACAGCCAAAGAAGTCCTCTCCACCTTGGATGGTTTCACAGCCAAGGCTGTCAAGGAATGGGTGAAAAGTAATTGTTTTCAAGTGTGCCCTTTTACAATCACTTGTTTGCTCTGGCTCTTTCATGAACAAAGGCTATTGTTGAACACATCCAACTAAACAAATAACTCATCTTGGGGTCCCTGTAACAGCTGCCTTAGTACAATGATCTATTTAAATATTACCCTAAAATTGAAACTGAACTCTTTAATGACATAATCCAGCATTATAATACAGAAGAGGCATATGCTCAGCTCAACAGCTGAACAATCTCGTCAGCATATGATTTTTAGACATAAATGCCTGTATATCAAATATGGCTTAATGCAATGACTTATTTCACTGGTTTCTTCCTTCTGTTAGCATCAAAATTCTATGCCTTTCTCTAACTAGATATGGCAGAGTACACAAAACAGATGACAATATTAGTCGTAAAGAATTTCTGTCTATTTTGTCATCTTCTGTTCCTTCTTTGCACTCTTCCTTCTGTTGATAAACCAATTTAGTATGCTGTGCTTTCCTGTGCATTCCAGGATTTATCTTACCTTTAGTGTACCCGTTCTACTTTCATGTGGCTAGAGATTAAAGGATGATCTTACAGATGTTGTAAATTAGTCAGCAGCAGGCATAATCATTATTAGGCACGTTGCAATAAATGTTTGGAAGTTTTACATATTTTCCAGAGTGCAGTTAGTTTAAACCACTGCAGTTTGATGGTTTCACATACGACTTTAAAAATTGAAGCAGGAAATTAGTTTACATTTCTTCAAAAAACCAAAGCCATTGTCAACTTTAAGGTAATTTTCAAAGTAGACGTCCAACAGAAAAAGCTTCATTTAAATAAGTATTTCAGAATCCGCTTAGAACTGGTTTAGTATACTCCAGGATAAATACATTATCAATTTGCTGAAATTCAGAATAAGTTCTTGTCCTATCTCCAAGCCAGTACAGAGTTACACATCAGACCTCACACAGAGCAAATGTTACCACCCTATTTTTCTTGAGCATTCTAAAAGTTAAGTAACATTGTACTTGATTTTCAGATAATTGATTGACTCTCATTCCTTAATCTTCCGATTAGCTATTATATGACCAAGATTCATTCCAGAAATTACATGAGGGGGTGAATTCCTGTGGTTAATTCCTGGATAGCAGCTGTTCAGGGGGATTAGGATCCTTTTGTCTTAACTTTGAGGACTGAAATGTTGGCAACGTTAATTACGTTTTCCCCAAGAAACAGTAAATTAGCTTTGCCATCCTGTAATTTACTTCCCCCCCCTGTTCACAATGTGTTCTGGAGTCTTCCAGTAGAAGTACGGTTTTCTGTCTGCATCTCTATGGAGTTAATTCAATAAACACTGAATATTTACCCAGTAATACCTTGTGTTTACTTGTACTTCTGAACACACCATCACATTGTTACCACAAGAAAGCCCGAGATGAACTCCCTGAAGAAAACTTCTGAGACTACTGCAAACCAGGTGGTACTACTGCATATAGGCAAGTACTTTGAAGGGTCTGTACTCATAGTCCTTTGATGGAGGCACCAAAATAGGTCATTTCACCCTTACTTCAAGAGACAAGTGACACGATGTTCTTAAAAAGTAGTATTTATGGATAGTGGTTTTGCTCATCCCTTGTTGGCTTCAGACTTTGTCCTGTTTGGCAGCTAGTGACCTGATTGAACTATACAGGCCCTTCCCTGTATCAGAAGCACAGCATCCCTTAGGAAAGTTCAGCTAGTGCAGAAAATTGCCTCAACAGCATGGCTTGCGGCAAGCATGTCAAGTCTCTTCTCTACTACCTGGACTGCAATCCTGGGCAGTATCCAAGTGGAAAGTTTCAGTTGTTATGTATTTTGGTTATAGTTTATAGTAGTTGTTATTATATTTTTAGTTCTTGTTGTCAAGATTTACTGTATCTAGAACAAGATCTGAAACTCAAGAAAGAAGACTGACGTTAAGAATTCTACTGCTATGGCCCAAATGGGCAATCTAGCAAAAGGAATCTAAACTTTTTCAGGAGAGAAGAGCCTGTGGCCATGGAAAATTTCCTGAAAGAATTCATGACTAAGGCAAACCTTTTGCTATACATGCAACATGCAATTAATTGATTACTGTCTTAAAGCCTAAAAAAAAAAAAGACAAACCCTTTACAAAATATGTGAGATAATTATATTCTCAAGAAAGGTTTGAAGAGGGATAATAAACTATATGTGGCAGATGTTAATCACATTACTCGCCTACAAGTGCGAAGGTATGAAACTGAGGATAGTTTGACAGCAGATAGTCTGAAGAATGGAACATTTGATGCATTTAGTGATCCTGGCAAACCTGGAGGAATTCTTTTTGAAGCCAATGGGAGCACATCCAGAAAAAGGGTAGAAGCCAAATGGTGTTCTTCTAATTAGTGGTCCAAATTCCAACACTAAACTTTAGTGCACATTTCAGATGGTCTTTTGACAATATATGTATGGAAAAGCTAAATTTTCCTGGATAGTTTGCCTTCTACTTAAGGTTATTATAAATAGGATGTTGTTTAAATGTATGGTCCATATATTGTGTAATATTTTGAATACATACCTGTTTTGAACAATTGAAAGTGAATTTCTCTCAAGCATTTGAGGTCTACATAATTATGCCATGCAAATAAAAAGCTGAGTTCAAACCTGTGTTATCAAGGTACAGCATCCTAGAAGAGCGCTGATCTATGAGACAACAAACTCAAACATATCCAGAGTGTTCCTGTACTAAATAACTTATTTATCAAAATTAACTTAGTAATTCCCTATAATGTTACGTGGCAAGGGAATGACATTGGAAAGTCCTTCTGTAAGTCAGCTCAGAGATACAAACTATAGAAAAACTAGCAATATTTTCAAACATGTGATTTGCAAATATTTACAAATTTCATACAATACATGTATTTACGATGTCAATATTTCTTAACATAAGTGTCTTACAGTCTCTGTTTCTAACTGTGTTATATAAATAGCAGAGAGAACCTGAACTTTGTTTTTCCACTGGATCAGATTCAGACCCTCTCAATGGAGAGAACACATTTCCCATTGCCCACCATTGGGATGAATGACCAAAAAACAATCCATGTAGTTAACAATAGATTAATCAAGTGCATGCATTCAAAAGCTAATAAAGACAACTACGCTGTTTTCCATTATTTTTCACTATTTGATGACATTGCACTACTTAGGCTCCTGTGTTTACTTAAACACATCATCAGTTGTGGTTTCATGCCTCTTTAAGCGCTATGCATCCATAATATATTTTTTTTCAGGACAAAGTTACAGTTTCCATATTGACACAAACAAGACATTAAAAATTATTCTTTTGCACTTATAATAGAAAAATATGTCTGAAAACTGGTTTCCCACCTCCAAATAATGTGGATTAGAGAGAGCAAAAAGCAGAGCAACATTTAAAGCATGAAAAGGCCATGGCACCTGCTGAATTCCATAGCAGTCATTTCAGCAGCCAGGCTTTGTGTCGTTCAAGGTATACCCATTTTATAAATACCTAGACATGGTTTTCCTGATGTGTTCTGATGCGAGAATTTTAATTTTTAGTCTCTAAACACTTGAGTAGGTCACCTTACAAGTTAGAATTGTAGGTATTTCTTGTAAGAGACAAGGATAGGCCTGCTGGCGTAACTCCCTCTTATATAAATGGTTCCTCTAGTTCAGAGATTGCCTATGTGATGGTGGGCACGGGTCTTTAAAATAACTTGAGTACTGTTATTCTTATCTGAGAAGCAAGCTCAGATAGAAAATCTTATAGAAGATTCTGTAAGAATCCTCTATAAGAAATTAGAGAAGTTAAAATCCCACTGTACCAATAGCATATTGCACATTTCATAGCAATAACTTTTGCACCTCCAGAACAGTGACATGAAACTCAGTGCATTCACAGTAACTGTATTGGTTCCATTAGCATTATTTATGGCATTAGGTCATGCAATCTTTCTTTGTGTAGGATGGGGACACTGGTCACAGGTTTACTTGTCTCTGGTTTGTGGCTTGCAGGTCCTTTCTGTTGCCAACAACACAGAATGTGCGAAGCTACTGGAGGAAATCAAGTGTGCACACTGTTCACCTCATGCTCAGAACCTATTCCACTCACCTGAGAAAGGGGAAACTCCTGAAAAAGAACTAATGCTTCCCTACCTGTGCAAAGACTATTGTAAAGAATTCTATTACACCTGCAGAGGTCACATACCAGGTAAAACTCATTACAAAATATGGGGCTAAAGGATGTGCTGATATGTTGATATTGCCTGAGCAGTTTCTCCAGCTTCTAAGCAGGAAAAATCCCCACTGATATCCAGGGGAATTTGCCCAAGCAGGGACAGAATGTCTTCACAGCAGATCTTGTGTAGCCCTCAAAATACTTTGAGGCTTTCTTGCCACCTTCATGTTAAACTCGCCATGAAACATACATGGTTTGATTGTTGTCAAAGGCACCTGAAACTATTACCTTTGCTGATGTCTTCATTCTAATCAAGCAAACAAGCAGCTGGCCATCCAGAAGGTTATCCTAAATGATAGATTGCTTTAAAATGCAAGAAATAAAAGGTCCTGGCTGTTTGCTGTAGCCTCTAAAAGCTGATGAGTAAAGTGTTTTTTCTGGTTTTGTTACCCTAGAAACTGATGTTTTTTCCACGGGGTGTAAAGCTTATTGAAATCAAAGGGCCCTATTTGATAGACTTCTGTGATCTTTGAATCACTTCCAGCATGTTGTTAACAAGCAAATTCTTAACTTACCTAGCACTTCCTCACTGTAGTCAGTGGAGGTAGCTGGACATAACCAAAAGCAGAATTTGCCCTGTGTTGTCTGAGGCAGTCACCAAATGTGTGCTATCACTTGTAACTATATCAACAAAATAACCGCAGAGGATGTCTCTTTTAGAAGCACTGTCTTAAGACACTATTATGTTAAATAACATCTTTGGTATTCCCAATAGTAAATTATTTATATGTTTAAGACTGTCATTTTTAAACTATGCTTTTGTCCCGGTCCAAACACTATTTATAAACAATGCCACACAGGAGAAAATAAATAAATTAGGATTTCTTTTTTTTTTCTTTATACTAGCAACACAGACTGGAAAAAAGAACTTGATAATGAGATGAAAAATTATTTTATGCATAGTCATTTTTAACATATGAACACAGCTTTGTAATATAATATAAACATATTTGAGTAAAGGGGATAGTTTAAGTGGATGGGATTTGGAGGAGTTTTTTAATTGCATGTTTACAGTGTGTACTTGTTTTCTCTGAAACCCCAAGAGTGGAGGGATTTTTTGCAGTGTTCTTCTATTGACTTGAGAAAACATTTTGAATTTACTTACTTTTTCCCTTTTCTGTGGTTTAACATGTATCTCAGCCCATTCAAATATGAAAATATTATTATTGTCTTTATAAACTAAGAGATGTTTATAAGGCTTTCTTAAACCAGCTGTTTCTTGCTCTTTATCACATTCCCCAGAGCAAAGCAGAATAGATCATAGTTGCCAAGACTGCCTGCTGAACAGTGATAACAGATTAGATATTCTAAATGTTTGGCCCATATAAGAAGTCAGCACAAAGACATATTTGACATGAGTTTGTAGCTAGCACAAATGTTTTTCATATTCTGCAAAATAAGATCCTCAGAGTTGTTTTGTGACAGTCTGTGTTTATGAGGAAACAATTTATTTAATTGAAAAAAGTGGAAGAGGGAAAAGGGGGAAAGACGGAGGAGGTGGAGGGAGGGAAGGAGGGAAGGAGGGAGAATGAGAAAAGGCTGAGCAGCACAGGAGCTACAGCCACAGGAACCTCGCTCCTCAGATCAACATATGTGGTGACGAATGACAAATTTATTTTTCTACAAAGTTTGTGTATATGTAAAACTGCTGAAGTGCATCAAGATGTCAAGTGCTTTTTTTGACCACCCAGGTTGCCTTGAAAGATAACCAGATGAAAGCATAACTTTAGCACTGGGCAGAGATCTGTTCTTTGCCGGAAAAGAGCTTACATACTTTAGCATCAGTTAAAATAGAATTTTTCCTACATCAATCAGATGCTAATAATTGTTCTAAATACTTGTCCTGGAAGTAGGTTGCACTAACAAAAACTTGTTGCATGCTTACATCCACCAACAGGGTTAATTTGGTGAGCTGACTGGTACTCATGGTTGTGGATACCTATTCTAGCATTTCCCAAAGGTATTCATTAAGATTCAGGTCCTTTTTGAGAAGATGGCCTATAGGATTTTAATGTAGTTTCATAGTATTGTACATTCTGAAACATAAGTAATTAAAATTACTTATTCGGGGATTCTGTTTTCCTTGTGAGACTTGTATATCCGTAATAATATTTATTGCAAAAGAAAGAAAAAAATAGAAAATGTGGAAGCTATGTTTTCAGCTTAGCCTGGAGGATTTTACAAAGAGTTGAAAATTAACAGGCCCCCAAACCCAAGGTCTCTGGCAATGATTCACTGTGCATTTGTTAAAATGTCGAATAATTACTCTTCCTCCATTAGGGAGTGCTAATTGTTTCTGAACACCAATACAACAGAGTTTAAGGAAATCGCTGACTACAAAAATTATTTTATCCCTTAAGTCTTGTGCAAATGAGAAATATTATTAACATTTTAAGACAGCAAGCATATTTTCTGGGATTGAAATATTAGCAGTACATATTAATCAAGAAGGCTGAGAAATTATGCATCAGTTTTTTTCATGGGCTAGCTTCAAAAATTCATTGTCTCCTGCAAAGATAAAAACTCTAGCAGATCCTTGGTTAACTCTTTTGAAGACAGCAGTTTGCCCACCAGTTATGACTGTATCAGAACTTCCACTTCTTAAGGAATATTGAGAAAAAAAGTGGACCTTATTTTTTATTCAAGCAGAATAATATCAAAAGCAGTTAGGATGGTATGGATGAGCAGGAGGGTGCAATGTTTCACAAAGACTTTGAGATTAGAGCTTCTCTGCTTCATTCCAGATAACTATTCTGATTATTTCTCATCTAATCTTTACTTCAAGCCTGAGTTAAAGGGATTATTGATGGAGACACTGGAGTTAAGTGATTTAATGAAGTGTCTTCAGTCAATATGAATTTTAAATTTTCCATTTCTGTAAGGGAAGATTGTCTAATATGTATTACTAATATAGCTATTAAAGAAAGCCACAGCTGATTCTGCGTTTAGACATAATCAGAAACTTGATCCATGCCATTGGAAGTGGCATATTCTAAGGAACAAATCTGTGCCACAGCCATGGTGCCATCCAAGGACATGGGAGAGATTTTGAGCTATCTGGCCTCCATTATTTTTATTTGAAGAAATGGGTTTGAGATGATTGTGAGTGAAGGCCCAGATCCAGGCCCAGATCCAGGTCCAGATCTGAAACCAGACATTACCAGAACAGATGTCTGATAGGATTTTTCAAGTACCAAACAGGGTGTTCAAAAATGTTGGAATTCTAGCCCAAAACATCAGAATTCTAAGAAATTCTACAACTCACATAGCACTTCCAGAAGTCCTAACATGGCTGATTAATAGTCACAGTCAACAATCAACCTGCAGAAAAATAGTAGTGGGTGGTAATTTGCTACTGGCAACAAGAGCATGAAGGGCATCAACCCTGGCCCTGCCTGTGTGCAGAAACCTGCAGTGTCTGAGCAGGAGAAGAGGGTCACCAGCCACTTGAAAACCAGTTGGAAATTATGTGAGCTACCAGTGGTCTTAGTACATTTTGAAACAATCTATCTGAAATCATGTCTTTGGTTTGGTTTTTACTGGCAGTTGAGGAGAGAGGAGAATGTGGGGGGTTTGTGAACAAATTCACATCTAGCTGTCAAAGGTGCAAATCAGAAAAAAAAAAAACCCAGAAGGTAAAGGCTGATTGACACAATGTTGGACCGTATGTTCAAGGTCACAGCAGAAATAAAGCAGGTGAGCCTGATTTCTGGATGCCCTCAAAGGTAGTGTAGGTTTACTCAGATGAGTGGATGATACTCAGTCCTGTGTGCAATGCAAAGTCTTTGATTTGCTGCAAAGACTGAGACGTGTGCTACCATGGCACTGGAATTGTGTGTCAAAGAGAAAAGGAAAGGGATTGGGTAATCAGGGAATCCAGCAAAGTGGAATTTGGTGAAGATAGGACAGGAAAGGAGATACAGTGTGAGGAACAACTGGCTGCAAATACAAGTGGAGAGAGGAGGTGGGGATCAGCTGGGAGCAGTTTTCCTTTGAAAAGGCTTTTAATCTTGCAATTTATTCCCACAGTGTTTTATAAAGGCGAACACAGAAAGCCTTCACTGTAGCTGCCTTAACTGAAAAGCCTGTCGTTGGATTCTTGTTTGCAAGACAGAAAGTTTAGCATAGAAATGCAAGCCTGTGCAAAATCTGACACTTAAACATGATGTTTAATCATCCTTTGTGATTTCAATTTTCTTTGTTAACACAGGCACTGCTCTGTCAATGCGTACACAGCTGGTAGGAAATTTGTAATACTACATATGAGTCTTTTAAAATAAATTAGTTAGTACAGAAATTCACACAGGACCAAGGGTTGCAGTCCCTATTACTTTTTTTTTTCCTTTTCTCCAAACAATTCTAGTGCTTAGGGGCACTTGTCAGGCACCATTCTTCTGGACACTGTACAAACTCTGAACAAAATGGCAAACTGTACACTAAAGACCTTACAATCTAAGCATGAGAAAGAAGATAATAAATGGCTACAAGCAGATAGGAGTGCAGAAGAAAATGTTTCTCTAAATGTCCTCAGTGAAGCTGTTAGGATGTTAAATGGAGCATATATAAGAAAGATATGGAGGTGGTTTTTTTTTTCTAAATTACTATGTTTTTTATAGAACAAAATAGCAAAATTCCACCCCTAATGCACAGGTGAAACTGTATTTACAGAGGTTACATTCCTTCCAGTAATGCAACATTTTTCATAGTTTAGTTCTACCTCCACTTTTTTACAAGCGTTTCTAATGAAAATGGTCCATACACCTTATCCTTTCTTAGAATCTGCTGATGGGTTTGCTAAACAGCAAAAGGCAACTGCAGTGCACCATGCATGATAAAATATTTCATGAGGCAAAGGCAAAAATTCTTATGTCTTACGTATAAGAAAAGGCATTGTGCTGGTCAAGTGAGTTTGCATTTGATTGTTATTTGAAATGGACATGTACTGAGTGAAGAATGTGATCACAACCTGCTCTGGGCTTCCCTGACTAACAATAACACTCAAGCCAAGAGAATTTTATCTTTAGTAAATAGTAAATTGTATACTTGGAAAATTCTAGAAATTCTTAGTAATCATACACCTCTAATTTCCTATTGCATTTTCTCAAATGACCCACTGTGCCTAGAGAAATAAATTATTAAAGATAAACCCCTGTATTCTTAAGTCAAATAATTCAACAGCAAGATTTTAGATTACCTTTGATTTTGGCATTATATTTACAAGCCTTGGAATACTGCTCTATGATTATATCAGAGTTCCTCTTCAGTTGTTCCACTTGAAATTACATCTCCCATTTTCTCTAAATAACTACTATAAATTAAAAGCAGCTCTTCAGAGATGAAATTTACTGAAGCTCCAAATCATGGTAATTAAACTTTTACACCACAACACACTACCATGTGTTTCCAGATATTATTTTATAGAAATCTAAGGCAGGCTTTGTTCTGTCATTTTTCCAATATTTTTAAAGGAAGATATATGTGAAAAGAAGTATAGTTGGGTGGGAAAGGCTTTTCACTCCACAAGAATTCTGGGATCCAAAAAATTTTCCTATTCCACATAAGGAAGAAATTGAACTCTTTCGAAATTTTCCATGAAGAAAGCCACAGAGAGACCACCCCAGGATAGCTAATAAAGTCGTTGTTAGGACATTTACTTGGGAAATGGGAGACTTAGGGTCAAACTCTTGCCTGACAGATGAGGGGCATTGACCTGAATATTCCTCTTCCTAATGAAACACCATAATTACAAGACATTGGAGTATAGTGATACAAGGTTTGCTGTCTGGTTCTGTCTTTTTCATTTAGACCAGAAGTTTGAGCTTGGACCAGAAACATGTTAAGTAAAATTTTGTCAAAACTGATAATGTTTCTGAAAAAGCTTTGCTTGTAAGAAATTAGCATTTTCCAATGAAACACATCTGTCCCTGATCAGTCCTTATTATACGTTGTAAGCCAGAGGTTTTATGGCCAAGATCTATGGATTACTGCATTATTCGCAAGTGGTAAAGCCATGCATAAATTAGGTCTCTAATTCCAATTAAGTGCTAATTCTGTGTATCCTATGAGTTATGTCCTGGACTATCGTACATCCTAAGACAGTTGCCAGTAATGCAAACATGAATGAAGGTAACTTAAGACATATTATCTCAACAATGTTCTGGTAAAATAGTACTTGTATAACTAGCCAGATTCTGTCTTCTTAGATTTAATACTCCTGATTAAAACCAGAATTGAAATGACTAGAAATAGGTCTGTGAACAGCAATAGATATTTTTTTAATGTCCTTAAACATAATGTCAGAAAGTAATAGCAATTGTGGCAGAGTTTTTCTTCAAAGGTTCTCATTTTATCAACTCTGTGTTTCTCTGGGTCTTCAAAGTCCTTCCTATTTTAACCTAAAACCTAAGGACCACCTTTCATCCAGCATGAGACATATCTTTTTGTCAGGGGATGGGGCTGAGGAAGCAGGCTTCACCATGGGACACTGCTCAGCTACTTTAATGCTGGGAGTCAACCAGAGACCAGCTGGATGTCAATGTGGTGCAGTTTTCAGCGCTACTTCCCACTTCTCTCCTCTCCAACTAATGTCCTTTGCTGGCAGCATTACACAAAATTTTTACTGCAGGGGTTTTACCAGAACCTTCACTGAGATTTCAACTAGAACTAATCACTTATTTTAATAAAGTTAAACAGAAGCTGCTCAGGCTATTTTACAGCAGATACTACACTTGATTGATAGGGTTAAAGTTAGGGAGAAGTGCGTCACAGCCTCAACTCTGAACTTTGTCTCTTAATTTTTTAGTGAGTGAACTGTTATGCCATTTTGAATGAAACTTAATCACACTGAAAATTAGGTTTAATACAAATACAGATGAATAAACTGTAAAAGGCAATGCTCAGTCTGTGTTTATACATTTGTGTTTACTCAGAGCAGACTCTCTTTTTGCAGATAGTCTTCTGTTTAAAATGTCTTTTTCCACTATAGTCTATTTAAAGATGAGTTTGATGACACAAAACTTCAGACATGACAACACACTAAATATTTGTATGCTCTTTTGCATTTTTAAGGTTTCCTCCAAACTACAGCTGATGAGTTTTGCTATTACTATGCAAGAAAAGATGGTGGTGTGTGCTTTCCAGATTTTCCAAGAAAACAAGTGCGAGGGCCAGCTTCTAACTCCCTGGACCACATGGAAGAATACGACAAAGAGGAAGAGATCAGCAGGTTCATAAAGATAAATGCTGTTTAATCTGAAAAAAAACCCTAGCAAAGTCTGTGGTTTTCACAGTGAAACAGCTCCGTGTGTGCTTATGCTGAGCAGCTGTGTTTTCCAGATGTGACTTTCTTTTGCTGCTGCTAGTGTACGTCAAAAGAGAAAGTTACATGAGCTTCAGCACTTCAGTCCCATTTGATATTTGCCTTGCTGAAAAGGTGTTAGAATCCTACTCTGATCCACCCTGTGGATCTTGGTATTCATCCAGCCTGATGGATGATCGTGGATCATTCGTAGTTCTGGGAAGTAATCTGTACCTAAATTTAATATTACTAAAAAACTATGATAAGTTTATTTGTAAAATATTTATTTTGTGATCTTCAATTTATTTCAATGGGGGGGGGGGTGGTTTGTGAAAAGAATTCTATTATTCCATCATAAGTTATTATTTTAAAATGGATATTAAAATCAAAATTTTATCCAAGTGATGAAATTTACTGTGTTTATTTTATAGTAGAAATTCTGTATTTCTAAATTATTCTCATCTTTTGCCAACTTTTTTCCCTCCCATTGCTCTACATTTTGGATCTAAGTTTATTTAATTTTCTCTTTTTTGTATGCAGACCAAATTTTTCTCAAGTGAAGTTAAAGCTGATTTTCTGTATTATGTCCTTGCATACATTCAAGGGAATAATTCATACATATTAATATATTAAAAAATGTTTTATTATAAACCTGTTCTTAATATAATTGCAGAGCAATAATTTTATCTTTTAGGGTCATTGTTGTGTCATGGTTATGAGAAAGAAGAAATGTCTCACTATTTCTTTAAATCTCTTTAGAAAACACAAGCACAACTGCTTCTGTATTCAGGAGGTTGTGAGTGGACTAAGGCAGCCTGTTGGAGCAGTACATTGTGGGGATGGATCCCATCGCCTCTTTATTCTTGAGAAAGAAGGATATGTGAAGATTTTAACTCCCGAAGGAGACATACTCAAGGAACCTTTTTTGGATATACACAAACTTGTTCAAAGTGGAATAAAGGTTGGATTTTATACTTACCTCTACCTTTTATATTTTAGCATGCATGTGTTTTAGGTATTAATTAAATTTAAATAACAGAAAAGAGTAATGACAAGAGACACCACAGTTCTTTCTGGCAAAGAAGTGAAAACTCATAGTGGGAAGGGAAAACAGCATCTTGTAACTCTTATCAAACTATTTTCTTTCCCTTCATTTTTTCCTCACTTTAAATTCAAATGAAACTATTTAGAATCAGCATTCCACAGCAGTATCTTTGTATTTTCATCCTTTGGGCTCATTTCCATCCCATTGAATTCAAATGAGTTTTGCTGTGGTGCCAAGGGGAGCGAGTTTGGCTTAGGGCCTCCCCTGCACTCCAGGTGCTCGGTGATGCCTGGAGAGCTGGACACAGAAGTGGGCCTGGGAATGCTCAGGGATGCCCTGCAGAGGAGCAGGGGTGCTCATTCCCTCTTGGCTTGACTCCAAATGTAGCACAAGCTTCCCTTGGTGGGAGGCTGCTTTAAAACTGCGTGTGTTGGAGGGTCATGTAAAAGTCACTGACCCTCTCAATTCAGATATAAGGGTTGGTGGGATGAACAGCTTCCATCCTGTTCCCTGGGAACACTTTCATGGTCGGGGCAGTGAGTGGGGAATGGGCACTGATGGGAATATGTTGGAAGGTGGAAGTGAGAAATTACATCTAGTTATGGGGTAAGTACCAATGGAAAACTCTTAAGTCTGTTGGAAGATATTTTACCTCTGGAATGCTGTCAAGTGCTGTTCCATGTTGATTTCTTGCCACAATTCAGAGTGGTAATGCAAGTAAAATTCAGATACATAAAGAAGTTTAAGTTGTAATCAGGTTATGCCTAGAACAGTCAGGAATATATATCAAAAAGCCTTTATAGATGAAAGTTATATTGACACACTCTTGACAGAGGGATCTTAAATTATAATTGTGACAAACTAGATCAATTTGAAACGCACAACACATGTTAACTGATAATTTAGTTTCAGCTGTAAGGGCAAGAGGCCAATTAGGATAGACTTTTCTGAGAGAAAATCTCAGAGGTTTTTAGTGTGTATTGAAAAAGAGAGCACGTATTGCACCTTTTTCAGGAAAAAAACTACTTTATGTGATTATGTATTTTGCTGAATACTTCCCTTTCTGCCCCTGAAGATAACCACTATGTTCTAGATATCCAAACAGAAGGGACTTACCAGGGGTGTTTTTGAACGGCCGTCTAAGACTGTTTCATATTTCTTAACCAAAAGTTCTGATCACTTGTACTTGTGGAAAACTGACAGTGAAATTTCCACAGAACTGTTATTGGTCCCAAAGAAACCTTTCTCAAGGAAACTTTTACAGCTGCAACTTAGAGACAAGGCTAAATGGAAAACTTATTTTCCATGCTTCTGAACAGGCACTAACCTGCTTGATACGACTCCCAACAGGTACCCTCAGGATCAGATACAACTTTCAGTTCTGTTTTAAATCCGTGACCTGATATTTTTAATCTATACTATTCTAATCATCATGTAATGCTTTACACTGGATCTGTTTCAACTATAACATTTTGTCTAAATAATTTGATGTTTCTAAGCTAGAAAGTCTAATTCAATTCCCTGAGATAACAGTCCAGTGACTGAGGATAACTGTGTTGCAGAGTTTAATGCAGGCTGGCAAGAATGGAGGCTTTATGTACTTTTCAGGGAAGAAGAAAGGGAATGTGCCTAGGAGCAGGACTCCAGCTCCTTAACAGAAAGAGTAAAGAATTTGTGGAATGAGTACATTACATAAAATAATAAATAAATCAAAAACCCCAAGCCCCATATAACCAAAATGGTAGTTTTAAAACAAGGGTTCTTAAACATTTTTACATTTATCCTCTGCAGTCTAGTTCCTATAATCATTGTTCATGGTCCCTTATCTAAAAGGATGGGAGATCACTGTGGCAATGGCAGCATTGTCACTACTTGATAGAGTATTTGGTTTTACTTACCTGTTGCACACTTCAATACTAGAAATCAGTAATGGAGAACACTCTGTGGATAGATGATTTTCCAGCAGGCAGTCAGCAGAAGAGTCAGCAGTTACAAAAAAAATCAACGTAGGTAAAACTAGGTAAAACACTGCATCCACTTGCACAGCACAAACATCATGGGATGTGTCCTCTGTGCTCACTCAGGAAATATGTATAGCACTAGAATTTGGATGTACAAATTTTGAAGAAAACAAAAACCGTTCACCTGTTTTCCAGCCTCAGAGCAATAATAGTAAGAAAAGCCAAACAATTTTTTCCCCTAAAAAGAAATGTAAAACTTATTCTCTCTTATACTCCAAGTGTCTGAAAACAGCTGCTTCTGCTATTTTCTTTCTGTACCTGAAATACAAACAAATACTTAACTCCAGTGACAGTAAAAACAGCAAAAATACCTTTTCAGACTTTTAGAGACGTATGTTGTACCCAGTAAATAATTAAAATAATGATAATGACAATGCCAATAATGCAGCTGTGGTTGAATCAAAGGTAATGTAAATTGATGCCTCTGAAAAGAATTCTGGACAGCTATCCCATTAAGATATTTATAATACCAATAGATGGAATAATATAGATAGAATAATATAGTGGTGGTTGATTTTGTCTTCTTTTTTTTAATGTCAAGAGGAAATTTAGCAGTGATAAAATCATTATATTGTCATGAAGTAGCAAATCTGTTCCAAAGAATCAACTTAGAACTATCCTGAGGCTGATATAACCAAGAAACGGAAGTGATATATTTCCGTCATAAAAATAATCCTGGAGGTTAGTTCTGATCTCACTAACATATTTCACTCATTACAGCAATGACAATCAGATAAGGAGGAAAACAATATACTAAAACTACTGGTCCCTGTGTTTATGAAATTCATTTGAAGCCCCTAACATTGCTGTGAGCAACTTTGTAGGGCTTCTTCACGGGCTCTGCTGCCCTAAGCATGTCAATAAGATTGTCTGGGCTTGCTTCTTGTCCATCACTCCTGAGAAGGTTTGTGGATATAAATAGAAAGCAAGTAAGAGTGGTACAACTCTTTGCCTAAGTTTTATTGGTCCATTGCCTTTTAATGTTCATTGAAGTCACTGAGGTTCTCTGCTTGAAAATTGTTGCTGCAGTACAATTACTGACAGTTGCATGATTTAATTTTAAGTAGTTCAAATAAAAAAGAAGCAGCAATAATTTTATCTGCTGCCAGTATCTCAGAAGGAATTAGCACAAGTGTGAAGAAGTATTTCATAACAGAGATAGATTCCATGAATGGATGATAGTGACTTGTGCTTCTTGGTGGCCCAACTCAAGAGAATATTAGATGCAGGATTCCTGAAGATTAAAAAAAAAAAAAAAAAAAAAAAAAAAAAAAAAAAAGCTTAAGAACCAATTTTTCTTTCCGCATCTCCTAATTTGTAAACCTCTTTGACAGCACAGTTAGCAGAAATGCTTTTTTGATCTTCTATTTTTAAATTTAGTTGTTCAAAGCCACAAATGTGTATTAGTCAAGAATTTACTAATTCAACATCTGTGGCCTTCTCCAATGCATTTTATGTCAGCCTAGCTACATAAGTATTGCAGTGTGTGTGCATGGATTGGATGCTTGGCAACCCCCTCCTGTCACCTCCTCCCCTGCGTCAGGAATGTGGTGACAAGAAAAAGCCATGTACCTTGGTCTTGCCTCATAGCTGAGCAAGGACATGAGTGAGACATGGACCTGTAAGTCAAATCTAGGCCATGCATCTGGCTCAACTATTTAGGAATATCTAGCCCAGTGTAGTGGAGAAAATACTGATTCCATCTCCTAATACATTGCGAACAATACTGAGTGTATACAGAAGAAAGAAAATGAACCTTTTACAAAAAAAACCCCAACATAATATACCCAAACTAAAAGTCTGCTTTCCCTGTTTTGGTGACTTACTGGTCCATTGTGTTGTGGTGAAGAGAGCTGTTAGTTGCAGAGCAACATTTTACGGTTCTTCCTTCAAAGTTATGTAGCAAAAACAAATTTTTAATGAAAATATTAGAACCCATTTTTTTCTTTCCATATGATTTTCACAGCTGTTATTTTCTTTCTGTTTTAAACTATTGCCAAGTAGAAAAGAGGCAGAAAGTCAAAATGAGAAGCTATTGAACTAATAATGGTAACACTTTAAGTGTCATTTAAGGAGCTCTTAATCAATTATTAAGAAATCTATTATTATTATTATTAGAAAATAATATCTGAATCTGATGTATCTGAATCTCTTGTCAAAATTTAGGCAAAAAAATTAAAGGCTCTAAAAGTATCATGCAAATCCAATTTAATCCCATAATGCTTTCAGCAGGGAAAAAAAAAGTGTCAAAATATTCTGAACACTTGGATTTAATGATTTCCTGAGATGCAACAATGCTGAATATGCTGTTATTACAAGATGAGTCCAGTCACCTGGTACTCAAGATTGTATCTATCTTACAGAAAAATGGTCAATGCTATAGCAGTTATCCAACTTTTCATACTCCTGTGACTGTATTTTATCTTATTAACTGTATTATTTCCGAAGATTTTGAAACCTTTAGGTTAGCAGCAGTCACCATAAAATGTAGCACAACCTATTACATCAATTTTCACTTACTTTCTTCTCTCCTGAGCCCAAAAACCTGTATTGGTCTGAAATATATTGTTCAGAAGGGAAGGCATCAAGGTACGGTTTGGCAACAACAAAAAAATTAGGAGCTTACCACTTCTCTAGGGAATTAAATGCTATAATCACCTTTCAGGATACTTTCTGAAAAGCTAAGTAGCTCTAGGGCTGCAATGGTTGGTCCTTAAATCATTTTTGTGGACCTTTCCTATAATCATTCAACTTCCCCAAATCCTTTTAAAACCAAGGACCTCAGCACTGTATGAAGAAGCCAAGTTTACATCTTGCTGCTGCCAATGGTGAAATCGAGTCCCTGTAGTTAGAAGGTCGTTTTCTACTTATAAATCCAATGACTGAACGAGTTCCTTAGGTACAGAATTGCAGCAGGGCTTCATGTTCAGTTGCTTGTCATCTCTGATCCTTAGGTTATTTTCAGTTTATTGCTTTTTTTCTTGGTTTTGTTTTGGTTTTGGTTTTGATTATGACTAAGCTCTGGTGCAGCTCTGGTGTGTATCTGCTGGCTACAGGGTCATAAATTGTGCAGCCACCAAGAACGGCTGCACTTTGCCTCACACAGTGCTGAGAGCAGAAACCCCTGAAAAATGGGTGTCCTTAAATTTGCCATTATGCACCACTTGCACTTGTGTGAGATTCAGTTATTTATATTGTGTTTTAGCTAGTAATAAAATATTTCTCATGCATCTCACAGGAATACCATGATAAAGGCCAAAGTCTCTGAGGAAGGAAAGGGCAGGGGAAGGAAGGGAAAAGGGACAGAAAATCTCAGTTAACTGGTATTAGAGATCACTGTTGAGAACATATGAGTTAAATTCAACCTCTGTCACCTTCTGCTCTGATCTATGACTATGGTTTTCCTTGTCAGAAACACTTAAACAGAAACTTCCCCTAAATATTAGGCCATAGTCACCTTTTTAGTTCATCTTGCTTTCAAACTAATATCAGTAAGACTACTTTATGTGAGTTTTTTAATTCCCAGAGTTTTTTAAATGCTATGTTCCTGTTTAATTCTTTGCAACTATTTTAACAGTCTATTATCTTTGCAGGGGAAAAAAAAAACACATAAAAATATCTGACAATTATTTTAAGTGTATGCTCAGCAAATTTCCCATTAATAGCCTTTAGATGAGTTAAAAGTTAGATATATCTTTTACTGTGGTTTGGTAGTTTTTTCATCAGAGCACAAGTGCTTTCAGTCCTGCAGAATCTTATTAATGAGTGATTCAGTGATTCAGGTAAGAATTTTCTGTGATGCCATGAAGACTGCTGTGGAACAGCAATTCATATGTTCAGTATAAGAGTATGGGAATAGAGTGTCAGACATTAAATATGTTAACTGTGCTGCTCTGAGCCAATTATTCCAGAGTTTCTTGGGATCAAATGAGCATCTGGTCGCCACAGGCATCTTTTTGCTGGAATGCATGATTAGTAGTGGAACATCTACTGTGCCTTCATGTTTGTGTCAAGATATTGGAACAGACTGCCCAGGGAAGTGGTGGAATCATCACCCCTGGAGGTGTTCAAAAGGCAGGTGGATATGGCACCTGGGGACATGGTTTAGTGGTGAACATGGTGGTGCTGGGTTAACGGTTGCACTTAATGATCATAGAGGTCTTTGCCAAAGTAAATGATTCCATGATTCTGTAACATGTAATCATGTGAATGTGTATTATTCAGGTCATTCAACATATAACCAAATTATTATTTTTTTTAATTGCCACTACCTCCAGCACTGGAAAACCTGCTCCAAGAAGTTTATAAGAGGTTGTGCTGTCTTTGCAGTGAGGAGTGGCTACAGAAAACTAGAGTAAGCCAGGGATAAAATCTATTTAAAATTTAGTGTGGGAATCAGATTGTGTTATTTGCTGAATTGCTGAGTTCTGTCTCTGATAAAACTTCTCACATGTTCCTCTTGACTGGATATGTACACTTGTTCTTGCATCTTGCTGATGCACAGACAGATCTAAGTTAATACATACACTCCCCATTGATATCCACAAGATTTATGTTACTGCCAGAATATCCACAATTCACATAATTCATGCTAGTCCTTCCATCCAAGTCCAGCAATTTCAATTTATTTTTCTCTGAACACTTACATGGATGAGGCTGAAATCAATGAACCTTCCTTGAACTTTTTGCCCTGACATCACAACAAGCTGTGCTCTCCTCCACTAAGCACTAGTGTGTACTCTCCACAAAGTTTATTTGCTCTCTGCTCCTTTGAAAGCCAAACTTAGAGTGGCTACTAAATTTGTGACCAATTAGTCCTGAAAGGGATTATTTTGATGTATGGAGAGAAAGGGGGGCAGTGGAAGGCTGTATTTCTCTCTGGGCTGCGCTGGAAGGAAAACTGAGAGGTTCTATCTGAATTTCTTCCTTCTTCAACCCAAAGGGCCTGCAATTCTTCAGTTATTCAGTAACAGACTATGAAAACTCTAGAAAGAAAATCCTCATTGTCCTACCAGACCAAGCTCTCATCTCTATATTAAGAATAGGGATAGTCCTCTAAAATAACAATGTTGAGGCACAGAACATAAGTATGACATATATTCTCTGGTGAACAAACTGAGATTTCATTTTAATTCTATTCTACAATTAATTGCACCAGTGCAAACTCTATTTGCTGTCCTGCTCTTGTACTTCTAAGAGTAATGAGATGGTAAATCCATGTAAGATATGTGCATAGGGGGGCAAGGTGAATGAAATCATTGACATACAACAGTGATACCTTTGGGGTATTCTTGGGTATCCTGGAACTCCTCTTTCAGTGTATTAAAAGGGGGACTCCAGCATGTCTTTGGTGAGAAACTGAAACACTACACTGCCTGTGTTGTTGCAAAAATGACAGACCTCAGATTTCTCCTGGAGACTGCAGAGGGAAGTGATGAAGACTATTTTTCAGCACAGGACTTGCAGCTGAAGTGATCTCAGGTCAAAGGACATGGGAGTTTCTCACTCATCTGAGAGGTCAGAAGAGCAGCAGTCGGATCTGTGGCAAACAGACATAATTTTTGAGGCTACACCTCACCTGTAACCTGCCTACTAGACACTACAATTAATTGCTTTTAAATGTCTTGACATAATTGGAGCAGAAAACTCAGAAAGAAATAATGGTTAAGGTATGCAAATGGCCAAATGTGAAAAAATCAGGATATTTTAAAGATAAACTATGTAGAATATCATTGGTTATAGTGACCTTAAACAGTAACAAAACAGACACACTTCACATAGCACAACAGTCTGCATGAGAATTCAGCCTTCTTCATGAAAAGATTTTTTTTTTCTTAATCAGTGATAAGTTCTTTGTAATTTTCAAGAGAGCGATGTTGCTATTGTGAGGACTTTTAACTGGGTTCAGAAACTGTAAAATATTGCATCTTAAACAAAGATTGTATAATGACAGTGAAATGTGCCTGGATTTCTCATTAACCATTTGCAGATTTTGCTTCTAATCCAAAAAGGGACACAACAGGCCTTTGAAAGAAGTTGTATCTTAGCACCATATAGCTTTGTTGAAATAGTTTCTTACCATCTAAAAAGCATGTGCCAACAGCTCTTAGAAACCTCTATTTTCGTGTGAGAGACTGCACTAGATAACCATACTCGAGCTAGCAATTGTGGAATAGTGCAGTGGCTCTCAGGCTGTAAGCTGACCAGATGAAGAACTGTCAGTTTATTCTGAGGAAATTTGAATCAACAAAACATAACCGTTTCTATTGATTTTGGGTAGCGTGTCTCAGATTTGAGGAGCTGAGAGGGGAAAGAAGATAATACTTTATCATTTTACATGCACATGTGTAGATTTTAATGTTCTGTGTTTCCTTGAGAGGAATCCCATGGTGCCAATTAACCTAACTTATTCCAAAACAATTCTCTGTTTGGAAAGAATAATTTTCATTGTGGGTGTTCTATGAAATTGTATGCCTCATACCCTGTTATTACTGAGATGTGTGCAGTGCAATTGAGAATGCCAGTTTCTTTTCCATGCTCTGTATAGATTATAGCTGTATCCCACACACAGTGCTAGATAATCCCTACTTTAATTTTGTTCTGTGTACAAATCCTTTTTGAACATTTAGTGGTTTAAAAAATGTAAAAATCCATCATCTTCTGAAACTACATTTGTTAAAACCAAAAGCTGAATTTAGAAGTGATCAAAACCAATGAATAACATGGTAATTATCTAATTAAAAGGAAATTATTGCTTTTGCTAAAGTATAACAGGCGGATCATGATAGCCAACACAAAATGGCAAAGAAGGAATAAAGTTACGCAGAAAATTCCATGGTTTTTAGCCAACACAGTTTCAACCACATGTTTTTCTTTAATGGGAGGTTTAACAGTCCACTTAGGCTCCAGGATTCATCATCCCTTTAAGCTCTTGGACACCCCGAAAACTGTAATAGTCCTAATAATCCTTCAGGGAATCCATGACACACTGGAGCTCTCAAAACCAGTCTGTGTCCTTGGGACTTTGTCGCTGTGCTTTCCTGTCCATCAGAGCTATGATTTCCTTTTGTTACATCCCTTGTACTGTGTCATATGGAAAAAGGGTCCTGTATTTGTCTTGAAAGAGGTGAAAAATTGAGTAACACATTTACTTGCACAGTTAATACAGCCCAACTGCTATTCCTATATATATTTCCCCCAGATGCCACAGAACAATTTTCTTTTATATCCTCTTACACACATTTTCTCACAAGCTCTTAAATCTTACTCTTTAGACAGGATCAGCAAGTTGGGTTGAGGGAGGAACATTTCCTCCAAGGAGCACTGGTGTATTATCATGTTTTCCACCCATTTTATCCCCTCTGCAGTAAAAGTTGGACAAATGATCTGCCCCTAATTAATGGTTTATATATAATTTTAGCTTTAAAAAGCAGTAGTAACTAATTTTTCCCATTACCAAAAACATAAAAAGCTCCAAAAGATGAAACCACTTAGTAGCTGACACTTATTTTTCTTCATTGTCAGTGTCTGCCTACATTCTCATATTGCTGGAATTTTTAAAGAAATTACTCCATAAATCTCAATAAAGTAATATTCTCTCTTAGATTTAATTTGGAAAATGGAATATACAATCTGTGGGAGAGAGGTCTGCAAAATACTTTCAACCATTTGTTTTTAATTTACAGCAGATACTTTTAAAAACCTTGATCTATCTTCACTGGCATTGGACTGCAATCCCTACAGCTGAATTGCAACAACTTTATTTATGTAATAATCATTATTTTTATGCTAACTGAATGCCTTGAGAAGAAATAAAAGAGGGAGTAAATCACCCAAAAACTTTCATATTTTTGACATTCTTAAAGATTTGGTGAACCTCCCTCAGCTGGAATCTCAATCACTGTAACAGCCCAGAGACAATACACAAGTGGTAGTACATAGATGGATCTGAGTGATCCGTAGTGTAAATGAGAAGAGGTTTATTTAATATCAAACTACATAAGAAAAGTCCTTACTTGAGTTCTTCCTTAAAGAAAATACATACCATAACAAACTAGATGCTTAATTGTTAGTAATGAATGTAAGATGGTATTGTACACTTCACAGAGGCCTAGTTGAAGAGCTATTGTCTCTCTTTATCAAGTAGCAGACCATGTTTAGGGCTGTTAAAACCCTGAGCACTTTAAAGATCTCATCAAATCAAAAGAATCTCAGATCAGAAGAGAGGGGATGTGAAATTCCCATTGCTGCTGTTTTCCTTCCCCATAATGGCCTTACAAGATATGACAGGACAATATTATCAGGACAGAATTGCTCCAGTGACTTTTTGAGGGAGGGAAAGAGAAGTCACAGTGCTGTCACATAACAAGCAGGTGTGTGCCTGTGTAAATAAGCCAGAAGATCAAATAAATCTTAACAAGCCACCTACGAGATCACTCTGGTTTGCCCCTACAGTGACTTAGAGATCACTGCCCT
Source organism: Taeniopygia guttata (assembly GCF_048771995.1). Classification (NCBI taxonomy): domain Eukaryota; kingdom Metazoa; phylum Chordata; class Aves; order Passeriformes; family Estrildidae; genus Taeniopygia; species Taeniopygia guttata. Next base: position 57,599,194 of record NC_133028.1, read on the forward strand.
GCCAAACCCAGGGCAGCTCCAAACATCATGTCCAAAGTCTGAAGCAGCAGACAAATCCAAAAATAGGGAATACTGGGGAACTGCCTCACAGAAACCAGCCCCTGTGGGGTTTTACCCCTCTCCTAAATCTCGCTCAGTGGGAAAAACCAAAACTATTTCACAGATAGGATCCACGTTTCTCCAAAGGCCTGTGGGGCTGGGAGGACCACAGGTACAACTGGACCAAACCCTTTATTTACAAATGTTTGGTAAAGAAATGTGTAATAGATTACTTAATTTAAAAGTAATGTCATCCTTGAAGCAGAAGCATTAGAAACTGTGTTTTTTCTGTAGTGTAGTGAGTCAGCATTTTGTAACTTGCAACATTTAACACTTCTTGTAGAGATATTCTCCTTACAAATTATATAGTCCATTAAAAATTTTTGCTTTTAAAATAGTTTATTAAACTTTTATAGTACAAATAAAAACCCAAAAGGAACATAGTTCTATACAATCCATATAATTCTCTGTTTTGCACAAAATGCATATAAATTTCATCAATGTGAATAAATTTTATTTTATTTTACCATCTGCATAAATATTTCAACTTCCAGGAGTAAGTATTCTAAGGAAAAAAAGGTAGCTAATGACTAAGGGAAGTGAACTTAATTTGCTCCTTACTAACCTAGTAACTTCTGAAATCACTTTATATGAATGGTCAAAAAAAAAACCCAAACAAAATGCATGAAAGAAAATTACTTTCAGTCTGAGCAGAACTATAATTATTTCTAATAAGGCCTGATAATTCCTTTATTCAATAAAAAACAATGTAACTTCAATAACCCATGAATAATTTAGGTGAATTGAAACATAATGAACTACAATCCTTGGTGCTGAATTTTACTTACTTGATTTCCTTAAGTGTTGTAGTTCATTAAAGTAGAAATTACAAATTATTTCATAAAAGCGAAGAGAATGCCTTACGCATGTGTTAGATGTTCTAAATATGCAGTGAAGGGGAGGTTTTTGGGGAAAAAAAGGGCTTCAGAATGGAAGCACTGGGTTTTAAAACAGTGTTTGCAATGTGCTGACTTGGTTAGCAAATGTGTATGGCCACTGAGCAGTAAGCAGTGATAAAGCAGAAAGTGCAAAGGCGATTGCTGTGTTATAGTATCACTCTGTCTGGAGTATTCAGAGGCGCTCCCAAGGCTGGACTGCACAAAACTTGCACTTCTTCCATTATGTTTCCTTGTTTCTGTGTGAATTCTGCCCATTTACAAGAAGGTAGAATAGTGTTTTCTTAATGCTGTCCTCAAGCACACAATTCTTCATTTGATCAAAATCTAGTGGAATTAGGATTTGTGTTCAACTGATTAAAGGTCTGGGTCCATGATACTTTGTTTCAGTTCTAGCTGTTTGAAACTTTATCATCTTAATTTTGAGACTGAACATACACTGTGTTGTTCTAATTGCACTGGCTTTTTGCAAAGAACTTTGTACTGTATTCAGCCAAGTTACAGGGTTTCCAAGATCATGGTCTTGGCTCAGGATAAATGGAGCCAATGAGCTAAACAAATTCCTGCTTTCTTGGTTCTTATAGTAAGAGAAAAATGGAAAGAGCAGGATACTTTTACTGCTTTGTACAAGTGAAACAATCCTGGAAACTGCAAAAGTGTAAGAATTTAAGTTAGCTGCGTTTATGTCAGAAAGACACACTATTTTAGAAATTATTTTTAGCTTTCTTTCAAAAAGTGAATTACAGATTATAACATTAATGAAGCAAACAGTTCTTGGAAAATTTAAAAAAAGTTCTATTTAAGATAATCAGTTTGGGATTTAAAATAATAAAGAAATTGATTCTAGTACAAACCAAATATTGTGTTCTCATAACATTTAATAGTAATAGCTCTGTGTTGAACAAGGGTACACATGTCTATATTTGTTTCAACTTCTGTTATTGAGAATGCTTTTCTAATGAGATAGATTTTAAAACGGGTTAAAATAAATGAGTAATGGAAAAAAAAAAGAGAAGGGACGTCTAATCAGGAAAACAGTGTACATTCTTTCAAAGTCATGTTTATAATTTCAGAGAAGCAGTGGATCTAGTTCAAAGATAAACCATATTTCAATCTGCTTTTCAGAACTATAGTTCACTACTAAAGATTGTTTTCAGCTGAATCTTAGCCCAACAACAACTAATTACTTGAGATACATTACTGGGCATCATCATGGGCTTTCAGTTGTATTCTGTGGAATACTGAGGGGGCAAATCTATTTTTGATGCAGATCTTGAGTGAAATATATGAGTTGATTCAGGAAGTTAATGTAGTTGATCCACTAAATAAAAGCGACCATAATATAATTAAGCTCAACATCCTCCCGTGGGAACCTACCATAAGGTAATAATATTAAAGTACTTTTCAAAAAAAGAAGATTTTTATATTGAGGAAGTTAGAAATAGCCTGAAGGGGAAAGTTAGGAAATTAAAATCCATATAAGCAGCATGGAGGTTCTTTAAAAGTACCTTATTAGACTCAGGGAAAATACATATATACTGAAACAATCAGGAATCAAGGAGGTGAGAAATATCACAAGGTGGAATGTTCAGGCCGCCAAAAAATAATAATCCTATAATAAAATGGAAATCCAACTCAAGTGGCACTAATAGAGCAGAATATAAATTCAGAACACCAGAGTAAGGGTTATATCCTGCCATTGTTTCACTGACAGAGTAAGTAGGAGTTTCCCATAAATATTAAGGTAGAACAACATTCTGAGGTTTGAGAGGAAATTTAAAGGACAAATATGGAAAAACACACAGAATTTTTAAAGACATCATGATAGAAGAACTTCCTCAAGCTAGGTGATGATCTTTGGCAGAGGCTGGTTAGGTGGACCAATGGAGTATAAAAACAAAAGATACAGCTTGATTTCTTTCCGTAAGAGAAACTAAGAAAAGCACAACCTGTATTTGGTGTTTAACATCTGCTGCTTCTTCACCTGTAGGATGATAAGTGGGGAAAAGAAAGGAGGGAGAAGAGAAATCATGGAAAGCACCAGCATAAATTACCCTACAAATAAGTACTCTAAAGCAACTGAAAATTAGAGTAGTTAAGGTAATTAAGCTGTGCTATTTATTTTTACAAAATTTTATTTTTGAGTCTGGCCTTAAAAGGGCTCTGAAGGTCATTCTGGCAATAACAGAGAAGGGAGAACAAAAAATCCTAGATGAAAAATTAGGAGAATTGTGAAATTAGGCCCAAAAAAAGCATCTTGTTTAAATGTTGATTTCTTGCCAGAAACAGAATGCTGTCTTAAAGAATCTGTAAGATAATTAATAAAAAGTAATTTCTATTTCTAGAAGTTTTAATTTGGTGTTTCTGAAGAAAGTGGTATGAGGGATTCTTGCTCATGCAATAAAAATACGAGCTGTTATGGTTCTGACTTCACTCAGGCAAGAACCGCACTATACCAATACTCTGGACATATCTCCAGTACACTTCTAAATTAGGAGTGAAAAACAAATAGAAGAAATAAATAATCCATATCTTTAAAATAATTCTAAAATGTGTAATCATGTATTACTTCCAGAAAATCAGCTGCTACTTTGAAAAGTTCATAACTAAGTGTCTGAATTTTGGAAGGAAGTCTAGAGAAATATTTTAAAATATAAGTAACGAAATGGCACAGTAATTCAATATAACATAAAGGATTTTTCAACACACAAAGAGCTCTCCCACCTTATTTTGTTCTATCCTGGAAAAAAATATAAGAAGTGTCAGTTACAACTCCAAAAATCTAACCAACTATAAAAAGCAGATATTGAGCAATATCTAAAAGAGATATTTGGGTAATTAACACTGTCACTATTTAACTCAGCAGCATCCTCAGCAGTGCAGCAAGATACAAAATAGTATTGAAACGGGTTTTGACAACATCTAAAAATATATTTAACTTGGAAAAAAACAAGATCTAGCAGAAATAGGTGAAGTAATAAATTTCAGAGAAGGCAATATTTCCTTTTCATTCTGTTTTTTCCTTTGATGAAAAGGTTTTACAAACTGAATTGTCACACTGAAAGAAATGACATTTGAGCAACATAATCACGTGTCTGCTACATGCTACTGCTTTGATAATTTCGATTCAGCACCAGTTAATGAAGTATTTGACTGTAGCTGTTCTGCTACTATAATTTATTATTCAGTTGTTTACAAAAAATACAGCAGCCATGCAGTTTTCCTGACAGGGAATTGGCCATCTGTCAATAACACTGGGTGCAGGTAGGTCCTATGTCTGCTGGTGTGGTAGCATATAGAACAATCACCTTTAATCTTTTCAGACTCCTTCTGCAGAAATTATGTAGTGCTAGTGTTTGTTTTCTGCGTGGGACAGGACCAAGCATCTCAAAATTAGCTTTTATATGAAACTTGAGTTGTGCTGCAAAGCTTGGTGGCTCAATAACTCATTTAGGCTACCAGACTTACATGTACAGGCTGGTTTGTATCAGGGCTGGATGCAATAGAAACATTTCCAACAGTAATTAGGAATTGTCAAGATACGCTTCTGGAGAAGCTTATAAAATTACAAAATGTTGGGCACGATATACAATAATACAATTAAATTCAGATAGGCAGCTTCAAAGGCACATATAAAGTCAATGGTCCTTCCTCACAGAGATCTGCTGTTCTACTGTATGAAATTAAATATTGTTTGGTAAAATGGATTCATTGCTCTACAGAGATCAGACATTATCCGGGATATGAAAATTAAAAATTGTAGTCCCTGTCATGAATCAAGCACAGAATTCCTCTTCTGATCCTTAGGAAGGTTGTTAGGAAACCTTCTCAGGTCACAACCAGAATTTCTAGTAAAAACAGAAAAAGAAAAGGAGAAAAAGTCCATAACAAGTAGCTTGATAGGTTAAATCTTTAGATTATATGCCTGAACTATTTTTTTTTCTTTTTTTTTTTTTTCTTTTTTACCGATTAGGATTTTCCAGCAATACCTGCCACAGAAATATTTTGCCAAAAACTCTAGGCTAGCATAAGAGTCACAGACTCTCGAAGAGGATGATTACATTAGGGATGTCATTCTCTAATTTCATTGCCACACTTAACTACCCTGCTTGCAGAACAAGGTCCCAAAGCATTCTATTCCCTGGGCTGAACAAGCCCCACTCTGAAGACCTCTCCACAGAGGGCAAATGCTCCAGTCCCCAGCCCCCCTTCACTGACACCACTGTGGTGCTGAGGGGCTATAGAACTGCAGTGTTCTCTCTGCAGCCCCTGGGTGCAGGGAGAAGGGAGGATGATGGGTTTCTCCGCTGCCTGTGCTCTTCTTAAGCAGCCCAGTCTGCGGCTGGTTTTCTCTGCTGCCACGGCTCTCTGCTGGCTCACGCTCAATTCGCTGTCTGCCGAGACCCCACACTCCCTTTCAGCAGAGCTGTCCCCAGCCAGTCAGTTCCCTGCCTGCATTGTTGCAAATGTAATGGGATTTGGAAAAGAAAAAGTCTGCAGGAATCTTTCTCTGTAGTTCTGATTCATTCCTTCTGGCTGGGCTATCTAGTCAGAGGTAGTTCTTCCCCAGCACAACGAAGACCAAGGTTTCTGTTTAAAAACTAGAATCTAGAGATAGCCTCCCCGAGATATCTTTCTTATCCTCCAGTCCCTCTTCCCACCATAAAACCCATCAAGCTGCTTTAAACACTGTAAAGTTTAGAACTTCATATCAGGCTGGCTCCTCTCTGTCTTAAGAATTACTTTAATTCCTCAAACAGCAGTATTCAAATGAAATTTGCCAAGTGCATGGATGTGCATCAGAGTTCAGAAATAACAGATGTTGTGATGTTGCTGACTTAATGGCTGTGAACTGCAGATGTGCACAGAACGGTGTGAAAGAAGCCTCACCATTCACACTATTTCCACTGAAGAATTCCTTTAAGAGGTTGATTTTCAGAACTCTTAATCACTGCTGTAACCAGATATTTAGACTTGAATATTTATTATATACGTAAGGCATTAAATACTTATTAAATACTTATTGTGATTTATAGCTTGGGTTAGGATGTTATTTTTAAATAAGCCATGTAAAGTACCTTCAGTCCTGTCCATTCACACATGCATGAGGCAGACTCCAAAATCATGAAACTGGCTTAAAAGCCATGTGCTTAAAAAGTTCATTTGAAAACAGGGGGAATGGAAATTCACTGCCTCCTTAGTTTTTAGTTTGATTTGTGTTCTCAGACTTCTTCCTGCAATCAAGAAGTCTGAAGGTTTCAAATTAAAAAGCTGAAAACCTACTTGCAGTGCTTTATTCTACTAATATCAGCTTTCAATACACCTCTTATACTTCGCGAGGCTTGTAATTTAATTGCAAGCATTGGCTACACGACATACTAAGATGTGTGCACACAGCTATGTAGCTGAAAACTCCACAACATAATGAAATATTAGTTGTAATTAACAAGAGACTGGATTGCTGCGGTTCTGTGGCATGCCTGCAAATGTTTGAGCCCACATTCCTTCCATACAATCAGCTCTGATGAGGCTCATAAGTCCCTGATGCAGGGAGACTGTGGGAAGAGCCCATATGGGCAGGGAGCAGGGGAACCTGCTGGTGTTCTGGAGAATATCTGCTTTGTTTCAATCTTCAGAGCAGAAAGGGCAATTTTCATATTACACTTATTACATTTGGTGTGTCCCTGGGAAATTTTTCTCTATCAGTTCCAAGAATAATTGCAAGGAAATATTCCTGAGTTTATGAATTTGTAGAGGAAGTGAATTTACCACTTTTAAATATGTTTAAGCAGTTACATTTTTATTCCTCAGATATAGCAAACTGTGTATAGCCTGCCATTTTTTCAGAAGTTACTGTTCTTTTTCTCCTAAGGGAATATGGTTTCTGTAGCTTTAGTGAGGCTCTACCAATTATTACATACCTCATATTTCTAAAGAAGAAATTATGTTTATGTTATCTATTTTTCTTTCAGGAATTGTTCCATTCAGTACTTAAGTATAGATTGCAAATGTGTTAATTTCCTATTCCTTTTTGGGGGGAAGGGAGGAAAATGTTGGCATTAATGAAGGAATAATATATCAGTATATTACAATATTCTGACAACGCTAGTAATTTTTTCTACTTTGAATTTGAATAACTGTCACATTTAGCTAATGTCCATTCAAATGCAAAAGTGTAAATAATGACATCATTTAAAACAGATGCCCAAGTCTTCCAACAACAACAACAAAATCAGGAATAATGAATAATATTTACTTAAATTTCAAGTTTATATTAAGTAATGCAATGGACTATTTGAAAAAGCTGTCAGGGGTCTTTGGATTAAATGGGTCCACATCATTTGTGTACTACATATCTTTGAAAGATGACTTGAAAGATTTGATCCCAGTAGATAATTCTGTTACAAATTAACTCAACTAGTTAATCAGCATCCTTGGCCTTAGACAAGCCAGTCATGCTGAAGCCACAAAAAATGAGTCCATGACTCCTCTAAAACATTTTTGAAGTTTGATTCCAAGAAGCCTTTGCAGACAAAAGGCTTTGTGATAAATGTGCATTTGTCACATGGAAGGGAAAATTGTTTCCTACATAAAACAACTATGATGATGCTTATTTCTTTTAGGAGAAAGCAACACCAAAAAGCATGGTTCCTTTCTTCATGTGAGCCCTAAGACTCAGGACCGAAACTTTGATTCTTACAATCACATTTTTGACAAATTGCTACTGCTGTACTCCTATCATTCCTGGACTGTTTGGGGTTTGGTTTTGTTTTGTTTCAAACAAGTTACAAAGATGGCTTAAGTTCAGAGATATTTTCTTAATGAAATCCATTCCACCCAGAAGGTGTTCTCTCTAACAAATGGGAAACATCACTAAATTTAACCTAAAGTCTGAGCATATGGAAAGCTACATAGATGATGTCAGACATTACAAATATTATTTGTACTTGCTAGTTTACTTCAAGGGAAATTATGAGAATGACATCATGATGATGACTGACTAATTTTTATTAGTGTTTTCTCTCTGAAACTCTAGACTTAGAGAAAGAAAAACAGCTTTTAAAATGCCGTATCAGTTATTCTTTTCTAACACTTTGTAATTTTCTTATTTATAAAAGATATTTATATTTTAAAATACTATAGATACTATCAGCTCTTATTCTACTCCTTTGACATGTCAAATATTTTTGTCAAAAAGAAAAAAAAATAATTTAATGCTCATAAAAGATAGGAAATGATCACATCTTCTTTTAAATTAATTGCTGCTTGGGTTGGCCTACAAACCTATAACTCTGCTGGAAAAGTTGTAGCTAATTTCTTTACAACAGTTTCTTACTCTGGGAATGAATTATGCTGATGAAGGGGTGATGACCAGCTTAGGAATAGCGATACGTTCCTGCAGTCAGCAAAGACAAATCACAGGGTGCCACAACTTTGGAAACATCCAAAATCCACAGAACCCATGGAGTTCTATTTTACAGCAAGAAACCTGGCAATGCAGGTTGCATAAGTACTTTTTGCAAAGTGTTGAGTAATTTTGCTGAGCACCTCTTAGAGGATCAGCTCCAGCTCTGCAGGGCTGCTCAGGCACTCTGTTATCTTCAGAGCCAGAGGCAGCAGCAGCCAAGGACACAAACCAATAAAACAGTGTCTCCCACGGCAAGGCAAGGAACATTCTTCAAGTCCAGACAAAGGGCATCCCTACGGGAGTACTGTGAGGGTCATCAAGGGATGAGATACGATTATTCAAGTCAGCAGGGACTCCACAACTAAAACCTGGTGGGTGGCACAGCAAGCCAGAGAATTGTGGAGAATTCCCCTCCCTATTTTTAGGAACTTAGTACCACCAGACTGCATTCCTGGGTTCTTTAGTGAAGACAAGATTAGGCCACAACACCACAAATCTCCATGACCATATTAGTATCTTTCTCCAAATGCTCTTGCCCCATTCAGCACTGTGTTTATGGTTGACCTCAAAGGCAATGGTCTTATAATGTGTTTATGGTTCAGCATGTTCATAGATGTTATACATATTAGGACGTTTGTTTATCTGTGAAGACTTGTTTTCATGTGAAATTAATATTTATGGTGTCACAGTGCTTACACACTCCATGGTACTTTAATGCTGTACTCCAATGGAGCCATCATATTAATGAATTAATTTAATATGCAAAATTCAAGGATGAATTTAGCATCAATAATCCCTGCCAGATCTGCCTATTTGGCTCTGACTTCTGGCATAAAGTGTCAACATTGTCAGTCTCAATTCCCACGTAGATATATTGACATTAGGTGTGCAAAGGCAAGGTTCACAATGTGACTCCCATGGCTGAGCTAAAAGTCCCACTGGTAAAACTTTTGAGAAATTGCCCCCTCTCAGTGTTTGTCACCCTCTTGCCTTAGCAATGCTGAGTGAGTAACTGCTCTTATTTCATTCCAGTGCAAAGCAAATAAAGTTCAGCAAATAACTACAGCTTGGTACTGTCATACAGCATTACAAATTTTTACTTCCAGAAAATCCAGCAACATCTTCCATAAATGATGTGTATGTGAGTTCAAAGATATCCAAAACCAAAAGGTCTAGGTCATATCAATGGCATCATTCAGCTCAGCACAAAAGGAAAGTTAGTTCTGAGACTGATTAGCAGAGCAATTCTTAAGAGAGCTACACCACCATGTAATGGCCTGTGCTCCAAGGAATGCTCCCCTAACCACCCCCATTTGCAAGATTTTCAAGATAAAAATGAGTAAATGATGTGTAATAGATAATAAACAGCTAATTATTACATCACACATACCACATCAGTTAATATAGATACATTTATTAAACCTCTTTTATATATGACTTAATGTTAAAGCATTCTATTTTTTCAAGGATTCAAAGGGATTAGAGTTTAATTTGTTATTTTAGTATACTATGCCTTTAAATTGTTGACATATAAGTTGTATAAATAGAAACATCGTAAATCTCTTAAAAAATGTACCACAAATTTTTTATGTATGACCTTTAAGTAACAGCAGTCTGTTGCATAACTCTGCAGGGGAAGTCACATGGTGGAAACCTCATATTTCCTTAAATTTATGGTTGTTTCTTGGTGGTCTAAAAGACTTTTTTCTTTTTTTTTTTTTCTAAGGTTGTAATCTTAGTAAATTGTTTAATGTTTGGTCTAATGCAGGTCAGTGTAAGTTCTTATTTAGATTTATAATAGGAAATATATAATGTCAGATACCAATGAAGCCTGGCTAATAAAGTCAAGGATACCAGTGTTATGTTACATTATAATGATGTGAAGATAATGCATAACCACCACGTTAGCTACAGACCATAAAATAATCTTTATGAAATCTCAGGGTAATATTAATTAAGAGAAAATTCTCCTTTTTTTCCCAGTAAATTTTTCCTCCTCAATCAGAAGCATTTTTGATTGATAAATCGCCTCATCAACATTGTATCAGATCTCATTTACTGACGCCAAAAATCAAGTAAATGCTGAAGTGGAGAGAATTGGCTGCCTCATGTTATCCTTTTTTGCACTAGAAAAAAAAAAAATCAGTGGACTTTGGGTATGTGCCTAAATACTTGCTGAATTAGAGCCTTATGAAACAAAATTTTATATTAAGGTAATGATCATTGCCATTACTTAGAGGAAATTTTACTCTTTACAATTCCAAAAGAGTTTGGTTTATACTCAAAGCAGCATTATCAGCATCAACAGAAAAGGTCTGCCTCAAGTTAAAATTTGCAAGTCAATATAAGTTGCATGAACAAGAAGAAATTATTAGTGGTCTTCCACCTCCACTGAAATCTTCAGAATCCAAAACAGGAATTTACACCACTTGGCAGAATAAAAATTAAACCCCACTCAGAAATGTCAATATTTAAAATACGTAGTACAACCATAGTTTAATGAGTTCTTTAAAAATACACAGGGCACATACGTGGAGTGCAGTTTTCAAAACCCTTTTCCCCCAACAGTGGAATTGAATGTTGCAGGTATAACAACATTAGTTTATTCTTTACTATAAAATAAATCCTTCTAGATAGTTAGTTCAAAGACCATTTATTTAAGCCTTAAGATATGCAAATCAAGCATGTGTGCACTATTTATATCCACTCATGTTCCACTTTTTGGGCTACAAAACCAATTATATTTGATGAGAATTTAACCTACAAGGCCAAGGAAAACTGTATTTGTCTAAATGCTGGATGCAAGTGTATGTAGTGAATATGTGCATAACACATCAGCATAAACAGCCTGGAAAATCCAAGCCCTGCACAGTCATAAATCCTCCCCTGAGAGGCAGATGTGCAAGGCAGATGTGCACGTTCCGCAAGAGATGCAAGTGAAAGCAGTGCTTTGTGTGTCCAGCCTGGCAAAGGAGGAGGGCAGGTTTAGATTGGATATGAGGAAGAAATTCTTGACTGTGAGGGTGAAGAAACACTGGCACAGGTTGCCCATCAATCAAAGATAACCAATGGTGTGCCTTCAGGGTCTTAGTAACATTTGGTTCAGTAGATTTTAGTCATCCTGTCTAAAGGTCTCAGGTGCTATGCAAGTTCAATGCCTACTAAAAAAGAATTGAAAATAAAATAATGAAAATTATTTTTTCCCTTTTTTGCATTCAGACTTCTGGGTCAGCACTAAAACAATTAATACATGTTAAATTAATATGTCCAGGAGTGTTTAACAGTGAGGAATCAGATACTTTAAAAATCTGCTGAAAACCAAACTAGGACCAAGATACAATAACAGCCATTTTACTATCATTGTATGAGCATTGCTCAGTTAAGAAACAGGTAATTTGTAAAATTAGTGTCTTTGAGCCTGGAACAGGGTAAATCCAGAATCTTGACAGACATGAAAGCCTAGCAAACCTTTTATTTTCTCAATAATTTTCTTCAAAAAGAACATTTAGAGCCTGAACTTAGAGGAAGGATGATAGTACTCAAGGCTAGTCTGAAGCAGAAGGCAAATGTGGACCAAAAAGTGAGTCTGGAACTTTTTCCTATCCATGCAAGGCATTCATTATCCTCACAAATAACAGAAAAATCAGCACTGCTGGGGCTTTCACAAGTAGATGACGGTGTCAAGGGAGAGGCAAAAATCCATCCCGCAGGCAGCGAATCTTAGGAACCTCAGAATGCTGGCAATGGCTTCATTAGAAACCAGAGAGCCTTCCTATGCCAAGAACAGACACTAAAATCTCAGACAGTTAATGCCAGAACAGGATAGAGAGGAGTGAGAATATTCTGAGATTTTGAAGACATACTCTCACCAAGTGTGGACTGAAAGGTTCTCAGAAAGGGCCAAATGAAATATTTCATTTCAGTGTTGACATTCTTTTAACTAAAACTAATTTCTAAACTCAAAACAACTCATTGCAATAATCCAAATTCCGACTTTTACACGTATTAGAACTGGATGTTTCAAGAATTTCAGAACTATTTCACTTTTTGCCCCCCAAATACAACATGTGTGACAAGCAAACCTCCCCTTCCATCAGGGAGATCAGGGCCTTGGACAAATCAGCATTTTCCAAAGCTGTCTTTACTCAGAGAGCTTCCAGCCTTTTGTACTGAAGACATTTTTCATAGTAATTTACTGGTTGTCTTAAGACAAATGAGTTCTGAAGTTCTATGTCTGCATTAGCTATTGACACACACAAACATATTCCTCCAATTATTCCATATGCATGCAGTGCCTCACCCTATTTCATTTTTATAGCTGAGCATGCTTAACACATTCCTTCTTTGCAATGTCCAAAACTATCTTTGCATTCTCAACAAGAAACATATTTCTCATTCACACATCCTGGGCCAAACCCAGATGGTATTAGTTTCCTACAAGGGTATTTCCTGCATGTCTGAATTGTCAACACGGCTGTGGATTGCCATCATTCTCCTCTTATATACAGATTCTAGTCATGGAGAGCAAACCGTATATCCTCCACCACCCTGGTTTTTCCACTTGGCACATTTCATAAAAATATTCACGTCTCTCTTCAAAATATTAGTATTTTTTCTCACTATTTTAGTTGAGAGGTAAAGACAAGACCTATATGAGGGATCCACAAAAAATTCTTGATTATTTTCGCTTCCTCTGGTGTTTGCAAAACTGTCTGGTGTTCTGTGGAAAAAATCTGGATATCCCTGGATTTATTTACGCCTCATTTTCAGGCAAAATACATATATTTCTTAAGACTTCTTGAAAGAACTAAAATAATTTGGTCACTTAAGGCAGTATTTAAAGCCAAGCTTAACTGCAGCAGTGTAGGTAAGTTGCTAACTGCTTTCTGCCCTTGGGCTGCTCAGCTCCTGGGGCACTGCAAGGTTGATGGGACTGGCAAAGAACTGGGAAGAAAAATCCTTGGGCAGTATCAGAGAATGCAAACGCATTTTTCTTCCCAGCTGCCATGCAGTACCTTTTCAGAAATGTGAGGGTTTAACGCTTAAATGTGTTTCTGACCCAGGTACAAACATGATGCACATGCATGATTTTTGTTGAAAAAAATGCCATCGTAGCCTTTATTGGATTATTTCTGGATGCATTTGTACCAGGACTCCAAAAAGTGCAGTCCTTATATTTCAAGGAGTTTGATTTTAGATAACAAATACAGTTCCAATGCTCACACTCACATGTGGAAGCTTAAAACTCAGTAGCAGATACTGGACATTTTCTGTTTGCATTTGTGCCAATAAGACAAGACTATTTGCTTTTTGGAATGGCTGAATGTCCAAAGAATGTAGGCATAAACAATTTCAATACTGGAGTAAGAAGACATAGCAGAGTGGCCTAGCCTGCATCCAGTAGTGCTGTTGTATGTCTACTGGTAAAATCTTGAAGAGCATTTACAGAGCTTCTAAATACAAAGTCTGACTTTGCCTATTTAGCTTAATAATTACTGAGAAAACCAGCAACACATGCAACCAGCATTTGCTTTGAAGATATGACATGTTACTATCAAAACTCTGCTGAATTCTGATGCTAAATAGAGGCTGAAATATGCCTCTCCATGAATCCAAATTTCAGAGTCTAAAAGTTCTTTGGATATTAGAGAGCAGAATAGCATTTGCTTTATTGCTAGGATTTGCACACACATTTTTTGGCAGCTGAAAATAGTGACATGTTCCCATCTTTCAGGGCCTGCAGGCAAAGCCTCACGTTCTACATGGATCTCTGCCCTCAGGAGAGAACCTCAGACAAGATCATAGGTGCTATATAAGCACCAATTGCAGTAAACCCTTTTTTACCCTTTCTGTCTCTCTCCTGTGTTTTTTATGCTACTTGAACTTCTATCCCTCAGATTGTCTCCCACTCCCCTACTGAAATCCATTCCGATAATGCAATTTTCCAGTTTCTTACAATAAGAACTGAAGGAGATTTGAAATATCTTGCTGAAATCACTTTAAAGCCTATCTTCAGAGCCTTACTGACTAAAGCGAGAAATTTGCTTAAGAAATAACCTTCAATTGAGAAGATTACCTTTATATTTACAGCAAAGATGAGCATCATTTTGATAAGCCATTTGATAAGCCACTCTTCTCTCAAAACCATGACAGAGCTCATGAAGGCCACAGTTTAATCCAGGTTATGTTGATTATCATGGTAATACTTGGCAAAGAAATTAAAAACTGAGTGAATGAAGTGCCTCTACCCTTTATTAATCTCTGGCAAAAGGTATCCTGTTGAAGGGGTGGTTTTTAAAATTCTTTTAACCATTTCTTTTGCAAGATGCAGACTGCTAGCAACTTTTGGCACTTGCTGAGCAAGTTTTAATATCCATTAGCATGCAGACAACATTAAGGACACAGAGACCAATCTAAGGGGAAATCTAAATCTTTTTTCCTTCAAGCTGGCTGTGGTTTCCTATGTTCTCTCTCAGCCCCACAATATTTAAGTGCATAGCTCATGTGAATGTACTGTTCCTCTCGCAACCAGAAAAAGCAAATACTTGCTCTAATAGGTGACAGTTCAGCACTGGGAGCCAAAGGAGAAAGGCAGAATTGTTTGTAAGAGTAATGTCATCATGGCATATTCCCATTTGCATGCCTCTTTTTTGAAACTAGTTATTTTTAATGCCTACAATTAGACAGATCAACACTTCTGGTTTTAATTTAATGCAGAGAGTATGATAATTACTGTTATTCTGTTCTGAATTATATCCCTAAATTTCCATATAAAGTGGTCACGGTAAAACAGCATGAATTTGTTTTTGATTATCAGAGTATAGAATTTGTTGTAGGTTCATTCATTTTACATAAAGCACTGTCAAATTTACTCTGTGTCACTATACGTCCTTTTTTTTCCCCCCTCTCAGCAGAAAAGAAGTCTTATAGTTCATTTAAAGTGCTGTAGACTTTTTTGAGGATTTTTATTTTTCCTTAGCATGTTTTTATCCATAGGAAGGACAAAAATGAAAGCAGTGATTGGCTGAAATGTCATGCCATAAAAAAAGCAACTTATGTATTGAATTGTAAATCTTAGAGTCTTTTGACAACTCTCTGCCATTAATTTGTATTTTAAACAAAATGAAAAATTGTATTGAACATGCTACTGAAAAAATAAAGATAAGTTTTATGTACATAGTGAGGGAAAGAGAGCATGAGAAAACCAGAAGAGATGGCTGAAAATATCATAGTAAAATTAGAGCATTGGTAGAACAGCAAGTCACTAAGAAGATTAATTTGTATTTTTTGTGTGTTTACAGAAAAATAAAGTCAGCATCAAAATAGGATGTAAGTTTTAAAAAGTCATTCTTAATTGGAAGAGGTAAAGCCCCAGTTTTAGTGACTGGGAAAAAGGATTATTGGTGTCTTGTCATTGTGTCATGTATTTGTGAATCTTAATGAAACATAGTCTGTTCTGAGCCAGTTTTATTGGACTGCCTACTGAAAGAGTTGTAAAATTTGCCTTTATCACAGAAGTGGTATGGAAAGGTGGGTAAAGCTTCAAAGCAACAGAAAGGAAGAGGAAAAAATATAAAGGTCATCAAGTCTATTCTCCCCTATTAATGAAGAATTTTCATGGTCAGTAAATTTCTGAACACTTACTCCATTCTCATCCACTGGAAGGAAGCTTTCTCTACTTTCCTGGAAGGCTAATTTTCCAGCACAATAGACCTCAAACCAATGCTGCAGAAAACCTGTCAGGGAAAGACAGTCTGTTGTGGAAGAATGATGAAGAGGAAAAGTGTAGGAGAGCAGATATGTCAAATAAATAAATAAAAGACCAGAAAGTGGAGGCATGCCAGAGAACTGAGAAGGAGCATACTTATTTTTTACCTTCCCATAGTGGCCTCCGCTGGTGAACCACTCACTGAGTTGCTGGTGGAATGTAAAGCTTCCTTGAAAGTAAATCCAGCTGGGGACAGAGGTGGAATCACCACCTGTGTTCCCAGAGGATAAATGCTGCTTACAGCTCAAGAGGCCTCTGTGGTGCAGGAAAGTGTGTAATTCACGCCTTCCTGAGCCAGCTTTACTGAATGCAATAATCATCTGGTCTTTATTTGAATCTCCCTCTTCCGGGACTGATTTCCACTGTCTTCTGTTATTCCAATTCTCCTAAAGCACTGCAGTACATAAAGTTTCTCAGTCCAGATGCAGACCTCACATGGGCTCATGGCCACCTCCTTGCAAGCACACTAGTAGCCCGGTATCACTCTGCCTCTCAATTATTGGCTGGCTCTGGGCAGTCTCAAAGCTTTCAGCTGCTCCCAACCAATAACTGGGAGAGGTGGGAAAGCAGGATTCCTGCTGTACCAGAAGAGTGTGAAGGAGGCAAGCTGTGGGTTTGTGTTGGGTTGGCATCTGCATTTATAAGTTTCATGTACTTTCTTTAGGAGGACGGGAAGAAAGAATTGTATTATCAGGGGACGAGGATTGTCATTTGGATTAAACTAAAGACTTGCCCAGCAGAACAGCAAAATCTGGAGTTGAGGAATTAAAAAAATAAGTACAGAGGACTAGGACTAGAAGTGAAAGGTCCTGCATTTAGTGACTGGTATCTTCAAAGGACTGTGAAGGTAAGGAAAAGAAAAAATGATCCCCCCCATGTCAAAATTTTGTCTTTGCTGCAACAGAAGTAAGAAAAAAAAATAGGCTTTAAGTTCTAGTGCTGTTAAACATCAGAACAGAAAACTTTGTGATGGATGCACTTTGGCCATTTTAAGCTAAATCCTGCCCTGCACCTAACTGAATAAAAAGATCTCTAGCTTCAGTAGGTTTTATGTTTAAATTCCAAGCCAGAGTACAGTCCTTTTAAGTATTTCTCATGTATAAATTTAATTGTAAGGCATTTCTGTACCTAAAGTTATTTTAAAGTCAAGTGTTAAAATAGTGCATTTGTTGAAATTAGTACAAAATAATGAAAATATTTTTTAAAAAATCCTTAGATAACTGCAAAGCCCTTTAGAAAGAAGGAAAAAAGTGAAGCGCTACAACACAAGAGGAAAAAGGAAATGCTTTGGAGATAGGGTCTAGTATGTAGACCATACTGAGCCATGACATCAGTGTGTAATTACCCTAAGGTAAATGTCTTATGTTACAAATTCTTCCCTTGCCAGAGGCCTCAGGCCCCACAGATAGCAAAGCACTGGAGTCCTCAACACCCAAGAGGTGTCATAGGAGCTCTGCTCCTGCAGCCTGCCTGCAGCCCAGACAACTTCTGCTCCTTTAATTCCGTGTTTGCTGTATTTCCAGCAGTCAGGGGCAGTTCCCTCTTGTGGAGCTCAGAGTAGGTGGTGCAAGCTTGAAGGGCAGGGTGTACCCCTGCAGCAGACCTTGGCAGGCTTCTGCTTCTGCTGGAGTCACGTTTCTGTCCTGTGCTGGGGCCAAATTTCCGAAGCATGGCAATTAAGCAAACACTTCCCACTGAGAAGAATACCTGACACTGATCTTCAGCCCTCCTGCATCTCGTTCTGAAGAGTTCAGATGGTGCTGCCTGATAAGAGATTTTACCCTTCACCCATGTTTTTTACAAATAAAACTCCACAAGATCAAACACTTGGTAAGGCAGATTGGTTATGCTATTTATTATATAGGAAATAAACTAAATTAAAGGTGATTATATTACTTCAACAACTTACCCAGCATTTGCGCTATAAGAATAGATGAAAAAAAACATAGTTAGAGTTAAAATAATGAGTGTTGAATTTGCATATTTTACGCACAACCGCTTTTTAAAAAGGTTGTTACTCCATTCCAACATGAGAGTCAGTTTGTCCAGACAAAAAAGTCAAGTATAAATACCATTATACACCCCATATATATATATATGTATATATACACCCACCATATTAGTACTGTTATAAATAAAGTTATAAAGTATAAATACCATTATTTGATAAGTATTATAAGCCTTATAAGTATATAAGCATTTCAAAATCAATTTTAAGGGAAAACTTGGAATATGCTACCTACATTGTTTACTGTTAAGCCACACAGAGTAATGGAAATAAATGGTCACGTCTGGTTTTGCTTACTAGCATTAATTGCTACTAAGGATACGTAATTAAGGGTCATACTTACAATATGATCTCTTCTAAATTAAATAATTTAAAATACCAGTTAAAGCATTCCTGTGTATTTCTCTGTATTTACTATATGTAATAACACATATATTGACATAATTAAATGGCAGCATGTCTTAAAAATAAGTGCAGCATATGTTTCTGTATTACAGAAAAAGTATAATATCGTAATAATATAATAAAACTTCTGTCTATAATACCAGAGGTATACCAGAGTACATTTGAAAGCACGCAAATTGGAAGCAGAGCCCACTTCTAAGGAGTGGTTACGTGAAAATAGCACCATTCTATAAAAATCCAGTATTCACATGCCTCACATTCAGTATTCACAGGCAAGTTACTTCTCTTAGTGTTAGGTCAAAATACAAAGTGGATCATTTTGTGTACTTGTTTAACATTTTCACAAGTGTAAATACATTATAGCAGAAATTACAACACAAAAAGAAGTATCAAAAATATCCTTCAGCTGAGAACTCATACTGCTGCAATATACTTTCAGAACTGACGTAATGTAGCTAAACAGCCCTTTAAAAATGAAAAATAAAGAAACACTTTGTTTTAATGTTTACTTGGCTTTGTACTGACTTTATGGAATTCTGATTAAATTCTTTTCACGGCTGTGGTCTTAAACTAGACCAAACTGGGGTTTAAAGGTCCAAGGTTCCTGGCCCAAGGAAATCAGTTTTGGAAAAAAGTCTAGTATTGGTGCAGAAGGTGTCACAGCCACGAACAGGACAGGGGACGTTCAAGCTGCAGAGCAGCACAGGCAGACATCGAAAGTGAGAGCTGCCAGATTTAGTTACGACACAAATTTCACATTGGCCCCAGTCCACAGTATGTTTAAGTAATTAATACTCATTTCAGCCAACCATCATTCTTTGTCTTCAACAGACATCCCAATGGAATACAAAGATTTGTCTCATTCTTCTTGCCCTTCCTCATACAACTGACAAATATTAATGGTTATTCCATCAAATTCTGTAGTGCAGAATCCCATATAAGCTGCTTTGTCATCTACAGTTTGTTGGTGCTGGTTTCATCTAAAGGGAAACTTTCAAAGAAAAGGATATCAATAACCTTTTAAGCTGACAAGAAAAAGATACAGCTGTTTGACACAGGAAAGTCTGTAAAGCCTGGGATGCTGGTTTCACATCAAAAGTCCATTGATAAAAAAATAAAAGTGAGGAATATTACATAGAGAAAGTCAGAGATTTTTTTCCATAATTATTCTCTTTGATTGCACTAAAATTACTACTGCTGAGGGATTTTCTGGATATCTCTCCATTTACCGCACAGCATATGAGACAACACTACAGAAAACTATACACTTTCAGGTACATAGAGGGCATTTTAAAAGCCATGGAAGTTATGGCAGGGATTTGGTTGGGAACAACAGGTTTGCCAGTTAGTAATAAAGTTGAAAATACACATGAAGAATCAATTTCCAAAACCAGGAAAACAAAATATAGAAAAACTCATCTGGATTTCTAGTTGAACATGAGCCAACTAATGGCTTGATGCTGCACTGATTTCAGTATCTTGGAGGGATATTCACAGAGGTTTTATTAACTGCATGAGTAAATAGATTTTTTAGAATGAAATGTGTCTATCTGACTTTGAAAAACAGCAGTGTGACTTTTCAAGAAGCAATAGAAGCAATCTACAAAGTGATACACTGCTCTCTAACAATCATGTAAGACAGCAATGAGTCAAAGTCCTGGCCTGATCCTATGAATGCAACTTGCCATAGTCCTTGCAAGTCCTGTATTTCATTCATTTTTCAAATTCTTGCTTCATGTGTACTTCATTAAAAGCTCTTAATTTAATTTTCACCTGTTTACGCTTTCAACAACTTCACTTTCACACTAAGACGGCTGCCATGGCATCAAGCACTAAATAAAATCTTCAGCTCAGTAACAGAAAGATCTTTTCTTACTAATACTTTCAATAACTCACCTTGCATGGCAGACTTAGTGTGACTCACTGACATTCCTGGGCCCTTAAATGAGTTGAACTCATCTCTCAGGAGAAGAAATAGGACTGTCTTTGTCTGGGCACAACAGATAGAATCATTCCTCAGGAATCTTTGAAATATGGTTTCCTGTTCCCAAAGCAACTGATTTGCCTCCCTTTGCTTCAGACTTTATCAGTGCAACTTGGTCAAAGCTCTTAGAAACTCAAACAATAATATCTACAATCAGTTCAGGCTTGGCTGCAGAATTATTTTTGGCTCATAAGGGAGAAAGAGCTGGATTGGCAGTCCCTTCATCCATGATGACTGCAACTGATTTGGCAGCTCTAACTAGACTTTCAAAACTAACCTCTCTGATAACCCCTGAAACTACATTTTTCTAGCAAACAAACTAGCAAATTTTGTCTGCCTCTAAATTAGCAGGATCCAGATTTCATTGTACAAATCTGTTTGTATGGAAATCTCTCGACCTATTTACATCTCCATTTCTGACTCAGGTTTCTCTTTGGTGGTTGTGACTAAAAAGGAAGTATGGCAATCATGTTGAATTAAAATAAATTAAAGCTGTGCACTTTCCCAATTAGGCCCTTTGTGGGATGACTTTCAACAGGAAGACAGGCCCATCCATCACTCTGAAGTGCAAATACATTTTAAAGCTTCATTCTCTCTTATAATTTCAAATTTCATAGTTATTTATCTTGGGTGTGGTTAGAGTTGCAAAACGTCTCCTTATGGGTGCAGAGCTGGAGCACTTGAATCTACAGCAGAGTCACTGGTTCTAGTTTTGAAGGGCTGGCAAGTCCTGAGTCAAACCCCAAAATATCTATCACCTTGTGAATAATCACATATATTAATTGAATTTGAATTATTAACTATGTGCTGTGTTTATTTCCGTGCCTCAGCTTCGCTCCCTGTATTGCGTCAAGAGCAACAATTAATCTAAGTTTTATTCTTCATTTATACAAATACTGTTTTAGGCAGAGTAATAGTACATACAATTTTAGAAGCTTTTTAGTAGCCAAAAAGAAAATAGCCTTCTATTTAAGTTGACAGGGTATTTGCATTGTCACAGTACATTACATGGATTGGATGCTTTACATATAACTGTACTAATCTTCATGGCAAACATAATAACAAAAGCAAGTTGTTCTGAGAATTTTCTATTTATATTAAAAAAAAACCCAACAAACCAACAAAAAACCTATCCAGTGAGGGACCACATGTAAAACTATGGTTTCTCTGCACACAGACCAAGGCTGCTTATTACCTACAGTACACCAGCTATGATGAACAGACCACCATAGTTGTGACAACTGATGTTGCTGCCTCCAGGGTAAAACAAAGGTTTACATATTACACAAGCAATTTAACTGTTTTCTAAACATATTGCCAAGACAGTGGGAGTTGGCAGCCAGCACTGTGTTTTAGGTTTTGGATACTTGGATTAGAAGTGACTGCTGATTATAGACCTTTTTATTCGTCTTCTACGAATTACAAGCAACCTAGTAACCCAGCAAAGAATCCTTCAGAGCACTTAAACTTGTCTTCATGGCTTCCCAAAGATTACATACACAAATCACTCCACAAAAGTGGCGTAACAGACCTGTGCATAGATAACTACATAGGGCAATTGTCTTGTTCTAACTCTTAAAGACTTCCCCAAAGTGAAATGTTTTATTATCCTTTTTGTGCAGTAGTCAGGAAAGAAATAAAAGAGTTTGGGCAAAGATTATCCACAAGAAAGAAGCTTTTTTTTTTTTTTTTGGGTTCCAGCTGAAACACAATAAAGAACATAATTAACTTCACAATTCTTTGTGTTTTTCATTTGACTGCAGGGAGGAGATGAAAGAGGACTGTTAAGCCTTGCATTCCACCCCAATTACAAGAAAAATGGAAAGCTGTATGCGTCTTATACCACCAACCAAGAACGGTGGGCTATTGGACCTCATGACCACATCCTTAGGGTCGTAGAGTACACAGTATCCAGGTATCAGTAGAAGTCTAAAATTAACAAACTCTGTATTTCTCAGCAACCTCTGCGCTTTAGTTTTTCTGATTTCTAAAATAAATATGAGGTTTACAATGTATAAACTTGGGCACCTGCACAAAAACTCTTGTGGATTTTATTTCAAATAGTAGTTTTGGAATGACAGTAAGTACACAGACTTTTTTCTTTTTAAGACTTCTTTTCAGTTATTCTGTCATTTTTTAATTATAATTACTTCCTGCTTATTGTGTATAGGCAGCAAAGTAATTGTTTGTGAATGCTAGAAAATTGAAATTTCTCAGAAATAACTGTTAGGCATTTTTCCACCAAGTTACAACATCCACATCTCAAAGTATAATTTGAATTAGTCAAGTGTATTTTCAGGAAGAAGAACGATAGTGAACTGTTAAAACTGTTCATGTCTTTAACTCATAGGAAAAATCCACACCAAGTTGACATGAGGACAGCAAGAGTGTTTTTAGAAGTAGCAGAACTACATCGAAAACATCTAGGAGGACAGCTGCTGTTTGGCCCAGATGGTTTCCTATACATTTTTCTTGGAGATGGCATGATCACTCTAGATGACATGGAGGAGATGGATGGTTTAAGGTATAAAAACTACCAGTGGATAGACTTCTATTATAGTGCTCAAAGGCCTCTTTGGCTTGGGAGAATTGCAGGTGTTCCTGTGGTTTTTAAAATATTTTTTAAGTATAAGGGTATACTCAAAACCCAGACCAGAGGGTAATTGTAGTACCTGATTTTAAATTAATGGAATGGAATTAATTTAAACATCACATCATTTCATGTTTGTGGTAAGAGTCTGCTCTTCTACTTTTCCTTTCTCCCATCCCAATCTCAAATTTAAGTTAAAACATTTTGGTTTCTCCTATTTCATATAATGAGAAAGTTCTGAATCCTTACAAAAAGATATCAACATCTGCATTGAAACAATATAATTTTTTTCTCATTTGCTTTCTGTATAATTAGTCTTTGGACTGTATTGTGACCAGATATCTTTGAATTCAAGAGTAGGATCAAAAGTGTGAGCAAAAAGCACTTTGTAATTACAAAGTGCTTATATCCATAGTTACTCTAGATAAAAGAGTTAGTAGCCTTATATTTGAGGCCCTTAACAATTTTGATGTTTGGAAAGTTGTTCTTATGATCAAGTTGCTTCCCAACAACATGGTTGGAGGCATTTTAGTCTGCACATAACAAGGCAAGATATTTGTAAAACTGAATTTTTGAAAGGTTCTGCTACTCTTCTTTGGACTTGCACCCACCATGGAATCAGTCTCAAAGTGGTTAATCAGTAAAGTGGGTCATTATTTTCCTGGTTCACTCTAGTATTATGTGGAGTAAATCTACCAGTAAAACACCTTTTAAAACCCAATTATTTTACCCTTCAACTCTCTCAGTGATTTTACAGGTTCTGTATTACGCCTCGATGTCAATACTGACCTGTGCAATGTCCCTTACTCCATCCCACGGAGCAATCCACACTTCAACAGCACCAACCAACCTCCTGAGATTTTTGCACATGGCCTCCACAATCCAGGCCGGTAAGTAAGTTTCAACTAAACTGAAATTAGTCTGGAGCAGACACTGTTTTCAACCAGTTTTAGGGGTTTTTTTATACAGACAGGCAGCAATATTTCAATAATAAAAGCACTTGTGAACTTTTCGATTCTTCCTCTCCTGCACCTCTGCACATATGTGACATATGTCACAGTTAGAAACAAACAAAGGGGAAAGAGAAGAGCATGTACAACTACTACAAGTCAAGACCAAAATGACAGAAACAAAGTACAGGATTTTTAGCTTTAGTAAGCAATAAAATTACTACCTTTGTGAAAGAAAAGAGCTTAAAGCAGAGAGTTGGTAAAGTATGGCTGAAATGGAAATCTTGACTGAGAAAAAAAAGCAATTGGAAAACAAATGAGAACATCTGGTGATATCTAAACAATAGCAAGGAGGAGAACAATGCTTTAACTAAACAACACATAACTCAGCAAAGTGGGTGGGTGGTAGTACTGAAGTGACATTTAAAGTCTTGGTTTGAAAAAAAAATCAGAAAGTCAAGTTGTTCAGATAAGGACATGATCCTTGGACTTTTTAACAGTCCAAAATTCCTACACCATATAAGTTCATTTAGTTTAAGGCACTATTCTTTTTAGGTGCTGTAGTGCAGACTGCATTATATCACTAGGGAAAAATAGTTTTATTTCACATTACATAGAAATGTGTAGGAATTGGAAAGTTGTATTATCTCCTGTATATAAATCGAACACATTTCTCAGGTATCCCTCAAATGAAACAATAGGCACCACAAAGAAACAACAACACTTTAAAATGTAATGCTTCATACTGATAGTTACATGTTATGAACTCACCTTTCTCATGGATTTTCTCTTTTTTTGTTGTTTTAAAGGTGTGCTGTGGACCGGCACCCAATAGATGTAAACATCAATTTAACAATACTTTGTTCAGATTCAAATGGAAAGAACAGATCTTCAGCAAGGATCTTACAAATAATAAAGGGCAAAGACTATGGTAAGTTCTATCCAGAGTAAAGTTGCTGGCAAAGTCAGGTTCTATTTCCATGGAATAATTAACAGAAAGAAGAAGAGATTATGTAAAGGCCTGTGTAGCCATGATAGGAAACTTACAGCATAGATGGGATAGACAACTTATCCGAGATAGAAGTGAAAATTCTATCTTTTCAAAAGAAATCTTCGATGTAGAAGCGGATAAAAGATGCAGGCCAAAACCAAATTGAAATGACTCAACTTTGTTCTTGTTGATGTAGAATATCATGTAAATAAGATTTAACAAATTTGACAGTTGCTAGTCTGTCAAAGATCTCACTGTTGCTGCATATTTTGGCTCATAAAGAGAATATTTTGGAATATCAGGAAATGATGAAAACATATTCTTAGTCTTTCACAAATAATTTTTTGAGACAGAGAATGGAAACCTCATGTAATATGCCTCTTATAATGGAAAAAGTGAGATAGACAACAGCAGACCACAACCAAACAGGGAAATGACTGAGCTCTGTTTAAATGTTACTAAAAATAAAAAACTTAGCTTCTACTTCATAATAAATTGCTAGTTTAGATTAGATTATAAAAAAATAAATACACTCAATTAGGGACTTTAAAGTTCTTCATGCTCTCTCTGAATCAATATGATTGTTGCCAGTCACAATTTCAGTTTGATGTTTAACTCTGGTGCTCACCAAGGTCCCTTGCTAGTTCAGGCAAGCCAGGTGACACTTCCTCTGAGCTATCACCTGCCTTGACTGCCCATTTAGCAGCTTGTAAATTCCTGGTGGCAACATGTGATAAATGCCAATGGTGTGTAAAAGCATTGAGAACTGGCCTGTCTCCTGGAATGTAGCATTTCCCTTTCTAATCACATCCCTAGGTTCTCCCACCTGTACTTCCCTTAAAGTTAAAGCACTTGTGCTGGCTGGCAGAACAGTACGCAATAGCATAATGCAATTGTACTACTTCAGTTATTGCATGGATTTTCTGTGTCCATTTTATAAAAGCCAAACCAAAGAATAATATTTGGTTAACCACTGCTCCAGTGGAATTTTGACTGCATCATTATTGCAGAGTAAACTAAGCAATATTGTGTCTATCCCAAGCAGCTTGCCAGTATTAGTACTAGGCTGTGGGTCAATGGCTTCAATAAAAAGAGTTCATTGTTGTTTTCTCCCGCATAAAATTTCAGCTCTAACTCATGTAGAACAATCTGGGAAATGCATTTAGCAAAGACTTAAAGATGGCCCTCTGACTAAAAAATATTCCTATTAAAAAATGGTCAACTAGCTGTGGCTTTTTTTAAAATTATGCAGCTAGCACGTGAAATGGAGCCTACTTGTAGCCTCAGTGGTATTTGATTGCATGAATAGGAACATGTACACTGAAACTTCCTTGAAAAATTGTTTGATAACACTAAACTCTGTGGTTTTGTGAAATAAAAAAAGGGGGGGGGGGAAGTATAGGAATTGCAACTACTACAGCAGCATAAAATAAATTACTATGAGAAGATACAGCCAGTAATAGTACTGTTTTATGGGATATAAGACACATACTGTGTTTAAAACTGTGACTTGGAACGTTTCTTAAACCAGTGAAAGGATTTCAAAACTAATTCTAATGAAAATCAATGGAATTTCTGCACTGGACTCTACAGTGAATGGGGGCAATTTTGTTCCTGAAGTTCAGGAGATCCAGTCTGCAGACTGGATTGACATGTAGAAATTAATAGCAGTAATCACACTCATTTCAATGGAAGTCCAGCCTAATCTTTATGTAGTTTTATTTTTCCAGCTTGTGCACATGAAGGAAAGCAATTAGAGCCTCTCCTTTTGAAATTTTTAATGGATTCTTTTACAAACAGACTTTGTTTTAATATTCCGGTTTTTTTTTAACATCTCATTTCTGGCAACACATCTTGAATTCTGAGGAATCTTTAAATGGAATTAATCTCTTTCCTTGAAGCAGTAACATTTTCCTAAATGTGCATCGATATGACAATGCATATGATCTAATGCTATGGTACTTCCTTTTCAGAGAGTGAGCCCTCCCTTCTAGAATTCAAACCATTTAGCAGTGGCTCCCTGGTTGGTGGATTTGTGT
This sequence comes from Taeniopygia guttata, assembly GCF_048771995.1. Lineage (NCBI taxonomy): Eukaryota > Metazoa > Chordata > Aves > Passeriformes > Estrildidae > Taeniopygia > Taeniopygia guttata. The sequence continues at coordinate 57,626,332 of NC_133028.1, forward strand.
ATCGGGGCTGCCAGTCGGAGAGGCTCTATGGAAGTTACGTGTTTGGAGACCGCAATGGGTAGGTGTTGTACAGCTCACTCCTAAACAAAAATGCATGTGAAGTGTATTTAGTCACTCAGCTGCCTGTATGAAGCCACATCAACAGTCTTGTGTATTGTGTCACTTGACCAGTTCAGCAGTATGGTAATGCATGTCAGGTTCTAGATCTGGGAATAAAATAGCACAGCATTTTAATGAATGGTGACATACAGAACATACCTAATCCTTGCAAAAAGGTGCAGGATGTTGTAAGAACTGCACAGATGCATCTATGAAGCTACTTGCAGCAAGTGTTTACTTATTTATCTGAACAATGAAAACCCTCTGTTCAAAATGTAATATAACTTTTTTTTTTTAATGTGTTTGTGAATGTAGAAATTTTTTAACACTGCAACAGAGTCCTGCAACCAAACAGTGGCAAGAGAAACCCCTCTGTCTTGGCAACACTGGCTCATGTAGAGGTTTCTTTTCAGGCCCTGTCTTGGGATTTGGAGAAGATGAATTAGGTAAATACCAAAGGAATTTTTCTTAAATTATAAAGCTTATCAGTAATTCCTGTAGAAGTATTCATAATTATAGTAAATGTTTAAAAAGAAGGCTATCTGTCCTTTGCCAAAGCTGTCCACACTGCTCTCAGTTACACCTCAGCAGGCTTATAGGAAGAACTGAGATGAGAATGTGTTGCTGGAAAGGGCAAAAATCCTTACTGTGTCTCACATGCTGTGAACTGTAGCACTCCATATGACAAAATGTATAAAATACTTGTTTTTATTTCCAGCATTACAGAATTAAAGGGCAAAGATATAGAATGAGCAGTCTGACCCCTCTTCTCCCTTTCTCACCAATTTAACTTTTTTAATCAATTCTATAGTATATGAAAAAATCTCTCATGATAGAATGTTTTTCACATTTTAGCATCAATTTGGGGAAAGTGCTTATATAAATTTTCAAATAGCAAATGATTCTGTTGTATATTTCAGCATTTCTTCTGAAGTTTTTTTCATCTCATTTGGCAAATATAACCAGATCACAAAAGTCATGTATTTAACATCTTAGAAAAGGAGAAGTAACTTATTGCACTGTTTTCCCTAGGTGAGATTTACATATTATCAAGCAGTAAAAGTCTGACACAGCCTCACAGTGGAAAACTCTACAAGATCGTTGACCCAAAAAGGTGAGTATTGCACTTCTCTTTGGGGTCAGCCTTTCCTTCAATAGGTTAAAAGCCAGAAGGTAACTGTCGTTTTCTTCATGTGGCTGAATTATACAATACTGTTGTTCAATAAAAAGCAAAATTCCCAATGCAGGGGGCTCCCTAAAAGCAAATGGTCCAGCAGCAGCAAGCAGAAGAGATTCACTGTCTCATAGGAAGTTAATGTCAGAACGACAGAAGGGTAACCAGCACTAACTTCTGGGAATTTTTACACTTGGACATTGTGCTGAAAGCTGCCCACTTTCCCACCTAGATGTATATTCTTAGCATGTTTTCATAGAGAAGTAGACCTACTTAATATGGAACCATATGGACTGGTAGAAGATGCTCCTGGTAATTCTGATGTCAAGTGATTTGTAAGTACCATAGAAAGTTATGCAGCATCAGTGGAAGGCTGGAATTCTCCCCAGTGCTGCTGCTTCCTCACTGCCACTGTGGTGGGACAGAGCACAACAGGAGCTGCCTGCAAAGATCAGCACTGTGTGACAAACCTGTTCTGTGTACTAAAAAGCAAGTACAGAAAATAACCTGTCAGTCCTAGCCAGGGTCAGTTTGGCCATAAGTAAGCTCTAAGGGATGCATTTAGTCTTTCCCAAACATCTTCTGTTGTACAGGAGATACCACCAATGGACAATATCAGAGAGGACTCAGTTCTCAGAGGGTGTGATTGTCACTGCTTAATAATATTGAACACACCCCTTCCATATCCCTTCTATTACATATCTCTCCCTTGGCAGGCTTGGAGCACCAAGGAGGGAAATCCTCTGTCCTTGGACTCTGTGCCAGAAATACACAAAATTCTTTAACCGTTCTTAAAGAGCTGCTTCCAAAGGGCTTTTAAATCCCACTCAAGTGATTTATAAGACATGGAATTAATAGGATTTTTCTAATTATTTAGGCTAATTTACCAGCTGTAAAATGAGGATAAATTAAAATTATGAAGCCAAAGTTCCTCAAGGCATGATCTTTGCAGAGCAGCTGGAGATATGAAAATATTAAGGAATCTGGAAGGACTGCAAAAAGCCAGTTCCCAACATGACCCAGGGGCCCCAGCAGCAATAAGGGGTGATGACTAGCAGATAGACACTCACTTTAGCTGGGGGAATACCATGTTCCTCATGATGGATCTTGCTGCTCTATTGGACCAAGTTCTGACTTGTAAAAGTAGAACTTCCATCCTGCAAAAGTATCAGAAATCAACACAAAATGAGACAGCAAACAGAACTGAAGTTTGTTTTATAATTAGTTTGACCCCATCACACCCTAGGAAAGCAGCTGCCTATTTGCTCAGCATCTACTTCAGCATGTCTCCATAGGCATCAGATACAGTCAGATTTCCATTTTTGGCTTTGCTATTAAGGGAGGAATTTATTTCCTTGTCAGACTTAAATTCTAAACATTTTTAATGGGATAACAAAGGAATAGAACAAGAAAATCGTAACACTGGATGCACACTGGGAATAAATTTGAGTTTCAGGGGTAGTGGAGTTTCAGTGTTTTGTAACTGTATCACCCCAAAACTATAGCAAATAATGTGGAAGCAGATGTTACTGCAGGTTGGCGCAGTCTGTCAGTCAAGGTTATTATGTATGTTTTATTTATGCTTTCTGGTATTGAAAACATTTTTTAAGAACAAAACTTGCCATTCTTCTTGGGATTGTTTAGTCTGTTGGTGTATGGTTTTAAGTGAATTTTACACCCTAAATCCACTATTAGTATCTAATTACATGGGGCTGCCTTGTTTGACCTCAGTTTTTTGTCTTGTTACCTCTTCCAGTAGGGTGGTCTTCAGCTGACATACCTGAAAGACCAGACCTCCCATTGCTGGTTGGCTGTTTTCATGCATGGAAAAGGGTCAAGACTATGTTTGGTTACTGGTGAAAGTAACCAGAAAACTATAAAATACTTTTGTAAATTGGCACACAGTTGAAATTAAACAGACTGTGGCAAAAGGATATAGTTTTTGGTAACACTTCTCAGAAACACAGGATCATTTTCATTCAGGCAAAGTTTTGAGTTTTGATGTCTTTCAGTCTCACACCACTGCAGCTTATAAGGGAAGGATAATTAATGACTTCCACAATAGAGCATTGCAGATGTATTTACCATTCCATGCTGAGTTCATACCACCCATGTAAACAACTTAAAAATTCCATGGCTTTGGCAAATGTTCATGTAAAGTTTTAGAAACAAAATATTGTTATTTACAAGATCATATTCTTTTCAATGTCAATATTTTGGTGCTTCTCCTCATGGTGTGCACCACACCAATACAACAAATATTCACATAAACTTTACTACACTAAGCTTTGTAGAACGCCAAGTAAAGATGCTACAGGTGGAGTATGAGTAGCAGGTAAAAATAAAATAATGAAACTATTGATTTGTCTTATGTCTTAGAAATTCATTACTTACTAAAAAACCCCGGTGGGAGGTGGTCCCTGGCAGACCTGTTAATTTGCAAAGAGAATCTTCCATGCCTGGGGCCGTGTAGAAGAACAATATTATCATGTCTTGCAGTAGCCCCTTGCTGGAAATTAACAATTCCATGCAAACCCAGCCTTCTTCTGCTAGTGGTCATTTGTAAGCTGCTGCAAGCTGACAAAATTATTCTTTTATTTTTAAAAATAAACATTACATGAAGGTTCAGGGTTTTATTTCTTTTGATCTTTTTAGAATCATAGAAACATTAAGGTTGGAAAAGATCCCCAAGATCAGCAAGTCCAACCTTTGACAGATCACCACCTTGTCAACTAAACCAGAGCACTGAATGTCATGTCCAGGTGTTTCTTGAACACCTCCAGGGATGGTAATTCCACCATTTCCCTGGGCAGTCTATTCCAATGCTTAAAAACCCTTTCAGGGAAAAAATACTTCCTGGTGTCCAACCTGAACTTTCCCTGGCACAGCTTGAGGCCATGTCCTTTTGTCTTGTAGAAAACTATTGCATAATCAAACAAGACTCCTGTTTTTCTTGTCTCAAATGTAGCTTAAGACAGAAATCTATTACTTGGACATAGAAAAATCAAATTAAGTGGGCAGATTAAAACATTAGGACAGCAGAAGATGAGGGTAATCCAGAGAACTCTTTGCATTATCTTCAATACTCAGCAATTGGAAAGTCCCATCATACAACAATCCTTCAGGTGTAACAGAGATGTTAAACTGAGGTGATATATGACAAATTGATGAACATGATCAACACAGTGGTTCTGAATCCCACAAATTTCAAAGCAGTTTGAAATACAGAATTCCAGATACCACAGTAACACTTCTATTCAGTTCTTCCAAATACTTCGTATCAATAACTAAAGAGACTCCCACTGAAAGCACAGAGTGAAATAATCCTTCTCTTTGTAAAAAGGTTGTTATAATGATACATTAATGCCTGAGAGCTCACAGACAGCAAAGTGATTTTTAAAAAGCCCTAAGCATGTGAAGTGCTGCAAAATATAGGTATACTAAATATTACCAAAAATCCCATTGAGAAATGAGTATAGCCAATAGCATATTTAGCTTTGAGGATAGAGGAGATGTGAGAAACATTAAAAATTATAGGCACACAAAACCAACATTGGGCGCATTAGTTAAACTGCCAGTTAAAAGACATTCTTAAGTTAAAACTGCCTCTGAAAAATATTTCCACAGTTTGACAATTATAAAAAAAAAAAAAACATTACCACAACTATCAGGGATTGGAACTAGTGAGGAAATACAGGGAGAAAGACTTATGTTCTTCTCAACTAAAAGGTATGGTTAGTCAGATACTGAAGGTCAGTGCAAATACTAGCATTTTATAAATTGTTTCTGCGACCAAAGAACAAAACCTCTTTATTTACTAGTTTTCTACTTTCTGTTTCATAACTTTTCTGTTATGTTTTTCATAACTTTTATTTTATGTTTTCTGTTTCTAAACATACACTAATATCAATCACAAAAGTACTGATGAACTGAAAAGAAAAAATAATTAAGTAAACAGTGCTGTAGAAAATGTATAGAGGTCAAAAGATTCCAGTTAGTCAATAACAGAGAAAATAGGAGACAAACCCATTAGAAAAGAAAAAGTAATCATTTTTCTAGCATGATGAGAGGAGAAAATCAACTGTGAAAATGAATATTTTATTAAGTAAGATCTGTTGATAGGTGCATACAGTCTGTAACTTAAACATTATTACTAGACCAATAAGTAAGAAAATAAACTTTGTAGGGTGGAAGAACAGCCATAAAGAGGCTTTGTAAGTCTTCTTTTAGAGTACTTACAATATGATTACTTTAATTTCTAAGGAAATTACAGATAAAAGGAAAGATATCCAGAGTCAAGTCTAGAAATGACAGACAATGCAGAAGTTTTCCGTTTAAAAGATGTGCTGTGAAGTTTTAAGTGTGAAGCTTTAAGAGTTTGCCACCATCCCTACATTGATTCCAAAGGGGAGGAGTAACTGTTCTGACCAGGATGGCTCGCTGAAACCAGCAGGTGATTCTTATGAAAGAGGGCAGAGCCTGAGTAAGTGTTCCTGCACACAGAAGATTTCCTCTTCCTCTCCTCATAACACCTTATAGATCTGCATTTCAATGTGTTTCATATCAACAGCTGGAATAGCTGCTTCCTGTTGGATTGAAACTTGAACTTGATTCAAAGCATCTTACTCCTCTTTCATGCCCCTCCAGAGTATATATAATTCCACTTACCATCCTTTCCATCATCACCTTCCGGGATTTCTGCTGTCAGAGAGCATTTCCAAACAGACTGATTTCAGACCTGAAGGGACAATATCTAGGTCATACCTCATTTTGACGCTGTTCAGGCTCTTTAGAAAACCATTAGTGATTTGATTTTTTAACATGAGTCAGGAGTGTTTGGTGGTGTGGCAGGAGAAATGCATCTATGAAAGTGAAGCTCTGTTTGAAACTTCAGTTCCTGTGGAAATGGAAACACACAGTTTTAGAGTAATCTGCATCAAGATACTCTGTTCTGATGGGTTATAGATAAACTCCAAGGCTCCTACCGGAAACTCTCTGTAGAATGAGCCAATTTTGTTGGTGAATGCCCTCACCAACCCAGGTGGGCCATATTATTTCTTTCTGTTCAGGAAGTTACTATCCCTTCAGTCATTTGAGGGAATGGAAAGCCAGAATTAATGTCTAATTATGTTTAGTTTAGCAGGAGCATGCAAAATTCTTATCTCATTTACCTACCCACGTGCAGTTACTATTCCGACAAGAGACACTAAAGAGAAATTAGAGCTTTTTGTGAATACCAGTCTAGAGAGTTTCACTTTACAGAAGTACTTCACAAAAACTCCTTTGTAACCATGGTGGAAAAACCCAAGGATTTTTTTCAATCACATCACAGCTCACTGACTGTAAAAGTTTTTGTTTTGGTTTTATATTTTCCCCCTTTTCTTAAAGTCTTTCTAGCATTGGCTATTAAGGAGTTCTCACTTTTTATCACTTTATAAGGAGAAAAAACAGCTCAGTTTATCTTTTGCTTATTTTCTGGAGCCTGCAGGAAGCCTCTGCCATCCTAAAGAAAGTCACACATAATAGAGCAGCTTTAGCCTAGTAAGCCAGTCGTTCCCAATTCATCAGTCAAAGTGTTATGCAAGTGGCCCCCTAAATTGATAAATTCCCACAGTGCCTGTTGACCCAGCTGCCAAGTGCTCATGCAGCAGGTGTTGTTTTCATGACCACCATGACAGTAATACAAACTGTTTAGCAGTTGCAGTGACCTCTTAGCTATTAACATTGATACAGGCTTCACTAGGGACTAGTTTTCAAACATGACAGAATTTCTTAAGACTAGAGGTCATGAACAAGTATACCATATAAGAATAAATTTGATATGCTGCTGAGTTTAAATCTTAAAAGCCGTGAGTTTTTTCCACATTATTCCCATGTAGTAAATCTGGAGACAAGTAACGAGCTTTTGGCATCTCTCCCAGGATTAAAGGTATACTTTTTAATTTTAGAAGCTGTACCTGAAGAGATGCTATATTTATTATATGACAAGTAGTAAATTTAGGTTATGACAAGGAGTGAAACAAAATTATTTTTTCTTGACATTTTCCCTTATACAGGAAAAAGCCTCAACAACTGATGCACAAATGTCAGTGATATACTTAAGTATATTCTAATAGCTAAATCTTATGTGCAGGTAATTGAAGCATAATATTCCATATATTTTGTATCAATATTTCTATAGCAGTGTCTCTTGTTTGAATCTGAACATCCAGGAATTTTGTCTGCTTTTTTCCCCTTGCTTTAGTAGGGAAGTAGAGGTTCTTGCTATTGTGTCAAAAGCCTGGTGGAGGAATTGTTTTCTGTTCAGCACCATTGTTTTATGCTGAGTTTAGCCCTCCATTGGCATTGACTTATGCACATCTGAGTTACAGATAGCACATACAGCAACTAACTCACTCTATGTGTTTAGTGGAGCTGCAAAGAGAAAGCATGAAGTCCTGAGCTATGCCAGGATGAGTTTTAATCTATTAAAGCATGTTGGACTTTTATATGCCTCAAAACAGTAAAGACATCTTTCTTCTACTAGCTATGGTAAGGCAGCAAAAATTATTCCACACATGGCACAGTCAAGAATTCCCAGCTCACTGCACACATCAGCGAAGGGATCCAGCAAGGCCCCAGCCCCCAGTACAACTTTTCCTCCATGTTCCATACATTTAGAGTTGTTATACAGTTTCATGAAAGCCTGTTTTAAAAAGCAAGATATACTGTACTGTACTGTATATATGAACAGCTCTTTAAGATAACTAGAATTGTACGGACCATATAAATAGTCATTATCAGCTACATTTTTGGCTGACTTTCTGTGGACCAAATAGTGCTTACTGTAAGAGTAATCAAGCTCTACCCTTTAGGGTTTTATAGATTGAGGGATACAAGGAAAAAAATTCTCTCCAGCCTGGAGTGTGGCTCCATCTACTCCCCTCCATTTTCCACGTCAGGAGACACAGCGAAGCACTGGTTATATAAACAAAACCATGGTCCTGTGTAAGTGCAGGAGAGATCAAGTTCCAACAGTCAGTTTCAGGACTTGTGTTATCTTTGTGAGACACACTTCAGCTTGCTCTGAGCCTGAACATTTCCACCCCTTCCAAGCCCTGAAAATGCAAAGTGTGAGCACTGTGGGGCAGAGGCTTTCTCTTGACACGTGTTGGTCCCGGAGCAGCAGTCGAATCCTGAGAAAGAAGTGTGTCTTTTCCCAGAGCACAGCTCAGGAAAACCAGCGATTCTCACACACGAGGATTCCGCTGCAGCTGCATTTGTATTCCTCTTCTCCTAAGGCATCTTGCCAACCAGAATTTTTTCCATCTTTGTCTCTACTCCACCCCACCATTAATAAATATTATCCAAGGCTGATGAGTGCAAGTTCTTGACTGATGGTAGAATAAAAGGCAAGGTTATATTCACAAGTACTGAGAGCGGTAGAAAACTTTAAATCATAAAAGTGACCAGCCATGCTCAGCTGAATACAAAAAGGTGTGACTTCTGCCTTCCTAATTGCATACAAAACCAACCATATATTATAGCACTATCATAGACAAATAGTTCACATCTATTAATAAAATAAAATAAAACACCAAATAAAATATCTTTTACAAGGTGATTCTTTGCTAAAGATATGCCACTGGAGCTCTCTTCCAAGAGATGCCGCAGGAGCCTGAGGTTATGTTTCCTGCTAAACACTGTATTGTACTTGTGTTTGAGCAAGAAAAAGAGAAGTCTCCCATTTAAAATAACTTGAAATAAATGAGCTCTAATAGTGACAGATAAAGAATGTTGCATCCTATGCAGTTAGCTATCCATAAATAATTTCAAATGTAGATTTTTTTCCAGATGTAGGAATTAGAAGACAGATCTTTTTATCTTAAATCTGAACAAGTCTCCATTGAAAATCATATTATTTTCTAGAACCATTTCCAAAACAGCACTGCATGTGAATATTGCTTATAATTTTTTAAGCATAGGAACCTTCTTAACCAGATCATATGTAATGCACTCATTGCCTATTACAGACCTGGAATTCCTTACAGGTCAAAAAAAAAAAAAAAAAAAAAAAAAGAAATGCATTCTATTTAAAAGACAGCTGCAGAAATATGTAAACAGTAAAACTGAAAGGGTTTCAAATATGCTGCACCGAAGGTGTCAAAACATGTTTCAAAGCCCTTAAATAATACAGGACTTTCAGTCTGATTCTCAGAAATGCTTTGGAAATCAGGGCTTGGTGCTACGCTAAAGAAGCATCTACACATTCTTTCTGTCCTTAACATCTTTGGGGGACCAGTTCTTGTGTGTGGATGTTTAAATAATCATGGTAGTAATTATGACTGAGCAGAGAAGGTGCTATGCTGAAACAAACCAGTGGCCTGTACTGTATTACTCTGTTTCAAGAAAAAATGCAAGAAACCCTGTAATGAACCATTAACAAGATGCATGTCAAAATGGGAGGGGAAAATGTAAGCCCAGCCAGCTAGTGAGGTACTTAGGTATAAATGCTTATACATACCTAATACCCTGTCTAATATTACTTTGATTGTCCCCATTATGCACAGAAATACCTATTTAAAGTCCTAGTAGATAGGGCTTCAGATATCTTTTGATATCTTAGTAGTCAAAAGTTCAGCTAGTTAATTTTATTTTCTTTAGCTTAATTTTTTTCCATGATGTTTCTTCTGATGTTGAAATGGGAGATAAACAATGCCAAATTTTTTTCCTCTTTTTCTTCTGTCACCGTTTCCTACACCTCCATCATACCCATTCTTTCTCAGACCCAAAACTATCCTTTCCTCTGCACAGGTGTATCAGTCTAGGAATTTAATATCTGACAGAGTAATCACTGCACAAGCTGCTATTCCAGGTATTTGCATATAATTGGGGTGTTAATACTGATGTTAGTAGAATGAACAATGTCCTATTCTATTCTCTCATAGAATTTTGTTTTGACTTATTTGGATTCTAGCTGGACACTTAGCCAAGGTTTCTGCAAGCACTCCAAGAAACTATTGGATTTTTTTTCCTGCTCATTTCAAGCTTAGTACGTATGGCAGTAGTTAAGATATTTTCTTTGGGAATGAGTAATTTTGTATTTGTCACTAATTAACTTAATTTTCCATGATGCTCCTATTCATTTACTTGATTAGATCACTTGAGAGATCCTGACATTCTTTTTCAAGCTTACCAAACCTATAGCAGAGACAAAACATAGTACCTCTACTGGAAACCTGTAGCCTTTGGACGCCCCTATCATCCTAACCAAAACATCCAGTGTCAGAAATATTTAAAGTAATCTGAACTAAAATTTCCTTTGTGCATACATTCCACAGAATCACCTGATAGTGAATGGTTGAGTTTGGAAGGCACCTCTGGAGGGCACCTGGTCTAACACCCCTGCTCAAACAGGCACTCCTGCAGCCAATTTCCCAGGACCATGTCCAGACAATTTCTGAGTATCTCCAGTGATAGAGACTCCACAATTCTCTGGGCAACCTGTGCTAGTGCTTGGTCACTGTCAGAGTGAAAAAGTCTTTTCTGATGTTCAGATGTTTAAATAAGCATCCAGAATGCATAATCCAAATATCATTCCATGGAAATATGGAAATAAAAAGCCAGCAGTTTAAAACTGAATTTGTAGACAGAGGAAGTATTTCTGCAAAATTATTACATGTCACAATGCCATAAAACTTGTTCAGGTTACTGTTCCCCCTTTCATAGGGGAACTCTAGATCAGCTAGAAATGAAAAAAAAAAAAAAAAACAAAAAACCACCATGACTGCCTGCGATAAGCTGGCAGTGTTATAAAGATAAACCTTCAGCAAGCTGGTTTTGGCAGGTTCATGCTTCAAAAATTCTCAAAGACTATTGCTTAATCTTGTGGAAGATCTCCGAAGGCAGTTACATAAAATAATAGCAAATTGTACTGTATTTTCCTGTAACATACCATCTCTGGGCTTACTGCTTTTTCTGAGGAAAAAAGAAATCTCATGATTTTTCCCACTGATAATATTACAGCAGAGAATCAAACCTTTAATTAAAAAATCAAATTTTTTCTTCTTGATCCCAACTGTTAACTCTTTGTTTGGTTTGTATGGTTTTATTCAGGCCTTTAGTCCCTGAAGAATGCAAAAGAACAGCTCAGCCTGCACAGATACTGACATCTGAATGCTCAAGGCATTGTCGGAACGGGCACTGCACTCCCACAGGAAAATGCTGCTGTAATCCAGGCTGGGAAGGAGAGCTCTGCAGAACTGGTTTGTATAGAGATTCACAGCAACAAGTGAAAAAAAGCAGTGACATGTCATAATTGGCTTTTAATTATTTGCTCAGAGAAATTTTCAGTATGTGTTGACCAATATATTGGCCTTCAGTTGTAAGACAACATGACAAAATACCAAGTTCATGAGCTGCAGGAGAACAATAAGTCTTTAGATGAATGCAACTGCTAAGACATCTAATGCATTGTGAGCCAGTGCAGAATGCAATTGATAGCATAAACATGACAACAGTATGCTTTTTTTTCCTACTAAGATTTTCAAATGAAAGGAGATGCAGTCACTACATGTCCTGTGATTGGACATTCACCTTCCACTTGCAGTATTATCACTGTCAGTGTCAAAGAGAGCTGACCTGTCAGGAAAGATGGTAAAGCAGAATGGCAGGTCTCCATTGTATCTTTTGCACTTCACTAATTAATGCATATTTTTTAGTTTAAGTACATTCTTGATCCTACCAAATGAAATGGCTCCAGTTTGTTGAAGAGAATTCTATGTACAACGTATCACAAAACAGCTAATAATCAATGTCATTGTGATCCATTATTACAGTGATTTCATCAAGTCCTATCTTGTTGCTTTAGCTTTTAAAAGTCACTTGGAAAAGTGACTGTGACTGAACTGAGATGATGGGTGTGCCAGCCAAGGGATGAGGTGAATGAACCTAGAGTGCCACAGCTGTGCCATCACTGTTTCAGAGGCTGTGGTTCTGTCTGAGCTGTGTCATTTGGGCCAGTGCAGCTGTTCAGAACCAGCCTAGGTACCAGGAGACGTTATTACAAAGATTTTATTCCTCAGCACCAGCAGAGTCCTCTGACTGAGCATATTTGGTCAGCAAGTTTGACCAGATGACCACACAAAGAGATGTTAATATTGTGGCAGTAGAACTCAAAGAAATAGCAAGGACTAAGGGAAAATAAAGATCCCATGATGGATCATGGATAATTCAGGTTGGAAGGGAATTTAGGAAGGCCCTGGTAAAGCAGGGTCAGCTATGAAGTCCTTATAGGCTGGAGTGTAAATTTCAGCAACTTCCAGGTTTTTAGTGATGAGCAGGAGTTACTTTGGAATGAAATGAAATTAATTAGTCACTAATAAAGTATCTCACTGGCAAAGGTTAATGAGCTGACGATCTACAACCCAACAATGAAGGCAGGTTAGAGAAATAGATGAGTTTATCTGGCCAAATATCCCAACTTCAATTGTCCTCAATTTCCAGAGCCACTCTACATTTATAGAATGAGGCCCATTCTACAGCCTTTGTCCAAGTGGAACTTAAAATTAAAATATGCCTCTAACATGAACATAAATGGGTCTTGAATAACCTGGTTTGTTTTAAAAATCACAGATTTATGATAGATGATTTGATGGATACAATGAGCAAGAAAGCCATAGAAAATATGTAGTCTAAGGATCTTCCTTCCCTGTATCCCACACAACAATTAATAGGGATGTTCTAACTTGAACCTCAACCTACTATTATAGTTTAAATAAGAAAATGTAAAGGGAATACCTTACGAAGTAGGAGTTTCCTTTTCATATAGTTAAGAAACTCTTGGATAAAATGAAGAAAACCTGCATTTCTACAGTGTAGTATAAATATCCATAAATCCATATTAAAGTTCATTGCAATAGATAGCACTAAGCAGTATAACACCTGAAGAAAAAGAAAGATATATTATATACATTATATATATATCACAGTCCTGTGACTACCCCAGAAGAAAATACTTCTACAAGTGAAGTTATTGATTATTAATTTTGCTAACTCTGGCTACAATTTAAAATAGGAGCTGCATTTGAAAGACTGAAGCAAGCTGATTAAACTAGAACTCTATACATAATTTATCAGGCATCTACTAAAGAGAGGGGAAAACTTTGAAACTTATATAACTGATAAAAATGGTTGAAAAAAGTACCCTGGCTCTTTTTTGTCCAATGGAAATTCAAATTTGGTCCCAGCAAAAAGTTATTCAAGAGCCAAAGGAGTGCATTTGGTGCACTGCTGAGGTGTAGTCTGCTTTGCTGAGGAACATGTGTAGTCCAGAACTCTGAGTATAGAAAGGAGTTTGCCTGAGATTCCTAAAAATGAAACCTGAATATGGGAATTGGACATTTCAAAAAAATCTGTTGAGTTTATCAGTCTTTCCCAAGTGACAGCCTCACAGATATACAAAATTACTTCCTCCCCTTTATATTCTAAAAGTTTAGAAAATACGCTTTCAACACTCCTAATATTTCATCCTTTCTGTTGTTTTTCATTTATGTGCTTTATCACTACAAGACTAGAAAAGCTCTAAATTAATGTGTACTGTATCTTTTTTTGATTTGTGATGATCTAAACAAAGAAAATCACTGTTTTTTTCACCCACAGCAAAATGCGACCCAGCCTGTCGACATGGAGGTGTCTGTGTAAGGCCCAATAAATGCTTATGTAAAAAAGGCTATCTCGGCCCCCAGTGTGAACAAGTGGATAGAAACATCCGAAGAGTGACAAGGGCAGGTATTCTTGATCAGATCCTAGACATGACATCCTATTTGCTGGATCTAACCAGCTACATTGTATAGTTTCTGGGACTATTTGGAAACTCCACTTTCAACGGGCATTTGTTTTGAATCCTGTCATTTTTGAAAGACTGTTATCCTGCAACAAACACCGGTGATTTGATTTACTTTATTAATTTAAGTGTAATATCCACCAATGTGCAGAAAAATCCCTTGTATGTGTGTAAATATTCCTGCACGTCTCCACAGACGTCCTGATATTCAATATGTGCACACATACACGCACAGCCGCTATCACAAATATGGTTTTGCAGAGAGTGGAATCTTTTTTTAATATTTATTTCTTCATGAGAAATAGTTTACGAAGCAATTCCACTGTAAAACACATTTTCATCAAAGGACTTTCCTGATGTCTTAATGAATTCTTTGACATCCCAGAAATCTCGTTCCTGTACCTATCTGATTATAACAGTGAGAAAGTAGTTTCCAAACATCACTGTATAAACTGCTGGACTTAATAAAATCCAGTTGTAACAGTTTCTAAGGTAAACTGAACTCCATCATGAGACAGTATTTCAAAACTGCTTAATGCATTCCTATCTAGGCAATTCATTGTAAGACTGTAACCTTCACTTTCATCAATGTAACTCTATTACAGAATGTTATTTCTTTATCTAGCATAGATGCAAAAATCTGGTTATCGCAGCTTAATATCAAGATTGTTTCAAGTGTTAAATAATTAAATTACATTCGCATATTTCAAAACCAGTCATCCTAGAAGGTCTGCTTTTTATCATATATTTTATTTAACGATGGGCACTGGGTTCATGTTACATATTTATATTATTTTATTTTTATAATATAGACATCACCTAGATGAGACAGCTTTACCATGTCCTGTAAAATACTAAAGTTACATTTTTCACCAAGTTAATTTGAAAGACTGGGAAAGAGAGAGCAAACACACACATACTTCAACCGTGTTGTGGATTTAATCTAGAAATGTACCCTTGTTTCAATTTGTGTTCCTTTACACTGGATAAGAAAAAAAAGCAAATGCCCACCAACCATAATAAAATTCCAGCATGTGTTTCAAGTGTCCATAAAGTGATTTTCACTGTGGCAGGACAGTGCAAGAGGCGATACACAGGCAGACTGCCAATGCCACTCTGAACGGGGTGTCCCAGGGTGAGAGCTCGCATGAGCATGTGCTGCCCGTGCACAGTGTCACTTGTACAAAACCTACAGCAGCTCTTGCCAAATGTGGTTCTAAATGTTCCTTGCAGAGCCAACAGAAAACCGAGTCTTGGTAAATATATCAATAAATGTGGTGTACATGCTGTAGTCAGGTTTTCTGAGGTATTAATTAATTAGATGGATCTGCAGAAGTTGTGCCCTCTTATCTCCAGCTCTATTGGCAGCTTCTTTGTTCACTACTTACCAACTATCAGGTTTCCTTTGCACTACCTGCAAACTACCTACTGCAGCTTTTACAAAATCTTGCCTAAGAAAAGAAGGCAGAGCAGCCCCAGTGTGAACATCCTGTGGTCCTTAGAAGCAGCTGCTCATTCATCAAAGATTGACGACACTTTAGCCAAACAGATCTAAAAGACTTTCACCATGTTACTCTCTAGTAGTAAAACCATCTCTCCAGGGCAGCAGCATGCAACAAATTTTCCCTCATAGAAATTTGTCAGTGTTCATTTAGTGAACACTGATTTATTAAATCTGAAATTACAGCATAACCAATACTTGCATTTCTGTGTCTCACACATTCCAGCTCCAAGGAACAGACAATTATATTTGCCTTCCATATATGTTTGCCTGGGTTTCGAGTGACCTCATGCCAAATGGAAATTGGTTGAGAAATCTTGGTTAAGTGCTCAGAGAACAATGGTCTGCATTAAAAAGTGCATGCATAATTTTGCACAATGTAGATTCAACTGACAGTCCATTGAAAGACATCTTGGGATTAAATGAGCATGAAGACCAAATTGCCCTCTCACCCCAGAAAAGGGTGGTCCCTTATAGTCACACGAATACTTCATTGGCTAAGCAGTGTGACCAATCTTAAAATGAACCCTGTGGTAGCATCTGTAGGTTAATAGCAGCTCTTTGTCTCCACTGCTTTCTGCCTTTAGTCTTTTCCCTGAATTCCATCACAAAACGTTCTACAATTAAAAAATGTCCTGACAACCATTTTTGTAAATTGACCTTAGCATCTAATCTTTCCTTATTCAATGTGGGTGACAAAAATGTGAACTTCTCATGAATGAGCCAGCTGTCTAAATCTGTCATGTAGCACGGTTTTATTACACTCTTCATAATCAGCAAGGCAAGAAAGTCGCTGAAGTATTTTAGCAACGTTTAAATATCTGACAGAGATAACATCTTTAACACTTTCTTCAATGGAATATATTTAAAAATAAACCCAACTTTAACTCTACTGTGACACTTTGTTTTCAACAGCCAGCTGGGAAGATGTGATAGCTCATGTCTCACTGCTTAATGCCTTAAAAAAATACCACAGATGGCACCTAAATTGGAGGTTCACAATAATATATACATGCCACAGTCATGCAGTGAGCAGAAAACAATGATCTTAGAGTTTTGATATAATTGATATATAATTGATATAATTTGATTTCCATTAATAATAATGGAAATTTAGTTTACTAGTGAAATTCAAAAATAAAAATCCAGCAGGAGCTAAGAATTAAATCCAGGCCTCATTCAAATCAACAGCAAAAATTCACATCGACTGTGCTGCACCCAGAAAATCACTTTCAAATTTAAGCAAAATTTAAGCAGAATTCTTCAGTTATTTATTAAAAAAAAAAATCTACTCTGAGTAATTCCATAAAAACTTCAATAATCTAAGTGAAGGTTTGAGAGAGAGGGAAGATAGTTTGTGAAACTGTTTTGATTAACTTTTAAATCATCTTTTATATTGTGCAAAAGCAGGCATCTGCATTAAGCTCACAAGCTTCATAGGAAGTCCCAGTGGAAAAGAAGTATTCTCATTAAAAAAAAAAAAAAAGAAAAAAAAATCCTAGCTGCTTATTTATCAAAATAAATTATACTATTAAAAAGAGTGAGCAAACCCCAGGCCTAGCCACCCAAGATGCTGATATAAAAAGGGCAACTGCAGTAATTGCCCTGAGAATTGGCATACAAGAAAAAAAAAAAAAAAAAAAAGGGTCTGTAGAAAGCCTGTTGCCAGTTAGGTCATTCTGCAGCCATTCTCACACAACCTCCGAGAGTGTCCCAGAATAAAACTGAGCTTATAAATGAAACTAGATAAATGAGGCAATTAGATAAGGGCCTCCAGCAGGGATTTTATGTATGTTCAAGTTGTCTCTGTCTCTGTGTCTCTCTCTCCTAATCTTTTATTCCATTCATTTCTTCCTTTATTCTGAGATACTGCCTCTCTGTTCCCAACACATTGTACATTTCAAGGATTCTTTCAGCCTTTCTGCTGCTGAAGGAGAACAAACCTACCTGTCGCAAGAAACATGACTCTCCCTGATGCCTGCTAGTGTTAAACCCCTGCTTTATTATTTTGGGACTTAAAACTCATCTTTCTCTTTTTAAATATTGCTGGTCAGAAAGAAGGCATGTTACTCGAATATAAGGAGAAACATCTTTATTCCATAGATAAGTAGTGAGACAAAAAGATGTTATGCAAAATCGGCTCCAAATCGTTTCACTCCATTTAAGAAAAACAGTAAACTCATTTTTCTACTGTGCCCATAAGAAATACTAACTCAAAGTCTCCCCCCCGGGAATAAATTTCTTCTATTAGCAAACAGGGACTCAGATCCAAACCCTTTTTACCTTTAAATTCTCACACATTATTCTATTCCATGCAAATGAAGGGTAAGTTAGGTATAAATAAGAATATAAATTCTGTATCAATGACAAGACAGCTTTGTTTATCTCCTTCTTTCACTCACTTGTCCACATTTGGTTTTGCAGCTCCTTCCTTTCTAGACCCATAGCAAACATCAACAATCCCTGGTTGCTGCAGGTGCTTATTAATTTTGAAAGTGCCTGACAGATGTGTGCATTAAGATCTTCCTAGCAGGCGGAGGCTTTTATCTTTTGGTCATTCCCCAGAATGTTATTTTTTAGGGACTTCTAGCACTGTGTCTTAGCTGGGCATTTACAGTCCAGGAGTTCCAGCCTCACACAGCTCAGGCACAAACAGACTGAAGCTGTAGGAAGGCAGAAACCACTTCAGTCACTGTGCTTATCACAGATTTACCCATTGCAATCCAGTGATCAAAACCAGATCAAAAACAGAATCTGAAAACCAGAATGATATCCCTGGCATGATGAAATGTAGCTTTTCAGTACACATTTTCTCTAATTTGGCTTGAGAAACAAGAGGACCTTTTCCTGTAACATCATTCAAAATGGAGACGCTGAAAATATGGACAAGTAATTCCACAGGTGTAAAGTTGCACTATGGTGAAAATGGGTTTTCATACATCTAATTCTAATTGTATCCATGCAAAAGGCATTTATAAGATTAGATTGCGTCCATGAAATAGGCATTTCTAAGATTAGTTCTACATGGAAAAAACAAGTCCAAGGACAGCCTGTTCTGCTAATTTCTCCTTAATCATGTAAATTCTTAAAAAACATTCACACATTTTAATTTACTATCCTTTAGATTATTTGGCTATCAGTTTAATTAGGAATTTTATCATTTTGATCGTTTGTCCAACTTAAAAGGTGTCCTTTGTCTTGGAAAAAAAACAGAAGGAAGCCAAGTGTTAAATAAAAACTAATTGTTTTCATTTTGCAATATTAAAAAAATTTGAAAGTAACATTCTCATAAAAAATTTAGCCAACCCTTTAAATTTATTTCAATTGAAATTTGCAGAAAATTTGTACCATATAATCTGGGTTCTGGCTACAAAATACTGATAAATAAATATTTCCCTAAGTAGTTTCAGGACAAAATATTTCCAAAACATGGAAAAAAACTTAAGATTGTTTTGATGAAAAGTTTGTTATTTTCAACAACAGAGTAATTCAGTGAAATAAGGCATGTACTTTTTGGGATATAGGTGTGAAACAGCAGAAGACACCTGAAACTTAGTACAGGATTACTTTAATCTTTGAGGGCCTGACTCCAAGCCCATTGATGTCAGATGATAATCTCCTATTGACTTCATTAGTTATAGGATTAAGTCCTTAAAAGATATCCACTTAGCTGGCAGAAGATCTTAACTTCAGACATCAGTGCACATATGACCTCTCTGTGTCTACATCTGCAGCATTAGACCAGTGTTTTGTGGAATAAGAGTGCAGATCAGCCCTGCAGAAAGCCCTACAGGGCTTTCCAATCCTCCTGGGTTTCCTTATAGGTGTAGCCAGCATTTACCCAAAACTTACCTGACTTCTTGATGCTTTTTAAATGTCCAGCAATCAGCTGATGTGAAAGCTGAGTGAGTCACCTGCTTCCCTGAGCTCTCAGTACTGAAAAAGTATCATCCAGGGATCATTCTATGCTACAGACATTCACAAACAGTTGATATTCTGGTTTATATGCAAATAATTTGTGTCTTTACCTATTGTCTACTGCACACAGATAGGCTTCCAGAAACAAAATTGTCAGACATTCTTGCACAGCAAGACTGTATTACTGGAGAAGAGTTTTATTTCTACTGATAAAAAACAACTTTCCATCTGTTACACACTACCAAGAGGGTCCAGTGTATCATATAGTAAAGGTCTTCTATGGTCTACGAGATTTTCCTATTTGTTTTTGTTTTGTGATGAAGTAAAAAAAGTAAAAAAATATTTTATGTGAAAAACTGCTTAAATTCCCAGGAAATTTCAGAAAAGCAACATCAGCTAAAGCATGTAAATAAAAACAATGGCTGTGTTCACAGTATTCTTGGAAAGAATGCAGAGAGAGTTGGCTGGTTTGGAGACAGGTTTTTGTTATGTAGGATACATTTTACAGTAGGACAGAAGAGTGTCTTGCATCACAAGGCAGTAACAAACAACCCCATTTTCTGAATTTTCCTAGGAGGATCTGTTAAAAAGTTCTAGGCAGTCAACACTGGTGTGCAGAATGACCTTACTTCATATCAAGACAGATACTGAGATCAGAAACCACCTGGTATTAAGTCACCAGATGTAGCTTGTCGTGGTCTCCATTAGCACCAGGAGTAGTAACCCTACCCTGTGAATTATCCAGAAATGCTATTAGCTGTCCCCCACAAAATATACTGCAGAATTAAAACTTCAATTCCCCTTTGAGAACAATTAGATTGTAATGGGAGCCGAGAATAAAAGGAAATAACAAACTTCTGTCACTTGAGAACATTACTGTAGTGGCATTCCCCTGTTCAACTAGTTTTATTTCATAGTAGCTGTCAGGTACTGTATGTACATTTGAAATGTGGGAAAATAGCATAGAAAATATCACTCAAACTAGGTTTAAGCATCTTCTGTAATCTGAATTATACTACTAAGCATACACCGGCACCAATCTAGCTGGGAGCACACAAGTAATTGTAAGCACATGAGCCTCACTGGAGTCATGTGCTTAACATTATGAATATAATTAAGTGTGTTCTTGGTTTGAGACCTTACAAGTCTTTGCAAGTCTACCTACACAGACTCTCTATGCTATATGTGCATTTGTTTTTAGGGAGATAGCAGGACTGAAGTTCCCAGCAGGAGAATTCAATTGCTCTCAGTCACAAATTCTATATATCCTGAAATAATTACATCTTTGTGCCTCTACTTCCCGTCCAAAAATTAGTGAAATCAATCCTTGTAAAAGCGCTTTGAGCTCTTCAAATGAAAAGTGCTATAAAAACTACAAATTATTATTATTATAATGAACACCATGTATGTATACACACTATTATGTAATATATAATATATGTATAATGCATATAAATTCTAACAAATGTATTTGTGTAATATCTGAGAAATGGAACAGTTGTATCTGGAAGTGATAAATACATAGAGTTGGATTTATTGTTAATCTGTGGATTTAATGATTTTTTTTAGACAAAAGGATGTTTAAGTGTATAATTGCTTTTCTTAATTTAATATATTTATGTAAATGCATGCCTGAAGTTCTGATTAGATAGTTATTCTGTGTCCCTTAAGCTAATAAAATATATTAAACTTTATCTTACTGTATAAGGTACACCTGCTGCTTTAATTTTCTTAAATATTTTTTATGACTAAATGCATAATTTAAAGTTAATGAAATTTTAATTTTAATCAGCTCTTTGATCTTTCCAGTAAAAACAACTGCAAGACTTTTATATATTCTTTGAAATGTACATTAGTTTTATTTATATAAATTCTAAGATGCTTTCATAAAATGTGACTGAACACTGCCATTATTTTTAGAATGGGAAGTTTGGAATGGTGTTTCCTGGACAGAAAATGAAGACATCCATATTGAAAAGATACCTGTTGCATGGCAAGCAGTCTGTGAGTGGACATGCAGCTGGAACAAGGGGATTTCATGCACAGGCTTTGGAAGTACATGAATTAGTTCAGCAACAGAGGGAGAAGCATTAGGGTCATTTTTTTGTTGTTTATTTCATATCTTCAGAGGATCATGTCATCAAATCAAAGTGTGTTCAATTCAGAGGTACTGTTTCCAGTGGTTTAAATGAGGGCCACAAAACATGGATGCAGTGTGGAATTCTTTCCTTTTCTCCCCATCCCAAATAACAGGTTCTGTTTCATTGAACTCAACACCTGAGCATACACATGGGAGCAGGGCCAGCTCCATAGATTAACCCCCTGTGTTTTATGATACAAGAGAACAGTTAATCATTGGAACACTTAAATGCAAACTACACTTGCATCTGGGACAGCAAAAATCAGTTGGGACAAGGAGCACTAAAGAGCCTAAAAACTAAAAACTAAAAACCGTAAGTTTGCTTTGGTGATGTGAAATGCTATTAAATTTTTTAACTAAAGAATGAAGCATTACCAACTCTATGATATCTCTGTGTTTCAGACTGAAGCCAAAATAACCTTGAAATTTTCATGAAATTGTTTTTCCTTTTTTCAGCTAGCTATACTATTAGTGATACAGGCTGGTGGCCAGCCAGAGAACTAGGATCCAAGGAAAATTTGAACTTCATCCAAATTTGAGGATATTTGGAAACTGTATTTTATTTCAGCTTTTCAATGAATAAATACAGCAGTTGCAGCAATGTTCTTTTAAACATATTTTCTTGAAAATTTTCTTCATTTGAAGAAGTGCTTAGAACAAGAAAACAGCTAAAAGATGGCAAATAAATAATGAAGAAATCCATGAGGTTTGTTTTGATTTTTTAGTGGGACTTATATATTCATGTAGATAGTAAAAAGAATTCTGTGAGTTTTGTACATAATTACAATAAATACAGTGCAGCATGCAGTTCTGGTGACATCATGAGTCACTGAGTTTATTTTTATAATTTATTAAGACACTATAAAAACCCACTGACATATTTATAAGCCTTGGAATTAACAGCTACCTTTCATTCCTTTTACAACACATAAGACATGAATTTTACTTAGAGAATTATATACACTGAGCTCTCTACAGCAGGACTGTAATTCTACCTAGAGCTTCTGATGGTATACTAAACCTGAAGGGCCAAATTCTGGATCTGCTTTTGGATTTACCAAAGGAGGTATCCTTGGCCTCTTGAACAAGGCTTGTGTGGTTTGCCAAAAGCCATCAGAACTTTCAAAAGGAATCCAAAGCCTAAATGCACAATTTAATAGTAACATTTCATGTGAGTAATACAATTACTACTCATATATTTGATTAAGTACTTAATCACTATTCCCAAAATACATACTTTGAACAATCTTCTGTCTTTTTATTGCCTTCTTTTCATTTCCACATACAGCTCTGTTCATTAGGTCCTTGATTCTTCATTTGTTTTCTTATAGATATGTTGCTTCTCCCTTCTAATGCACTAAATTCAGTACTTATTTACAAGTGTTTCAAGGGACTGATTATGGCACAAGTTCTGTTTTACTTTAATGAAAACACTAAGTAATGGATCAGCCCCTGGTTAAAAATGCACCACAAGTAAGTAGGGTAGAATCTTTAGGATGCCAAAGAATCATTTCGGTCTGTGTGGTTGGATTTATTTATTTTGGGGGAAGGGTTGGTTTGAGTCATATTTGACGACATGTCTACGGATGACATACGTCTCTGGCAGAACTGGGCAAAGTGGGACATAGCTTTGGTTTGGGAAACCTCACTCAACAGTGGCTTCCTTGTTTGCTTGTTTTGGGGTGGTTTCTGGGGTATTTTTAAGTTCTTTTTTTGTTTATTTTTTTGTCTTTCAGAGCTAGGACTACTCCTGGATTTTGCAGGAATTCCAACATTTTGGGCTAAAACAGTTGAATGAATGGCTCTTACACATTCAATATTCAAAATTTCAGATATTGTCAATGTTTCAGTCATCTTGAACTGCTGCTTATCTTCCATTAGCACAAATTCACTGATATCAGTGTTGTCAGGAGGCAAATCAGGCTCAGCAGTAGCTTTTCCTTTTCACTCATTTTATATCACTTTAAATACATTTCACTCAGAAGTATCTGTCACATTGTCCCACAATGTGTCATTATCCTAGAACAGTTAGTTCCAGTTGTACACACTGGAGCCAATTCTACATGTTTAACCTTTCACCAAGCACTTTTGATTACTTAGAGACAGGCTGAGGAGAGAATGTGGGAGCTGTATGCCTGTCCTTCATTACAACAAGAGGTGTGCTCTCCTTTCAGTATGAAAAAATTTGGATTCTGTAATATATATATGTATACATATATATGCAAGCTATTTCCACTTCAGGGAAGGGGAGCATACACATAAAGCAAATGGCTGCCTTTGGTTCAGGAGATTTATAAAGAAGAGATCCAAACTGCACAAACCCTTCTGCAGTGGAATTCGTGCTTTCCTGGTCAGATGAATAGAACAGGTGCAGACACAGCTTTCAGGCCTTTAAACTACACCAGCCAAATAAATTACAGCCACAGAGCATGTTTAGCAATTTCAAGCAAACATTAGAAATGCAATGCCCATGGTGCAGTTAAAGTGCTTATGAAAAAGCTGGACGTAACATCTGTACTGGCACAGAACGCCTGTTCTAAAGTAATAGCTGCAAAATGCCTCCTATAAAGCATAAGACTGTTAGTACAGCTGCAGCTTTTAATAGCTATTGAATTTCTTGATCAGGGAAGCAGGTCCACAGCAAGGGAAATGGACAAGTGAAACTATAAACTGCTATTTTACACCTATGAATGTAATATCAAATAAATGTGGCCGAACCCACTTTTATTTTTTTAAGAAATTCATCCCCAGAGAGCCTCGTGCTAGATCTTAGCTAGCAAGCCATCAGAAGGCACTTATGTCAGCCTAACCCTGAGGTTTCCAAGATGTATAGCTGTGCAGCCTACACACACATATATATACCTCTTGCTTATTACATCTGTAACACAAACCTGCAGCCACACACACATACTAATACCTCATGCATCATTTCTGCACTTACTCAGAGCTATTTGGTTCTAGATAGATGCAAACAAGCAGTGAAAAGGTAAAAAATAGGCAGTTTTTAAGATGGTTCTGCAAGAAAAAACTTCAGTGAAGTGACTGAGTTGCACAGACTTCAGTATAGGCAACAGGATGCAACCAGTAAACTCATTACCATGTCAGCTTATTAAAATTATTCCAAAAAATACAGCTGTCTGGCATTTTCTCAGGTTTCTTATTTAAATACCTTAGTAGTAAGATGAATTCATGTCTAGGAGGCCCCTGTAAGTTACTAGAATAATTTTTAATTTGCATTTATAATTACAGCTTTTTGTTTCTGAGGCAACTTCTATGGAATTATCAGATTTTCAGTATACAGATAAACTGCATTTTAATATTTTTTAAGCTTGCAAATTTTTAAGTCTTGCAAATTCTTCACATCTTCTATTGGCCTGGAAATGAAATCCCTCACATAATGCTCAGGCAGCAGTAGCTGATGAAACTGCAGATTCACCTGAAATTACCCTAGATGGAACACTGCATAGTCACAGAATATTCTGAGTTGGACCCACAAGGATCATCAAGTCTAACTCTTCAGGAAAAGGCCCATATGGGGATTGAACCCACAGCCTTGGTGTGGGTGTCTCCCAAACACGGATTAGACAGGATTGGTTTGGTGGTTTCGTTGTGTTTAGGACCACTTTCCCCCCCAGAAGACAGCAGTTTTAAAGCTACGTGCTATTAATGTCTACCCAAAGTGTGCCCCAGGCCTGCACCCTTCTGGATAAACCCTTCTGAGTCCCAGAGAACTCCATCTACCCAATTTCCAGTACTACTTAAATATCCTGGCACCTGAACTCACTATGTTTCTCTTAATACAGCTAAATTTCTTTTCTGGATGGCATACATGCTCAGAAGTTCCCGAACAATATGCAGATAGATAATTATCTCCTTCTAAAAGCAATGCCAGATAAGACATACAACTGCCAAAGCTTGCTTGAGACCTTGGAGAATCCTGAAAAGTTAGTCATAGCCAGCATTTCAATTAACTTCATGGGTGGTGGTGCCAGTTTAATGATAAGAACAGCGCTGCGATTCACAAAGAGGTGGATCTAACTTCTGGTTACTTCCCAAGAAATTGTTTTGACTGTAGTCTTTCTGGCTGAATCCAAGACAGAGTGAAGCCAGAAATTATAAAAAGCAGTGGATCAAAAGAAGAGAGTGAAGAGCAGAGTTAGAATCTTCTGGCCTAGAAAGCTTATTTGAAAGTGTAAATTAGCCCACTAAATTAGTCCTGCTAAGCAATTTAGATATACACACTCTAGGAAGCAGGACTGAGTGCCCCAGTGCCTCCTTCCAGGTGAGTCAAACTCCCTTTTCTGCCTCTGTGCTCTGCTTTTCCAAGGTCTGTTTGCAGCAGGCAGCACTGGCAATGTTGCCTCTTCCACACTTCTTCACTTAGCCCTCACTGGGGCAGAGCATCTCTGAAATCTCTAAGAGGTTTTGTGAAAGAATTAAGGGGCAAAACCCAAAGTGTTTACTTATATGGAATAACCAGGCAAGTACTACTATTTCACAAATCATAAAAGCCCCATTTCATAGCAAAGGCAGAACATCTCCTCCACTGTGGTAAGAGCCCACCTGCAGTACTGCATCTAGCTCTGAGAATCCCAGCACAGGAAAGATACAGACATGTTGGAGTAGGTCCAGAGGAGGGACACAAACATGATTGGAGGGATGATTTTCCTATGAGGGAAGGATGACAGAGCTGGGGTTGCTCAAACTGGAAAAGGAAAGGCTCTGGTAAGACCCCACTGGAGTCTTTGAGTTCTTGAAGGAGACGTAAGAAAGATGGGAACAAACTGCTGAGCAGGACCTATTGTGACAGGACAAGGGACTCTGGTTTCAAACTGAAGGAGAGTTGCTTTAGATAAGATATGAGGAAGAAGTTTTTTTACAAAGGGGGTGGTAAAACACTGGCACAGGTTGCCTGGAGAAGTTGTGAATGTCCTATCCCCGGAAACATTCAAGGCTGGACAGGGCTCTGAGCAGCCTGATGCAGTTGAAGACATCCCTTCTCATTGCAGAGTGGTTGAATCAGATGGCCTTTAAAGGTCTCTCCTAACCCAGACTGTGACTGTAATTTACAGATTGGAGAAGATTAAAGATTAGAAAAGGCACAAAGCCATCACACGAACTGCTAAGAAAACAGTGCCAACATAAAAATTACCACCTGAGAGCTACAAATGTTTGGTTTCCAAAATCCACCTGCCAGAGGAAAGTCACAGAGTAGATCCAGACCTGTTGATGTCCACAGGAGTTCTGCTTATCCTTTCAGAGGTGCCAGCACACCTACCCAAGAGATTAAAATCTGATGAAGCTGAACAGAGACTTCAGGAAGACAAGTTCAGACAGCAATGGGCTTCAGTGGAGCACATGACTATCACTGTGAGTTTGAGCTTCAGTACCCCAACAAATAAATACCCCAACAAAAAGCTCAAAACAAAGGATTTGCCAGATTATGGCAATGAGACGTTAAAACCCCACAGGATTATATGGATCCTTTCATGCATCCTCTGAACAAGTTACAGAAAGCACTGAGGTGTCTTCTATATTATAAAATGAAATGAAAGTGAAGACAAGTGTTTGCTGAAGTTTTGAGTGACTACTGAGTTGAACAGAGGTCTGGGACACAGCTCTGAGTCAGCTGGAGTATGAGCAGGAGGCCAGTGGTGTCATCAGGAAGTCTGGGGCAGCAAAGAGACACAGCAGGTCTCTACAGGACTGCTTTAACTGCAACCTGTATCCTAAAGTGCTTACAGACACCTCATTCAGAAATGTATTCTGCCTGCTGAAATCCCTGTGAACTGCAGCACAGGCACAGCAGAAGGCTCATCTTCAGCACTGTTATTCAGCTAAGCAGAACCTTCCAGAGATCAGAAAATATCACTCAAATTAATAGGGATGAATTAATAATTCATATTAACCTTTTTATAAAGAGTAAAGAGAAGCAAATGAGATTCTGTCCTCTGATTGTTTTGAAAGCTGTCTGCTCAGAAAGAGCTTTCTTTCAATTATCTGTAATGGGATTATTAGCACATTTTCCTCAGTAATAGATATCTTACCAGAAATAGATAATGCTGCTAAACTTTCCATAACAACTATAAGAGAAAAGCAAACTTTTTAAACTTTATTAGTTTTTAAACAAACTAATATTCTCTGCATTGCAAATATTTACATTAACATAATCAAGGTAGTGATCAGCACTCCTATAAAATGACAGTGTAATATAGGGTAATGTTTGAAGTAAATAAACTGGATTTTGCCCATGTAAAATTTGTTCACCAATTTCAATTAAATGTAAAATTTTCCTGCATCTTCTGCCTCCATTCCCTGCTATTATAAAACAACTGCTACACTGCATTTCAACCACACAGATAGCTTAGCTATTCTTACTTACCTCCTGCTTTTTATGTGGGCACAAAACCATAAGGTTTGGCCTTCTTTCTGTTGATTCTTGGTGACCAAATATTTCGAGTATTATTTTAGCTACAGCACAGTTTTGCACCCACAGCATGTAAGCTGCTTAGCACAAAAGAGAAAAGGGGTCTGCAGGCCCAAATCCTGCCACCAAGTGAACAGAAACGAAGTTTAATCCCAAAAATCAATGATGTTCTGTATCATCTGTGCACACTTATGCACACTAGTGTATTTAACTCTTGAAATTTTGCATGCACAAATATTATACTTATTTGTAAACTAGAAGATCCTTAAGCATCAGCTATATAAATACAAAATACACATTTATTAAAATATATTGAAGTCATGCCTCAGAAATGTAGATGGTTCAACGCATTAAGTCCAAGAATACATCTGGAGGGGATAGTCCCATCTATCAAAAACTAAGTATGTCTGAAAACATCTGTGAGTTGCTATTCAAACTGAAAAATTACAAGACACATTGCAGAAGATGCTACCTGCAATGTCCCATTCTCAACATCAACCAGCCATTACACTACAGATAAGAAATGAAAGAATATGGACCAGGGGGTTTCACATCCTAAAAAAAAAAAAGATTAAGGCTCAAACTAATTTTTCAGATTGCTTCTATCAAGGAATGACTGTAAGAAAAATACAGGAATGGGATAAAATTCTGAGAAAGGAATTAGAACCTGATTTTTAAATCCTTTGCATAGAAACATGATGTCTGAACAACCTTGAATGTCTGGCTTTTATTTCCCAATCCTGCAAATTGCCCTACTTGCCAGCTTTACAATTATAAGCCATTGGAATGAACACAGAGCATCTGCTTATGGATTTTTAAATTTCACATATATAATATTTTCAGAATAATATCTTGGCAATAAACAGATTATTTTCATTCCTGCCTTCCTATGATATGACATTTCAACCTCTTCTATGTTCAGGATACAAGAGCATCCTGAGTTATTCAGCAGAAATGTGTTTACATTTCTTTAGGCATATCAGTCACTTGCAGTAGCTTTTTCTTTCTCTCTCTTGATTAGTACATATCCTAATGCCTCAGCAGCCCAAACATGAATGTGAATAGATAAGCTAAAACATGGGAATTTCAAGAGCAGTGAAGTGCATGCTTTCACCTCACCCTCTTTTAAAAGTGTCAAATGCTTCCTGACACGCCTTGGTCCATGGAAATGGAACATATTTTCTCATTACATTAATTAATGGGTCTGCTTGGGTGGTATAATTCAGTATAAATTTCCTTTAGTATTCTTTTAGTATTCCTTTAGTATCCTTTAGTATTCATTTTATACCTAAAAAGGATCTGATTTTTGTGATGTCTTTAAATTTTTATGACTTCTACTCTGTTTAGTCTGTGTGTAATCCTTCTTTTGAAACCTAAAGTCCTAGAAAATCTGCAGGTTTCTCTCAAACTGGCACACACTGTAGTTTATAGTAATTTCTTTTTCTTGCCTTCTTAGAACTCCCTGCAAATCCTTAAGGTGTAGTTCACAGCTCAGGGAATTTATGATTCCATCTTCAACATGAACCCAAGCACTGCAATAGATTAAAGCTGACAAAATGCCATTCATTAATCTCTGAAATCCGGCCAGGTGTGATGTAATGAAGAGAGGCTTCCAGCTCAGAGAAGCCCAGCACAGCTCCCAGCTCAGCTCGATGGTGGCTTCCTTTACCTCATCTGGGAGACGAACTGCCTGGGTGAGGACTCTTCTGGAAGCGTAATTCCAGAAAAATGTGGTTTGGGGAAAATGAGACAGGGTAATCTCTCGCTGTGCCAGTGCTTCTCAAACAGCTCAGCTTCTGCTTTCCTTTCATTTCCAGGGTAGAACACTAACTTGGTCATGCTGTCTGTCATGAACCACAGCTTCCCAAGGAAATGGTTTGATGGGCTGGAGGTATATTTTCATGTAGCAAAAAAAAAAAAAAAAGCATTTTAAATAGTGGAGTCTCAGCTACTGGAGAAAGCAACAGCAGCAGGCTCAGAACACAGAGCAGCAAGTGCTACGATTTACACACACATTATATCTTAATCAAAACAAGGCTTTAATTTTGTTGTGAGACTTTACTATTTCTTTTTTTAAAATGGATAATCGCATCATTTCAACACAAAAAAAAAAAAAAAAAAAAAAAAAAAAGTTAAAACCAGACCAGAGCAAATATAAGGAAAAGCTCAACATTTCCACATCATTAATTTACATCTCAAACTAAATTGATAAATGTTATTATCCAATTTTACTTCATTAACAGCACATGGGGAATATATACTGAGTAAAAGTAAGACTTTGACACTCATCCCTGGTCATGGCAACAGAAGAGACTTTGTGAATGAAACTCATATTCCTGTGTTGAAAAACAATCAGATGTGTTTTTTAAATATGGAAACAAATGTGAAAATAAGTTTATATACAGTCCACGATTTATCATTTTGCATCCATGAAACTTTGAACTCCACATCCTAAAACAAGTTAGGCCACTAAGTAGATTTGCTCTCTGCAACCAAGTTGGTTATTACAGCAGTGCAAATCTGGCTGATTTTCACAGGTTACTTGATTTGATTAATTTTATGCAGCTACAAAGTTAAATTTTGAGAACAAAGATAATTCCTACTATATCCACCCAAGAAACAAAAGAGAAATATTCTCAGAAATCTAAGAATTTGGGCAAACTTTGTACTACCTTTTGAAATTTCTAGGAAAGAATGCAGAGCAAGACTAGCCCTGCATTTTCTTCTGACCATGGAAAAGTTATGAGGAGAAGGCTCCTTTTTAAACTCATCTTTTTTTTTTTTTTTTGTAATTGTTGTTATTATTGCTGTATTAAATTATCTCCTGTTTATTTCAGAAGAGATTCTTCCAGCTCTTCCTGACCTCCTTATCCATGGACAAAGTGAAAAACACAGGCTAGAACAATAAAAAAGATTGTGGAACTGAAAACAGACAGATGGGATAGCTGGGATTTCTATCCTAACATGCATGGCCCCAGTCACTGAACACTGTCTTTAGAAGAGAAATTACATCAGTAAATAGAAAAAATATTATACCTAAAATTTTAAATGTCTAAAGGATTTACTGTGTTTATGCTCACGACATTCAACGATTTTTTGCAAATATTCTGGCAATTTACTTTCAGAACTGATTAGGCAGATACTGACGGACATTCCCAGAAAGTGAATCATGCATTTAAAAAGAAACCAGATTTTTAGAATTGTATTCATCCATTAGATTGGAAATTTCTCCTTTGGCTATGTTATCTATCAAGCTGAGTTTGAATATGATATCAGGTAAGTACCGCTGATTAGCTGGTTGATTATCACAGTGTCACAGAATGGCTTGTGTTGGAAGACACCTTAAAGATCATCCAGTACCACCCGCTGTGCCATGGGCAGGGACACCTCCCACTAGACCAGGGTGCTCAGAGCCCTATACAGCCTGGCCTTGAGCACCTCCAGGGAGGGAGCACCCATGCCCAGCTTCTCTGGGTAACCTGTGCCAGTGCCTCACCACTCTCACAGCAAATAATTTCTTCCTATTATCTAATCTAAACCTGCCCTATTTCAGTTTGAAGCCATTCCCCCTCTCCCTGTCATTCCATGTCTTTCTGAAAAGTCCCTCTTCAGCTCTCTTGCTGCCTCCTTTAGGTGTTGGAAGCTGCTCTTGGGTCCCTCCAGAGCCTTCTCTTCTCCAGGCTGAAAAGCTCCAGCTCTTACCATTAATTTAACTGTATATCTCTTATTTAACTATGTTAATTGAATTAAACATATAAAAATATTAAATGACTCACTCCAACCCCTTGACAATATCTTAAATCTTCAGAAGTACTTTGAACTCACTCACAATGAGAAGAAAAGGTGATGCACATCAAATTAAATATCCCACAAGAAGAATTAATTTAGCAACGGTCAAGGTATGTTGCAACTTCCTCGGTTAAGATTGCATTCCTGCCCTGAGTTAGCATTACATCAATTCTGGATCAATTCCTGCCTTGCAAGATAATTTGACACAAGAGTTCTTGTTTTTACTAGAGGTGTGCCACCAACGCTTTAGCCTGATGTGTCTCAGCCCTTCCAGACTGTCCTCTATTGCAGGAAAGGCATTTGGCAAAGCAAGAAATGTTTCTTGTTAGATAAATATTTCAGAAAGCAATAATCGAGAAACAAAAGTACTCCAAGTCTCACACCATATTCACCACTTTTGGATGCTTCTTTTTCCCAAGAATAGCCATATTTATCACATTTCAATACTAAGAACAAATTTCAAATTCTCTTGATGCCTGGCTAACAATCTTCACTAAACTTCTAAACCCTGTAGGCCTCTTTCTGTACTAAAGTTACATTTTTTTAAAAATTCATTAGACCCAAGCATGATGGTACACACCTGTGGTCAATCATTTCAGGTAAAAGTGGACCCAAACCCACTAGTGAATTAGTCACTTAATCCCAAGCTGTGTAAAAACTTTGATTCATCATGAAAACAACTGGTAGAACAAATCAAGAATACATACTCACACTTCAGGAAAAAATTCAACCAAAAATTTTGAATGTTTTTGCGGACAAAAGTTTTGTCTACAAGAATGACAATTACAGAAACTGGCTGCAGCCTTAGCCTTGCAAATCAGGAACTATTTGTGGTTTCAAGGTGAAAGAGTGAGCAGGTTTAGATTAGATATAATGAAAAAGTTATTGACTGTGAGGGTGGTGAGGCACTGGATCAGATTGCCCAGAAAAGCTGTGGCTGCCCCATCCCTGGAAGTGCTCAAGGCCAAGTTGGATGGGGTTTTGAACAACCCGGTCTAGTGGAAAGTGTCCCTGCCCGTGGCATGGGGGTTGGAACTGGATGACCTTTAAAGTCTGTTCCAATCCAAGCCATTCTATTATTGATACTGTGATTCTATTCCATTCCAAATTATACTGGAGGAATTTGAAGGCTTAGATTCCTTTTAATGTTTTTAAACCATTAAGATTTATATGGTTTTTGAGACACTTATCAAATTACTCACAAAAGAAATAATGCAAGAGCTACTCTGAGCCAGGTTTTCCTCTCAAAACTTCACTGATACATGGAGAATGAAATCTACAGCTGGTATTTTGTCTTTCCACAGTCTTTATGCTTCCCCTGCAGAAAAATAACGTTCTGACAACTGTGTATTTAACATCCACTATCTTAAAATAAATAATTAGGCAGTAACACGGAATGCAACAAATTATTGTAACAATTTAGGCTACTACTCAGGAAAGGGATTCACACTTGATGGTCTTGAAGACTGCCAGAAATACCCTTTATCACTAAAAAATGTGACTGTTATTCCAGATTCCAGAAGCAAAAAGATAAAACCTCAGTGAATTCCAGGTCTCTTGCAAGAGCAAGTGACAAGAATTCTCAAAATCCTTCCAGTGCTACAGTGTTTCCAGTTTCACTGGCCAACAAAACTAAATCTCAGTTACAGAAGGAAATTAAACTTTAACTAATTGCCTTTCAATAACTACTAGAGCTGTTGTACAGATGCTTTATTCAGATAAATTAATAGCAAGTCAACACTGCCTTCTGCACATAGAAACTGCTGTTAATACCAGAAATAAACAATATTCCCTAAGAATATTGACATCAAAATTACTCTGTCTCTCTTCTTTTTCTTCTTGGTAGTTGGCTAAAAGTTCTGGGCCAAATTTAATATTCTAAAATTAAATATTGACACTTAAAATTTATACCTTTATGTCACCCTCTACCCAAGGTTTCGACAGCTTCAAAAGGGTCAACTAATTATCTAAATATATAATGAATACTAGCTACATCTTACAGAAAAGGAAGCAAAAATAAAGTGGGCACAATGAATCTGAATTTTAATGCTGAGTAGCCTAAGGTCTGGAAACAAACAATTTCTGTTACTAGAAGACTATGAATAAAGGTTCTGAATAACAACCACTAGGTTCAAAAAATACACACTAAAATAGCGCTCAACAGACGTGGAAAAAACATGATTGGTGTTATCCAACAACTACTTCTTTCTCTGTGCTGTCTCAACCATTACTCTGTCCTCAGTTCTGCATGAACATCCACCACTCACAGACATATTTTATGGAACAACCTCTCTTTACCTGGAAACAAACCCTGCTCTTTGCAGAAGCCTGTCCTGTTCCACTCTGCGGATTCCCCAGAGCACAAATGCATGACTTACAGAGAAAAGTTTGAGATATTTATTCATTTGTGCTGGCACACCTGACCACACTTCTCAGTAAGTTTAATACAAAACCTCAGGTGGGGCAGAAGGCTTTTCTAAACATCTGTGGGAGTCTGTCATACCTATGCCCACAAACTATTTGCCCGTTGAGATATCTTAAAGCTGTCACGGTCTTTAAAAAGTCAGCCTCTACTGAAACAGAATCCTCTAAACAGAGTGGGAGGTTAACTGATTTCATTCTATCTGCTTCTATTCTTTGATTTTATCTTTTAATATTAATATCCTTGAGACCACCCATCAGCTAACCTGCTTAACAAAACTTACTGCCCAGTTATCTGATCAACAATTGCAGTGAGGCAGAACTCCCTAAAAAGATGCATAAGGTAATTATTTAATTACATTCTTATATCATGGCTAATTCAATTTAAATTTTTTAATCCAAATATTCAAAACAATATAGTGGATATAGGTTTATATGTAAGATGGTGGGACATTTTAGCACTGAAATTTGATTCAACAAGATACTTAAAGGCAAGTAGTTCTACTCAGATTAATTTGCAACTAGTAAGCCCCAAATTTCTTACCTTTAGAACTTAGTAAAAAAAAAAATTCATTCTCTTTAAATTTTGATAACTTAACTTGATGTGATATAAAAATAATTCCTATGCAATATACATGATTTACTGAGTGACCTAGAGTTAAAGGAGAATGAGAGGACTATTTGTGGTGGACTTGGTAGTGTTAATGTTTGAGCTTGATGATCGAAAGGGTCCTTTCCATTCTAAATGGTTCCATGAGTCTATTTTTAAAAACTCTAAGGGGAAAACAAACCAAGAACTATTGCTGTATCTCTTTATCCTATATTGCATATGCCATTTGTTTCAAACAGATTCTAAATGAAGGAAAGCTAAAATGGAGCATTGCTAAAGTTCTATGAAGCCTCAGGATATTGAAAGCAAAGGAGCTTTGCATTACAGATATTAAAATAGCTGACTTTTCCATTTGGACAGCATATAACAGTCCAAAGCATAGGAACACATTCTGAATGCATGGCTGCTCTGGAAATGCACCTCGGTTGCAGGAAGGAAATGTGGGATTAATAACATCTGCTTCAAGAGCAGAATTTATGACTTGTAAAAGCACAGAACATGTGCTATATATGTATTGATTAGAGAAAAAAAGGTCCATCCAGTTTCATTGATGTGTTGTTAACACCATGTCACCAAGTCCCTGAAAACGTGCCACCTAGTGGAGCCTGTGCCCGCATCTTGCAACCCAGGAGCAGCCAGATCTGCTCTGGTGCCTTCTGGAGAACTGCTCCATATTTTCCATTCCATTCACAGCAAACCACCCATCCTCCTCTGCGCTCCCTACAAAACTTGCTCTGCTTAAAATTTAACCAGAAGATTTCTAGGATATCAACTACTCGTGACTAAAAACACCTTAACAAACCCTGAAGCAATAAACCCTGAACCCTGAACCAAAATTAGCAGAGCACAGAAAATGTGCAAACAGGAAAAATCAAATGCAGTGCTTTCTCTGCTGTCTGCCTAAGAGTGGAGCCTGCATGAGACATTATTCCAATATAAAAAAAAAATTCCAATATAAGATATTCCTGATTCTTTTCCCCTAACCAGAAGTAAAGGATCGAGATGATGAGGAAAGAGCTTTTCACTGCTAAACAGGACAGACACGCACAAAACTCACATGCCTGAGGAAACAGCTGGGAAATTAATCTGGAAACTGAAGAAGGCAGATGAGACCAAATAACATCTAATTTCAGCTACCTAGAAGAGAGTAATTTCTGAGTCTAAATTCTATGTTAACATGCAATTTTCCACAGGATGACCTTATTTTCCAAAGATCGCAAACACTTCTGATAGCAATACTATAATTGTTCCTATAAATTTATAGCACAGACCCAATCACATGCACCTTGCACCAAAAACTTCAATGTTTTTTCTTGAATTTGAATACCAAAATATGTAGATTCTTTCAATCTTAAAATTAAAGAGTGGAATTTTTTTTTTTATGATGCACAATTGCATTAGTTATAGGAATAGTCCACAACAGAAGGCACTATAGGAGGAAACCAAAGTCACATTACTTCAAAAATGTGCAAGTTAGGAGTTGTATACAATATTCAGTGAAAAGTAGATGTTCTCAGTGCTGAATCTCTCATAGAAGAATAGTACTAGACGTTCATAGATCCTAAAATACTCTAAAAGTTATTCTGTGCCCGTACCTCTTTTCTAATTGCAGGAAAACTTGAGGGTACTAAAATAGCAAATAACTGACAGTGAGGTGTCGTTTCACTGTACACTTGTCTTTTGCATGAAATTTTCTGAAATTTTCTGAGTTTAAGGATCTTTGCTTCATGTAGTGAAAGGTACAGTAGGCAATAAATGTAAGAAATTTCAATAGAAGTAGAAAAATGGTCAGAGAAATATGAAATACATTTACATACTGAGATTCCCTGACAGCTGCACTGATGTGCATTTCTAACAAGACCAGACCCATATAGACCTTAGAAGAATCACCTATAGACCCTTTCTTCTTCAAAATCATTTGTAAGCAAATACAACAGTGAAGAAGCAAAGGAGCAAACCCACCCCCAGACAGCTCTGCATGGAACCATTGGGACTCTAGTCCAACACACTACAAGTACAATTATGTATTTTTGAAAAATGTGTAAGTATAGGCATTGCTGTACCAGTCAAGGATTTATGGCAGTGCACAGGTTTCTAACACAGATCCAGCCAGTGCTCTGTTAAACTCTGTGCTTTGAGAAGGATCAGTCTGTCCAGAGAAAACAGACTGGGTTTGGTGATAACAGGGGAATGCAGGCATTTCAGAAAACATCCGCGTGTTAAGATCACAGGGATGGATATTGAGCATCTGCTCAGGAAAATGAACATCAGCTAGATTTTTATCATGCTGCCTTCTATACTATGGTAAGGCCCAAATGCTTCACTTGAGTTGCAGCTACTTTATTTGAGAAAAAAAAATAAACAAACAAACAAAAAAAAAAAAACCAAAGACATATTCTTACTGTGCATCTAGTCTAAAAGACTCAATTGGACAAAAAGCTACAGAATGTTTCACAGTCTGAAATAAAAAGAAAACCCCTGGAAAAGAAGATTAGTTTTCATAGGTGAGATACACCTCCTCACACCAAGATACAGCATGTTCTGGGGAACAAAAATAGGCTATATTTGTCATTTCTTGTAAAAAATAAGTTCAGGTGGTTCTTTTTTTTCCCCTTCTGTCCCCAAAGCCTCTGTGCTTCTGCTGCCAGGACCCTAGCTTGTAGATTGGAAAGGTAAAATACTTTCACCTTAGGCAGGTGCAAAAACCAGTAAGTTATTTTATAATATCATGGCAGCTGCAAATTACCTAACTAGTCAAATGAAGATTAATTTCCTTTGCTCCCACATTGACAAATGGCGATTTCCTCTTCTTGTAAGAATATTTGGTGTTCTGGTCAAAGTATAAGCAGAGCCACAGTATTTCAGACTTCTGTCCAACTCAATTTTCTTTCATGAGAAATTACAGATTCCTCAAGTTTGTGTCAGCTGGGGAAAAAAATCTAATCTAAAATGAAGAGCAAATTTTAATGAGAAAGAATAAGCAGATTAGTCATTACACCTCTAATGGTTTCCCCATAGACACATTCCCTGTGCTGTCCTGCACTGTCCGTGCCCACAGCCAGCCTGTGCTGTGACACACAGAGTTCCACTGCAGTGAGCCTGGACCAGAGCATCCATCAGGAATTAACAAGGGATGAGAAAAGCAACTGCTAACAGTTAAAGCAAGTGTTCACAGGCTGCTTTGAATGAGTTGCTCTGCATTCTTTTGCAATGAACAGGGAAAGCTGTGATTTGCTCCATATGACTGGCAAAGGTGATGATAACATGACTTATGAGCAACCTGCCACGAAAAGTATTTATCTTGCGATATATGAGGTGTGCACGAGGAAAGATGCTCCTCTAGAGGCACATCACACAGTAGTTAAACACACAATTTAGTGAGGTGATTTTATAATCACCTCAATACTCATGTAAGCAAAGAACTTTTGCAGCCACAAGGCAATCACAAGTATCAGAACTGTCAAGAAAGCAGTGGATTTTACTCAACTCCTGCTTTTACAAACAAACCTCTATTAAATAATCTCAGGCCTTGAAGCCAGCCCAACATGCCAAACTAATGACACAGGTATCCTACTTGGAGAAAGTGACAGAACTTTCCAAGTCAAAAGGAACAATCCTGTTTGCTTCCTGCTGTGTGACACATTACCAAAAAGGTCTCCTCTTGGCTTCTTCTGTTCTTTTCCAATCTATTGGATTGTCTGGATTCTCTCTTACTCATTGCAATTTTGGTTGTTTCCTCTTTCAAGTTAGGTTTCCAGATGTTGCTTACCCAATTTTTCCCGGCCACACAGCATCCTTTGCCTGAACTTCTCCACCATTCCTTTCTGTCTTTCCCCCCACTATTCAGCTCACAATCTAAGTCAAGATTCTGAAACATGTAAATTACATTAACTGGCAGTTCTTTCCTGCAGCTGTGTGCATTTCTTAAGATCACATACTTACAGGGCTTGGGGGGGTGGTTCTTTTTTACCTTCTTTGGACACATTTTATACTAAAACAAATTGCACCTGGTTCCAACACCACCTGAATAGTCATGCTGGTACATTTCAGGGGTCCTAGCAGGGATGAGTTTATAAATATTTTGTTCAGTATTCAAATGGAAAAGAGTTGTATCAGAAACTTATGAGAAAAACTGGATAATGCAGAATAGGCTTGAATACTTCATGTTATCTTAGGTAGCTCATCTATTTTTCCTACATGCTAAATGAAAAAACAGATTCATGAATAAAGACCTTAAAAAAAACGTGAGTCATGAGGATGCCTGGTAAAAAAGTAAGCCTGCATGAGCATGGACAAAGAGTTTTATTAGCCCTGCTAATAGGGAAAGTTTCTATTTTTATTTAGAATCAATTTAACCCACATCATTTATAAAATAATTATTTAGAAAATAATTTAGCTTGCCTGAAAATGACAGTATTAATTTTCACAGCTCATTTTATAATATGGCCTCATAAATTAAAAACAAAATCCTGAAATTATTCAAAAAAAATATGAATAAAATTTACAAGTCATACCACAGCACTGTAGTATGCCAAAATAAAACCCTGAATCTGTCCAATATCTGAGTCCTAATAAAATCATTCAAGAAAAGGTACTGTTTCTTTACATATGCACTAGAAAATCAGTAAGGAAAAGGTAACTAGGAAGAGAAAATTAGAGGAAAACATGTTTGAGTTTAGATATTATTGTGATTTTTCCATTTAAAACTAGGGGAAAAAAAACTCTAGCTTTATTGAAAAATGAAAAAGTGCCATCCATATACTTAATTTATAGATATATCTGAATCAGAAATCTCAAAACCACTGTGGCAGAATATTTGTAACCAGCAAGATTGTCTGTAGAAGACACATTTAGTCTGACCTCCAAAACTTCTTCCCCAGTAGAGTTGAGCCTAAAATCTCAACTGCAAATCCAAGACACATCTGGAATCAGGCAGGGAAACTAAAATTGCCTCCATCAGACATATCTGAGACCCCAGCAGTGATGTGATCAGTGATGCAAATGAAACCCTGCTCATTCCCAGCTCTGTGTCCCTGTCCCTGCTGCCCTTTCCCTATGCTCTGCAGCTCTTTGGCTCTCTCCTGTACCCTTTCCCCTCTTTCCTTCATCACTTTCTTCTCACCCAAATAATACAAATGACAACTGAGTTCAAACAAATGCTGTTCCTTCCACGAGAGCTCTAGTGGTGGTCTCCATACAGTTACCAATCTCCCCAAGGATAGGAGGAACAAGGTATCCCTCAAATCTTTCTTCTTCTGCCAAACAGATTTTAAATTAGCCAGTGTTTTAAAAAAAATATTACATGTTAAATTGTGAATAGAGTGAAAAATGTAGTAAGTAATGCATAGAAAAATAAATTTCAAGTATTTTCTGGCTGCATTTCAATTTCTGTTTGCTTTACTGGACATTGGAGGGTAAAGAGGTTGACAAATAGCTTTCTTTTCATGTCTAGTAGAATAATTATGCCACCTACTCCAAATCCTACAGCTCTCTGAGCTGTGAAACTGCTCAAAGTAAAATTGGCAATTTTTGAATGGCAGCATACTGACCAGTTTACAGGTGAATACTAAAACTCATCAAAATAAAATAAGTTAATCTTATTTGTTTTCATCGGTTTGTTCACATTTCCTCCAAGAATATACATTATTAAATTAGGCCTACAAATGCACTATCAAAACAAGTACACATGTCACTGACTTAAATTTTCCTACACATTTTTTCTGTATCTTGCTGTACTTCTGGGTTTCTAATACAGAGTTTCTGATAAAAAGGAGCTTGGTCAGGGTTTAAATTGATGAGTATTTGAATGCAGTGAAGCTCCACAGCATTAGACCAGCAGGTCTGGTAATGCTGTGCACAAAATAATGTTATCTCAAAGTAACCCTGTTACAATTAAATTAACATGTAATAAATAATACAGAAATTACATGCATTTTGTAAGATTACATACAAAACCCTGACAAGCCAAACTTTTCTGAGGTTTGTCAGTCCCCCAACATGGCTTTACAGTGATTCACCAGTCTGCTGGCCAATCTATAATGAATTAAGAGAGCTTCAGCTGCATCCAGGGCTCAAAACCACTTGGGTTCAATTATCATCCAATCAACTAATAAAAATATAAATATTTTTATTTTTAAAAACAAACTTGCACTATCGATTGGGCTGTGTGGTTTAAATCAGCTATGGAATGTTGGACAAACAAATAAGAACCATTTTACATAGCCAGCTGCACATCAAAAGTAATTTTGCAACCCAAAAATTTTCTGGCCAGACCTGCCTCGCAGACAGTTATAGATCCCAGTGGAGGCATGGGAAGACCAGAGTTCAAATTCAGTTTACTATGGCAGTTCTCCCAGCTCTGAATCTCGGCCATGTGACTGGCAATGCTTACTGTCACCACAGGGGAGTCTTAAAAGGGAAAAGTGGTAGCTCTGACATTCAAAGAAAAAGCAAATACTACCACACAAAACTCGTGTAAGAGTAGAATGTTTCTCAGTAGAATTTCAAGCTGTTTCTCAGCATTGTGCTGGTATCTCACTGTTGCTTGAAAATGACTGCAGACATTGAACAAATGCTATTAACCAAGAAAAGTGCATTTGCCACCTTATCTGCCTCACCGGGCACACCCTGAATAAAGTAATTACAGCATGAGGAAAAGGTAGGAGACACAATAACTACATCTACATTAGCAAGCAGTGTTGCTCAAGTCGCTCCCCTACACTGACAGCCTGGAGAACCTGACATTCTCTAACAAATATGCTTCTCGTGACTTTTTCTTTCAGAATTGCTTTAGTTTGGGGTTGTGGATAGAACAGCAGTAGAGTATGGAGCATGCACTTCTGGAGTACAGGTTTCTCTTGGAAGGATTCCAGTTTTTGTTCTCTGGGACTTCATTGTGACACAAACGAAAAATGCAGCAAGTGGAGACTACTGTTGGGTTTGTTTCAAAAGCACACCCATGATCTGTAATAAACATGTACCTGAGGTTTAAAAGCATGGAAAAGTGTTCCAGGGTAAACAAAACAGTACTTATTATGACCATCTTCAAATCAAAAATATTTATCAACACAGCAACATATCCAGGCAATGGATTTAATACTTCTGCGCCTATCTTAATGCAAATGCAATATTTGGAATGAATATGTGGCATTTAAAAAAATTTTTTGCAAACTTTTCAAGTCCTTTCTTCCCAAATCCAACATTATACCTGTTCTACCAACCACTATTCTTTTATATTTTTCACATTAATGGTAATTTAGGGAGACTCCTTTCACAGAATCACAGATTAGTTAGGGTTGGAAGGGACCTTGGGATATCATCCAGTCTAAGCCCCCTGCCAAGGCAGAGATACCTGGAGTAGGTGACCCAGGAACACATCCAGGTGGGTTTGGAATGGCTCCAGAGAGGGAGACTCCACAACCTCCCTGGGCAGCTGTTCCAGTGGTCTGCCACCCTCAATGTAAAGAAGCTCTATCTCAGGTTTAGGTGGAACTTGTTGTGTTTGGGTTTGTGGTCACTGCTCCTTGTCCTGTCACTGGGCAGCATTGAAAAGTGCCTGGCACCATTTTCTTGGCACCTGCCTTTGACGTGTTGATGTGCATGGCTGAGGTCCCCTTCAGCCTTCTCCAGACTAAAGAGGCGCAGCTCCCACAGTCTCTCTTGAGGGATGCTCTAGCCCCCTCATCACCTCTGTGGCCCTTCACTGGACCCTCTGCAGGAGCCCCTTGCCTTTCTAGTGCTGAGGAGCCCAGACACAGCACTCCAGGTGTGACCTCACTAGGGCCAAGGAGAGGGGCAGGATCACCTCCCCAGCCTGCTGGCCATGCTCTTCCTGATGCTCCCCAGGATAGCATTGTCCGTCCTGGCTGCAAGGACACGCTGCCAGCTCGTGGTCAACACTCATCCATCAGGACTCCCAGATCCTTTCCTGCAGAAATGCTCTCTTTTTATATGCTTCTTCTTCTGTTAGTTTCGTTCAGTGAATTATTTATACTGAATCCGGCACCATGAACTTAAACATAGAAACTACGTATTTATAGCAATATAACTTGAGCATTGTTAATCAATCTGGAGTCAAATAAGAAAAGGGAGCCCAGGCATAGTGACTTAAGCCTACAAAACATTTCTCATATTTCTATATACCCAGAAGCAACTGTAACACAGAGGCTGAGACAAGACAGACAGAGCATTTCTTCATAACTGAGAAGTATCACAGATGAGTAGAGACAGTAAATCTAAATTCAGGATACTGACATTATTCAAACTGTGCTGGTTGTGATGCCAGCTAGTCTATGTAAATAGAGTACCAAAATCTGGCCAGTGCACAATAATAGCCAAGATGTGTATAAATGCTATCATCATAGAAGCTTGTTGAGAAATCAAAACACAGCATAGTAATACAAATGGATAGTGTCGTTTGTGAGGAAAACCTATGCAACTGTGTAGTTAATATATATTTCAATATTGGAGGGAGATAAGTATCCAGCTTTCTATGCCAAAAGCACACCAAACATGAGCAGATTGACAAGATACTTATTTTGGGGAGCAGTTTTGAGGAACAGTCATGAGCACTGACCCAGTACTGACACAAACAACCTCTATTTAGATGTCTTGGTTTTACTCATTTATACAATTGGAAATAATGACCTCTTCTCAGCTTTAGCATAATGGTGATTAAGCATTTAATCCAAACCTCTGGCAAGCTAATAAGCATTGCTAATCACAAACTGGAGGAACTGAGGAACAGGCTGACCCTGCAATAAAGAAACATTGTGTTTTACACCTTCTGTCACTTCTGAAAATCTGTAAACTCATAAATGCAAAGTCATAAACTATAATAGAAGATTACTGTTAGTGAACAAGAAAGATCCTTTCCATCCAAAAAATTATTGAGATTTTATGCAGGTCTTTTCATTGCCAATTTTATCTGGATAATTTAAAAACAAATGGAAATAATGTTGCCATATAGCTGCCAATTTGTACAGCATACACACAGATTTGAAAAAACTTTCCCTGCAACTATCTTCAGCTCTGTAATTTTTCAATAATTCAGCATCATTCTCCACCAACAATACAAATGTCATTGACACATCTCTTTGTAAAATGTGTCTCCAACTCTGTATTATAGAGTCAGTGACAGCTATGACAATGTGGCTTTGGCATTTGAACCATTTTGCCATGGTTTTGCTATCAAAAGTGCACAGAGGAACAAAATCTTTCAAGAGTATCAGACAATGCAGGAATTTTTCATCTTTAGATTATGTGTGACCTCCAGTCAGGCCAT
Organism: Taeniopygia guttata; assembly: GCF_048771995.1. NCBI lineage: Eukaryota > Metazoa > Chordata > Aves > Passeriformes > Estrildidae > Taeniopygia > Taeniopygia guttata. The sequence goes on from NC_133028.1 coordinate 57,670,517, forward strand.
CCCTAGCTGGTGTGACAGTGACTCACATAGAACAGATGGGTGTTTTAACAGTGACTATCAGATAATCAACCATATCAATAGAATTACTGCTATAGTTGCCAGGTTCTGTCAAAAAGCCAATCAAGAGTTCAAAAACTACACGGGCATTAAAAAACCTACCAGATATTGTATTTATTTCAAATTACTTTTATAATTTATTTTAAATCTTCCCTGCTGATGGCACTACAGCTTAAGGATAAGAACATTTAAACTTGTTTCAACAAGCTAACTCTAGAAGGAGAAACAATTCTGTGGAGGCATCGGTGAGCACAGTATTTGGTTAATTATCCTGCCAAAAAGCCAAGTGATTAGCTTAGCTAAGTGCCAAATGTAGGGGACACTGTAGGTGTGCTGAGCCTGTGCTGTACAGTCACCAGATTACAGGGCTGAACTGGGTTTGTGTGGCAAGGCTTTGGTACAGGGGTGGCTTCTGTGAGGAGCTGCTGTGTGATGAAGCCAGCCTGGCTTTGGGATGAGCCAGCTGCTGGCCAAGGCAGCCATGGTGGTAATGCCTCTGGGAGAATCCATTTAAGAAGAGGAAATAGCTACTGCACAGAAGTAAACAGCAGCCAGGAGAGAGGAGTGAGAATATGTGAGAGGAGCAGCCCTGCAGATACCCAGGCCAGTGAAGAAGAGGGGCAGGAGGTGCTCCAGGTGCCAGAGCTGAGGTTCCCCTGCAGCCCGTGGTGCAGCTGTGGTGAGGCAGCTGCAGCCCGTGCAGGACCATGGCCATGGAGAGATCAACCTGCAGCCCATGGAGAAACCCACATGGGAGCAGGCGGATGCCTGAAGGAAGATGTGACTCTGGGGCAAGGCTGCACTGGAGCAGGCTCCTGGCAGGACCTGTACAGAGAGGAGCCTACGTTGGAGCAGGTTTGCTGGCAGGATTTGTGACCTTGGGGACCCACACCGGAGCAGTTCTTGAAAAACTGCAGCTTGTGGGAAGGATCCAAGCTGGATAAGTACATGGGGAGCTGTCCCCTGTGGGAGGGAACCCCCACTGAAGCAGAGGAAGACTGTGAGGAGTCCACCCATGAACAGGAAGGAGCAGCAGAGATGTTTTATATAGAGCCTGCCATGACCCTTCCCTGTCCCTCTATGTTGCTGGATAGAGAGGAAGCTGGGAATCGGGAATAAAGTTAAGCCCAAGACAGAAGGAAGGTTGGGTCAAAGGTGTTTCTAAGATTTTATTTTACTTATCCTACTCTGATTTGCTTGGCAATAAATTGAATTAATTAACCCAAGCCTTGTTTTGTCTGCGACAATAGTGGGTGAGCGATCTCTCCCTGTTCTGATCACCACTCACCAACCTTTTGTTATATTTTCTGTCCCCTGTCCTGCTGATGGAGTGGCTTTGGTGGGCATCTGGCATCCAGCCAGGGTCAACCCACCAGAGGAGCCTAAATTCATATGCCAAATGGTGGAAAAGCTGGTCTACACAAGATATGTGCACAGAACAAAATAATGAAATGAAGGACATAATTCAACTGCTGAGTCAAACCTGTAGTCATACTTTTTAAAACCATTTAGGAGATGTATTTCTGATACATAGCTTATAGATAAAATAATAATTGAGCTATTGCTCTCCCTGCATTATTGTCACTTATTTTTAAAACAGATGCAGAATTTCTTTGCAAAGAGAAAAGCAGTGTGCCATTTTTACCCCTCAGACTGGGAAAGTACTGAAAATATTACAAACATATCAAATGGTTTCTTTGCATGTTTTTCATCTAAATGAAATTTTCAACATACAAAAATTGCAAAAATTAGAAGGTAGTAGGTTCACTTGAAGGCTTCTTCAAGTGCTTCCTAGTTCCAGCTACTTGGGTTCCATGCAGTAAAAATGTTTATCTCTGACAAGATTATATTTCAATTATAAAGCCTGACAACTGCACTAGAAAAAAACTATAAGGAATATATGTCACAAGATTGTAGCCCTCGGAAGGAATGGGACTATTATTCTACCACAAGCAGACAACTACCAATCTGATTGCAAAATAAAGTATTTCTGTTATTTTGAATAAATGAAAAATGGCCCACTGCAACTGATTTTTAAAAATATTTTCTTGTTAGGGTATTTTCTGTAAAGAAAAAATTATGTATAGAGAAAAAACATTTTTCGTTCACAAGATATAATGAGTATCTCACTCTGCACATTATCTTAAATTCTGTTTTTAGTGGGAAAAAATAGCTTATATAGAGTGTACTTTATATTATTTTATATTAGGAAAATCCCTCCTTGGAATATAGGGTCTTCCTAGTGCAATTGCAACAGTCAAACTGAGCCTCCATGGGAGCAATCAGGCTCACCAAGTTATTCATAAAGGCAGGAAAGACAAACTTGTTAAAAGGTTAACAAAGTTATAAGGAGGAGAACATATTCTGATTCATTCCCCTGGCTGCACCACAGCCAAAGGCACTGCTGTCCTCATGGGGAGAGTCAAAAGACACCAGGCTTATAAAAGCCCAAAGGGCTAGAAGTGGATAACAACAAAAAGTAATGGCTTGAGGCCATCAGTACAATTCCTTCATTTGCAAAAAGGACTTCAATATGTGCTTGAAATGCTTTGTTTTAATTTGTTAGCTGTTCTGCAAAGGTCTCTTGATAATACAGAGTTTTTCCACAATAAATGTTGGCCAGAATAAGTTTACTCTAGAGTTTCACTCTATCATTGAGCATTTATAAAATAAAATAAATTTAAATAAGTCAGGTTGGCCAAATGCAAACCACAAATCAAAAAACCACCAAGTAGGACCATCCTCCCTGCCAAAGCTTAATGTGACCTAATGGGAAAGCTGTAAGAGGTTAGAGTCGGTTTTTTATGTAGCTTCATGTAATATTTGGCAAACCAAACGGGTTGGGTCAGGACTCCTGATCCTTAAGCAAACATTTGATGTAATTTTTTTTTTCACTTTTTCACTATAATAATACTCTGCATTCTGCCCTCCTATGACCTCAGCCCCTTTTCCCCGGGGTGGGTCGGATTTAGAACCTCCTTCTTCACTTACGAGTGCCATTTGAATCAGTCCCTTCCAGATGTGTTTCACCTCCACCCATAACAGGCCCTGTAGGTCCAGCAAAGTGCAGAGAGGGAAAGGAGCTGTGCCCTGGCAGCACATCAGTTGGCTCCCAGCTTCTGCCTGAGTTTATTATTCATAGCACTGGTGGGAGGGCAGGGGGCAGGGTGACTCACACAACATCTTGTCTAAATTGAAAACCAATATCAACCCACACCCCTGCAGCCGAGCTGTGGTGGGTCACTGTGGTCAGCTGTGCTTCCAGGGGGTGTCTGGGCCCCAGGGATTTTCTGCTCCAGGCTGAGCAGGTCACTCAATATCGCTGAAATGGGAGAGGACAGCAAGTTTCTCTTTCTCTCCAACCCCTTCAGAGAAGTGACCTCCACTGCCTGTTCTCTCTGAGGGAAGTTACTTAATGCTTGTGAACAAAGTCAGTGTGAAGTTACTCAAAACATTTTATAATTTGCATGAAATATATAAAGGACAGTATAAACCCCCATGCCAGCACTCCAACTTAAGAGTTACCCTAAAAATGTATAATATTAAATAACCATTTTAACCAGCATCCATCCAAGTAGAAAAAAATAATGTTATCTGGCCTGAACTGAACAATATTTCAAATGCAAGCAGACAAGAAAATTATGGTCCTAAATACAGATTAAAAGAGTAATGTAGTATTGTAGATGTAAAGAGGTATTTTCTGTCAGGTACTGCTGTTGAGAACAGTTTAGCTGTGTTGGATTCAGTATTTGCCTAGCAAAGTAAGAGTTAAGATGTGTTCCAATAATATTTTAAACCAAAAATTCCAGTGTTTCTGCCACTATCAGAGAACTTACCCACCTCAGGATATGTGTGTGTCTTCAACAGTGATATATGACTTTTCTCATTTGAGCTGCTCTCCAGGCTTTCACTGTTTAACAATTCTCTACAGTCTCACCTTCTGCTTGGCCCTTTGTGCTATTTTTGATGACCAGATGCCTAATCCTGTTGTCAACACACCCTGCCCCAAAGAGGGTAAGGGCAAAGTAAAAAACTGCAAAAGCCCAGCACCTGAAACAGGTGTTCCAATGAACAGGGAGCTGGTGTGGGGATCCATCAGCGCTAGCCCAGGCTGCCAGGAACCTGCTCACTTGAGGAGTGATAGGAGGCTCCTGGGATGCTCGAGGTTGTTTCAGCCACCTGGAGCAAAGCAAAGGCAATGAGGACAATAGGGAATGTCCTGCCTCCGTGCTGCTGCAACTTCTACCTCCCAGGAGCTCCTTCCCGCCCGGGATCCAACAGGGAGGAGACGCCCCACGTTTCCTGCTCAAGAGGGCCACAGTGGCCCCAAGCGGTAAGGAAGGGAAACTTCAAGCAGAAACCTGCAAGTCTTACCGCGGCGGAGCCAAATCCAAATTTGAAGGAATGTGTGACAAAGCTGCCAAAAGTGTGACACTTGGCAGCTCTCCCAGCTGCCTTCTACTACTTCCCTTCTAGCCCCCAAAGTATCTGTGATGTGAGGAAGGGGCACTCTTAAGTAGCTGTTGGCCCTTTCCCACTGCAACTGCTTGGAAGGACTCTTGGCTTCTTCAGGCGTCACTGGGTTAAGGTGGAGAATGTGGCTCCTGGGCCCTCTGCCCGTTCCTATTCAGATGGTGGAAAGCATCACAGGAGATGGCTGGCTCCTCCTGAATTGAGGAAAGCTTCTGGCAAAATTAGGCTCCTTTCTCCTCAAAGCTACACAGAAGAAAATAAGGCAACAGCCAAAAATCTCTGCCCTTGCTTTCTCTGAACCCCAATGTCAATTGGAGTTAACTCCCACTGAACTATATTCCATCTAAGGACAGGAATATCTCACTCTGTTCACATCTGTTCCACAAGCCAGTGTCCCCCTGAGGTACAGACTGTGCCCTCACAATCTTTTTTCCGTATCTTCAATCCTGGTACCTTGGAAGTGAGAAATGTTGGCTTTAGCTCTTTTCCTTGTAGGTAGGACACTTGCACTTCAGTGAAGTCACAAAAGCTATAAGCATAGAAAAATCCCTCCCACACACCCTTGCTTTTAAACTCTTTTCCTCTGGCTATAATTATTAAAATTATTTCTTCTCAGTTTATATTGATATTTTTAATATTTCATCTCCAGAGGGGGTAAAATCCCATCAAATTACCAAAGTAATTCCATATTCCATTACCAAAGTGTTCCATATTAGGTTACACTCTCCATTGAACTGAATGTCTCAATGACTCCTTTCCACGCAAGGATAGTTATGTTTCACTGGTTAACATTAAGAAGTATAATTATGTGTCATCTTTTACCCCAAAAGCTGAGCTTTGTACAAATATGCAGGTATTCAACCAACACACCTAGCTACAAACCAAGGGAAAAGGACATTTTTCACACGCACAAAACATCACAGAACAGGAACAGAATAAAAATGGAAAAAAAGGTTATCACAAAGATAATTTAATTATTCAAATTATAATTTCAGTTGGTGCAGATATATGCACACAATATTTATAAAATGTTTGAAATGTGTGAGCAACACTTTCATATCTTACTGATAATTTGGAGGGCACAGGCATGCAATTAATTATGCAATTATCCAGAAGAAAAAGCAGCACTGCATTGTTTCAAGTGAACTCTTGCAGCTCTTTGGAACATTCCATCCTGCTACCCATGGGACATTACTGAGTTGCATTTGAGATATCTGACATACAAAGTAGACACCGTATCTGGCTATTTTGTAATTTTTTACAGCCCAGAAGGTACAGCCTGATGTGGGGATTTAGGTTCTTAGCCCTCCAGAGTCATTGGTTAATTGTGTGAAATCAGCAAAGTCTATTAATCCCTGTAGTAATCCCTGCTGGTAAAAAAATACCTTTTGTGATCTCTGAATGAAATGTAAGATATTGCCATTGCTTAGGTGACATGAGGAATTTAATAATAAGTTTTAAAACTGACAGGGCTATGTTAGGAAAACAACTTTTTTATTTCCAAACAGACAGATATTTCTATAGAAGATACAGATGAGACATATTGAGGCCCAAATCCCTTCTCTGATTACCCCTCAGGAAGGTGTAGGCCAAAGTAGGACCATTTGTTTTACATGACCAATATCTTTGACAATTGGACACTTCAAATTTAAATGTGCTTCAGTATGGAATTTTAAATTGCATATTGTCAGTGTGCTTTTAGTAGAAGTTGTCTTAACAGGGACCCATGAAGAATTTAGTTAAGTATGGAAGATAGTAATTTCTGCTGGAAAGTCCATTGAAAAATAACTATGAAAAGCCACGCCTTTCCTTTTCTAGAATTCTGGGGTAGCATTTGGGCCTGAATGCCAGAAACCAAATGTTCCTTTTCCTACTGTCATCCCTAAAGAAGCAATAATAAAAAAACCCCAAAGTACAGAATTTTTATATTCCTCCAATTTCTGTAAATGCAGCTACTTTCCATCTTCCTAAATTGAAAGACTTCACCCAAAAGTTGACTACTCTTTTTTAAGATCCTATCTCCACGTTTATCTCCCTCTCAGCAACACAAGTTCCTCAGGAGCATAACTCCACTCAAACACTCAAGGCCTATTTTCTCATCTGCTTCTGCATCTCAGGAGCCATTTCCTTCTGAGAGGAATTTCAAAATGGAAAATTGTTTTTTTCAGTCAAGATCTGATGACAGAACCCTCCATACAGTGTTCAGAGCATGGCAGGAAGTTGCCTTGCTTGAACTGGAAATTGGAAACTGTAAAGAGGGAAAAATTTTCTTTGCACGTGCATCTCTTCCCTTGGTTCTCTTTGAGTCACTTAAAATTGCCATCCGTTTACACAGTAAGATTATTTTTAAGTGTAGGGTTGAGGTTTTTTCTTTCACAAATTTAATTTCCTTCATTTTAAAAAGAACTAGAATTTTGTTTTTGAAAGAATGGACTACTTGAGCACTGCCTTAATGTACAGGAAAGACTCCACTGGCCTGCATTCATGTCTCTCATGAGCAAGTGTTTGATATTCAGTGGCCTCAAATAGAAACTTTATTGTATGGGTGAAAAGTAGCGTATCAGCACACAGCAGAGATGCTGCCCAATAATTCAGTTTGCTTTAGAGCCCTGATAAAAGCCACTTTTTCAAAATTATTTTCAAAATGTTGCTACTTTCAGAAGGAGGTAACCCCAAAAGAGGGTGGAAGCACTGGTCATCATTCCACAGCTTGCTGTGCTATCACAGCATGAAGGAGATAGGGACAGAGAACAGTAATTCTTTACAAGTGTACAGAACTTTCAAATCTGCTTAAACATAGGGATTTTGTAGAACAGGATTAGTGAACTAAACCTGCTGTTCTACACATCCAAACAAAAGTAGTTCAGCAACACAGTGGTACCATAATTTCATCAGGGGGCCTGTCAGAAACTATTGAATAGCTGAAGCATTAGGTATTTTTAAATTTATTATATTTTTTGACCAAACTGGCAACTGCAGAGGGGTTGGGACTATATTACAGTGCAATAAAAACCTCATAAAACATTTAAACAAACTCACACATCTGCAGAGAGATGGGAGGTATTATGTAATGCAAGTCATTGCTAAAGTCACCTCTCACCCTATGAGCTGCTGCAGGAGCAATGTTCAATATAAAGAACCTCTGTGGTTTCTCACTCTCTCCAACCCCCAAAACACACTCAAACACTCTCCTGCATGGATGTTATTTACAAAAAGGACATCTTGGGTTTTTCAAAAAAATTAAATTAACAAAAAGTTGAAAATAAAAACTGAAAAAATCTGGAATTATTTTAGTTTCAAACAAACAAGTGTAGAGGCAAAGGATATCCAAATCTCATTTCATCTTAATCCCCATACTGAGGAGGTCTTGGATACAGGTCTTTCCTTTAACTCATATCTAACAGCCTCCTGAGGATTTCACTGGATTTAATAAAGAATATTCCGTGGACAAATTCTTGACCTACTTCCTAGGCTGGCATTCCTAAATTTAACAAGAAAAAATTTAACAAGAGCTCTACAGCATTCCTTTTGCAGATTGCCAGAGAGCTTATGTCTCAATTATATGCAAATGCAGATGATAATGTGTGAGGTAGGATCCACAATTTCACTCAAGGGACTACCTCAAAACCAGTCCAACAATCAACAATACTCCATCCAAACCACAAAAGACAACGAGAGATGAGTGCTTGGAATGTTTTAAAAAATTATGGCCGCCAAATTGTTTGAAGGCAGTCAGGAATGTATACTGAGCTCTCATTAGAGTTCCTCCCTGGCTGCTCTCTTCACTGCAACATATTCAGATCAGCTCCCCAAAGACCCTTGATGAAATATTAAGTTACTGAGCTGGAAAAAACAAATATCTTCAAAGTTTCATTTCTTTCATTCTTGATTTTGTACTGACCTACTCTGAGACATGACACAACATGGGATAAGAACACTCTGCAATGCAAAACAGCATAACCACCACCTTTCCTACTATTGAAAATAGCATTATTTTTGCCAGCTGGAAGCTGAGCAGAAGCTTTGTAAAATGCTGAAATCCTTTGTAGCCTGATGGTTTATGTGAGTAGATATTATCTTAGAATACTGAAAACTTCCATCCACTTTGTTGTTAACTTGTTTCTTTTCAGCTTTTATTTTCTAACTTAAAAATCACATTTTCATGTATAAAGGTGCAGACCAACAGCATATATAACCCAAACTGTTAGCAGTAAAACCCCTCCAAGTAGCATTATATGCTTCATCTTTCTCTGGTAGCAGCATGTTATTAGTAAGAATATTCCAACACAGGATAAAAAGATGAAAAAGTGGGAAAAAATTATACCCAAAATTATGATTTCTAGGCTGCTAAATTATTCCCAAAGAACAACTCAAACACAATAATCTCTTCCCAGTTTTAAAAACATTTTTCAGAGCTATCATGAGGTAAAACATATTTAAAAAGAAGCTGCTGAAGTAATCTAAACTCTAAACAGCTTACCTACATCTCTCTCATATATTATTTGAATAATATGTTAAAGGGAAAATTTACACAGTGTCTCTTGTTTACCAACTTACCATAAAATCATGTTGTGATCATGGATTGGAGAAGTTTTGAACTTTTTAATATTTTGGAAAAGACCTTGAAAAGAGTTCCAGCTTTATCAGTTTATCTAATGAAACCAGCTTAGCACTCCTATGAGACTCTTCCTGTTAAATCCCATAGTGCGCAATCCCATACAGCGTAATGGAAAGCTGTTCAGTGAAGCACAGAGCCCACCTGGCTCTGGGAAAAGCAATCTATAGGGGATATTAGGGATATAATATCTCCACGACACCACAGAGTGGTGGGTGCAACAGTGTTTAAGCAGGAGAGGTATTCACCAAATCTACTTTTGGACTTCTGATGAAGACTTTTCAATGTCTGTGACTGGTAAAGATCAAATTCTCCTCCAGTGGTTTTGAAAGATCAACATGCACTTCAAAATTACTGTATAAGACCTCATAAAACAAGCTCCTGGTCTTACAGTTTTGGGAGCTAGCCGAGCTGGACTCTGTAGGGAATGTGTTATCTCTGCTTAATCCTTCAGGCAGATCACTGCCAGCATGGTTCCCACAAGAATTTAAAATAGTTCAAGACTAGTGATAGTTTATAAGGGCATTCAAGGAACCACTGTGCTGGTTGGGGAGTACAAAAGCTCAGCACTGCTGTTGCTATCTTTCCTAACCATCTCTTGGTATGGCTGCTAAGAGAGTGCTTTGTGTCAGTATTTTATGACTGTCTCTCAGCAGTCCTGCAGTTCCAAGTTAGGCTTCTGTCCAAAAGGAAGGCTGTGTGTACAAAAGCTTTAAATTACCCCTGCTGACATGAAAAGATCTGGAATGCCAGTGATGGCTTAGATACATTCTAGGGTCCATGTAATTTTTTGTACTGAAAATTTTAAATACATATATAGGTGCACATCCCATAGCTCAGTATCTGAAAGTAGTCATGATGAATGTTTATGGGGAAAGAAAAATGAGAAACAGGCAAGCATAAGTGATATTTCCTGGACACATTGTCCTACATCTATATGTGACTTAAGAGAATTCCTGGGCTATTCATGGTATCCTTCATCCTCTGAATTCAGCAGAGATCATGAATTTATGATGGTCCCAAAGAGGAAATATATTCAGATTAAATAAAGATTTTTAAAAAAAGGAGAAGTATAGTTCCAAACTTTCAACCCACAACAACTTAATTTAGAACCTGCTGTCTAGAAGAGTGTTGGCTTCAGTGTGAGACAGACCAGGCTCTAAAGGTTTGGGTAGCTGATGCACAACACAAATATTACAGCTTAATTACTTCTACAGTAATGTATGTTCAAGTTATCTCAAAGAATTGCCAACATTCCTAATAGACAACAACCATGGTGTGTTTCTTATCAATGTATAAAGTCATATTTCATTTAAGTGAAGTTAACTGCTCCTTGACTTACACTTTCTGTTGGAAAGGTGACTTTTTAAAACTTTCAGTGCAAGCTCAGTAAGTTCTTCATATCTCAAGTAAGTAAAATGGCCTCTTAACTAAAGTTCCTCTGATAGAACTGTTCTATGTTTTTCTGATGTTGTAACAAACTCTAAACTAACATTCTCCCAAGAGTGTAAAAGTACAAGTCATTTGATATTTGAGTACATTCTAAAATATGATTAACAAATATTTATCAATAAAAATTGCATTCATTTTTCTAGGACACAGTATCAAGGAGTTGCATCTTAGAGCAATGCACAATCCAAAGTTTCACACTAGCACGATATTGAAAAATGTATAAATAGCATTTGTTAATCATGAAACATCGGTGGAGCTGCCAGAATATAAAAAAAACCAACCCTGAGAAGTAAAATTACATCACAGATTAAAAAAATTACACAAATATTCAAGGAAAATGCACTTTTCTTTAAGAAGCCTAATCTCCATTAAGTGAGGGATTTTGCAGCTTATTAAGACTGCAGAGCTCCTAAATACAGAGCACAGACTAGCTACAGCTTTCTTTCAAACTAAATAACACAAGTTACATATAGAAAATTGGTCAGCCATGGTTTTTCTTGTGCACTCAAGAACAGAGAGAGAATCCAAGCACAAATAACAGTGTCTTACTGTTAAAGCAAATGCCATTTACAAGACTGTGTTTTACTAAGTGTAGAAATCACACAATGTAGTTTAAAGACTATTTTACAGTATTCTTGGAAGAAATAAATCACTGTTCTCAGTAATCAGTATTCTACTGATGTGCAATAAGCAGCAGGAGAATGTAAGACTGCTATACCTGACGTCCTTGGCTGCTGCAAATTATAGTAATCCTGGGTCAGCCAATGGAATTACTCTTCCACTGATATAAGTGTAAATCTATTATCAACTATGAGAAGTTTAGTCTAATTTAATACTGCTTCAACTGTGTATGAACTGATAATTAAATTAGTATGTATAAAATTAATATACTTCTATAGGCATATATAAGAAGGAAGTGATAAGCACATGTTGATGAATTAAAAATTGTCCTCAATCCTGTATCTCTATCATTACCCCTCAAAAAAAAAAAAGTTTCATGACTTTCAAATGAAATGTGACAATGTTGGTTTGCTTGTGAATCAGCAGCATTGATGAAAAATAGGAAAAAATTAAATTATGAATTCTAATTTTTGATCTGTCTGCTTGTTTGAGGATGAGGCAATTGGAAGGATACTGCAAAAATATTTTTGAAATTATATGGAGACTGATATTCCTTCACAGAGTATGGAAGGAAAGTAAGTATCCCATAAAATAATATACTAATCTATTAAATTTTACAGCTTGAAAAAAATGCTTTAAAATACTAGATATTTCTATTGAAATTGTTCATTGGATTTTTTTTTTTTTATCACTTTCTTCCTTCATTTTCCACACAGTAGAAAGATTAGAAATTCTAGACTTGATGACAGTATGTCAGAGGACATACCCTCCTGGGAGAAAATGAGTTCTGGAGGCATCACCAGCTAAGTCTTATACCTTCAACAAGTGCTCATTACCCCAGTTTATCCAGATCCTAAATTCTGACCTGCCAGAGAACAGCACATCACACAACTGAGGGGGAGATGAAAATTCAGTTTTAAATACAAAGTATTCAGTCTCAACCCATGTCCCAGCAGTAACTGGAGCTGTTTCAGCAGCTGGTGGCTGCTGTGCCCATGTGCCCTCACCATCTCAGTTTTCACAAATCTTACTGGAATTCCAGCAGAGGTGAGGCAGGGGCCACTCTGGTACACACACACAGGAGGAACTAACTTCTATCTGGCTTTTATGCCTGCACAAATTTGCCACAGTAGTGCCTGGCAGCTTATCAGCAGGCCTAGTGCCTGCTGAGTGTGTAAGGAAAGTAACACCTGGAAATTCTCCATCTATTCATAATATTACTCCTCTGTCAAAGGAGGTCTGACTAAAGATTTGGAACAATTGTCTTGAAAGTGGACATGAGAAAAGTCTGCAACCACAGAAGCTTATCCAAATAACAATTATGCTTCAAACTTCATGGATATTCAATACACACATAAACAAAGAAAATATAAGTCCACATTCTGACTTCTTCATTCCTGTCAATTAGAGTAAGAAGTTTCAACATATCAAATTCTGGGTGAGTGACATGGCTAAATCCCCATGGACTCCAGCCTTATCATCTCTGTCAGCCTGGTCTCTGGCAGCAAGTTAGTCAGAATTTTTAATTATTGAGAGACTTGTTCTATTTGTATATAGATACAGGACAAGTTGGTAAGCACAGGCTTGTTTAGCCCATTTGGTCCAAGAAAAACCCATCTGCAAAAAAATCTCTTCTAACAAGAGACTTTAAAACTCTTAGTTGTGGATTAAATGGCTAACTTTATTCCCATTGCCCTTTAGAAGCAGAAGAAATCCAGGATAAGAGGGTGGAGTAAACTGAAAAGAAGTTAGTTACTCAAGAACAGTTTACGCCAATTCAAAAGAAAAATTAGAATTCTTTCCAAAAACAGAGAGTTTAAGTGAAAGCCACAATCTGTGTTTAGACCATTTGTGTGGGATTTCTTATTGAGGAATGCATTTGTTTACTTTTCAGGAGAAGCAGCCATACTCACTGTATTCCCACAAATGTATGAACTCTATTAAAACACATTTCAGTAGCACAGCCCAGGAATTACCACTCCACAGCACAATTTTGTACAGAGCTACATTACAACAGGGCGTTCCTTCTTCCCTTTAAACATTTCTTTCTCCTGCAAGGAGGGCTGTGGGGACCATCCCCAAGATCCATCCTTGAGAAGGGTTTTCTGTGCTTAGGCTTCTGCTCATTTATAGATGATGTTTCACTTGTCACTTTAATAACATCACAGCTCTAAATAAAGGATCAAAAAATTCAAATTTGTTTTCCCTTTCCCAAAGCTTGCAAGACAACAACATTGAGCTTGAGTCTCAATAAACATGAAGATGTTGTCACATAGAATCAGAACTATATCACAGAAGCTATTCCCTGAAACAGCTCCCAAAGGTTTGTTGTTTTGTCAGCCAGTGGAAACCAGAGTTCCAGGCTGGCCATCTCAGTGCCCTTGGCAGTGTTTGGTGAGAAACTTCAGGGAAGAGTCCTCAAAGGGAACAAGCTGAGCATGGAATCATGTAAGACTCATCTACAGCAAATGCCTTGCACATGGATTTGCTTTACTCCTGAAACTGGAATATGTTAACAAAACACAAATAGAATTGCAGACAGTAAACCTACACCAGCAGTGCATGTGCTGTGGTTTCCAGCAGGGATACATCAGGACTGGGTGCAGACACAGCCAGCCCAGAATCTGAGATGGTGGTGCAGATGTGCTCCTGAACACCTCCCTCTGGACTATGGAGGAAAGCGGAATTCCTTCTCCCTCACCAACTCACTACCCATGTGCAGGGCCAGAGCTCATCAGCCTTTCTGATCCAGAGATTCCAACCCACATCTACTGGGTCAGAAAGGATACAAGAACGAGGATAGTAAAGGGAGGAAAACAGTTCCTTGATTTTTCATGTCAAGCTAATCCACTTGAAGGAAATGTTCATCAGGCCAGCAGAGGGAAAAGAACACAATTTTGCCTAATTCCTAGAGACGTGCCCAAACAACCATACTAGAGTATTTTCCTCTGCTCGTTCATAAACACACACACCAGTGACTCATAACTGCTAAATAAAATCAGATGTGGGTGATTCCATTGACAGCCAGAGGAAATGAACCAGTGAAAATATAGGTCCTATGGTTTTCTGGCATAGTCAGATAACAGAGTGGGCATTTGGAGATTTAAAAACTGTATTAAGAAATGAAAGATGGCTTTTATTTAAGCCTTTAAAAGTTGATTTTGTGACCTAGGCCAGAGCTCACATAGATATAGGAATACATTAAATTCCTGGGGCTTCTCAGGGCTCAGAGGAGCCCAGGGAAAGACCACTGCAGGTTTTCTGGTACAGGTATCTCTTGGAATTTTGCACAGATAAACTCCATTCCAAAATATGGAGAAATTTATCCCTGTTGCTACACCTACTTTATACAACATTTCTGCCAAGATCTAAATTATCACAGGGGAAAAGAAAACTTTAACTAAAGTGCCTGAAGGGCCATCAAAACTCTAATAAAACGGAGCATTTCTCTGGTGTTCTTACATTCACCTCCCATGCACAAGTACTCCTAAAAAAGCATCTCTGATCAATTGAACAAAATCAATGTGATATTAATAGAAACTCAGCTTTTTCCTATCTTCTGGAGGCAAAAGACATTGTCCCCTCTCTCCAAGACAAACTGTCATAAACTAGACTGGCAATAGCCAGTCTAGTTAAATATGTCAATACTGCTTTTATCATTAATTATATTTTTGTATTGCAAAAATTTTATTTTTCTCTCAGATTACTATTTCCGGTAAATAATTTTCTTTAAGTTATATATGGCTTCATAATGTGCTAACTAACCAAACAATGGGTGACTCACTCCTTTTCTGCCACTAGACTAAGACAGATTCAGCTTTTTATGTCAGGAGAGGGGTTGGTTTGGTGCAATTTGCCAGCACCAATCGCTTGTCTTACTTGGAGTTTGCCATCATAGTCCCTGCATCACCTTGTACTGGGATCTGGGAGACAGCAGGTAAAAGAGAAGGCATCATTTGTTAGCTTTCTGCCATAGAGGGAATATTTTTTTCCCCCTGAAATCTCCTACTCTTAAGTGTTCTTGGTACTGAAAACCTCCTCAGCAGGATGGAAAATACAGTTTTAGGTTTTGGTACAGATTTGTTTCTTCAAGTTTTGACTGTACATCAGTTTTGATTGTTCATAAATGTCAAAACTAAGCACCTGTAACTTTCTGCACATTTTATGCTCTCTGAATGTTTCGACTTCAGAAAATCTGACACCATTTTATGACATGTAATAGTTATTTCCAGAGCAATAAAAATAATTTTCTACTCAATAGCCACCTCTGACGCATGGAATGAGCCTTGAGCAAAATTAGGTCTCTGATATGTCAATATAATATATTATGTAGAGATTAATGAACTTGATCTTAGTCTTTAAGTTAAATAATTGATGCACTTGCAACAGTCCTTTGAGACAGCTCTGACAAATATTGTGTATATTATTCAACGTTAATTTTAGTTGCATTATTGACTTTTAGGAGATTGATTCTGTTAAACATATATGAGTAACAAAAAATGCAAACTCTCATTATTTAGATTAGTGTGCCAAGACTAAGCCGTTTTAAGCATAAGATGAAGCACTCAGTATCACAATGCTTTCTGCATGGTCCTGCAAAGTTCTTTGGAAGAATTAGACACAAAATAATCACACAAATCCCAAAGTTGTAATTTGTGATTAGAAGCAAAGTGCTAAAAAAACAGGACTCGATTTTGCCTCCCTATAATAAGAGGAAATGTGTGTGTTTAGGGAAGATTAAAAACTAAAAGTCTGCTGAGTTTCTTCACCAGTTACAAAGGTATTTCAACAACTATTTCAACTTTCTTTTATTTTATATTACATTATAAATAACCAAAAAAACCACTGTGTTTGGAGGTTTAATGAATAAACCACTATAGAAAGTACTGTTCATCATCAAACATAATTTTCACTATACACATCTCTTGTAGCTTCCTGTGTATCAGCCAGCATACTCCTTTACTATTATTCACACAGAATTTTTCAAGAATGATAGAGCACAATGGTATCATGCTGCCTCACCCACTCATAGAGTTAATAAAATGTTAATGCTGTACCCGTTTTTAAAAAAACAAGTTTTGGTCCTAACCCTTGGAGTGGAATTGTCCTCAAGCACACTGTCATTGACAAAACCCCCTGATTTTGGAAGTTATTTTTTTCTCGTTAGCAAAGTATAGCCTAACAGTGCCTTTACTGTAGTCTTGCATGAAAAACAATATTTTTTCTGTACTTTTCCTATGACAACTTTATTTTCCTATATGCTTTTACTGGCTGGTGCAGTTGGCATGGCTTGACTGACAATGAGCCAAAAAGATGTTGAGTGTAGGGAAAACTCACAGCTCTCTCAGCTGCTGGCACAGGGGAGGGGAAGAGCACAGCAGAAGTGATGCATTCAAGCACAGCCCTGTGAGTTAGCATTCCCTGCCTGCCAGCTTGGGAACACTGCTGCCAGTGCATGCAAATGCAGATTATTCACACCCCTGTAAACTAAGAGAAGGTGTTGGAAACTAACTGCACAGAGAAACGTAGCAAAATGTTTTAAGTATTCATCTATTGTATGAACAAGTGAGTGCTGTGATTTGAGCCCAAGATTTTAAGAGGTAAAGTCGATTTGCAAACTAAAATGTGCCATCATGTTTAAAATAAACCCTGCTAAGGGTGTTTACAGCACCTGTCGTGTTTTACTACGGTTTGTTGCCAGAACAGAATTATAGCCCTATTAGGACACCAATCCAGTGTGTTCTTATCATTTATGAGAACACCACTGGATCCCAACACTGTAGTTGAGTCTTAAGGAGAGCACCTTAATAATTCTGTGTGGTGATAGAGTCCATCAGGTGATACAATGCCAAAAGAAACAGTAAAGTTAGTGGTACTAAATAATAAATTTGTATGGCAACAACTCATTTTAAATCTCCAGAGTCCCAGTTCACCACAAGCTGGGCATTAGTGATTTGAAGGTATTACTACCTATGATTTGATTTTTAAGATGACATTCAAAGAAATGTTGTGAATTTTCATCTGTACATATGAAGAGCAAACACCAAAATATCTCTCTGGTAAACAGGTTCCTCTGATTTTTAAACGAATCCTAGTTATGCATGTGCCTTCAGAAAAGTAAATTAGAAAAAGTTCAGGAAGTGAAAACACATATTAAAGAATTATTATCATGCTTTGCAAAAAACAGGAAAATCCCATTGTCAGATGAGACAAAAACAGCTCTGAAACAGTGAAATTGAATAAGAATGAACATGTGGTTCTTCTGATCTAAGAAAGCTCAGCAGACCTAATAATGACACAGAATAATATTAAAGGTGATAGCACAAACATACAAGCAAGATGAGCTTATTATCCAGTCTGACAAATGCCCATAAACTTTTTTCTTCTTAACTGCAGTGGAGTTCACTAAGCTATGAAATCCAGGAGAAAAACAAAAGCATATTCTAATGAGAAGCAGATATAAATTCAAAAGGAATTTATCTCAATCAACTCTAAAGTAGACATAGACAAAAGAACACATACATTAAGAGCTAAAGCACTTTTTGAATCTGTGTGACAGAAACCCAGATGAATATGACACTGTCTGACTAGCCCAGGTTCAGTTGTAAGCAGTGTCGACCAAAAAGTGCATTTAATAGAGTATAGCTAAGATCCAGTTCTGCATGTGTTTGAAAAGGAACAGCAGGGAGGAGTAAAAAGAGATCTTCTACAAACACGATCAAGTAGAACCAGAGCTAGAAGTGGAAAAGCTTTAGAAACAACACTACTTGTGATATTTTTGAGAAGCGGGAAATGACAAGTTCTGTGGCAAAGAGTTTATTTTAATGGAACAGCAGTAAAGGGAATGACACAGTGGAAGCGTTTTGTGTGGTCCTGTTCATATTTTCACTGGATGGACAAAGTGCTGATTCCACCATAAGCTTTTATTAACAGCCAAATCCGACAAGATGTGATTTTAAGCTAAAATATATACATATATAAATTGTTTATTATTTAAGTTTCAAACCAAGCCTAGAATTTAGACTAAGAACTAAGCTCTTGCCAATTTCATAGTACATAACACTATGAAGGTTATGTATCAGTCTAAACATTTTCTCAGTGTACTGTGATGAGAAAACAGTTAGGGTCTTTTCCCCTCCTCCTTTCTTAAACATAGCCATCCTCAAAATTTTGCTTTTGGGTGTTACTGAAATGCAATATTTAATTATCAAATCATAATGTTTCTACTCTCAATTGGCTTTACATTCTACACAAGTTTTGCCAACAGCAAAATGCTGAAGAGCTTAATCACTGAAAAATGTACAAATGGCAGCAACAAATAAATCTGTAAGGTCCATTTAGTTCAACAACCTGTCCCTGACAGGAGCCCAGGGAAGTACCCACTGGGTTCTTTGATATTTTCAAGCACTTCCTAGTGCTTTAGAGGGTGTTCTGAACAGCAGAGAAAAATCTTCACCTTTGAACCTAACACACACACATTCCTTTTCCCACATTTGTTGTTCCCTGTAGTCACTTTGTTTCTCCAAATTATTGTTTCCCTTATCCTTTTCCAAGCAAAAGTTGTTTGTTCTTGTTAGGGTTTGACACCATCCTGCTCCTGGAAAGGCACTAGTACAGACCAATGCCAGCAAGCAATTCCCAAGGGAATAGTGTAAGAGGACAAGCATGTAATGGTATTTCATGCAGTACTCCAGAAATCTCCAACAATTTATGGCCTTCCTTTTGGACTTCATAATCTTCAAAGGATTTTTCTTCCATGAATTTGTTCAGTCGTGTCCAGAAACTATGAAAAACCTTAAAATGTCTCCAACCTGCTTCAGCCAGATTTAAGCTACACAGCTTAAATACAGCTTTAAGAACAATATACTTTTATTTATTTTGAACTTCTGCTGACATAACCTGATATCCTCTCATTTATGTACTGAAAAGACATAGGGAGGGGGAATCAAATCACTCTACTCACTCCACAGTATTCATGATTTTAATCAGTTCATTTGCCAGTGCTCGGTTTTTAGCAGGCTGCTTTTGAACAGGTGTGTGAAACAAGGAATTACATTCAGAGAATGGATTTGTCTGGAGGCAGCAGCACTCCTTTCTATCCCAATTCACCCACCCTGATGGTAATAGGAGCTACCATGAATTAAGTGGGGAAAGACTTTCTATGCTTTAATTATGTACCAGGATGAACAGGCTGGCTTGGGTTGTTTTTTCCTTTGGCTGCTCTTATTTTGGGTTGTGTGCTTCAGGACCACCAGAGCACAAAAAGGCTTCATATGATCCAAATTGTCTTTGTCAAATACTTTCTTGCCTTCAGCAGAGCTTTTGCATTTAGGAGGTCAAGATTAGAAGCCCCTGGTAGCCCAGATGCACCCTGGTACTTGAAGGCCAGACAGATATTCATACTTACAGACAGTAAAGATGGTTGAAAAGTCCTAGCAAAGAGAATATTCATGACAGAAAATACTGGCTTTTGAATAGTTTTTAATAGATTGGGCATGTTACAGCCTCACACCAGGAATAAAGAACCATCAAATAGCCCAAAAAAAAGCCTGCAGTAATGAAGATATGCCCTAGTTAAAACCCAGTACAAATCTAAGGGGAAGGGGGCAAGAAAGAAGAAAATTTGCTTTTTCAAGAAAAGCTTGAAAAACAAGAGTGTGAATAAACCTGGCTCACAGGAGCAGTTCAGGAGAAGTGGGCAGGAGGAGCTACTCTGCTCCTTTTCTTACCATACAGACTGGGGAAGCAGATTCACAGCAGGGTGCTACAGACAGTGCTAGGTTAAAACCGTCTCAGGGCTCACCCTGGGACATTGCTACTCCAGAACAAATCCCCCCTGGAAGCTATGAAAAAGGATAAAAAAACAGAGATATTTTCAGTACAAATACCCTTAGCAGGCTGTACCTATATAAAAAGATACTTCAACTAGACTGGGGAAGCAAAAAAACTATTTTAAAAACTCTCAGTCTATAAACCCCAAATAAAAATAGCTATTCTAATATGCTGAAGCTTAGCTAGTTTGTACAGAGAATGAATGTTATACCAAGTGGGAAGGTCCACACAAAGTGACAAAGCACATTGCCCAGAAGATGCTATTTCGTGAAATGCGAAACATTACCCGGGGTTCATTCCCTGACAAATCTCTTCCGAGTTTCTCAAAACTTAGCCAAATTGCAACTCTTTTAGCTGAAATTTCCCATACCAGCTGTCTGCCTCAGGCTGAATTTATTTTTGAAAACTCCAGCTAAAACTATTCAGCCATTTCAGAGAAATGCTCTCACAATCTTTTATTTGGAAACTTTTAGCACTCAAATGCTTTAGAGATTCTGAAATTAGATGGGAACAGAGAGAAGAAGATATACATAGAACCTTTTATGAAAGTCTGCCCAATTTTGGCCAAGCCTAAAAATGCACACCCCACAGAACAATCCAGAACATGATCTGTGTGAAGCAGTGGGGCAAAGTCAACCTTTTGCTGTAATAGCTGCTTTCAGGTATTCTATCCTTGGGCTGGGTTGAGTATTATAATCAAAAGCAGCAAAATCTCTCCCCTGTGCTCTCAGTAATCTCATCATCTGTGACTTCAGCAGGATGGGAAGAGAGCTGACAGGCAGAATATGTATTATGCAATGTGGGGAGGATGCACGTGGCATTAGTTGGGACTAGCTGGGAAAGAAAGGAAAAGCTTCAGGATTAGTGTAGGGAAAATGGAAAATTAGGGGATTTCTAGGGGATATTGAGAAAATGAGTAGTGGGTGAGAAAATGTATGACTAAATAGGATACAAAATGCTGCCACAGTGACTGGGAAAGGGACAGAGAGTTATAGGGAAGGAAAATGGGGGTGAGGGGAAAACTAAAGCCTAGGGTGGAAAAGCGCTCAGACTTGCAGAGGAGACTGGGTAGGAAGCAAGCACTGCAAAAGAGCAAAGCAGGGTCCAGACACGATGACTTCTGGAGAAAAAAAATTAGGGCTGCCATCAGAAGCCAGAGAAATCAATTGAATACAAATTTTTGTCCCCAGCAAGTGAATGACATTGTTTTTAATAGAAAGATTTTTTTTTTTTCAGGTTTTCTCATGAGCTGAATATAATGAATGATGAAGCAAACCTCTGCCCTCAGCAACATCTGAGAACGCCAGGTACTTTCACTAATACTTTAGAAAATCTGAACCAGAGCTTTCACAGTAAATCCTCCAAGAAACAGACAATGCGGGATCACCTATGAAAATATTCAAGTGACATTGCTAGAGTCATTGTGTGGGAAAATAAAGATGGGAGTCCAACTTTCCAAACAGCAATCTGTCTTAATCAAAAAACCATGTCCTCCCCTTCTGCAAGACCTCACCTCATTCACTCCATACTTTTCAAATTTCCAGAAGAGTCAGAAGTAATCGACTTATTCCGCTATGTTATTTTGATTCACTCCTAAAATAAGGTGGGGAAAAAAGAACACACAATCATATACAAAAGGCTGCATAAATAATGAGAACAGGAGGATTGTACAAACTATTAACATAGAGACCTGTCACTGCAAACTTCCCAAGACATGTGTATCAATCTTTTTCCATTTAATATGCAAGAACTGACTCTCTCCTGGCTTGCACTGTTCCACTGGTTTAATCAGGTTGCCTTTGCTTTATGTTAACAAGAGAACACAGTTAATTCTTCTATCTGGAAGAAATGAAAGCTGCAGTATCTGGAGGAAAGCAGTCTAAACAGCCATCTATATACTCAAAAAATATTTCTGAGAGATCCAGGGATGACACCAACACTTTCTTGATAAATATAATAGACAAATAATTTCCTGTTTTTTTCAGGTATACCCAGATGAACTTATCTCCTTTTAGAAGTACAACTACCTGACAAAAGCTTTCAAAAAATATGAAAATTAAGGAAACAAACAAAAACACTTTGTCACAAACAAGGACGAATTAAAAGCAAATTGTTACTGCAGTAACCTGAAAAATGAGGTTAAGGAAGAATTAAAAAAAATAAAACAAAACTAAAAGAAAAAATATTTTTTATTACCTACGTCACTGCTTTATTGTAAGGCCTTAAAAAACTACACTGAATAATCAGAGCATGGAAATACAGTAGGATTGGGAATGTGGGATACAGCAACATCTGAACACATGTGCTCCCACTGAGATTTACATCTCTACTTACTAGGAAGGTTTAGAATAACTTGAGACTTAGTTGAGAAGTGACAGAATATAAAGACTCCTGGTTTTTCAATAAATTAATGATAGAAAATTAAACAGAATGAAGATATGCATAACTTGTACTGAGAGATGAGCTATCTCTGCTAGAAGATGAACAATAGCCTGGAAGCTTTCAGTAAGATCTCAGTTTAAACCTTTGTCTCACTAATATTCCCACTGGTTTTCCAATGGAAAAATGCACCTTTAGAAAGTGCACCTTCCATCGCTTTCATCACTGCTGTAATTCTCCCCAGTCAACTGCCAAATAATGGGAAGTAGTACCAGATGGAACAGATAAAGAAGCATAACATCTGAAATATTTGATTAGTCTCAACAACAAGCTATAATACTGAATACAAGAGGTCACAAGATCCTGGCCTACAGTAGGTCTTATATTAAAAATAACACTGCATTTAAAGATAAAAACACTGTAAAAAAATCAAAAATCACACCAAGCAAAACAGGAAGATTCAATTAAATACAACTGAAAGATTTGATTGTACAGGTTTATTTGTTCCTAATAGAAATTCTCTTCAGACATGTGTGCTCCAGATTAAAGATTCTACTCTGAAGCACCAGAATGAACACCTCTTTATTTTATACCCATTTTCAATGGCAACAGGAGAGCAAACTGAAGTAGTTGTGTAGACAAATAGGTAAAACCATGGCAAGATATCAGCAAGCTCACCTTTTACTTGCAGTTTCTAATCAGCTTAAGCAAAGAGAGAAACACATTTTTAAAGGAAATGCACAAATACAGAGAACAAGACAATTCCTGTCCTGAGGTGTTTTCTAATTAAAATGCCAGACACTACTTTGACATAAATTATTTGCTTGTCATGGTGGTGTTTTTCTAGGGTGAATGAGATCTGTTTATAGAACCTTTCCTCTCTGCTGTTTCACATTACAGATTATATGCCAGTACAAAAATATGGTAAATACTGAAATGAAACAGCCATTAGGAATTTTGTTTAGATCATTCTGCAAG
Organism: Taeniopygia guttata; assembly: GCF_048771995.1. Lineage (NCBI taxonomy): Eukaryota > Metazoa > Chordata > Aves > Passeriformes > Estrildidae > Taeniopygia > Taeniopygia guttata. The sequence goes on from NC_133028.1 coordinate 57,693,924, forward strand.
CTAAACATTGTCACCTACACAGTATCAGTCATATACTCAAGAATATTAAATATACCAAAAGTGAAGTGTTGCAGAGCCTGATGCTTTCATCTTATACAAGGATTTTTTACCTTCTAATTGTAAAAGATTTCAACAAATTACATGTTCATACTACATTGCATGTATATGGAATTTACTCCTGATTTTGTATATTGAAAGAAGCATCTAAGAAAGACACTTCCAAAACTGCTCCAGGTTTACCTCTTTTTATCTAATAACTGGGGAGTCACTGATCCCACTTAATTTCCTTAAATTAGAGTATTAAATATTGGCTAAACTGTTCCCCTACAGTTATTTTTAATTATTATTATAATCATATAGCTATTTATAATTAACAGCAGTAATTCACTTCAGTGGGATCAGAGTTCAGGTATTTAATGTTTCCAGTGATCCCAAACTTACTTTCTCACTTCATATATAATTATGTCTGGATTATATCTTCTAGCTGCATCAAGTATTAGCATAATTTTCATTACCTGGGCTTTGGGGTTGGGGCTTTTTTTTTTTCATTCTTCCATTAAACTAAACCATGCTAATACTGTTGACTGCTGCAAGAGAGGTTTATTCTTTCGTGCAAATGGAGAAACTGTCACAGGCAATTGTTAGGCTGATGTAAAACAGCTCGTTGAAATGTCAACCTGGAGTTACAGCAAATATGTCTCGTGAAGGATGACTTTCAATTTGCTTCCATGAACAATGTTTAATGATGCTTTGTGCAGCTTTATAAAAGCACCTTAACACCTTTCTGATCTAAACCAGAACACTTAAGTATTCCAAACCAACTGCAGACCACCCAATACCTTTGCCTGGAAACCTCAGCAATCCCATCTTTAGAGGGACATACTCTTAATATTATGAACATTTTAATTGCATTTAGATTTTTATCTCACACTCCAACAAAAAACTATTGCATTTAATTCAAGAAGTAATCTGGTAGTTAAATATTAAATAAACAGCTATTTTTGTGTATACATGCAAAGGAATTCAAAGTATTCTTGTAATCAATGCATCAATGTTAATTAAACATTAACACAGAATGACAAAACTTAGGAATAAGAGCACAAAGGTTACCAGGAATTAAACAAGTCAGGCTCTGAAAGCACAGCACTAAACTGCTTGTCATAACCATAGGCTCTTCAGAGCCTAAACCTCTACTTCCCCCATGCAGGCAAGTACACACTGGGATCCCAAAGAATTCATATACATTCTCCTAAAGCTGCAGAGCTTACTGGTAAATTCTGGAAAAATATAAACTAAAAATTATTTCCATAATTCATTTACACAGCAAAACACAGTAACACTATGATGACCATTTATGCTTTCATTTAAGCCTGGCCGAACATTGAACTCTTCTTTTGTGTATTACTAAGCAGACCCATGCTGAAAATACAGGTTATAGAAAATCCCACTCACTCTTTTTGAACCAAAGACACATACTTATGGTTGGCAAATGGCTAAAGTCTTTGGAATCTCCTGAGAAGTTTACTAGAGTAGCTTCTGACTCTCGTTCTTTCTTTGCAGGGTGTAGTACAATTCAGCTCTAATTACTAGGTCGACTCTTATCACCCTGACTCACTTCAGATGACATTAATTGCCCCTATTTCACTTGCAGTTTTTGAGTCCAGGCAATTAGAATTACTGCTGGCTACTGCTGTGTGAAAGGTGGGGATTTTTCAAGCAATGACCTAACGCCTAGAGCTGTGACTTACCCTATTAGGCAAGGCAATAATTTGCCCTCCCACTATCTGGTAGCTCTCCATGGTCCTTCAGTCTCTTCCATCACTTCATCCATTATGCCCAAGCTCTTTTGCTAATCAGACACTGGCAACCTCAGTATCTGTCTCTCTCTAACATATAAACAGATTTCAAGCCTAAATAATGTTTCAATTACTTCCCTTAAACTGTTTTAACACAGGTGAAGAAAAACCACTACCAACAGTAAGACTCACTTCAGAGAGGTAGGAACAAGCACCAAGGCTCAGCTGAAGAGTATCAGTGGTGCATCTATAGTTAAGAGTGCTGGCAAAACCATCTGCCCTACAGACTAAACCAGGACAGCAAAACCCAAAATACAGTTTAAACTTTTAAATGGAATTACATACAGAAATTGCATTACTGAAAAATTTATTGTGGAAACAGGATCATTATCTGAAAATCAGCTTCCCAGTGAAAAGAGAAGATAGACAGTGATGATATGCCTTCAACATCCAGCTCTGCCAGAGATTCCCTATGTGAATTTAAACAAAACATAAATGTTTTGCCATTCTCCATTTTAGAAACCAGGAGCAGCAAATACCTCTCTTCTCCCTCTCCTGCCATCTGCCTTTTTTATTTACACAGTGGTGCTAAGAAGACACACAGACATGACTTAGTCAAAACACAGGTACAGTTCTTCATTCCAACAGGAGTTCAAGATCCTGGTGACTCAGTTACCTCCCTCTTACTAGTGTCTGCAAAAGAAATAAGCTAAAGTTGAATTAAAAGGAAAGTTTTTACACTTACACTGGGAACCAAATTTCTGTTCTGTGAGGTAGAAAGGCCTAGTGACCTTCCAAGAAAAGATTTTAAAACCCCCAAATTACTACTATTTGAAGTGATGAGTCAGATCACTCCCAAGTCATGATTTTTCAGAACAAATACATCTTCCATTTTGTCTGTCATTTATTCCAGTATTACTTGTACTATTCGATCTTTATCAGGTGATTCTTATACAAGGGAAAAAGAGAAAGTGATAAGATTACAGGCAACTGCATGTCTAAAGACAGTGAGCAAGGAAAAGAAGCAGCTGCTAAACACAACATATGTTCAAGTAACTTTCTGAATGACTTGGCAGCCCAGTTTGTTTATCCCAATTCAAATACTAAGTACCATATTAATATACAAAGGCAGCAACTTGGTTTAGTTTCACACACACTTATCTAAGATCTCGTCACTTAAAAATCAGCAGTCTTATGGGACCAAGTGCCAAATGCATTAAAAACCAAATGTACCTCCACAGATAAATACCAATGCAATGCAATGTATCTACAATTGTTACAAAACAACACCAAAAAAATTAATTTGGATTTAGAATAGCTACTGCACTTGTTTTCAAGTAAGTACAGATTACTTCCCCAACAGTAAAGCTTGACATAACCCAGCCTACCATGGGTATCATGGGTTCTTAAAACCACTGGAACACAATCTGCAATTTCAGAAGAGCAGGATAAGTAGTCAGGCTATATTTCAACTTATTCAACGACACTGACAGAAATAACAATTCCAAATTTTTGACACAAATGCTGGCCACTATCCTTCATGAGCATCAGTGTCCTGAAAAAAAAAAAATCAATAAAAGCCAGAATAGCTCTCTAAAGATCCAAAAATTATGCCTACTAATGGAAGGACAGAAATAATAATAAGAAGACTGTGCTGACAGGGTTGCTCCTAACTTACTGGATAATGTTTGGCACAGAGCAGTATCAGTCTAGATATAACACTTGCAGAGTGACATATATGAAAAGATAAATGTTACTGACCAAAGCACAAAATTACCAGAGAATTATCTGTGGTAGAATTCTTAAGTAGGAAACAGTGGCTTGACGATGCAAAGCTAGGATGGATAATTGCCATCTTAACTTCTGGGGAAAAAAACAGGGAAATTCCATGCCTCATCATCTCCTTTCTTAAAAACAAGCCATAATTTAGCAAAAATAACTAGATAAATCCAGGAGAGGTATATTGTTGTTTTTTAAAACGGAAGACTATGAAGCGGACATCAAAAGTACAGAATTTGTTTCAATTAAGTGAACAGGAATGTACAACTCCCTGACACTAGATAAGAAAATCCATGTAAGTAAGAGACTTGGTGAAAGGCACAAGTTCAGCAAACTTCTGCTGAACAGGAATTCTGCACTTGACCCATCCTCTACAGGGAAAGGTAAAGCTCCATTAAGGCCCTTCTGAAATGATTGAATTCACTTTTAAATTGAACCCCTGAACAAGTCATGCACTTCTCTAAAAGGTTCTTTATCAGGAAACACCCTGTTTAATGACCCTCCCAAATACTGTGGAATTCAGAGACAGATAAAATAAACTTCAACGGTTAAATCTTCTTCCTTCTTTGACATCCTTCCCACTTCCCTCTATTCCATGTCCTTTCTCCTCTGCAGGATAATGTATCATTTTTTGATGAGCCTCCACTATTATTAGCCTTTCCTTGCTCACAATTAAGAAGAGTGACAAAAGTTTTTCTTGGCTGAGATTAATCTAAGATTGACCATCAACTTTCCTCATGCTATGAGGAAGAATAGGTTTGATCAGTACCAAACACTTTAAAAGAAACCTTTTTACTTCAATAACCTCCCTTTCTAAAATCTATTCAATTTTCAAAAAGTTTAAATAACTAGTGATTAGATTATGAGACATTAATAGAGGTGTTAAATATTCCTACTCACAGCAAGCAGACAGAGCACACATTTTCCTTACAATGCCCTTTTCTTTAAAACACACATTAAAATAATTCTGTGCTCTGAACATGAGATTACCTGTGTTATACTCAAGTTCCCAGTACTTGAGAACGTGCATTGGACCACCACATTCATTCCTACATTGCTGTAGCATGCCAGAACATTCCTAAATCACCTATTTTCAACAGCTATCATGCTCTAGATGACCTGCACTCAATGTATCGATATTAATGGATATACTAAGTTGAATAATTTGGAAAGGTTTGGTTTTGTCCATGTCATTGTCATCTTCACTGCATTATCAATCACTAGAACAGGCTCCCCAGGAAAAAAGTTACGACACCGAGCCTGTTACAATTCAAGGAGCATCTGGACAACATTTAGTCATATGGATTAGTTCTAGGTAGTCCTACAAGAAGCAGCACATTGGACTCAATGATCTTTCCTGCAATTCTATGATTTACTTTGTAGTTACGAAGAAGGCTAAATCAATGCACACGGCCACTGAGCAGAACCAACCCTCTAGAGAATAGGGTACAGTACACTAGCATAAGCAATAATGGGAAAATAGTACTAGTAATGTCCTTAGATCATGTCTGTTCAAGAAGAGGAGCAACTTTTTAAAGAGCAATTTTTAGGTAGAGGAATGGACTATTTCCATGCATGTTCATTGGGGAAAGAAATCTTCCCCAAAAATATCTATATTGTATCAAATAAATTATTGATTCCCACCCAGTCAAATATAGTCTTTTAAGACGGACTGGATTATTTTTTCTCTCTCAGAGAGTACAAGAGCACTCAGACTCCTAGAAAAAGAAACAAAATTACAGATTACAACATACTGTAACACAAGATTATCTTTATTTCAAAATTGTACAAAGTGTAAACATAAAGATATAATTACACTGAAGTGAACTCAGCTCTTTAAGTATCTGAATACTTTAGCAAAGATAACAGTCATGAAAAAATACCTTTATTGTTCCTCATAAGGAAATTTTATCTGATGGAGCGATACATCATGAAATCAACTGTTGTACATCTGGGAAATTTACCAATGGAGCTCTCCTCTACAGGGGTGTACACTTTGATTTGCCTCATGTGAGTGTCTCTTCCATTTTGGTGATTCGCTAGAACAGCAATCTGGATCATGAAGGTGCGAATGGGCTTCTTGTGGGTATCTGTTAGAGGAACATGGATCCAGCCACTGGGTTCCACTAATTCCAGTTGCTGCCAAAAACAAGACAGAAGAGCAAAACATTCAGAAACAGTCCACATGCTTCATATAAATGATCACATATTAAACCTTTTAATAAAGCAGTCTTGTTAATCAGATGTTAATCAGGTTTTAGTTACTTTTTCAAAATAATTTGAAATAACAGATGTGAATACTAACAGCTAATTTACTGCTCACATAAATGTATACAAATTAATTTGGTTGTCTGCAGTTGTGTTGGCTTTTGCCTTTCAGAATCTATTCCTCATTTTGTGCCCTAATCTTAAAATAAAGATCATTATAAAAGAATAGAGACTTCAGTATAAATTTAAGAAAGTAAAAGTGTAGCACTTAGACCTTCTTACTGAAGAACAGTGCTCAAAGATGACAAAATATGCATTTTAAATGGTTTTATCTAAGCACTCTGAAGTACAATATACTAGAGTGACTTTTGCAGGAAACTAAATGCACACAAAGTTCTGGGTTTCCAGAAAAGCCTTAGATTATTAGGGGGACTGGGGAAGAGGAAAAGGAAGGTGACAGAGATAAAAACAGAGGATACCTCAAACTTAATCTCATGTATCAATTAATAATTGCTGCACAGTCATAAAATCACATTCTAATCACATTTGACTTGCCTTTTATACAATATACCCAGTGTGATGTGATGATTTTTTTTTATTTTTCCACTTTAATCCTACACAAACCAATGTCAAGGCAAGCAAAGAACAGCATTTTTTTAATTCTAAAACCACATCACTGACACAACAGATTGCTGAAATCAAACTGGATGCTATGCAGAGCATGGCAACAGCTTTTGTTCAAAACTAGTGGCCCAACTTCAAAGCACAGCTCAAAACACACATGGAAGAGCACACAAGCAAATAGAAGTCCTGGGGGGAAAGAAAACAAAACACAAAACAATTGTCCACTAGCAAGTGGACTCGCACAACTAAGCAAATAAGAGTGCTGTTCTCAGCAGCTGAGTTCCCCTAAGGAAGATATATGTGCTTTGAGCAGCTCAAAATTCCCATCTTTCTCCCAAAAATACTGCATGGCACATCCTGGCAAATGCCTTGTTTATGCTGAAGCTTTCAAAAGACCCATCTGAGAGCTACTGGTTCTGAGGCAGCAGACACCCTGAGAAAACAACCCAAGAAACAATTAAAAAAGTTTGATGACTACTTCAGCTTAAAGTAGCAGACAAAAAAATCTTTTACACCTCCACCTTAAAAGAAAGAACAAGGAAAAAAACCCGACAAATAACCACAATCCAAAACTCTCCACTGCTGCAGACTCTCCAACAAATTATTTCCAAAGCATTAAATCCACTAAACCTTAGCAGCAAATAATTTCACTCTGGGAGCTAGACATTTCCACAAACACATAGTCACTTATTTGTTGTAGCACCGTTCCTTTAAAAAAACTTTTTTTCTTTTTTCTTTTTTTTTTTTTCCATAGGAAACTTCAGGTCATGGCTGACTTTACAAGGGGATTAAAAAAAAAGATGTCTTGTTGAAGCAGCTTTACAAAGGGGAAATTTATCATGGTGAGGTGGCAGTAAACAGCTTAAACAAGGATGCTTTCCATCTTCATTGTAAACAGCGGAGGATCCTCCTAACACTTTATTCAACTACTACTAAGTTCAAGTGACTGTGATTTTGAAGAGAATTACAAGGTTATTGCTAATTAAATTTGCACTTTAATATTATCCTCAGCGTTTACAAATTTTGACTACTAATTCAAAGTGGAAAATTTGAGTTCAAGAGCTAAGATACTAAGATTTTTATACTTAGATCAGTATGAAATAGATCAGTTAACACTAAGTAACTTTCAGTAAAAAAAGGTAGGAAAGATAAAAGTATGGCATACTTCCCAATGCTTTGTTTCATCCCTGATCAAAGGAGGTGGTTATATGTTCTATTTACAGCATGTTATTCTCCAGTCCTGCTACAAAGGCAACCAGTTTCTCCCCGAGTTTTTCTACAGTGATGGGACAAGTCATTCCTTCACCTGTAAAACTGGCAACTGAGGCATTAGGCTAATCAGACTAAAAGGTTCCCTGGCTCCACATGTCAAACTTCACATCCTCCGAGCCGGTTTTTACTGTCTTAAGTGAAATACAGGATTTTGCAGGAGGTTTAACTCCCACTGAGTTCACTTGCAGTCTTGCATTTCTACAAATGGATACAAGTTCTCAAGCCAGCTACAACACAGAGTCTGAGCAGCCACATAGGAACAGTCACCTGAGTGCCTCTTGTAGAAACACCACAACTGAGCACAGACAGCACACAATTCATCAAGCACCACTGAACTGTCTTAGCCACAAAGACTTTTTTTATTTCCCCAAATCTCAGCTTCCCTCACTCCACATTTTTCAACTTCCCTAACAGATGAATACAGAATATTTACTTGTACAAATCCTGGACTCATCCTCAGGATAGGCCCCTTTCCCCATTCCAGTCAAACAGTTGCCTCTTGGACAAAACACACAATACTTGTGATGAAGTTGGATACTAGAGTGTAATAAATGCAAAAGTCAGACTTCAATGTTTGAAAAGAGTGAGCTCTTGATTTCTGCCCCCTTACATTCCTATACTGATATTTGAGACTAACCTTTTTTTTCTTAATTGATGCTCACATAGTTCATTAAAACCTTGATACCTACTCAATGACTGAGATTTAAATGCAACAAAACCAAACTGAACGCTCAGTAGAAAAGGAAATATTGTTTTGCCAGTATGATACACACATTTTCTGCGACCAAAGGAATGGTATAAACCAGACAGACACACTCTCCCAAATTCTTCTTCTCCACATCTGTCATGCTCTTTCAGATGAGTGAAACAGTTTCTTTTTCCAGAGGACCCAGGTCGGTCACCAGGGAGAAGGAACAGGACATGGGACTAGGCAGGGGTGATACAAGACACAATGCGGCCCACTCCTAGCTCAGTGTCAGCACCCAGACCCAGCCGTCACAACTCGTAGCAGAAGTGGGATACTCTGCCTGGAGCATTCCCAGTGTGAACAGAATCTAAAGGAAGCTTACTGTGAAGTTTTAAGAAATTCCTATTAAGCCCATGCAAATGGCAATCTTTCAAAGCCTCGTAAACTGGTCTGGAAATTTGGGTGGATTTTTACAGGGAGGCAAAAGGCACATCCTCAACACAAAGGCTGAAGTATTGCCAAATTTCAAATCCTTGCTTTAGAGCTTGGGGGCACTGCAGCATCAAAGAAGGACACCAGAATATTCTCATACAAGCAAAACAGCATACTTTTCACTAGCCTTGTTCTTGGAACTGAACTGCTTTGGCTGAAACTTTAAAAAAACGCAACCCAAAGCAGATCTCTCACATGGAAAAAATCTGTCTGAACTGAGGTTGGGAAAAAGTCAAAGTAACCAAGAGTTAAGCCTTAAAATGGAAAGGGTCACATAACCTTAAGTACAGGTGGCACTAGCAGCTCCACACATAATAAAATACTACATTTAAAATCCATTTCAGTTGACTTTGCTCAAAATCAAGCTTGTTCTTTAAAAGCACAGACCACTGTATGTATATACAGACACACACACATACAGATATATTTATATTTCACCTCAACTCTACAGCATCAGTCCACTACGAGCAAATACCAGATTACGTTGCCTCCCATTTTTTTAATCTTGTGTAGATCATTAAGACTCAGACATAATTGTCTTCCAAGAAATTTTTAAAAATCAGCTTTATTACTAATCATCCGAGTGAAATTAAAAATTCAAAATTTCTTCCTGTTATGTGTTTTTCTAGAAAAGTTTTTTTTTAAAAAACAAAAAGAAAACTTAGGAATGAATCAGTGCAAGTCAAGTATTGGTAACTCAGGACAGTTCCTGCAGCTCTAGACTAATCTTACTGTACAATATATTAAAAGCCCAGGGTTTGTGGCTTTTTTATATTTGCTTCTAATACTATAAATTTTTGTGACAATTGGAAAACAAGAAGACTATGAAAGTCAAAATGAAAGAACAAAGGGATAAAAATTGAAAGGGAAAAATCACTCACTTGTCCTTGCTGCTGTTATACTCTAGCTCTTCTCCTGCTTTCTCTCAGTTGCTTTCTTATTTTTCCTGCCCTCTGCATGCTAAAGCTTTACCTACGGACATATATTCTCAGCTCTAGGAATCCATGTCATTTGAAAAGCCAAAGGAAAATTAATGTTCTCAATGGAATTCTCCTCCCCAGCCTCTTTAAAAGCCCTTTTTCTTCACTTTATTGTATAGTCCAGAGGTTCTACAGAATTCCATACATATTTGGCAAGGCTACTATTGCAACTAATGAGTGTCCCACCATAGAAGACCACACAACAAAATAAAAATTAAAAAAAGAAAATAAGACCAAGGCAACTTGAGGCTACACTTCAGAGAGATGACTGAACACAAGACCAGAGCTTTTAGGAGGAAACTTCTTCTACAATCACTAGCCTCCTTATAGGCTAGGAAGTTATTTACTCAAAGGTTTTATAGTATTAATAAAATATTATATATTATTAATCCTACCTAAACTGAATATCGACCTCTTTTCCATACCCAGTGATATTTTGTTTACATTCTGTGGTGTCTCCGAATGGCATATAACTCTAACTGCTACTTCTACTAAGGTTACTAATGCATCCCAAGCTTTTGGCTATATTTACAATAGGCTAACATCCTTGAAATAAGACTTTTCCTGCCCTTGAAAGTTATCTTTTCTGAAGATATAGAGAGGAAAACACTCACTGTAAGTAGTTTCACATTCAGTGTAATTACAAACACATCCCAGATGTATGCTAGACAGGGTTCCCAGCTCAGGGGACTAAATACATATAGGAAGAAAAAGCAGCTCATTTTTCCTCCCAACAGAAAGCTGAGAATTCTTGCTGCCATTACAGCTCCAGCACGAAACATGATTCTGAGATGTTTTTACCTCATCAAATTTCCATTTCATCAACTTTACTACTACATTTAAATGGCTGTGAAATCAAACAGCATTTAATTTTACTCCTACTTTTCTCATGAAACTGTTAAAGCTGCTTTTTGTTTTAGCGACTCAGTCAACTATGAAGTTAAAAGTAGTGGCTAGACTCTTCTTCACACATATAATTTTGTCTGTCTATGTGCTTAGCTAGGTCTTACAATACAGTTATTATAAAAACCTAAGCTTTTCAAAGCAGGTGTTCTCAATAAATACTGTATTCTTCCAAGCAGCAGATTATAAAACTAAGTTTCAAGGAAAAGAAATGCTATATTCAGAAATTAAATATTTATCAGTACATAAACTTTCCCATGTAGGAAAAGGGTTTTTCCTGTTTAGCCATTGTTTTTTACAGCAATCCAAATATGTTTTCACAACAACTGGCAAGGAGAAAGAAGGTTGGCTTAACTTCCAAAATCCTGTTTCCATAACGGCCATGTCCTACCATTTAGTTACCAGGACTGAGAATCTGTGTGCCTCTGCATAATTCCAAGTATTGGAACTGTCAACACACGAAGTAGCAGAGCTTGGGCTTCAGCCATCACTTCACTTAGGAAGGAAGAGAACCAGTTAATAGCAGTGATGCACCAGTTCCAGCAGAAAAATGAAGCAAGTCCAAAAGAAACTTGATGAGTTCCAAGTGAGCTAAAGGAGGGACACCACATTAGCAACTTAACAGGGAACACAGCAACAGGCTCAAAGGACCCACTGTGAACAGCACACTTGTGTGCTCGGATGAAGCAACGACCACCTAAGGAGGTGCCTCTGTGGTCTTAATCAGCCACCTCCTTAAACGGTCAAGAAATCTCATTTCAGTCCATTAGGCAAGAGAAGTTTTCCATTCTTTTAAACAGCAGTTCCTGAAGAACCTAAAGGAGCACAGTCCATCTCCTCAGGAAGAGTCAGCTGTGGATTTGGGTAGACAGGAGATCAGTTGCAGAATAAGCTATATTAGAGAACAAAACGTGCAAACACTAGAAGTTCCCATCTTTTAGTATCCTATCAGCTCTTTGTTCAAATAAAGTGAAAGAAATTACTTTTGGGAAAACTCGGAAGGTTGAAAAAAGGTCCAAAAGATCCTTGCAAGAAGTTTTACAGAACCTCCTTCAGACTATTTTGCTCCAGATTAAAACACTAAAAGTTAATCTATACCCAGGTGTTAGAAAGTTGTATACAATAACAAGAAAGACAACTAAACACTCAAACCAAGCTATAAAGAATATGTAGAAAAGGGAGAAAAGTAAATCTAGAAAAGCAAATGCTTGGTGGGTCAAGGATTAGTATTCACAATGCTTAAATACAGATTCTTACACTGCCTTTCCAGACTTCCTGTTTGGATTACTTGAGCAGCACAAAAACATTGGACAACATCAGTGGGCTGTGTCCCATTGCTGCTTTCTGAAGGGAGCAGATGATGCCAATTGAGCCATGTATGATGCAACCTAAACTTCATTTGGCAGAATGACTCACCAGCAAACTCATGAAATGGTCTCAGTGACTCGACCATTTTGATATTCTTTAGAATTGGGTGCCCTAATTATCATTTCCCCATACATTTTAAAAGGAACTCTTTTATTTGGTTCTGCTGAGAAACCAATGAAATATCTTCTAAGATGCACATAGCTGATTCAGGCAGAATTTCAATACTACAACAGGAATGAAGTTAGGAAGAGTTGAAATTTAATCCATGGAATGGTTAACAGGGAAAGCCAGCTTTAAGAATGCCTTCATAGTCTGTCTTTGAATTCTGCTGAAGTTAGATGAAGAACACATAAGAGGATAACAGTTTAGTCTTAGACATGATGAGGAGCCTCTGGTGACTAAGCGTGTACATCAGCCTACTGTCAAATGGAGGAACTGGGGTACAGTGGCACGCACTGTGGAATACCAAGAGCTTTAGGGCATGGATTCACAGGAAAAACAGCTCTTTCAAAAGCAACAAGTGATGAAGAATCCCACATAATGATGCCTGCAAAAGGGTCAAGGCTGTGCTGAACTGCCACATACAAAACTGACAGATGAAGTCGTGGATGGTCTGGACACGTGTGATGGGGCCCCTGTCCGTGGTACTTAAACAACCACCACCCTGCCCATCAGAGTCCCACCTCTGCATCTGCTCACAGCGCTTGCATAGTCAGATACATCCAGTCTGACAGACAAATGAATAACCGGCCAAATCCACGACCTCTGTGAAACTGCCAGGCACAACTGTCTGACTCAATTGAAATTTCAGAAAATACTGTCTGCTTAACTCCAGGTGTCAGGAATAAAAAGCAAAAAGAAAGGAAAAAAAATTGACAACAGTCTTCGATTACTTCATTCTCTAGAACATGGCTGAAAACATGTTCTAGCTCTTCATTCTAGAAAATTTACCTGCACAAACCATCAGGAATTTGCCACAGAATGTTTACTAGGAAAGTCTCTCTGGAAGAAAGAAATGCTGTTTTCCCATTTGCTGTGCCATATGCACTTTTTTTTTAGTATGTTCTGTGAAGAACAGTAGATAGGCAGCTCAACATTAATTACAAAAATACATACCTCAAGAGGAATATATTGCTTCAGAGAAGGACAAAAATGTTGAATAGTCTTGGACAGTCTGCTTTTCAGTCTCACATTTTTGAAGTCTTGTTGTTAAGTGAGGCCATTTGAACTTTCACATAACACTTTATGCTGGACACATCCATAAATTAACACTTGTTAGAGAAGGATTGCTATGCTGTGTATGCTTTAAGTTGCAACTATCCACTGGAACGTCAGAAAAAAATTAAAACCTTCTCTCTGTCCCTTTGAAAAGGAGAATGATCCAATCAGCAAATTCAGAATGACAATGCAGTCTAGAATGGTGCTTCATACGTGCAAGTATGGAATTAAGGCCTAAAACTACAGAACAAACCTTCTACCCACAGCAGGAAGCTGCCTAAGTTTAATTTGAGATCAGGTAAAAGAGATTCCATCTTAACAGGAATCAGCTGCTCCAGAAGGAATACTGTCTCCAATTTAAATTAGCCATAACAGCTGTGAAATTTTGGATCTCTGATTTAAAGAAAAATGGGTTTCATAACTCATTTAAGAAGCAGTCAAGAGTGGAGGAAGGGAAGGCAAGTACATCCTAAGTGCAGTGCTACTCTCCTGCAGGGACCTAATCTCACTCCACAGCTATCACAATCCACAGGAATGCCATATATTTGCGAGGGCACTGCAACTCTGAGAAGATTCCTGGTATCAGGGGAAATATATCACACCTACAGGAACATGACTCCAGTGTGAACCTGCTACTTCCCCTGAGCTTAGCAGACAGTCCACTGAAGATGAAAAGCCTACAAAAAAAATTCTTGGCTGACAGTATCAAAAAAACAGGTAATGCAGCCCAAAACAAGCTTTCTGCCTCAATTTGTCTATTTCTGGTACCTAAGTTGGGTAAAGTTTTAGTTGCAGACATGCTGGAACAGACTGCATTTGGACAGTCTGGCCTTAAAAATGAATGGCAGAAAATCCATGGTTTGCTGCAAGTCTTTTCAAAATTCCAGCATTCTGAAAGAAGAATTAGAGACTTTTAAAATAATTTTTTTTAAACCAGGGTACTTTACAACTCAAATTATCAGTACCTTAGAATATTATAGATGCAGATGTGAGAAAATAAACAGTACATTTAAAAAACCAAAAGCCAGCCAAAAAGTTACAATAAAATAAATAGCCAATGCTGCACATTGCACATTTAGAAAGAATTGCAAATCTCCTTTAGTGAAAACAAATGTTTTATATCTTTAGGGAAGCACTTCAAATCACAGTTTATCTCACTGCAGTATTTCTTCATTTTATGGACAAGTAAGTAAGGAGAAGTTCCCATGTGTACAAGGTAACTGTGTAGAGATAATTCTGTGTAGGAATCTGGCAGATGATGACCAACCTGCTTTTGAAAACCCTCCATAACTTTTACCTCATCAGAAGCTTGAGGAAAAAAAAAACAACTGTCAAACATAACAAAAGCCACTACAACTTCCCGTGTTCACTCAAACAAATAGTACTATCTGCATTCAAAAGTTTTTAGTCATAACACAAAATAGTGACAAAAGTAGCAAAAAACCCCATCTGGTTAAGTATGTGGACTAAGGTTTTCATAACAACTGAAAGAGGGCACACAGTTGTTAAAAATTACTTAAGACAATACATTACTAGCACTTTTATTTACATTTGTATCTTAGTTCTAAATTTGAATTCTTACCTCCAAGCACTGAAAAGCCCTAAGATCTCCCTGCAGTGAGATAGCAAAATCTTAGTCCCTCCCTTCAGAGCAGCACCGACCCAAAGTAAACATCATCTCCCACAAGGAGACATCATCTCCTACAACCTCCAGGTGAGTGAGGCTGCTCTCAGGGAAGAGAGTAGCACTTCAACCATCTACTGAAGAGAGGCAGGGGAAACCAATAATGAAAGAGGAGACAGCTACATAAAGAGAGCAGAAACAGATTGAACTGGGATAGTAGAAATTCTGCTGCAAAGAAGTCTGAACATATATTTAAAAAAACATTCTGAAGCTCAGGTGAATTTGCATTACAAATGGAACTTCTGACTGGAGAATGGGACAAAGCAGCTGCCTTTTATGAAAGGCAACAGAACAGGCTGAACTTGATGATCTTAGAGGTCTTTTCCAACTTAAATGTTTCTATGGTTAACACCACAGAATCTTCCAAGAAAGGGAGTATAGACAGAATTTTCTATGAACAAGAAACAAGTGCTTTGAACAATAACCTTATACAAGAGGAACTTAAGGCAAATAGAATGAACACATTAAAACTTAGAAGATAGCAAAGCATAAAGGGAGAAGTCCTATGAATTTTTTTCAAACTAGAAATGCTGGGTAGAAGCAGGAACAATATAAATGTATTCTATGGGTGCACTGCACAAATTGTTTGAATATGGAAGTTAAGGCTGGAATATATTTCTGGGAAATAACTAATTTTACAAAGGGCAGGGGCAGAAGTTTGCAAATTCAATGAAAACTGTATTGCAGATGTCTGCAGTTCCTATTTCTCCTATATATATAATGGAATGATACTATGTTTGTGCGAAAGTGCAAAAAAAACCCCAGGTCATAATTTACCTTGAAAATTGTTTAGCCATATCCAGGAAATATGTCTAGACATAGCTACAGTTAAATTATACAAAGAAAGTATTTGAAAAAAAAAAATGTGCATGGAATATTAATGATTTAAGTGCCTGAAAACTGGCCACATTGAGTTAATTGCCTATCAAACCATCTCCATCTCAAATAACTTAGCGGCAATAACCTAGTGACAACATTTCATGCCATGCACTTTTCATCCCAGAGAATGCAGAAAATTAATATGGGAAATGAACAAATGTAAAAAATTGAGACTATCATGATATTAAAAGAAAGTCCATAATAGTAGCAGCCAGCTGCTAGCTCTCAAGCACTTTTATAGGTGAGGGGATGAAAGTACATCAAAACCAAAAAAAAACCTCATTCCCCTCACTGAGAAGGGCTATTACTACACATTGAAGAGAACTAGATTTCTGATCTTCTACTAGAATACAGGCCCGCAAAACTGCATGGCTCTAACTTTTTACCTGTTACACAAGATTGTAGTTCCTGAGCAACTTCATCTGTCAGGAAAAGACTGAAACAAATTATACCCCAGTGCTACCCAGTTAAAAAAACCCTACTCATTCTTTACAAGTTGTTGATTTAAGACACAAAAAGCACTAGGGTTAAGAGAAAGCACTTCTGGTTTCAAAGGAGTGGCTTGTTTCTGTGAATTACAGAAGGTTGCCTCTCCCAAAAATCAACAAATTTAAAGATCCTAAACCTCTGTAAATAATCCCCAAATCCTGAAGAAGTACAGTATGCAAACATTTCTCTGTCTGGATAAGGAGTCCATGGATGCTCAGTAAAGGCAAGTGGGGCAAAATCTGATAAACTTCAAGATAACTCAAGTGTGTTGTAGCACATAATAAGCAAATGCAGAGTAGCATTTCACAGGATCCAGAGCATAATGCTCAGCTCAAGGAATATTTACTCATTGGAAACAAAAACAAGAGACTGTTGTGAAAACTATTTTGTGCAAATTTAAAATGCAATGCAGAGTCTCATCTCAGAAAGATCCCACATTCATAAACATGTCTCATTGAAGATATATTTTCATACAAATGAACTTTAAAAGAGAAGAAATATATCTGTCAGAGGTTCAGCTGGATAGTTTTATGTGAGCCAGAATACACTTCCATAAATTTGCAAAGCTGGAATCAGAACTGATGCCCAATGGAAGCATTTAATTTTACATCTAAACAGAATTTCTTTAATGTACTGGAACGAATGCAGTTGAGTTTTTATTTTTGTTTGTGTTTTCTTACAAATCAATAAGAAGGTGTGTCCAAAAAAAGCCCACTTTTATCTGTTGTTTTATGCGGAGATCAGATTTGAGGCTCTGCTTGTTTCAATCTACATTAATTTTATTCCTTGACTTCTTTCTGGGAGTCACAGGTCCCTCAAGTCACCATTCCCTCAAAAAATATATAATTTTAAAAGGTATTCAGTGGCGCTATGCACTGTCCCTTGCTGCAACAGCATTGCTGCTACAAACAGCATCTGGAATAGCCTTAGTGCTATATCCCACAGACCAAGTACATGAGCTCTTCACCATGACCTGTGTAAGAATTAAAATAAAAGTAGGCTCCTGAAAAATGAGGGGGCAATGGAAAACAAAGCATGAGAATGAGTTAATTAAAAACTTGTTTACCAGCAGGCCTGGTATGTCCTCTAGAGCTACTGTGGGGTGTCATCTTACTGTTTAGCAAAGTGCAGTCAACAACAAGGAGATGGAACTGGATGGCAAATCTATGTGACTTACTGTACATCTACAAGTCCTGTCACTACATATGCTTCTCTGCTTAATTTATTTCTGCTATGCAAGTAAATCTTTAACTCCTCATGTCAGTATAAATAAACAGAAGAAAGCCCAGTAATTCCACAATAGAAGTTCCTACCCCAGCAGTGCCAGATTTACTAAAAGCTGATTTATGAAAACAATATTCTATTACAAATGGTAACCATCATAACCACAACAGAGACTGGTCAGGGAGAGGGAAGCCTACTTCAAAATTTTACTACATTGTTTCTTCTGATTCTGCATTGCAACTCTTTTTGAAACAACGAAAACATAAAACATGATTTGATTTTTACCTTACTAAGGTAAAAATTATGCTCAGCAACATCATCTTACTAAGTAACAGATTAATCTCAACTAAAAGAAACAATTTAGAGTTTTCTGCTTTTGCTCATAGAAATAATTCAAAATATCCTTCATACTCACCGTTCAATTTGATGTCTGACAAATACAGAGGTGGGGGAAGAATAATAATTTAAAAAGACGTATTAGGGGCTATGCCACATGATTCACTCAAAAAACTGTGACTGAGAATAGCATTCATAAAAAGCTTCAATAAAAACTGTATTTGATAACATTTCTTTAACATGAGATAGAAAACACTCCAGAATTCATTCTGAAATAAAATAGGACTGTTAGATAAACCTACTTTAGGAATTGGATGAAGGCAGCTAGAGAGCACAGGCCCTCAAGCCAGACACATATGATACATTATTATTGTCACTCCACCCTCTCCTGTGTGTTCGCACGGAAAATGGAAAAAGCCTGGGAAAGGTTTTTCCGATTCAAACACATGAACTTGGTTATCTTATGACAGATTAAGACAGAGAACAGCCCTCAGAAAGAAATAAATTTATACTTCATATCTATAGAAACATTTCCATGCACTATTTGAGATAAGGAACAGGATAACACCATATTCAATCCCTTCTCACCCAATAAAACTTGGCAAAGACATGAATGTAGACCCTGTGTAGCAGTGTTCTCATCAAAGCTACACACAGACATGTGATCCCTGACCAAAATAACATTTCAGTAATTACGGGAGCAAGACCTCCCTCTGGAAAGAACTGCCATGGTGGCATCTCTGAAGCAACTGAGTCTTACAGTCCAGAACCCTGTATTCATTATACATTTCTACCACCTACCAGGGAGCATTTTCTTCTGAACACGGAGGATTGCTTTAAATTACCACATCAACAGAATTTCTTTCAGAACTGCCTTCCGAATAATCTCAGCTTTCCACTAAAATGTTAGACTTCAGAATGCCAAAAAAGAAAAAAAAAAAAAAAACTGACAGTAATTATAAAATCCCCTTATACACCTTCACAGAATACACTTGTTCCTTTATTTCTACCTGAATATATGGAAATTTCTGGTTGTTTCTTTTTAGTGCTGACCTGACAAAGCATGGCACATCCAGTGCATTTAATGGATTTGTTTGGGTTTTTTCTTTAATCCTAATTAATAGCAATACCTGATAACTTTGCCAGAAGGCAGTATGTACTACCAATAGCCAAGTGTGACTGCATTTGTATGATGTAAATAAAGGTATTATAACATGGAAGCCACATATACAGGAAATAATAAGGGGTGGGTAAATTGGCTCCTAATTTCTTCTAAACTGAGGCCACTACCTCCCTCCACCCTGCTGCCAAACTGTTGGTTTGGCAAGGAGTGGTGAACACAGTTACAGGAGGTTGCCAGCTGATAGTGCCTACAAGCTGTTTAAGTGAAATAGAGAATGAGGTGTGCTGTTCCAGCTGATTGGCACCAGTTGAGATGACAGCGTAAAACTTTCTTAGGTATCGAAGAAAATTCCCGTTTCTTTCGTATCTTTTCTTACGCTTAAACCAAATTAAATGTTGATTGCAGGCTTTACTCTTTGGAGGATTTTAACACTATGCTAGTAGCAGCATCAAGAGGGATCAGAATCAGTCTTGTATTTGACCTTGCTGCATATATTTAGCACTTAATTTTTGAAAATATCTATTGCTCCCTCCAAGGATTACTCACCACAGTTAAGTCTATGAAGGCAATCAGGTAAATTAAAAATGATTGTTTATAATTCACTGACTTTATCCTCCCAATCCTATTTCACAGTGTAGAAAAAAGCAGCTTAAAGGCAAGAAGTTTCCCAATGGTGAGCAACCTCTCAAGAAAGAGGAAAGCAATAGTGAATGAGCAGCATCTTACTGTCAACTTTGACACAACTTTAAGGATGTTTTTTTTACATCCTTTAAGCAAAAGATGGTGGTGTGACTCCCACAATATTTTCATATTTGAAATCCAAAACCAGAGGAGATAATTTTGGATTATTCAGGCCTAGGGAACCTATAGAATTGGAAAGATCATGACTATAGAATGTGGTAGGGTAGAAGAAAAATGAGACCAAGAAATAACTCTTTATTTAACAATTCCAATGCAGTATGCAGGGTACTTTACTACAGAAAAATATAATTTCCCTTCCAAATACAGGTCTGCTGCACTTTTCCAAGATCTGCTTCCTAACATGCTACCTTCTTGAGATCAAAGAAGTGTCCCCTGTTTCAGACAGTTTCTTCAATGGCACCCACCTCCTTGCTCTGCTAACTGCAAAGTCAGATATCTAGAGTCCACTTTCCCAAAAGCCAAAAAATTATACAGCCAGCCAACAGAGACAACAAAGATTTTCATTTTCCCTAGTTCAAACCTTGAAGCCTTAGGTGACCAGGAACACATTTTTTTACTTGGGTGTTTTACTTCAAACACCCCAGTAAAAATCTGCATTAAAACAGTTTGCCCACCCGGGTCTCCATCCTTCTGTCCAAGTGCAGAGAGATCAAACACAAGAGATAAAGTAGATGTTGCTACATGCTCCAGTTTGCAAGTGCACAGTATCACATGTTTTGTAAAACACAGTTCAAATGAATTCTGATCAGTTGAGGGGGTTCACCTGACTGAGCACCACAAAGATGTTCTAGATGAGCACCACACTGACACCCAACATAAGCCATAAAGCTGGAGGCACTTGGATGTTTTAAAATGCCAAGTAGACACTACACTTGCATTTAAAAAGGAGGGGAAAGGAAGGGAAGGGGTTAAATATTGAAGTAGGGAAACCAAGTGTGTGTCTTCTGTCATGCTGTCACCTCCCCCCTCCATCCACCCACCTTATTCCTCACTCCCATGTTCAGTCTTAGAGAGAATACTTAAATGAAGAGAAGAGCACCCAGATATTTCTTGTTACAGTTTTTATGTTGCCAAATCCCTGCTTGCTTCAATTACTTCTGAAACATTAATGATTATCTGCAAGAAGTATCTAGTGAGCCTACACTGCTAAACTGTAATTAGAAATCCCTATAAATTTGAAAAACCATTGACCAACAAGTATCCCAGTGCACTCTCCAAACACAGAGCCTTTATTCCAACAGGAACTTCAAGTAAAAAATGATGTGTGAACAGCAGATACTGATGTTCACACAAGCTTACTGCATACAACCCAGCAGGCGATTTTTCTGTTTTTTTTGGATTATGCCCCGGAGGTGCTGGCACAATGGAATTTCAATACCATAACTGCTTATTTTTCTGTGTGCCAGCCTCTGAAATAACAGGTACAAAGAAAAAAAAATACACATAAAACAAACATTCTCCTTTTTGAAATTACAGGAATCACAAAATGAAATGTTTTTAATTCTCTAGTTCAAACGATGTAATTTATAACCATGACACAAATAGAGAAGAAGCACAAAAGAAGGGAAAATACAGAAATAACATAACGTTCCCAAGGTTCAGTTTACAAGGACCTCACACAAAGTTTTTTTTTTTGCAACTCTTACTAAAAACAGTATAATTTGCTAAAAATGCAGTAGCTGCCAAAAGCTATGATCCATCTAAAGCAAACATGTTTAAGATGGAAATAGAGTGTTAATGATGAAGAAAGACAGAATTGAGTATACAAGTTTTCTTTTTAAATTGTGGAAGAAACTGCAGTACAGTGTTTAGTTTGTTCATCTTCCTGAGCAAAAATTGATTGCATTTACAGATAAGCACCTAAATTAGAGAGAAGTGCATTAAGACAATAACAGAAGTAATCAAATTTCAAACTTTCTAATTAAACCTCTTTTTCCTGCAGAAGGTTATTGGGAATTCAACACTAGCCTTGGTTCACATGATAGAACAATAGGAAAATTTTCCGAATGGTTGAACGCTAACCCTGACAAGTGTGGAGAGCCAACTACAATACATTATATGGTAGCATAACCTGCCACCCACGTTGCTGAGAGAACAGCTTTCAAACACATGCACCGAGCTGTAAAACCACAAAATCCCTTATTACACATTGTCCCTTACTTAAGGTGAAATACACTATTCCCCCCCCCCCCCCCCGCCTCCTTTTACAAATCTTGGTGGTTTTTTTTTAAACCTTCATCTCTGAAGTTTATTTAGCAGCTAACTAGACTGTTTTTCAGACTTTATTTTCCAAATGCCATCTTTCTTGTTTTGTTTTCTAACAAAAATAAAATCATGTTTTTACAGTACACAGTGAAGCTTGTTGTGTCTTTCACTGTTGATTTCTTTTTAATACTACTTCCACCTGTGTGACATTATCCAAACTTTTAAAAGGAAATGTCTGATATATGACTAATTCACTAATGTGAAGACTTATTTCTGGAGTGAAATATTTTCCTTTTTTTAATGGGAATATACATGACTCATCACTGGGTAAAGTAAAAAAATGGTTCCATCATGCTTTTGCTTGGAAGATCAGATATTCTGATATTTACTGAGATTCTTTTCCACTGTTATGCAATCTGAATATATTCAAAAAGATAAACTGCCACAGCCTGTGTGGTTATAGACACTGGCATTCATGGAAGTCAACCATTGCTGCAGAATGACAAACATACTCCACCCTCATTACAACATGCTGTGGTTACTAGCCAAACACCTTTGCCTTTTCTGAAAAGGCTACATTATAATAAAAGCAGACCAGCAAAACAAATCATACAGGGGGACCCAAGGGATGGTAGAAGTAGTAACAACTGGTAGAAAGCATAACTCTGAATATGGAAAGTGAGCTACTTAATGACTTGAGGAATGCATACAGCCTCACACTGCAGAAGGAGCCCACTGAAAACTGCTGGTATGTACAACTTTCTTGGTTAATGATTCCCCCCTCCTGCCCCCTCCCTCTGCACATGTCTGCTGCCTGAATCATTACATTCCAAGATAGTTAGAGGATATACACAGTTTCTTCAGGGGTTTTCAGTTGCAACTTTGCTGGCAATGGGAATTTTATTTGCAAGTGTTTCTATTCTACTGACAAGGTCAATTAGTCCAACGAACTATCGGTTGTTCTGTCTGATAGCTCTGTGTATTTATTCAAGCAAGCACTTTTATAACCCACAATTGAATGCAGACAGTTACCCTTGTAAACACGACTGTCCACTGGGATTTTCACTACATTTTGAGCATGTAAAAGAAAAACATGCTTTTCTTCCCTCAGCCTGATAGCACATAAGTTTGATTACAACTTGGAAATTTCAGGCAGTGAAGGGCATGGGAGCTACCATTTTTAATAGATAGGATCTACTGTACATCAATATACATATTTGAACCAATTCCTAGGAGCTAAAGAACACAGAAATTTGACTGATCACTCTAAGAGCTCTAAAAATTTGGTAATGCTATCAAAGGGAGAAAGATCAGCATCTCTGCTGTATCCAGGCATTAAAAAGAAAATGCCATTGTTTCAAAGAAACAAAGCTATATGTAGCACCAAGGGCTAAAGGCTACAAAAAGTGTTTTCACAAAAGCCAGAAGCACAATGCGTGTGTGTATGTAAATCAGCTGCAGAAGCTGGTAGAGTTAAAAACAAAATTAGGAAAAAGAAAGATGACTATTTCACACCTCTAGCTAGAACTTTTGTACATGAGCAGCATGGCCATGGCACTGGCAAAATGTGCAGAGGAAAAATGATAGACCCTACTCTCACAGAACTTCTATTAACATATACATGTGCTCCCTTCACCATAGGTACCCTCTTCACAGTATCTTCTTGTGAAAAGAGATCCTTCATTTATATTAATTAAGAATGGTAAAGAAGTTGGCCTATTGCTACACTGATCTCCATTATTGAAGACTTCCCTATATAAATCTTTCAGGTGTATAAAGAAGGTAAGAAACTATCATGGAAAACCAGCAGTTTTCCCCCTAACTAATATGATTACTACTCTACAACTGTAGTATTATACTACATACTTCAAAAGAGTGCTAGAGAATATGCACACCAAAATTTGCAGTTGGTTTTCAACATAAAAAGTTCAAGCATCTGGCTCCTTCCCTTCACACAATGTGCAACCTGCTCATGTCCACCAGAGAATTTGTTTGAAGAATTGTAATTAGAATACAATAGTGAAAGCTTGTATTAAAGCCAATGAAAAATTCCCCCATTATGCTGGAGGAGAGTTTACTTGCACTGATAACACAGTTTTAAAAATCTGAATTTTAAAGCCACTAGTACCAGAAAGATTTTTACAGAAGTAAAATATTTAACAAACAAAGATTTGGGGAAAATCTTTTCAAATCCTCCTCTGAGAACTTCATGCACAGAAAAGAGATGGAACAAGGTAATCAAACACTTGCTACAGGAAGAGAAGGTGGCAGTGTGACCTAATTGTGGCCTTCCAGTACCTAAGGGAGCCTACAAAAAAGAGAAACAGAGACATTTTACAAGGGCATGTAATGACAGGACAAGGGGGAATAGCCTTAAACTAAAGTTTAGATTAAACATTAGCAAAAAATTCTTTACTGTGAGGGTGTTGATTTTCCAATTTCTTTTCCATAGTGGAATTTAAATGAATAATCACAAAAAAGATTGTACGTGCAGGAAAGGTTTCCACACATATGTAACACAGTGCTTCCATCAGCTCCTAGGCTCTCTGTACTTGAGCTCCCTCGAGGAAAGCTCTGCACTTCATCAACTTCCTGCCTTCCATAGAGCTGTTGCCACATTGTTTCACATGGCTTTTCCTCTGCTTCAGAAAGTAAAATCAGATTGACAATTAAAAATACAGGGCCTCTTTAAGTTACCCTTGCCTAATTGAGCACTTCTGGGGCAAAAAAAGGTTCCTTCATAGATTTGTTTCTGAACGCTCAGACACAAAAGCAAAAATATCTTTTACATGCGACATGTACCACAGCATGTTTAGTTTTCCTCTAGAGAAGAAATGCTTATTTTTCTTAAAATGCTACTTCATAACAAGGTAAGATAAAATGCATTTTCTAATGGGTGGGCCAAAACAATCTTCCAGTGTTCTACTAGCTCAAATGTGGACCTCTCTATTTGTATACACACACCTCATATGCATAAAAGGCTATTTCAATACCTGCACTTTTCATGACTGCACAGTAAGCTCTGCTCTGATGTCTTACCATTACACAGTGTCAAAGGGCAGGAAAATTGTAATCCTGTTCATAATTTCCACAGTTTGAAGCATATAACAGTTATTTCCATAAGCACATAAATGATGAATAGGTCATATCACCTACAGTGGTGATGATATTGGCTGGCAACAGTGATGTTACATCATTTAATTTGCCTTCTTTTTGTAAAGATGAGTTCATATAAACATCTCAGTTGGGGATTCACAAAATATCCTCTGCTGGAAGGTGGAAATTTGTACAGAGTATAGATGGAAGTAACCTTTCTTCTGAAATTTGATTCCTACCCATGACAAGGCTTAATAAGTAATCAATACCAGTGAAGAATTCTACTCCCCTACTTTGCAGATTTCCACCAACAGTAAACTTTAGATATATGGAACAGTGCATCTGTGTGCATCCTGATGAAACAAATCCATACTCAGCCACCATTAACAGCAAGATACCAATCAAAATGAAGAACTGGTATGATGATTGTGTTTACAGGACATCCTAAAGACAGATGGGAAAGACTGAAATTCTGTAAAACTAAAGTTTACTCCATCTTTTCTTATCACCAAGAGTAGTTTGCAGAAAGCAGACTGACTATTTTTAATTGACATTCTGAACCCAAGGAATAATTAGGGGTCAGAAATGCCTCTTTTCTTGAATGAAACATAGAGGAATGGTTTCTAACCAAAGTACATGAAGCTTAGTCAGGAATCTAAAGGAGTAACAACCCAGTACTGCACCTTCAGTGGAAAGTAGTTTAAAACGCACATTTGAGATGTTTGAGTAGAGACTCACAAGAACACATTTTCTTGGTTGATTACCTTGCAACAGCCCTATGACAAGCTAGCATGTCCTCGCTCCTTGGGATCTAAGTCTACTCCAGGTACAGAAAACAGGTGAAGATTGCTCACTGCTGGATTTCAGAAAACATCTGGCTAAGTCCAACCTCTTCACTACAGTCACTGGACACAAAACAAGTAAAGGAATTACAGTGAGGTCACTTCCTTAACTACCTCCTGGAAAAGCCTCCCAGCTTGGGCATTTCTCCAGTCGGTAATTCCCCTCTCTAGTGCAGAATCTCTTCGAACAGTGGAGAAGAAGCCCTGTCCGTGGTGCTCAGCTACAACCCCATGCCACCAGGGATGCTGCTGGGCTTGCACCTGGTTATGAAACACCAGGCAAGGCCAAAAGGAATCGAAGAGAAACTGAAAACAAAGTAGACAGCAGTCCAAAGGAAAAGCAAGCAAACAAACAAAAAAACTCCAACAAAAACCTAAAACAAAGGCCTCATACTGTTGCCAACAACGGTGTATTAAGATTAATGGGCTTTCACCTGAGTCTATGTAAAGATCCTACTTTATAGGCCGACAGCAGAAACTACTGTAAACTACAAGGTGTATATATATATGTATGTATATATATAAAATATATGGATTGAGACGATACCCTGAAATACCACCTGCACTTAGCATCAAAACACTTAATCTCCTTACAGCAAAATGAATTGCTGAACATCTGAATGTCTTGGAGAGGTATAAATGCAATAAACAGATGAGCATCACTTGACGAGACCAGAGATCTCGACAGACAGCATTTCACTCATATCCTTTGCAGTGAGTTGTTTTCATATTATTAAAAGGTGTAATAACATATCCTGAGGAGTCTGGATGCTATTCCAAAAATGCCTCTACAGACTATCTTGTACATCCACACTGTTTGTACCATCATGTGAGAAAACTCCATGACTGCAGATGAGAAAATATTTGCTCTCCAAGCTTGGCAGCTGTGATACAATGGCACTTAAGTGCCATAGGAGAAGGTTGAGTGCACACCCCTTAACTAGAGTGAGTAAGGGAATAATCCTGCCAGGTTGCAAGGGCTGTTCTCACCCTTACAATGGAGTATAAACAAGGGGGAAGAAACCTTTTATTCAGAAAATAAATTCATCTTAGGTTCCAAACAGGATATGCTCACATACTAGAATACAAACTAAAGCTGATCTTATATTTGTGACAAAGTTTAGCTCAACAGCATATTGCATTGTGTTGAAAATTAGACCATTAGGAAAGAAAAAACATTCATTACACACTATGAGTTGGGCAAGCATCCATGGAAAAATATAAAATGCTTTAGCCTGATTTTCCACCCAGTTAATCAGTACTGAAGCCAATGGAATCATTGTATAATTAAGCAGATTTCTCTAAAGAGCTCATAACAGTTCACACTGCTTTAATAACCTCTCCATGTGTCAAAGAAACTGAAGAAAGTTTCAAGACTGAAGGAAAATTCAAGAAACCGTATCAAGCCATTTAGAAAATATGAAAATTGATAGCAACATGTAACATCATGGTGATGACAGTCACAAGCATTTTACAGCATCAGAATATTGTATCTCATTAATAAGAAGCGTGACCATATTTTCCCCTCAGTTTGGAAGTAAAAAAAGTACAAGAGCATGTGGTATGCATAAGAATTACTCTGTCATGCATCGTATTAGAGTCACATTCATATATCATAAAAAATGCTAGTAACTTGTTTCATATAGCAGTACCATTTTTAACTACATACATTATGCATAGAATCTCGTGTTTGACAAGAAAAGAGCTAAAGAAATACTGCCTGAGACACTGGAGAAAACTAATACACTTGTTATACATTTTATTGCTTTATAGATCTTTAATGTGTTAATAACACACATACCCTCAAGAGCAGGAGTTTACCACTGTATGAGAAACTAAAGTTAGGCAGTGAGATGTACCAAGCATGACTACAAAAGGGACAATAATCATTTAGTTATTGAAAGGGCAGATAAAAGTGCAAAATCAAAGTGATAATTAAGGACAACAGTGACATCTAGTGGATACTCGGAAAACTGACCCACAGCCTAACAGGTGAAAGGATCCAGCTGCCGTTCTTCAGAGACTGTGCAGCTCCCAAATTGCTACGATACAATTATGAAGACGGAAAAGGCAGAATTTACAGCTGATGAATGTCAAAATAATGTGGTGATATATTTCTTCAAAAGAATATTTTATTAATTAAAGAAAAATAAAAGACATCAAGAGCCTTCCATTTAAGATTTAGTATAAAAGTGTAAGTCGAAACTTGAGAGAATATCACAAATCATTGAAAGGATGTAGATATATCATGCTAACAGACATCTCTACTACACTATTTTTTACTCCCATAGGATCTACAGCTTTCTACTTACAACTTCCTCTTGGGACTTTGGATTGTTGGGATGGAAAACCAAAGTGAAAAAAATAAAAATCCCAGAAGTAAAAATTCAAGCCACAATTTAGCAGCATCCTTTTCTCATCATCCCAATCTTTCTGTTGTTGCAATACTTGCCATGTAAGGCTGGCAAGTAAACCTTCCCAAAATACCAGCCAATAACTGCTGAGCTCCAGAGAAGAGGAATTTGATACATGAGGCTACCCTGACTCAGAATTAGTAAAGATATCTGCTTATAAGTAACCCAATTAGTTTCCAAGGTGGATGTCTAGCAAGATCATGGATTATTACACTGCTTTCACTGTTAACCAAAGGCTAAGCAAAACTAAGCACTTAATTCAAATCTTATCACAGTTGTGACTAGAAGCATCACCATAAAAAAATACTGGATTTGATATTTTTTTAAATAAGAAACACTAACAAAACACTACAACTCTGTCTTATTCAAAATTTTAAACCGATCTGAAAAATTGAAAATTGGATTTTGCTTCATATTGTTAAAAAACTGCATCCCATCCAAAATCTTTATATCTCAGTGACTGTCCAGTATTAAAAAGAAAAGAAAAAGATTAGAAACAATACTCAGAAGTAAAACATAATTTATTAACATATTCAATTATAATTATGTTTGGTAAAAGTCTGATTAAAAAAAAACAGAAACTAGTTTACTAAATTTACAAGATAAAAACTAAAAGCAAACATCAAAATAAAACCAGCCATTTTCCCCCTTCAAGCACAATGCCATATTTTACCTCCAAAAACCACTTTATTACATCACATGTCCTAACAGGAGAGAACTGTTTTAAGATAGAATGCAAAGCATCATTGGCTTACCCGAATTTCCTGAAGATTATGAAAATTATTTCCTACTCTGACAGAGATCTTGCTTGGAGTGTAACTTTCATCAGATTTGTAGTCTGCATAAATACATAAGGTCTTCACTGTTGTTTTTCTTCTGCAAGAAGCAACACAAGCTATGTAAGCATCATAAAGAAAAATATTCAGGATGAGTTTGTTGCTAGTTTGCAATAACTAAATGTTCTGAAAATGAATGCAAGTGTATCTAGTGATTCATAAGAAACTTGCTGTTGAAGAACTAGGTGATTTTCCATATTATATTATGCAGTTGATTTTCACCATTCTCCTTTGCCTGCCTTCAGAAATGTTGGTATACCAAGAAACAGATGCCAAATAAGCACTTGTCCATAATGAAGCTTTAAGTTAGGCTTTTCAAATATGGGCTCTCTTACTGGGCCAAGGCCTTCTCAAGAAAGTAAATAAAAAAGGGGGAAAAACATCTCATCTCAAGTTGTGTTAAAGTACTGAAAGCATCCTACACAGGATGGAATAAAAAAAGGATTCTCAAACTCATTTGTTAGGTATCATAGGAGTCATCTACCCTCCAAATGACACTCAAAGACACAAAATCAGGACATAAGTCACCTTACATGAGTAAATGTGATGCTGAAACTGACATATCATTAAACATTCCTTTTCGTTGCTTATTTAGGCATTTAGTGATCATAACATTTGAAAATCTAATTTTTAGAAATGCTGACTTCTTAACAGTTGGGTAACAGAACTAACCCAGGAGTTCTTGCATTTCCAGAAATCCTATCTTGTTGAACAGTCATCGATATAAAGTTATACAAAGCACCTTAACCCACAGAGAGTATATTTTAATACCTAAATTGGATGTTCACCAAATGAGGCTGTGATCCATCTGACTGCCAGTAAGTTTCTAGATTATCATCTCGTAACTGATCCACTCCAAACCCTAAGAAAAAGAAAATGCGATAATCTTGAACATGCCATTTCTGTGATGCAAATGTAGCTCTTCTTCAACTGTTACAAATTAATGTCTCCCAAGTTATAACATATTAGGAAATATTTCTAGATATCGAAGGTGCACCTATGCTTTTCTGACATGAAACTGAAATAGGGGAATCTGCAGAAGTTCAATACTGTTGAGTTCTGTGGGGTCCATGTCAACATGTCCTGGAATTTCAAGTGGTTAAGTAGGAATTCATATTGGTTGCCAGAGCAATAATTTACAGTTAGATTTTTCCACTTCTTCTGTAACTTAACTGCTGAACTAAAGAAAAATCATTAGCCGAGACCATTCATTATAAAATTTTAGCCAAATGTAACATTTTCTTTTCAAGTCATGTCCTGAAATATTTTTGCTTTTTCACATACTAGCTAGAACAGGCAATAGATGGCAAAAACAGTATTCCTAAAGGTTAATGCATCACATTTGAAGAAGCAACTCCAGCTATGTATTTTCTATGCCCTCATTGTCCTTTTACTAATCACATCCTTTTATTGATTGTCCACACTAGTTGCAGTTCCAATATAGCAGCTGAAGTTTCATCTGCAAAAAAAAATTTCCTTCAGTCTTTTTAAGCAACAAACCCACGAGACATTTTTTCTCCAATATCCCAGGATTTCAGGCCAAAGTCATTCAGCCTGAGCACAATATTGTGACATAAAGGGATCATTAACCCTAGGCTGCAGCAAGACAACTGATCAATTCCCAACAGATATTTCTGAAACAGAAACTCAACCACCCCAAAGGGAAAGAATACAGATTTTCAGATATTTTCAGCAGGTATCACTAACTGCTCAGGACCACAGGTTCATTTGACTTGCAGGGTTTTAGGGCCACCCCATAACACCTGAGCCCACAGAAAGTTAAAAAGTTCAGGCAGAACATTTAGGTCACCCAGCAGCATGGTCATCCTTAGTTAAAAATGGAAGACACCCAGACAAAATGCCAAAGCATAGAAACAACTTCACTGTGCTGCATGTGATTCTTTTTACATGGCTTAGTTTGTTCACTAAATTAAATTAAAACATTAAATTTAAAAAAAAATATAAAATATCTAATATTTTAGTTCATATCAGATAGTTCCTCATAGGATTTCTGACACAGTTATAACTCTCATATTGTGTCACATATAGTGAAGGCCAACATTATTTGCAGTAACTACAGTTTACACTACAACAGTTTTACTGCTGTGGATGTCTTCCTCCCAAAACATAAATATACATTCAACTTTTTACATCATTGTTGGGATTTACCTGGCTTACAGGATGAAAGAGACCAAACTGCTTGTGAGCCTATTTCTCTAACAGTACCAGTCCTCTCTAACTGCTTTGGATCAGCACCAGGTGGGGTCTTGTTTGGGGTAGTCATTTCTAGTGAGAGAAAATAAGTGAGTTAGTTGACATATTGATGGGAAAATGAAAGGATTTTGTTTGTTCACATAGTTAGTTTGATTCTTTGGCCTCAGACTTTTATAACAGCCTACAGGATATGTGGTTTATACACATACACATATATTTTTGCATGTCTGTAGAACATTTTATTTATATATATATATATATATAAAGTAATATGTATAAATATATAGAATATATATGTGTAATATATGTAAGAGGTTCCACACATGTAAATTTTGTGTCTTTAAGAATTCAATACATGCCTGCAATATTCATAAGACATACTTTACTTGTATCATTCCAATTTATGCATACAGAGTTAGTCAGGGTTTCAGAATTTTATAGTTCTGA
Source organism: Taeniopygia guttata (assembly GCF_048771995.1). Classification (NCBI taxonomy): domain Eukaryota; kingdom Metazoa; phylum Chordata; class Aves; order Passeriformes; family Estrildidae; genus Taeniopygia; species Taeniopygia guttata. Next base: position 57,725,743 of record NC_133028.1, read on the forward strand.
TTTTTAAGAAATTAAAATTAAAAATGTTGATTTAAAGGCTAGCAGTACAACCTCATTCTCTCCCACACATACACTTACAAGTTCTCTTAATCTACAAATTCAAAAACTAGAGCAAGAGATACTTCTTCCCTAAAACAGGAAATGGGAGTTTAAACAAATTGTATCATTTGTAACAATTGGTTATAGCAACATTTATTTACAGACCATTTCTTGAACTTTACAACTTCATCTGGAATCATTAACTCATGACTTGCACTGTTCAAGGAATCACACTCAGCCTCAACACCCAGACTACCACCACATATACAACAACTTAGTTAAGCTGGGTTTTAAAGTACAGAGCACTTTACTCTTCCTAGGAAGTAGCTTAAAATATATTTTTTTAAAATTCCAAAGAAACATAAGTTCAACAAAAAGAACTACATTAAAGCTTAAAATTAAACATAGAGCACTAAAGAGTCAGCGAATTAGAGCTGGTCTCCCATCCCCCCTTTGCTTACATCCATAACATCACATCATGCTCTGCTAATCACAGAAAAAGTCTCCCAATACCTCTCCCGGACAGCAAATAAGGGACTGAGTTAGGCTGGGACCCACAGGATTCACACCTTACCTACTACAGAACTGACACGAGGCAGAGACAACATTTTCTCTGTGCCAATGACTCTGCAGCTAAAAATTCTTTGTGGGACACAGGAAATCTGAATTCTCTAGCACACCAAACACTTTCTATTGGCCCTTGAATAGTTTTTTTAAATTTTGCAAACATAAGACTTGACACAGATATTTTAACCTGCTTTCTCATATACAAGACTGCAGTCCTAACTACCATAAACAAAATCTGAAGAAATATTTGCCTGTGTAGAAATAGCTAAATACTGACAACAGTGAGTGTCACAAAAGGCTTCAGACAAAATTCTTGTTCAAACACCATCCTCTCAGAAGAGACATTGGACACTACACAGCTAATCCAACAGATGTCATATATATATTCACAGACATATTAATTATAATGCTATCTAAATTTAAAAAAAAAAACTCAGAAAAAAATTACAAAATATTTAGTTCACAGCTACTTGAAAAACAAACATTTTTCACAGAATCACAGAATGGTTTGGAGTGGTGGAAGGGACCTTCAAAAATCATCTAGACCAAACCCCATGCTGCACCAAAATTCAAACTATGTTTATTAAGCACTGGGGAGACTATTATCCCGGATTTGTGAATTTTAAAGCTCAAATTACCTTCTAATCCAAACTCTGAGCAATTTTTTTCTTTACTTTTGTGATAGTGAACTAAGAGAGGTTGAGTTGCATTCATTTTAATTCTCAGATTTACACAGACACCAAAAATACTGTTCTTCCGACCTCTAAAAATATACATAGAAAATTCAACCTCACAAAGTAAAGCTAAATTGTTCTGTTGTAATCCAAGTGATCACATCTCAAAAACATCATAGAAAACATCTTTTGAATATTATCACCAGTAAGTCTTGACACTCTTTTGACTTCAAGAGAAAATGAATGAAAAACTCCAAATCCCACCCTTAAAGACACAAGGACTATGCAAACATCCCATCAAAACCCACCAAAACAAGGTAAATCACAGAAATTACATTGTTCACTCTGATTACACCACAAAGTTGATTATATATCCTTTTAGAAAAAAAATTACTGGAACTTTCAAAGTATACCTTAAGATAATGATGTTGAGCTTTCTTATAAGCTTCAGCACACAGAGCAAAGTCCTAAATAACTTAATAACGCAAGATCTTGTATTGCATTGGTTCTCAGAAGTTGGAGGCATTACATTTTGGGGTTTTGAAATACACAGCAAGAAACACCATTCAAGTTTCCTACTGTTTTAAACTGAGGTTATTTCTTTTTATCTAACAGGAAAAGATTCTCAAACCCCAAAATTTCAACTCCAAACCACTGCTGGCAAATAGATCAGCCACATATTGTGTACTAGTGATGAGAAAGTCTGAAAATTTTAAATGGTTGAACTAAACTTGAGATGATTTTGAGTTTTCATGACAGAAGTCCTGCTCAAGAACAACACATTCTGGATAGCTTTGCTGAAGCTCCCCAATACTCTCACAACTTTAAAACCTGAAAGCTGATAGAAGTACTAAGGAAAAATTGTGTAGCAACAGGCCAGCTCACTCAAGTAACACTTCTGGACACTGTACTAGCAGAAGTAAAAGTATTTCCTTTTAAATGAGACATCAATACTTAGCTCTAAAAGCTAAGTCACCTAATAAAACTTTTCTTTGCATTTTTAGGCTGTATAAAAACAAGTAATTTTTTTAGAAGGCCTTCTCCTTTACATGTGCTGAAAAATGGAAAGACACACTATATCTTTAGAAGCATTGGCTGGAAACGTCTCTGATTTTTCAATCCAGTTATTCCAAAGATCATTAACAGGCTGCTGTTTCCTTGTTAACAGCATGAATATATGAATGTCTTCATGACATGATCAAGGCCACACTTCCATTTTGCCATTTTTCACTCTTTGGTTTGTTCACATCCTTTGATCAAGACAAAGCAGCAGTTTTCCCACCTGTCCTTGAACACTTTATCCCTCATCTTTCTCACAGAAGTTCTCTTTTCCAGGAAACATTCCAGCCCTGTAACATCCAATTGCAGATGTTTTAGGAAGCACAGTTGATGTAGAGAGTGAAATGGATTTAAATGGTTGGACAGTCTGCCTTCCCCAACCAAACCAGCCAGGTTGTTCCCAGGGTACCAGCAGGAGACACCTGAAGGGTGCACACCTGGAAGCAAACCCTTGTGGAAGCACACAACACACCCAAGAGGAGCTACTGCGCCTTTCCTACTAAAGCCCCATAAAAATCCAGGCTCAAGGAAACTTGAAGATTCCAAAGCAGTTTCCCCTATTAAAACTTGCAATTCCACCATGTTGTATGCACAGAACTACTTAAATACACACCTGTAACGGCCCTTGAGAGACTTGACTGTGCCTGAGATATGTCTGTCATTTACTTCTCCAGCAAAAGATTTGTGGACACTCAGCTTCAGGTTTCATCAACGTAAAAGCTAAAGGTTTTCCTTCAGCATCTAAATCATTATCACCATCTAAAAACAAGCATATCTCGATCTACAGAGAACTCAAAAACTTGTTCATCACTGGCCTTTACACAGTAACCCTCCTACTGATGTGAAGGCACTCATCGAATTTGCTCTTAGTTTCTTCTTTTCTAGAGTGTCTATGCCTTTCAATCTCCCCTCACAAAGCGTAATAAACCTAATATTCTTGCAGAGGCTAGATATCCAGCTCTGTTTACAAAAACGACCAGACTATTTTAGCTAAGGCCCTTTTTCAGCAGAGTAATCACTTCCCTTGTCTTTGTATTTACTCACACTTGTTAAACACGACAAAGCAACACCTGGGTAGTTGAAAAAACATAATTCTCAATTAATATTGGTTTTACTATGCATTACAGTGTTCAAATGCACTATAAATGCCCTGTATTTTTTGGGATACTGTTTGCTGTTCACAGACACCTTTCCCACGAATCAGGCCTTTGATTTTTTTTATTCCTGTGTTCTCCTCCTCTCTCAGTTCCTGTTAACTGAGCTTAGTTACATTGATTTCCAACCTGCTACCAAGCTTCTCAAGGTGGTTTTTAATTCCAGCCTTTAGCTGTACAGTGCTTGCAATCCTTTCAACTTTGTATTCCACATTCCAGGAAACAGTGAAACACTCAAAACTGAACTCTCCAGTCACATGTTTCATGACACCGCTGTTCAAAAGTGAGTCATTTACAAGTCAGATTCAAAAAAGATCTTAAAAAAAGATCTTTAAAATAATTATTTTTAGAGCACACTGCAGTGGCTTGAACAATGGCAGAACTCCTGTAAAACTCAAGGCAGACTTCCTCATATTCCCCCCTTATTAAGTGCATTGTCTACTGTAAAAAAGAAAGGTTGAGCCAGACCATTCTCAATGAACCACACTACAATATTTCCTGTGTGCACACTGATTTTAATTGTCCTGTACTTACTGACAAATTCCCCTCTCAGAATCGTTCAGGGGATCAGAGATCATCTGGCTTTTCTGTCTTTTAAAAATGTTTTTAAGAAGTGTTACTCTGACTGCATTCCAATCATATAATTTTATCCAGTTTTAGTAAATATCTGACTATATTTTCCAGGAGAGCTGAATAAAGGCTACACTGAGTACTTCAGCATTTTTGCACCATCCATAAGACTGTTTTTCCTGTTCTTAACAGAAGGGAATTTCATACCTAAGATTCCTTGATTTTCTTAACTGCACTATTCATTTTACTACATATTTACAAGCTCTTGTCCCTGCTTTCATTTTCTTTGGCTGGACCCTTGCTCATCTAAGGCCTTTAAAGATTTCGAGATATAGCTAAAAACCAGCCCCTCACTGTGCCTCCTATTTTTTTAATTAGATGGAAGATTAAACATTCAACTTACTAATGCTTAATATTTAACAATGATAGTAAGTGTTCAGCAGCACCCTTTTTTAACTAGCTAACCTGTAAATTTAATCCCTCAGATTATTCTCTCAATAGAACTTTAATAAACTGATCGTTTTTACCCTGCCTCCAGTGCAATGCTTTAAGCCTATTAGTGAAAATTACCAGAATAATTGTCAAATATTGTTATTTGACAATTTATTTATTTAATATTATTATCGATAATGTCAATATTGTCAGAATACTGTCAAAAATAATTTAATTAAAAAGAAAGATAATTAAAAGAATTACATCAGCAGTTTTATACATATATTCCTAATCAATCTAAAAAATACTTTTTTTAAAATATATTTTTGTGAAAGCCCAGATTTTCCAAAGGTACCTCGTACGGGTACAAGCTGCTCCTTAAAGGAGGAGAGCACATCTTTACCAGGAGTGTAAGATGCAACTATTAGGTGGAAGGTGTCGTGAAAACCAAGTGCCACCAGAGGATGAAGCCGCTTTGAAAAATCAACCATCCCCTCACGACTTGTTTGTAGGGCTTCCAATCAACATCAATTATATTAATTACAACTGTAACAATTATAAACAAACATAATGAAAATTAACCAGGTTTACAACGCTATACTGGGGCATACAAACCGCTCTGGCATCGGAAATAAAGCAGCAGCACCTACTCACTGCACGGGCCCCGCCGGATCCCCAGCCCGAGCTCCGCTCTCCGGCCAAGGGGGCGACGCGAGACCCCCGCACGCCGGGCGGGCGGCACCCGGCTGGGCATCCCCCAGACCCCGCGCGAACGTGTCGCCTCAGCCAGCCGAGCTTCTCCCCGGGCTGGACCTTCCTCCTCCTTCTCCTCCTCCTTCTCCTTCCCTCATGGCCCCGGCAGAGCCGCAGCTCCCACCGTTCCCACCTGATCCCGCCGGGAGCACCCACAGCACAGCCGCCGCCGCAGCGGAGGGAGCGCAGTGCGCGCGCGCCGCCACGCCCGCTGCCCCTCCGGCGCCGGGGCCGCCCCTCACACGTTACCATGGGCGGGGCGGGAGCGCCGCGTCCCGGCTCCGCCGCTGTGGGAGCCAGCCTGGGCCGTGCTCGGTGCTGCGTATGGAACCCGAGTTTCCCGAGGTGGCCTCCTGGAAACGCTTCCCCGGGAGAACGATAGAGCGTAGTCCTAGTTTCAGATGCAGATGGCGCGCTGCCCGGGGCAGATAAAGGCCAGCAAGACCACGGTGTCGTGGCACTCCTTGTGTGGGAGCAATCCGTGGGCACAATCATTATTGGGGGTGGAATCCTTAGTGATCCTAAGCCGTCCTTAGTGAGGTGATGGGCTCCCGAAAGAGAATGACAGTTCTTCCCGATGGGAATGAAAGCACGTAGCCCCAGTGTTCCGGGTGCAGAAGACACGCTGCCCAGGGCAGGTAAAGGCTAGCAAGACCATTCTATCTTGGTACCTTTCGCGTTGTATCAATCCCCGGGCATATGCGAAACTGGAGCTGCCGAAACCACAGTCGTGAAAGGGAATGAAATACCCTTCCTTAAGAAGAGAAGCACCCGGTCTAGCTGTTGCTGCTGCCCGTCACCACCTACCCAGTAGAGGCAGAGGCCGGCGAGACCCTTCTGTCCTGGGACCGCGCCGTGCCGACCCGGGCGCTCCCCTCGGAGCGGGGCCGCCGCTCGCAGGGCGGCCTCGGGGAGCTTGGGGGCCCCAACCCGCCGCGGGAGGCTGCCCTCCCCACGCACGGCCGTGCTCTAGGTCGCAATGGTGAGGAGGGCCACTCTTCCGTCCCCTGCTGTCCCTGGCGAGGGCCGCCCATCCTTTCCTTCTCTCCCTCCCCTCCTCGCCGTGGCGTGCGCCCAGGCCCCGCCCCCCGGGCCCGACGGCCATCTTGGCCGGGTGGCGGCGGCGCGAGCACGTTGTGCGCGCGGGCCCGCGCGCGGGATCACCCACCGGACGCCGTTGTCACGCCGCGGCGTGAGGGCGCCGAGCGCGCTCCCGCCCCTCCTGTCCCCGGCCCCGCCGCGCCCCTCCTCCCCCCAAGCTCCCGGTAAGTAACGCCGGGGGAAATTCCCACCTTCGTGCGCGGGAATGGAGGCGGTGGGGAAGGGGCTCCGCTCCTTATGGCGTGCTGCCGGCCCGGCCGCCGCCGCTGGGCTCGGCCTGGGCGGCGGCCTCACCCGTACCGCCCTGGAAGTAGGGTCGGCTCGACCGCGTCTCGCCTGGGCCTCAGGGCCGGAGGCTCCCGGGGATCGGGGCTCGCTGCTGGCGTGGGCACGGCCCGGCCGGCACTGCCTGCGCACCCGGTACGTCATCCCCCACGCCTCGGGTTTTGTGCCAGCCGGGGTCAGGGAGCGCCGGCCCTGCTGCTGCTCCCGGCCGCGGGTATGGCTTCCCTGTGGATGCAGCGCGGGATCCTCGCCTGGCGGCGGTTGCCTGGCTCTGGGAAAGGGAACGCCGGCATTTTGCTCCTGTGAAAACGGGGAACTTCCTGCTTGGGGTGGGGGGGAAAGACCATATTTTGGCTTCTTTTGGGGGGAGCTGATACCCACGTGGGTGCTTGTGGGGCAGTGAGGAGATCAAGCCTTCTTGCAGGTGCGATAGGGTAGCGGAGTTAGGCCGTTTTCGACGAGGTATGTGTAAAAATAAAAGAAGAAGTCGGCAGGCTTTTCTTAAGGACCATGGTGGTGTTTCCTGCCTGGAATGCACTTGAATACTTCACTTGCAAGTTCCTGTGACACTTTTCAGGCCCTAATTTAAGTTTCCCTGCTGTGGTTCCTTCCATAAACTGCAGTCCTAACCAGGGGTCATGAAATACTTTCATTAGTTTCATTAGATTCCTAATTTATGGGTTCGTTCTCAAGCATTTCACTTCTTGTTAAGGGGAAATGTTAAAGATTGAGTGATAATTAATACTGCTCAGCACAAGCTAAACACACCCACTCATTGTGCAGCGTCAGTATAGTTGACCATATGCTTTCATGTTAACATATTTTCTTATGTCGTGTCTTATGAGTAACATGATTTAATACAGTAGGGAAATCTAGGGCATGTCTAAACTTTTTTTACATTGCCTCAGTTTCTAAAACAAATGTGAAAACCTTAAGCACATACTGGTTCTTGTATAATTTACTATTGTTTCTGCTTTGATACTTACAAATGTCGTGATCTCCCGTATGCAATTTGAAAATCTGTTTTACCTTTCATTTCCATTTTCTTTGGGTATTCTAGTTCTTGACTTTCTTGTTCTTGTTATGGTGTGACTGACTGTTAGTAGTCCATTAGCAGTGGAATTGGGAGGCAATTCTTGAGCTTGTTTTCAATGGCAGCTGGAAATGCTTCTCATCCTCACTTCTTTCCACAGCATTTCTCGCTGAGGTCTAATGCAGTGTAATTTTATAAAATGTTCACTGGTTTTGTGCAAAGTAACTAAAGCATGGTGCAATTCTGAACCCAGACCTTGCCTTCCCATCTTTCATTGAATGGTCTCTGGTTTTGTTTCAGTCTTCGTTTACTTTTAATGTTTAAATTTTTCTTTAAGCCTGAATAATTCAGCACAATTACAAATCCTTTTCAGTCATAATTGCCTTAACTTAGTAACTTAAAATTTAGCTCTAATGCCTGTGAACGAAATAAATATTAATGCAAGCACATTGCCCGTGTTCTACAGATTGTACATTGCTGTTGCCTTCTGTGACAGATAGCAAGGTCTGCATGTGGGCAACTTTTTTTTTTTTTTTGGTAATCTGTGTGTGTCAGGGTGTGCAGTAGCTATGTCAGACAGCCTAAGAAAGCTGACTTAGAATTTTTGTAATAACATATTTTGTGTCTTGTGTTTAGACATGTTTCATTTTTTGTATTAAATTACATAATTGAACATAATGGGCAGCTTTTGGCTTTAATAAACCATACTGACAGGGATTTTAGAATATTTTCTTTTTTCTCTAGCCAGCAGTTTTTAGTCATTCTCTCCTTCTTCACCTGTGTTGTCAGTGCATTCTGGGAAGATTTTCTGCTGCCGCACCATCATCGTTCAATAACTCAAAACAGCTCTTTACCCTAGTAGTTAGTAGCAAATTAATATTTTCATACTCTGTTTTTTATTCTGTTCTTCTTGATATGGAAAGGAGAAGCACAGTCATGAAGTCAAGTGCGTCTGAGTACCAGTTTCTCCTGCCCCTAAAGTGCTGACTGCACTACTCAGTTACTGGTGTGCTGTACTGTAACATTGTTGATCTGTGCTCAGTGTCCTAAGAGTTCTACATCTGTTCCTTGGAATCAGACCATCCTATTCCATATCTTAATTTAAATGCCACTCGGCTAACTGGATGAAAATATGTAACTTGAGTTCAGTCTGGTTTTGGACAGTTTGTTTATTTGTTTCTGAGTTCTAAGTAGGTGTTACTACTTTCTTTTGTGGACAGTTGTCATTGTAGATATCGGCACAGTCCTAGAAATATTGCAGAATTTCCAGGAGTCACAATTTTATTTTTTTTTTCTGCAAATGATTAAGACCACTAGAGAGTTTTGGATAAACGGGCACTTCTGTCATGTAGATGGGAGCAGAGTGGGAGGTGTGAGTGTCTTCATTCTGCTTCATTGCTTCTATTCCCCTCACCACCTACTCTAATAAATGCTTGGTGTACATAGTTAATTCACTGACCCCTTCAAAACTATTCACCACAGATTGGGCATTTTTGTGTAAGTTAGAATTAACTGTAAATTACATTCTAACTTGCAAGGGCATTTTCCCAAGTAAGTTAGAATTAGAAAAATACCCAAACACCAAAAATACCCAATTCTTTGGGCTGTTTCATTGCTTACCAAGCACAGTCTGATTCAGCAGTGAGTGTAAACTTCAGGCTGATTATCCCGCCAAGACTGTGGAAAGTTTGCTGAGGAACTTGGTAAGAATTGCTTGTTTCAAGCCATATTTGCCTTGGTGTTTGAGAGCAGCCCTGTCCCACTCTCCTGCTGTGGAGCTTCAGGCTAAACCCCAGCTGGAAGGCTGGGTGACTGAGGGGAAATGTCCAGGCTGCTCTTGGCACTGCTCAGCCAGCAGGAGCTTTGAGCAGGGTTTGAGGGGCTGGGGAGGGCAGCCTGCTGAGCCACATTAGGTTTTGTTCTGGGACAACCCACAGGACTGATCCGCTGCTGCCTACAGCAGTGGTGGAAGATCCACAGTGCTCTGTTTGCTCAGGCCTTGGAGAAAGGGCCATTTAGCACTTCCCTTGGAAAAACAGAGGGGGAATGATTCGCCCCCAAATACTCTTTGCACTGTAAACTGCAGGATTTTAGTGAAAGGCACTGGGATGTCTTCCCAAAGAATGTATCTTTATTTGAAGTAATGACAACATCCAGTATCCCTCCCCAAGAAAATGACTCTGACTAAAGCACCTTTACAGTCTTCAAAAATAAGGCTTTCAGTTTGTTGTTTTCTGATGTATTAAAGTGAGAACTGCAGACTCATTATTCCATGCCTCTTGGCCTGGTCTATAGATACAATTTTAATGTTCAGCCCTACTTTTGTCAGTCTGGTCTGACAATACAGAACTGTTTAATCACTTTTAATTGTTTTTCTTGTATTCAGTCATTTATTTGAAAATAATAGCTGTGTTAATAGGACTTTCTGGCTTAGGAAATTTAAAATAGTAAAGGAAAAAAAAAGAAATGTAAGTAGAAACTGCCAAAATATGGTTGGCAGTGTGACTAATAGTTGCATTCATTTATAGATGATGAAGACTATCTTTTGACATTAGTTTGAAAATACTTTGGGAACTGAATAAACGAATAAAACTACCAGTTTTTAAAGGAACCACTTAAAATATTTGTACCTATGGTAGTAAGAGATTTAAGGATGCAGTAAGATCTGCTTTTCTGACCTTTGCTGTCCATCTTCCAGATATTGCAGTAGAAGCTGGAGCATTCTTTCCAACTGAAGTTTATAGAAGGGTAGAGTTTAACATGACAAATGTGCCGTACACCCATTTTATTCTTGCTTCCTTCAGGAGTCTGCAAGTCACAACCTTTCTTCATCCAACAGCCATATGTAGTAAATCTAGTCTGTAAACCACTGCAGTATTCTTTGGTTTGGTGAAGCAAAGGTGAGCTGGACATCCAGAAAAAGCTTCCCTTAATTAGAAATGTTGGAATCCTTTGGATGCAGCTGCACCTTTGCACTGTGTGCAAACCTGAAGTATTTCCAGACTCCTTCCCAGTCATATCATTGAACTACTGATACTGCATTAAAATTACTTTGAACATACGTCTTCTGTAGGACTGCCATCCCTTTATTTAGTGAGATGGAAATGCTTTGTACATTATGGCATTTTACAAAAAAAAAAAAAAAAAAAACCAAAAAAACAAAAAACCAAAAGTTTGTGTTCTCTTAAAATCTTCCAAGAGCCTCATAATTCAGTTGTCTTTGTTGTTATTTTCAGTAATATGAGTGAATATAGTAAAGGAAATATAAATGTACTTTAAAACACATACCATCTTTTTTCATCTACCAAGATTTAAATTTAAAATTCTTTTCCCTTCCCTCCATTTGCTGCAGCTGTACAAAGACCCATTACAAGGCAGGACTTGTCAGTGTACATTACAAAGAGCTAAGGAGGGAAAGAGTGGCTTATAGAGAGGAATACAAGTTGTAATTCACTCCTTTGCATGCATTTATTTGTGATTTCAGGAATATTTAGTCTTCTTGTAATCCATAAAATTACAGGGTTTTTTAGGTTGGAAAAGACCTCCAAGATTATTGAGTCCAACCATTAACCCAGTACTGGCCTCTAACCTATGTCCCTGAGGACCACATCTACTTGTCTTTTAAATACCTCCCGGGATGGTGACTCAGCCACTTCCCTCAGCTGCCTGTTGCAATGCTTGTCCACTTTCAGCAAAGATAGTTTTCCTGACATCCAATCTAAACCTCCCCTGGTGAAATCTGAGGCTGTTTCCTCTTGTCCTGTGTTGTGTTGTTTAGAAGTAGAGCCGTATCCCCCACCTGGCTATACCCTCCTTTCAGACAGTTGTAGTGAGAAGGGCTCTCTTGATCCTCCCTTTCGGGACTAAACATCCACAGTTCCCCCAGCTGTTCCTCAGTCCCGTGCTCCAGACCCTTCCCCAGCTCCAGTGCCCTTCTCTGCCTCGCTCCAGCCCCTCAATGACTTCTTTAGTGAGGGGCCCAGAACAGGACACAGCACTTGAGGTGTGGCCCCGCCAAGTTCAGTGGGACAGTCCCTGCTCTGGTCTTGCTGGCCAGACTGTTGCTGTACCAGGCCAGGATGCCATTGGACTTCTTGGCCACCTGGACACAGCTGGCTCATGTTCAGTCACTGTCATCAGCCACCCCCAGGTCCTTTTCCACCAGGCAATTTTCCTGACACTCTTCCCCAGCCTGGGGCACTGCCTGGAGTGGTTATGACCCAAGGGCAGGACCCAGCACTTGGCCTTACTGATCCTCACAATCCCTGTGGATCTGGCTTGGCCAGATCCCTTTGCAGGGCCTTTCTATGTTCTTTATAAAAAGAATTCTACTTGTTTTTAGTGAAATCTACTATAGGCATTGATACCATATTGGGAAATGCAGAATGTAACTGTAGTTATGCAGATACTAATGAAACTCAAGATTAAAGAATCATGAATGTCTGCTTACATTGCCTGGTTTATTTTTTTATATGCAATTGCACATTTTCACTTTGAAAACTGGTTTTTTAATACAGAATATTGGCATACAGTTTGTAATGTATATTCTAATCATGTCCTTGGAGTAATAGTTGTAGTCACAATTTGACGGTGTGAACTAGGGTGCTTTATACAAGGCAACTTGTAAAACTAAAATTTGGAGCTGTGTAGATTCTAATGTTCTTGCTACAGTGTGCTTTTTTTGGTAACAAATGCTTTTTAAGGTAAATTACAATTTTATTTTTACACTGGAAAAATAGTAATGAAATAGAAAGATGATTATGTTAAAAATTTGTGCAGTTATCTACACATCAGTACCCTTGTTATTTGTATCCTTTACTTTGCTGTTTGTCACATTGCTTAAAGGAGGAAAAAAATAAAATAATTTTGCATTTTTCATCTCTGCACTCCACTAGCAGTAACTTAGGATACTTATGTCTTATGGTGTGTTTGGTTTTTTTTTGTTTGTTTTTTTCCTTTAAGGTCTGGAAGAGACTCCCACTACTCCTCCTTATAATTGGTGTATGTGTTTAACCCTAAATTGTGCATTATGGCAGACAAATTAACAAGAATTGCTATAGTCAACCATGACAAATGTAAGCCAAAGAAATGCCGTCAGGAATGCAAGAAGAGCTGTCCTGTGGTTCGAATGGGTAAGAGATAAAATGTAACAAAGTATTGAAGCAATTTGAGATCTTTAAATCAATTCTACTAGAAGAAATGAGCTTTTTATAACTGTTAGATTTTTGTGTATCATTCAAGCATTTTTTCATAAAGCCTTTAAAAATATCACTAACAGCATGAACAGTTCTTAGTAATAATGACACTTTTTATGAAAAGTGTCACCTTTGGATAATCTGAAGCTTCAGTGGACATTCATCAGTTACATGTTCCTTTGTGGAATTTAATAGGCAGGAATTCTGATTCACCAGAAATTTTACTGATGTTATTTTTTTTCACCAGGAAAACTTTGCATAGAAGTCACATCACAGAGCAAAATAGCATGGATTTCAGAAACACTTTGTATTGGTTGTGGTATTTGCATCAAGGTAAAAATTAAACTGCTTTATTTAAGGTGCTAGATTTTCCTTATTTTGCTATTATATTTAGTATTGCATACTGTAATTTCAAAAAGCAGTTTTCTTTCCTGGACTCACCAGACCAAGTTAACTTACTGTTTATAGAAAGTGAAGAACTGTGTCATTTGACTGAATTGTTTGGGTTGCTAGGTGTGGGTTTTATTTGTGGCTTTGTTTTTGCTTGGCTTTGTTTGGTTTTTTGTCTGCCCATGTCTATAGATAATTAGCAGTGGAAAGATGTTTTTTGTGAAAGGTGGAGAATATATGCCTTATTTGTATTGTAGACAGACCGTCTAAATTGCAGACTATAAATTTGAAAAATTTAGGATAGAACTTCTTTGGCAGGTTGACCATGTAAAGGAAATTTAGTAGAGGTCCATTTAAAATGTAAATGCACAGCTGGGTGCAGTACAAAACATAGGCTTTTGTTTATAAATTGTGTGCACTAATAATCTATAATTTATTTCAATTCCAGAAATGTCCTTTTGGAGCCTTGTCAATTGTTAACTTACCTAGCAACCTGGAGAAAGAAACAACACACAGATACTGTGCCAATGCCTTTAAACTTCACAGGTATTTTATTTTTCAAATATCAGAGACAAAAATCCAAGTTTTTGATGGGGTAAACATAGTGCACATCAAAGTGTTCTTGGTTCTTAGCCCAGTAGTTTCCTTTAGTAATGTTAATTACATTTTTCTTATTAAAAAGTATTATAATGAAATAAATTCACCTTGGGAATTATTTTACAGAGCCCCTATTTGAAAACAGACTACCCTTAAATATTTCTTTTGTATTTTTAAGGAATTTTATATGATTTAGTTCAGATATTTGCAAGTTAACAAAGGCTGCAATAATCAGAAGGTCTGAAAATGGGTTTGAAAGTGGTCAGTTTACTTGACCACTAAATGATGTGTGATGGCATAAATATAACACAATCTTATCAATGTTTTGTACAGGTTGCCTATCCCTCGTCCAGGTGAAGTACTGGGATTGGTTGGAACCAATGGTATTGGAAAATCAACTGCCTTGAAAATTTTAGCAGGAAAACAAAAGCCAAATCTTGGAAAATATGATGTATGTATCAGCAATAAAATGGGGTTAGCATTTTAGATAGCTATGTTTATATTTTTGGACTGAACATTTGTATCTGTGAACGTGATAGATTTGTGGGGATGTTGGCACTTTGTCTATTGACAGCCAGTGGCCTGCTCCACACAGGACCAATAGCAGAAGGTTATTGCTAGCAAAGGCTTTCTTGCGAATTGTGTATATATCTCAAGAAAGATAAGGGTACAAATTGGAATTGTAACCCACAAAAGATAAAAATCAGAGGTAGGTTTCGTGAAGTCACACTTAAGGGCTTGGGTTTTTTAATAGTAGTCTTTAAAAAATGTCAAGTTTTTCCCCCTGCATAATTTTTATCTATTCCCATCAGGGATTTCCATAGCCCAAGTATTGGAGTTCCTTCTAAGTTACCCTTGTTTTTATCTGAACAGCTCAAGTGTCTATGAGCACTTACTGTGTATCCTTGGGATCTCTTAGGCATTTTTATATTTGATTCTTTTGAGGAAGATTTCTTATAAAGTATGTTGTTACTGTAAGTTGTGGTTGAAGGCATTTTCCACTGTACACTTGAATACCGAGCACTGAAAAATCCTTAGTTTCTTCGTGTTCCTAATTACTTAAAAATAAGAGTTTCTGAGAACCAGACTTAAAACAACTTGTAATCTGCTGGTATTCATGGGAACTCATAATCCATTTTCCTATGTGTTTACTCCAAGTCAAACTGCAGCCAGTGAGCAAAATATTTTACAAGGGCTTCTTTACCTAGTACTACTCCAAAGAGTGAATACATGAGAGAAAATGCATAAATAATGACTATTAGGACTCCTCTTGGCCGTATTTCAGATTTTACTTTCTTTCTTTCAGACTGCATGTGGACAATTGCACATGCATGCTTTTGTCCTTCAAGAAGGACTTGTAAGAAGTGTGTTGACACTTACCTGAAAGAGTAATGTTTTAATAAGCTGTTCATTTCATGACTGCTACCTAAAGCTGAAAAAAAATAGTCATTTCCCAGCTACATTTTACATTCTCTTTCAAGTTTGGTTTATATTATTTTGTGGACTTCTTGTTTCAGGTGGTAGTATTACAGAAATAGCAAAACTTTTGAGTTTCTGAATGTGTACTTAATTGAATTACCATGCTTCCAAAATAAGACTTTGCTGTGAAGGAGCCATATCAGTATGACCACAGAAACACGTGATATGAATTGAATCTTCCATGTTGCTTCTGCTGTAAAACTGATGAAGCATCCTCTGTGTATTTGCTTGGTTTGGAAATATGACTGTGTCAGTCTGATTCCATACTGTTTATCATCAAAGTAATTAACTCAGCACCCCTCAGAGTAGTACAGTGTGCAAGGGGGTACTTTTTCCTGGGTGATTGCTCTGAAGGGTTCCTTTTATTTTTTGTCATTTTTCCTTTGGTTTTTTTTTTTTCCTGCTGTTTTCTTGAAATTGTTTGCTAGAAGCAGAGAAAATTACCAGATTTGTTGCATCCTCTGTGCTAGTTCGTGCTTTTATCATTCCAGTCCTTTTCCTTTGGATTAGCTGTATCAGATAGCTAGTAAGTGTGGTTACACTGATCCCATGCTGTCATTTTCCCCATGAAGTTGTTTCAGTTCAGTAGCTTCTTAACGGTGCACATTTAATTTTTTTTGAAGGCTAGTGAAACCTGGAAAAAGAAGGTCTCTAAACTTTGTTTTTAGAGTGATTTTGAAGATTTTTTTGGTGTGCTACCTTACAAGCATATTCTATTTGCCTTATTGATTGGAATGAAATTAGGGTTCCTTATTATGTTTTTAAACGGTGTAAGTAAACCCAGGCTTTAATTTTGTCACAGGATCCACCTGACTGGCAAGAAATTTTGACTTACTTCCGAGGATCTGAACTACAAAATTATTTTACCAAGATCCTGGAAGATGACCTTAAAGCTATCATTAAACCTCAGTACGTGGACCAGATCCCTAAAGCTGCAAAGGTGAGACATTTCATGAGTTAATAGAAAGCTGGGAGCTTCTTCTGTAGTACTTCTCATGTTTTTAAAGGTTTTATTTAGCAGCATAATTCAGAACGGTCTGAAAATTTTAATGTTGGTTGGGGTTTTTTATTATTTATCATGCAGGGAACAGTGGGATCAATTCTGGATAGGAAGGATGAAACTAAGACACAAACTGTTGTATGTCAGCAGCTTGGTAAGTAATTCTGTACAGTCAAATTTTTAAGCATTTGAGAAGTTCATATTTACTAAAACAATCAAGTTGCCATAATGAAATAGAACATGTAAGTCATACCAACCCAAAGAGAGAAAAAGTAAAGGTGCTTTAGTGTAAAAGCCCAGAGCATGCTGTAATATAAATAACACAAATAATACTTTCTGGTGGCAAATTAGTTGATACATTCTAGTTAACAGAATGTAATCCAGTTTCTGTTTCCTAGTAGAAAGTGTTTTTTTTAAAGCTGGAAAAATTCCATTTAGCATCTGCTGCACTTGCTTGCTCACAAGTGTGACAAAATCTGAGCATCCCCCTTTTTACACTGCACGTAAAAAATATTATCCTAATATACCACACTCCTCCCAAAAGCTTGTATGTATCTAATTTTAGTGGGAGTAACACTGACTTCTGAGATTAATACAATTAATAAGAACATCTGCATAGTCCAGCCCTAGTAATATTTTTAAGTGTTTTGTATTTAGTTGTTACTAAATTTAGTTGTTGCTAAATTCACAAATGGAATTCTCTTTAGTGGAACTGGGTAGTGAAGGTGGGGCTGCCATTGTGCCACCAAGAATATGGGCTTTGAGTCCCACTTAATTTATTAGTGACACAACCTGTTCTTGAAATGTGTTCATTAAGCTGCTTAGAAAATACCTGCTACACCCATCTCCTGTAAGGTCTGAGGGACTTGATTTTCCTGAAAATCAGAATTCTCCAGCCAAGTCTGACAAGAAGCACTTTCAGAACTGGTATAGTTTCTTTTTGGGGCCAGAAATCTTCACCAGCGTGGTGGAAAAAGAAATTGAAATGTAATTCTTCTGCATGATAGGAATCAGCCATGCAGCTAATGCTGCAGAGAAGCCATAGCTTGCTGTGACTTAATATTAGCAGTATGATACTGCTGCTGTATAAAGTGAAGGCTTATTCTCCTTCTGTTTTCTTTTCCTCTCTGTAGAATGTTTCCTATGTTTATACATGTTTCTGTAGGTAATAAAAATATGGATTGTTCTGTTGGTTATCATATTCCTAAAATTAATCACTTATTTGCAGACTTAACACACCTGAAAGAAAGAAATGTTGAGGACCTTTCAGGAGGAGAACTTCAGAGATTTGCTTGTGCAGTTGTTTGCATTCAGAAGGCTGATATGTATGTTTAATCTACTTCTGTTAATTTACATTGCTTCTAATAATCTGTCTCAGAATATGGTCCTCAAATTTACATTTATTCTTGACAATAATACTTTTGTTTGAAATATTGAAAAATATTTAATAATTATTAAATAATGTTTAAAAATTATTTTAAAAACAACTTTTGCCAACTCATCAGCTG
Source organism: Taeniopygia guttata (assembly GCF_048771995.1). Classification (NCBI taxonomy): domain Eukaryota; kingdom Metazoa; phylum Chordata; class Aves; order Passeriformes; family Estrildidae; genus Taeniopygia; species Taeniopygia guttata. The sequence continues at coordinate 57,743,579 of NC_133028.1, forward strand.
AAAGCCATATTTATTCCATGTGTAATCTCTGGATTCTACATACTTTTATTTATCTGAGTGGAAATAACTGATTTCAGAAGCCAGTGTTAGATTTCAGCATTGCAACCTCATAATCCCTTTTTCCCACCTAAATATATCTTGTTGGACAGCACACCTCCCTCAGCCTCTCTGAATGAGAAAGGTACAGCTGCTTCCCCACCTCTTGGAACTTGAGTCCCTCCTCTCCTGTCCCGCAAGCAGGAAATTACTGTCTAATCTTTGTTGTGTCCTGACCCCTTGGGACCAAGAAAGCAAGATCAGAAAAGTTACAGGGTTTTGGTTTTTTTTGCTTTCATGAATTTTTGGTTGGTTGGTCTTGTTCTGCTTGGGCTGCTGTTTTTTATTTGGTTGATGTGAATTTCAAGTGGGTTTCCTTGTTCAATTTTCTCTTTTTGGAAAATGTCCTTCTTGCAATCTTCTAAAGTATTTTTGCACTTTTTAGTTCATGTTAAATTTAAGATAACTCAGAGTGAGTGCATGGGAATCCTAAATGCTGATTCTTGTAACTTGATAATTTGTCAGAACTTTTGGGAAAGTAATACTTAACTCACTTTCACATGACAGTTTACAAAGAATGAGGGCAGGACTGCACAATTCTCATTTTTTGTCTCCCTTTCTTAGCATAAATAATGATAAATTTTTTTCCATTTACTTAATTGTTGAAATGTTAATATTATGCTTGAATAAGTAGAAAGCTGGCATTCAATAAAACTTCACTCTTCCTTTTGGGATTAGCTTCATGTTTGATGAACCTTCCAGCTACTTGGATGTCAAGCAGCGCTTGAAGGCTGCCATTACTATTCGGTCCCTCATAAACCCTGACAGGTAAATGCAAGCTTCAGATGTTTTGCCAGACTGTAATAATGCATGACTGCTTACAGAGGGAAAAAACATCCAGTCCATCCCCTCAGAAATACTCACTTCTCAGTATGGTACACTAACAGATGTTTCAAATATTCCAAGTCAGTAATATTCTATTCTTTTGCATTTTGGAAACTTACTCCCTGTAGTTTCTTCTCCTGTTTCAAAATTTTGTAATAAGGATGGGAAAATACTGGTGGTTACTTTTCACCTGAATATTACTGTTTCATCCCTTTCTCACAAAGATTTTTATTTTCTTAAAAATGTGCTAAGTATTTTTCACTCAATCAACATCTTTCCACTTAATGTACATAAGGAAGCTGCCAGTTCGCACTGAAGATGGACTTTAAATTTATCATTCACGAGTTTATTGACAGTTTAAAAAATGCTTGTGAGAGATTTGAATTCACCTTTTTTAGTATAAAGTGAAGAAACCATATTAACTGAAAATCATATTGATAGCTCTTGTTTATGCAAAACTAGAGTAAGAAAAAAAGAAAAATGTTTTGCATTGAGGTAAAAAAGCATCTCTCTGGCTTTGTTTTTCAGGTACATTATTGTTGTAGAGCATGATCTAAGTGTGTTAGATTATCTCTCTGACTTTATCTGCTGCCTGTATGGTGTGCCAAGTGCTTATGGTGTTGTTACCATGCCTTTCAGTGTAAGAGAAGGTAATTCTTGCCGTATTTCTCTTTTTAAACATTCCCAAAAAACGCCAGTTGTCTGTTGTATAAACATATCCTCTTCCTGTTACAGTTCAGCAGTGAAAAAGCTGTTTGATTTTTTTGCAGAATTTCTGTGTTACATGATACTAAATTTGTAACTCGACCCAAAAACCTTAATTTTCACTTGCTATGGACATAATTTTGATACTTTCAGGTGTTTTGTAAACAGTGGAGTTACACAAAAGACCCTATAAGTAGTAGAGAAAGGGCAGGAGAGAGGTTGCACAGTACAGAGGTACGTAGGATTCAGCTGAATTGACCCCAGTTGTAGTACTGAGACTCAGGAAAATCTGGCTTTGGGAGAGTGGGCCCAACAGCAGGAGTTCCTTTTTACTTCACACACATCACTAACAGTGGATTTGCAGGAAGAGCTGCTCCACCCATTCTGTAGTTTAGTAAGGCTCTTCATTCAATTTGCAATGTGCAGACCTTAAAAGAGGTCTTGCTGCTTCTTTAAACATAGCATTTAAAATCCAGTGTTCTCATTATCTGAATGGAATTTACAGCCAGGAGTTGAAATTCATCTTGTTTTACTTTGTTACAGACCTCTTTTAATGATCTTTTTTCCTCCCATCCTAGGCATAAATATTTTCCTAGATGGCTATGTTCCAACAGAAAATCTAAGGTTTCGAGATGCATCTCTGGTATTTAAAGTAGCTGAGACAGCTAACGAAGAAGAGGTTAAAAAGATGTGTATGTACAAATATCCAGGAATGAAAAAAAAGATGGGAGAATTTGAACTATCCATTGTAGCTGGAGAATTCACTGATTCTGAAATTATGGTGATGTTAGGGGAAAATGGTAAGTGCAATTTATGTTGGAAACTGCTTCTCCAGCCCTGAATATGCTTCTAAAGCCCTTCTTCACTTTGGGAGCCAGGCTTCAAAATTACTGGTTTGAGTCAGGTTGAGCTGCTTGTTTTCTGGTGAAGGTGTCACAGCATGAGCCCCCTGACTAGGAAGAATGTGAAGTTAAAAGTGCCCCCATGTTTGTCACCTACTCTGTTTTAAAAACTTAGGTGGCAGTTTTAAGATGTCTCTTCCATTTGAAAAAGCAAGTAGTACCAAGTGCTGGAAGATAATACAGGAATTCTCAAAGCAGTCTAATTTTAAAATGTATTCTTTATTAAATAGTCTTAGTTGTTGTTGCATCAGTGACTTGTTAAAGGTCTAAATTAGTCAAAAGTGATTAATGTGTAACTTGTATTTTATTTTAGGAACTGGTAAAACAACATTTATCCGAATGCTTGCAGGAAGACTTACACCTGATGAAGGAGGTAATGTGTTACACCCAAGCTGAAACCTATTTTAAGGATACTGGAAATTCTCTTGTTTACACTATTAATTCTGTCTTTTTATAGGTGAGGTTCCAGTCCTAAATGTCAGCTACAAACCACAGAAAATCAGCCCTAAATCTACGGTACATTTCAGCCTTATTTATTAAATATCGTGTTTGCTACAAAACACACAGATAGAAATTCTTTTATGCCTATTTTATATCCGTATTTATTTTAGGTAGATTTTTATTATTCTGTTTCTGCTTGTTTCTTGTGGAGCATGAAACTGAATGGCAACATTTTCCTTTTGCTAGGGAAGTGTCCGTCAGTTGCTGCACGAGAAGATCAGAGATGCCTATACACACCCCCAGTTTGTAACTGATGTGATGAAACCTCTTCAGATAGAAAACATCATAGACCAGGAGGTATTAATTGCTTGAATCAACATCCTCATTGTCTTAACTCTCAACCTGTACCTGAACTAAGCATGGCCTTGTTTACCCCGCTACCAGGTTCAGACGCTGTCTGGTGGCGAGTTGCAGCGTGTGGCATTAGCTCTTTGTCTGGGTAAACCAGCAGATGTGTATCTGATTGATGAGCCCTCAGCATATCTGGACTCTGAACAGCGTCTGATGGCTGCCAGAGTCATTAAACGGTGAGTACACATGGTGGGTAAGGAACTGAAAATTGCAGTAGTATTACAGTGAGTTCACATTACTCTCTCTTCTTTTCTTCTTTCCCCTCATTTCAGTTTCATTCTCCATGCTAAAAAAACAGCTTTTGTGGTAGAACATGATTTTATCATGGCTACATATCTTGCTGATCGTGTGATTGTTTTTGATGGCATTCCTTCCAAGAACACACTGGCAAACAGGTAAGAGATTTGTTGGGATTACTAAGTAAGATTGTCACTCCTGCCTGTGAAAATTTAAGCTGCATCCAGGACTGTCCTGAGGGTTCTAACTTTTGTTTTGAATCATGGAAAAGAAAATGGCATTGATCCTCACTTACAGGCTGCCTAAAACCAGTGTTTGGGCAGGATTGAGGAACATAAACAAACCCTAAAAAACTAGACCTGGCCTTAAGCAACTGCATGATGGCTAAATAACAATCAGAAGAGATCAAGGAATGAAAAAAGTACCAACTGTAAACTATCCTTCAGAAAATAACTTTCAGATGCATTAAAACAAAGCAGTGTACTAATGGACCTGTATGCAGATGTAGTGAAGGGCAAGTCTTGACACCAGCATGCAGTGTGCATGGTTTTACTCTTTCAGAGCTGTCCCTTTTGATGTCTCCTTTTGTTCCTGTAAATAATTTCATTTAGATTAGAGACTTTTTAATGACCAGCCTTATTAGAAAACGGGCTTTTAGAACAGTGAGTACTTGGCACAATCTAGATGAAGTAAACACACTAGTCTGCCACGGCAATTCCCTGCTACCCTGGCTTTGGTAGTATTCCTTCCAAGAACACAACAGAAGTTGGAATTCAATAATCACAATCATTGAGAAAGTTATGTTATGATCTTTGTTAGATTTTGCTTATGGTGTAAGTGTTGGGTTTTTTTTTCCTTGAATGTAAATAAGTGTGCCAGCACACACACGTAGATACAAAATAAAAAGAAAGAAAAGGCCACAGCTGGAAGCCACAATGAGCTACTACTCTCATCTTTCAGCAGCATCTGAGATAGGGTTTGACTAAAAAAGTAGCATGTCTTGGTATGTCAAATACAGCTCACATTGGCATTTCCAGACCTGAGTGAGCTCAGAATGGAGATGAAAGTTGCCTATAATCATATGATATAAAGCTTCTGAAAATACAGTTAAAATATTCTTCTGTCTCAACAGTCCACAGACTCTTCTGGCTGGAATGAATAAGTTTTTATCTCAGCTTGAAATCACTTTTAGAAGAGACCCCAACAACTACAGACCAAGAATAAACAAACTCAATTCCATCAAGGTAAGTGAGGAGCACCTTTGCAGTACAGGCCAGGATTGTTTAATATGAAGCCAGATTTTAAAATATGGAACAAAATTAAGATTGACAGGGTGGTTTTGCTGTGCTGGAAAAACAGCTTGTGAAACTAGGAAGAGTAATAACAGAAGCAGAAAGAGTTTAGATAAGTGTCTTTTATTTCAGTTATGTTCAAGCCTGCTCAAGTCTGCCCAAGACTATTTCAAGTAATGGTGACCTTTTTTCTCTTCCAAGGATGTGGAACAAAAGAAGAGTGGAAACTACTTCTTCCTGGATGACTAAATATTGAATCCCGGCATCTTTTTAACTGGCATCTAGACATGCATATTGGAATCTAAACAGCTGTGATGAGATGGCTCAGATCAGGTTTTAGAACAATTAATCTTTCAGAGTTTATAATCTCTTGCTGCCTTTAACATCTGAGATAGTAGCAGTAAACATCCTAGTCTGAGTAAAACTGCCACTTTCTATATTTTGGTGACACAGCCCTATTTTCAGTGTAATAATTTCAATATAGACCACCATGAAATTGTGCAAATGGGTCTCCTGACTTTTCAAAATTTATGGGAGGTTTTCAATTCAATATATCCTACTCATGTACCAAGTACTGACTGAACTTCCTCATTTTAAAATAAATCTTTGAAGCTGTTTTCTGTATAAGAGGGAAGTTTACTGTCACGCTACAAGAGCAACTCCTCTTTTAAAAAGGTTGAGTCTCTCTGGCTGAGGGTTTAAACAATAAAATACCCACCTAATTTGTGACACTGCAGAATTTCTTCAATCACTAATTCAGAAGTGTATATATTTATATAATGTCACATACCCTTTTCTCACACTGAAGGTAGCTACACCTTTTTTTAGTCATCTGTCCCTGTGCATATTCTCAGACCTAGTGAGATGAAAATAATCAGTGAAATAATCCTAAAGAATATAAACATTTCCATCTATCCAACTCACTCTTCGGTAACGTTTTCATAAGGCTAAGATGCAGGAATTACTTTTTCCTAAAGTAAAAAGCTTTGACAAGCCTTACTGTGACAAAAAAAAACTTAAAGAAACCTTGTTAAAAACTTACTTCCCTATGCAATAAGGTCCTTCAAGGAACCAGAAGGAAAATTTAAAGGTTTCTGCTTACTTAAGCAGACATCTTAAAAAAAACTTTCAGCTATGTGTCTTGAAAGGAAGGATGTTTTCCATTCAACAATTCTCTGCCTTCACTGGCATGTGAAAAGTATGAGAAAACAAGGCTTTGTTCCTTGTTTATATTTTTGCCTCAGAAGCTACAGAAGGGAGTGGGGGTAATTTGTGTGGTTTTGCCATTCTGTGTGTTAGTAACATGGTTATTTCATAACCTTGGCAGTACTGAGCACTATATACACGCTGCCTCCCTCTGTCTTGTAACAGCAATGCACCTGTACTACACCAGCAGAGCGACTGGGACTCTCTAAGGAAGTGCAGGTATTGAGTACATCCCTACACAACTGCACTGGTCAGACAAAAACTTCCAAAGGCTGACTAAACTTGTTCTCCTCTGCACAGCTTAACTGCCTTTGGACTGGAGTTGTGCAGTCTTCTCTGGATCAGTTGTAAGAAGGATAAGGTAAAGATGTGGTTCAGCTGTGTGTCACAGCTGTTTATATGCTGAATGTTACATATATTAACAGGAGGATCTTGCAATTAGTCTAAAACATCTTGCCATAAGCCAGAGTTGGGCCAATCAGTCTACTACTACTCCTTCAGCAAGAGAGGAAACTAGACTTACTTGATCAGTATCACAGAAAACACACCTACACCTTCCAGTCCTTCACTGTCCTAGAGTAGCAAGGCAGTGCAGGCCCAGCTGAAAGAAGTTGTTTTTTAAACACAGATTGTAAAAGCACATTCCCCCCCCCCCCCCCCAGCCCAGTTCTGCCATGCCTCTCTTCCCCAGTGTTTCCCAACAGATTTCTGTAGGAAGTGTCACTGGCTTCATTCCTGGAACAAAGCTTGTGATGAACTACCTGCTCTATGACAGTGATTGGTTCAGTGACTGCTGCACAAATCTGGGGCAGAGCTAGAGTTTAAAATTCACCAGTAAACTCACCAAGCAGCCCTCTTCATGATTTTGAAAGGAGTTGAAATAAACAAAGAATCACAAAGGTAAAAAGAGTTAAATCCCAGTGCTTGCTGCATTTTCTCAACCTGAAAAAATGATGATTGCCTCTTTTGAAATCCTGAATGAAAAAGTATTTAATTTAAAAAAGAAAAACCAAAAAGCCTCCAGTATGACCCCTACAAACAAAAACTCCAAATGCAGTTTATAGCTTCTTTTTGTTTGCTGCCTACCATATGCTGTTCGTCATTCTGCTGTTCACTACAACTGGGTGTGTAAGAACATTTCATTTCATGCCATTGAAACAGGTTTAAATACATACATAAAATTTAGAAAGCAAGTGAAAAGACAAAACATTTATTTTAATTAGGGTTTTATACATAGCATGCATCTGAAAACAAACTCTTTATCATGTAACTATCACTCTGGTTTCTGCACCAAGGGTGTACAATCTCAGACACATGAATGGGTACCATCACCTACACTACTGTATACAGAGATATAAAAATATACACAACAGTTGAATTTTACAGAGCAACAGAGCTGAGTGAATACTGTGCACACTGCACTCTCCAAGCCTGGACAGCTGAACATCCAGACTGCAAAGGCAACAGGAACACTGCAGAGATCGTAACTGGGCTCAGAAGAAACAGCATCAGAACTCTGACACAGTGTAAAAATATAAGGCAGAAGCCACTTTCTTCTGAATTGTAGGGAAGAGCAGAGCACACTGAGACTCTCCATTCTTGCTTTTAAAAGTAGTCCAGCAACGAGTTGTACATGCAAAACATCAACAGTGCAACAACAAAAGAATACTGAACAGTAGCTCAATCGTACAAACTTAAAAAAATGTAACATGTACTTTATGCATCTCCTCACAAAATATCTAGGATTTGTCAGTGCATTAGTGTTAAAGTGGCAATAAAAAAACTTCTGCTATTATAACAGATGCAGAATTATTTTGGAAATGCATAGCATCTACATTTTTATTGTCTTTGTAATTATTCAGTTGGCATAGGCACCATTCTAGTCACACCAGCATTAAGAAGAATTCATGGTGGAAACAGCCGTTCTTATCAGTTCATACACAGGTATTCTTGACTGCTTGTCTTGATTTTGATTTCAACAAATAAATGCTTTTTAAAATTCAAAAATATACCCTATGATTATGAAAAGAACTATATACAACATACCTAAGACACAGGGTTAGCTGGCTGCCATACGTGTAACACCCAAGAGAAACATTCAAGTTTGACAGATTATTTTTTATTTTTTGAGATGAAAGGCCTTTGGGTTGGAAGCATATCAGAGACAACAGTGCAGTAGGCTGAGAATTCCTTTAGCTTAGTTCAGAACTAAGGCATTGTATGATAAAATATACATTTATATTTGGTGCAATGTTACCGTCAATTTTAGACTCTAGATCACATCAAATGCTGTCATTTGTCACTCTAGTAAACGCACATACCCATCTTCTATCACAAACGCAAACCTTTGTGGGGAAAAAAAAAAATAATCAAACACTAAACCTATTTTTTTTGTAATTTGACATTGAAGAAAAACTGCTAAGCCAAACTCTAGAATCCCCCCAAAAACCCTATGGTATGACTTGACATCCTCCTAGTCTTTTTTTGCCAAAAATTAGCCAAAATTAAACATATCATTGAACTTCACTAAAAAGAAATTAAGATTTTTAACTGCTACTTCAAATTACTTTTTACTTAAATTTTCCAATTATCCGCTCATTTTATGCTTGCTGCCCCCTCTGATTATCTCCCAGTGTTGCCCTTCTCCTGTCGTTCCTATATGGCTGCCCTCTAAAGTTTCTCTGATAATGGTAGCTGTCATCTCTGCTTCTGCTGGGTGGTCCTTTCCAGGCCTCCTCATTTCTTTGGAACTGGTATCCTCCCCTGCTGGAATAACCCCTGTCAGGTCTGGGCCTTCTGCCTCCTCCGTAAGTCTGGTTATAGAACTGCTTGGATCTGCCACTCCTCAGCATGTCGGAAACCTCAGTGTCATCTTCAGAGCTCTCCTCCCTCGTTCTCTGGGCCCTGCTTTCCATCTGCATGTTCCCAGCGCCCTTGGACTCTCTCCCTTTAGCAGGCCTCTCCTTCCGGCTGGGAGTGCCGGGTTTCAGTTCATTTTTGGGAGGTTCTGCCAGCAGTGGCTGCGTGCCAGGCCCTGCCGTCGGCCTCTCTGGGCCCTGTGTCTGTGGAGGGCGATGCTGCTGCCCGGCTGCTTTCTGCTTAGGAGTGGCTGAAGGACAGGTTTGCTCCAGCTGAGAGGCCCTGGCTGAAGTGTCTTTTGGGTTCCCTGCAGCAGCCACTGGGAATGGGACGGTACTGGGGCCGCTGCCACTGTTGGTCTTCTGGAGCTGCTCTGCACAGTTCACTGCAGGAACTGGAGGGCTGCATTCTTTGCCCACATACATGCTGGCAGAGGTGCCAGCTGCTGCTGCCTCTTTGTCCTCAGGAGACAAGACAAGATTAGGTCTCGCTACTGAATTCTCAATGAAACCCTGAACTGGGTACCCATACCAGAAGTGAGGAAAGAAAGGAGGTGCTATTGGAACAGCTCCTAGAAAGTGATTGTGTCCAAAGGGCGGCTGAGGGAAGATATTTTTCCCTCTCAGGGACTCCTCGTAGTTCGCATGAAGAGCTTGCGCTGGATTCTCTGGTTCGACACAAACCTGTCCTTGACTTTCTGTCACCTGAGCTGAAGGTATGATCAGAGGCAGTGATGGAGATCTGTCAACCGGTGGAATCTGACCATTGGACCTGGCCTCGGTCTGGACAGCAAAGTGCCTGTTTGGTCGTGCAGTCTCATTTTCATTCTGAGCGGGAGCAGCCTCCTGGAACCAGGGGTTGTGTGGATACACAGGAAGGGACACGTTTGGGTACATTCTACAAGCAGCTAAATAGGCCTGGTGCAGGGGGTACAGGTAAGAATGGGGTGCCCACATGGGACAACTGTATGCCTGCAAGACAGCAGGGAAAAAAAAAATTGTATCAGTTATTTGGTCTTTGGAATGTTCAGAGAGACATAAAAGCACACCAGTTATTTACCATTTCAAAACACTTAATTATAGGAGATAAAAGTGAAATTTCTTTACGTGACTGCCCTCAATTCTAAATCCTATGACTCTAGGATGGTGTTCTTATTTTTTGCTTCTTTTCCAAATGCAGTTGCAATGGGCAACAGTTACGATCAGTAAGAAAACTTAGTAATGATTTCTAGATGGTTAAAGACATAAAGCTTGACTTAGTAAGTCATTAGAACTTAGTAAGTTCTAGCTATGTGTTTGAAGAGAAACATCTCAAACTTGTTTTCCAGAATCACACTTACCAATTGGCAATTTCTTCTACTAGACGTCCCTTTGCAAAGGCCACAACATTAAGTTGTCCACCTCAGGTGGTGATCCCTACCCTTTTCTCTACCTCCATGGTAATGAACTGGACTCTGTAGAACAGTTCCTGGAGCAAACCATCCTGAAAAGCCTATGCAGAGCTCCTCTGCTGGAGCGCTTTCCCTCTCAGTGGAAGGGTGTGGGCAGGGCAAGTCTGGAGCAGAGCAGCAATGCACAGGCTGTACCCCTGGGCCTGCTGTACCCTGTGACACCAGTGGAGCAGCACAGCCACTAGAATGTGGGCTAGGACCGGCAGATGGTGCTGAAGCACCAAATGACAGGCTAGATCCTAAATAATCCACAGCAGCTGACATGCTTGGGACTCTCCTTACTGCTAAGGAAACTCATACTGTTTAAATGCAATGTGGTGACACTTGCTAATATTAATGACTTCCAGATTTCCTATTATGCACAGAGACTTATATTAGGCAGAGGTATCCAATTTACATTGGAAACTCTGCTGAATATTCCCCTCTTTCTATGCCCAGACACAAAAGAATATCGTTGCTATGGCCAAAGTCCCATTAAATAAGCCCAAGAGCTCTCAGCACCTTGCCCCAAGTCATCTGCCTGACAAAAGAAGTAAGGAGATTAAAAAGAAACATATTCTGTGCAGAAGAGAGAACGAAAGCAAACAACTTTGCCTTGCCAAGCAATGGAAGATGCTGGGATTTGGCTAAGCCTCTTCCCCCAACGACACACACAGATTTGCACCACATGTACACATAAACACTACTATAATTACTGAAATAATAGAATACTATTATCATTAACATAAGCAGAAAGAACAGACATGCAGGGTACTTAAGGGAGTGTCCCCAGGGAAAGATTTTGGGATCTGTACTGCAGTGGCTTTGCCAGTACACAGCCAGGTTTGAAGTCTGAGGGCAGTTCTCTCATTCCCTATGCACGTCATCCAAAATAAGTATCTTCACATTCACAATTTATCTGTGACTTTGTAAAGCACAATTTGCTGGCTGTACAGCCACAGGTGGAAGCCAAAAGGCCTCACTATGCTACTGACATGAATTTGATTTCTGCTGATTTGAACTGCACTGTGGACAACTGCTGGAATCCCAGTAACAGAACACAAAATGAAGTATTTCAAAAAGATGGACTTGAAACATACACCTGCAGCAACAAAACTTCTGCACTCCAAGTACCAACAATTATTTACAAGCAATTTTTGTAACAAAAATGAAAACATAAGGAAGCTTGAAGAGTTACCTTCACACCAAGATTGAAGAAAAATCTAAGAATATTCTTATCTAAAAATAAAAGAACAAAAATATTTATAAGGACCTAAAATATTTCATCTAATACAAAAACTGCATGAAATTCCATTTCAGTAGAGAACACCAGTATTAAGTTCCTACTTGCATGTCTTCAATTGATTAGTTGGGTTTTTTTGCCACAGTAAGATATCTAGAACACAACAGCAGTTTAAATTTCAGTTTTAACAGCCTGTTAACTTCTAGTTTTTAAAGAAACAGTTCACTAAACAAACACCACTGTGCAGTCAGCCATGAGATGTTCTTTATGGACATACCTTGTATTCATAATATGCCAAAACCTGTATGTTCCCAGATCAGTAAGGAAATGCTCAACAGCTTCCAAGCTTTTAAGGGACATGAGCAAACCTATTACTCTGACAGGAGCAGTTCTCCAAAGATAATTCTTAACATACACAAAACCTCAAGTTATGATGGGGCAAGCCAAGAACTACAGAATGATCCTACCAGATTCCAGTCAAAATGTTGGCAATGCAAACTAAAGAGTTACAACTCTAATCAATATTCCCTCCCACATCTTAAATCATGGAATGACAACTATTGGATCTTTGGGCAAAGAATGACAACAGGACCAAAAAAAGTTGTGTTTATCTACATTTTAAGAAAAGAAGACCTATCAGAAAAAAGGGTGTCAAATTCAGACTTCTCACCTTTAGGTAAGTCTTCCCCAGTACTACACAGGGAGTAAGGAGGTGCAACGGCTCTTTCTCCCTTTTCATTAAAAGGGAATCCAGGGTAAAGCGGATCCTGGTAGGGATTCAGAGTCTGAGGCAAAGGCATTAAAGGCTGGTTAACTGCTTGTAGCCACACAGGAACTCCAGCACCTGAAGCAGATGTTACCTGAGCCTGTGATACAATAGAGTCAGGTCCTGTTGCTGGTCCTGGCATCAGTGAAGAAGCAGGTATTTGGGTTGGAATACCTAGAGGGAAAAAACCCAACATAGATACATATATATATAAATATATATATATGGAACGGGTATCAATGCCTATCTGTATATACATAATCACAAACCAAAAGACATCAGAAAGATTTGATGCAGCAGATTCAAATTGCAGAGAACAGCTTTCAGAAAGAATGAAACAAGTAAGCTAAGATTTCCAGAAATAGCTAGACTGATCCCTTGTTTCTTTTTAAAATTATGAATGCCAGAAGGAAATAGGAAGGAGGAAAAAATGGGGGAAATGAAACTTTCATGTGAATTCCTGAAGTTTCATTCTGACTAGTCATTTAGAGTCAACTCTGAATCTGAGCTTAGATCAACTGGGCTGCACAGCTTCTGTCACAGACACAGTCAAGTGAGACAAAATTGTGACTGTCACATGCGAACAAAGCAGGCTGATCTGAAAGCTGGTTCTTGTACAGAAACAGTAGTGTGAGAGAAAATTCACCACCTGATCTAATGAGCACTATTGATTCTAATCCAACTTCACAGACCACAAGATATGCACAGCACACCAAAACCCATTACACTGGCTTTGCAGCTCAGATCCAAATGGCTCTCATTAGTTTCAGACATACAAGCCCCAAGTCCTCAGGAGTCAACCAAGGAGCCTATTATTACATGGGACAGAGAGCACAAACACCAGGTGTCAATGTGCTGACAATATAGTCTACCTTAAGCAGATCCTCAAAACTCAATGCTATCCCACTCAAGAGGGAAAACTGCCAATTAAGTACACAACCCTCTTATAACTTCAAGACGGGAATCAAGCAAACTGTACATACAGGCAATCAAAGATCTGTTAGAACTCTCACTAGCTTTCAGCAGTGAGAAACTACATTCCTATGAATGGAATTCCTGCCTTTAGAATGTGAAATTATATGAGACAGTGTCTCCTGGGGGTATCTTCAACTTAGTGACAAGAGTTGAAGTATTTTCCGGGGTTAGTAATTTGTGATTTATGTTAGTATCTCTGCAAACCTGCTGGTCCGTATGTTGCTGGCTCACTTGGCCAAGCTGGCACAATGGCTGGTACAGAAGGCACTGCTGGAGGTAAATGCACCTCAGAGAAGACTGGAGAGGGTGTCGGAGTTACGCTCGGCAAGCACTCAGTCAGGTTCTGTAAAAACAAACAAATCTGAATCCCATCATGGCTGGTGACGCTGATGACTCAGCCTTATCTGGACTACCACCATTCCCAGAGGGAAGTAGTAGCTAGGAACACACCCAAAGAGACCTGAGCTGCATCACTGTGTGAAAAACTCTGCTCTGAGCTCTGTCCAGCCATGCCTGTACCACAGAGCCACTAGTGCTGGAACCACCTCCTCAAGTTTTACATTTAAGTATCTCCCACCCAAAAGAAAAGCCACCCTCACAAGCAATTTCCAATAATCTCAGAGAAACCTGAAAAGGAAAAGCTATAGAATTTAAAGGAAAAAGCACAGTTACCTTGACAGAAAGATATGAAATAACCCTTCTCTCAGAAAAGAATAGATATACTTTTACTTTTCTATCAAGGGCTGTCCTTTATGCTGGACATAACATATTCCTAATTGTAAATATGAAATTTTAGCATTATCACCATAGAAATGACTGTGTAATTAAAAGCCAGTATTGTAATACATACGTGGCTGTGATGAAGCTCCCCTTTGTCTGAAGTCTCCTGACTGGAAAACTTTGAAATCAAACAAACATTTCTTACTTGCTCAGCAACAATCGGAGAATCTGTTTTTACTTGTTCCAAAGGAGATGAAGCTTTTGGATAACTCTCATCTTGACTATTCTTCTAAAGCAAAGTTAGAAACAACATACACAGCTAGTCTAATATTAAGATTAACTTTACAAAGAGTTATTCACAAACAGTAAACCACACTCCATACAAAGTGGGCTAAGCATCCATCACATATTATACTAGTATGACATTTTGCTCATTGAAAGCACAGCAAAGGTTAAAAGCCAACAAGAGGCCATAAATCTTCACTGAACTTCAGAACTCATGGTCTGTTAGCACAATAGCTATTAGCAAACATCAAATCTTCTGTGGTCCCATTATACTGAAAGTACAGACTGCACTAAGCAATTACAAATCCAGATTTATAAGTGCTCTCAATAGCCCAGGTTTGAGGACTCTGATTGCAGAGAAAGACTAAGTATAGTTTACAGAGCTGAGGAAAGCTGACAGAAATACAAAGTCTCCAGCCTTAGGAGAATTTCACTAAAAGCTGTAAAGCAGCAGCAGCAATCACGGCTCTAAAGGCAGCTACTGCTCTGCTAATCACGTATCAGAGAAGCAATAACATTAAAAAAAATTTGGTCTTTTCTTTAAGATTACCTCAGATGAATTTGGCTCAAGCTTCTGACTTAAGTGGATCTGCCTGGAATTTGACTCTGCAACACCAAGACATAACCTAGTAAATGAACCATTACACCACTTATGGCTATCACAACTTAAGCCAGTTAGTTTGTCTTTCCAAAATTAAACTTTCAAAACCGAACCTATACCTTAGTATATATTATTTCAGAAAACTTAAATTTCTATTTTTACCAAAGATCAAAGCATCCTAAAACAAACAGTTGTTCGGGCAGTAACAGAGCAGCTACTTCAACCTGGGTTCTCCAAGCTTTACAGGAGTTCTTTACTGATGTTTGGAAACCATTTCAGTAATGCTTGCGAAAAGCAGGAATGAAACACAGCTATCCTTTAAATATATTGCTCCTAATGAAACAGAAGTTTGTACTTTGCTTAGAGGGAAAGTGCTGTGATTGGCATTTTCATATTCATGTGTTAAGATAAAAGAAGCTCAAAGTCTTGTCTACTTTTGACTGAGTAAAAACAGTTTAGAATGTTGCAGGGGATTAAAAGATCTAAAAAAGTTTTCAGACTGCTGCACAAAGTTTCATTCCTGAAGCACCAGCACACACTTCAGTGGGGAAGCAGTGTTAAAAAACAGTCGGGACATAATAAGATCTGAATAAGCTCTTCACATTCTGGCTTATGTTCAGACCTGGCTACCACCGCTTTTCAATCAAATTAATTCCCAGATTATCAATAGTAGATATAGACTCTTTAAAAGCTTGTTACATACTCTGTCACAACTAGACAGCAGTATAAATGGAAACAGTATTGATTTTGAGAATTACTGCCAAATCACCAAGCAGCAATAGGAATCCCTAAACACTCAGAAGGAAGTATACTTGATTCCCATAGGATTGTTAACCTAGTTTCACAAGAGGCAATGCAATCCAGAGTGTCACAAAAAGCAGAGAAAGCTGGACATGCCATGAGCTTCAGTCAAATTCATCATGACAGTGGAGTCTTTACTTCCTCTCCAGCTTTCTCCATGTGAAGATTCCTTAAAAAATGTGAACGTTCCTTAAAAAATTCCTTTGCAATTAGAGATTTACTAACTTCCTCCTCCTGGCACCTACAGCTTTCTTCTATTACTGCCACTTTCCACTTCCTCACAGAGGAGGAGAAGCTTTAAGTCCATGAAGAGAAGCTGAAGTGTTGTAACCAACTGGGGGGAGAGAGAAAACCCAAACAAAATTTTGACCATGTGACAGAGCTTTCTACTGAAAACAGGTTTGTTTTTCCAATCCTTCTGTACTCTTCTTCTCCCCTTCCTGTACTAATTCCTTTATATATATATATATATAATATTCTTATATAATGCTAATTCTTAACCATGCCACAGTAAATACTTTTACCTGCTTCATAAATGGCATAAAGGGCATAAGGCTCCTCCCACTGGCACTTTCTGCCACACATTCTAGAATTTCATAAGGATCTAATTTAGGGTAGCTCTGATAAGTCTTTTAGTTTTTCTTTTTCCTCTTCCCATTTACTACAAAAATTCCAGCCAGTAGTCTACTTTCTCAGCCACATTCACAAAGCAGGGAAATGTACTTTCTTCACAAACCACACCCTTGCTACCTCCATCCCAGTTTAATTTGGCACTGCTACTTAGGATAACTTCCCCCTCATTGCCTAAACAGATGCCCCATCCTGAATAAATTCTGAGACTGGTAATAAAACGAAGCAAATTAAAAAAAAAAAAACAAAAAAACAGCCATTATCTAAACCCATTTAGTTTTACCTTTCTCCTTCTGCTCTTCCACCTCTGCTGTCCACTTGCTATTTCTTCTTTCAGTATTTGAGAACTTTTTCTGGTTTGCATTATCCACAGTCTGTGTAGCAGCCTGACAGACTAACTGGTTCTGAAGAAGTTGAGAAAAGCAGAAATATCACTTTATGTAATCAGTCCAGTGACATTTACCATCATCTGCTATGATACTATAATGCCTTCATGACAAATAATATTTATGTCTGTGATAGGCAGAAAAGGGAACGGGGGGAGTCTGGCTCAGTATCCTGCATTCATCCACACTTTCTCATTCATTGCTACATTTCGCCAAGTGCCCTTTAAGAGCATTCATGTCACTAGCTGATGTGACAAAATCTGTTTCACTCAGACAATAAATCACATCCTCCTCCTGTAGGTGAGCAAACACAGCAAACTGTTACTGCTCAGGAGAGAGCAACCTCTGTCCCTTAGGCTTCAGTCTTTCACCTAGTCATTCTTCCCAGCCTTGTTCTTCTTTCTGTTTGACCTAGGATTTAAACCCAAAAAGCCCCACACATCTCTAGAACAAACTTATTTGGAGAGTAGCTCTTTACCCACAGGATCTGCTCGCCTCCCTGGATGTACTGAGATTCCCAACCACTTTTATTAAAATTGCATCAATAGAATGATCTCTCCAAAATCCTACAAATACAGATGCTCATGTGTCTCCCATATTTACACACCTAAAGCACTGTGTGGTGGATGTTCAATTATTCCCAGGATAAACTACTATGTTTATTTTCTTATCTTTAACATATAAAGCATTGTAGATACCTTACTTCTAATTACAAAGCAAGTGCAAAATGAATATCCTTAATTTTTGAATTGCAGTGTGATTCAAGGACAGCAAACCAATGGCTGAGGAAGGGTTCACAGACAAGTATGGAAAGTGCACTGTTAATTACAAGGAATGCAGCATACATTGCAAAGAGCAGGAAAAGCTTGTTCATCCCGCTGCTGGATCTCATAAAGGGAACGAGACTCCTCTATGGCCTGCTTCTCCCTGCGCTCCTCCGGAGACAGCCCAAAGTAGTTGCCATGGCTCAGCTCCTCGCTGCGCTCGCGCTCCGCTTTCCTGCGCAGGGGAAAAGGAAGCAGGATCACTCAGACTAAGAAATTCTGGATCAAACCCAAGACAAACTCGTGGGTTAGGAGAAAGGAAGAAGACACAAGCATGGAAATAGAAATTCTGCTGCAGCAGCCGAAGGAATCAAAAAGTCACTACCAACAAGTGCAGGTAAAACAGTCTTCTAATACTCCTTACAAGTGTTAAGTCAGAACACAAAGCAGTCCCCTATGACAGGTTCAGCAGAAGCCGAGGAAAGATCTTAGCCATGCCCAAAAAGCACTTGCAACATTATTTCAACCCCAACCAAAAACAACTACAACATAATCCACGCTAACATCCACTTTCCAAGGAAAAATGTGGCTTTGTAGGCAGTTTCTGCCATGCAAGAAAAAGGAAAATTCTTTTTCCCGTGCTTGTGTGTATTCTTAAGGACTTGGGACACTTCCTAAGAATTCAATGGCAATGTATTTCAAAAGGGTATGCTGGAAGCATCTGAAGCAGGTACGTGGGCTTCCAGAAACTCAGTGAAGAGTTCAAGCCAGGGAAGATGCTGTTTGCAGATTTACCTTGCAGACTGGGAAGGATTCCTGCCCGGAGTTTTTTGCTCATTTGAGGTCTGATGAGGTTGGGGCCCAGAACCCAAGAACTGTTGCTGCCTGGTTCCCACAGTATGCTGAAGTCGAGGAGGTAGTGCTGACTGGGGTTTGATTGACTTGCTCTGATTCTTTGGCCCTCTGCACTCTGCATCTGTGATAACAACGTGGAAAAGGTAAGACTTTTGTTTTAATAATTTTTTTAAGCTCTCTGGGACAAAACATCTGACAAAGAAGATTCTGCCACACAAAGACAGGTACAGTCCTACCAGGCTGAGCATTCTGCCCCCATGTTGGGTAAAACTTTTTTATCTTCTTCCCTGGCACAGTGTTCCAGCCCTCCATAGGAGAGGTCTGTGGAAGAGGTTTAAGGCTCTTCAGTGAGACAGCATGCCTACAAAACAAGGAATTATGGAGGGAATAATATCTTAAAAGACCAGACTGGGGTTTACATAAATTAATACCGCATGTTCACTAATATTGACAGATCTTTAAATTTTTGAGAACGTTGTTTTCAAAGTCCTTTGCCTTTATTATTTCACTCAAGCAATGTGTAGAACAGCAAACCCTTTTTTATTCCTTTTTACATAAAACTAGCAAGTTGACATAAACTTATCCAGTAAAGAATGATCAGCCATTTTTGAAGTGCCTATTGGGGCATTTTTGAATGCCTTCAGGGCTGACAGAAAAAGAGAATGATCCCAAAAAGCAATATACTCAGATAAAAGCAATACTTAGATAAATTTATTACCAAAGCTGCAATAGGTGCCAAAATTGAAAGATGTTACATTGATGGTATATATCCCAGAACAATTACTGCCTTTTTAATTGAGGATGCTAGAGGATGATCCAAGCAAATGTTTATGTTATTTGAAAGTTTATTTATATATTTATTCTATAGTAATATAATATTATAATGTATAACTATAATAATGTAATATATTCTATATTAATAGAAAAATATAAATACATAACTAGTATAATATATTTGTTATATATTTACATTATTCAAACAGGTTAAATTCCAATTTAAAAAGGATTCAAACTGCAAGACACTCCTCAGATCTCATAATTCTTTTTAATGGTGATCAAATAAGATAAATGGGCATCTTTCTCATTTACCTTGACTGAAAGTGTTTCCTCTTCCCAAACTGCAATCAGTGTGGGTTTTTTTGACCCAGAAGTCACAGGATTTACAGCAGAGCAGTCTCAGACTGCTCTCTCCCTGCCCACTCCCCACCAAAACACCCCAACAAACAAAAAATCCCACCCCACACAACCAAAACCACCAAATTCACAACCCACAACAACAACTTCAAACATTTTTTTGTCCCAGGTAGGGCAAACATGATGCTGATCTAAACAGCAGCTTGGCACTCTGTATGAAATCAGGCAGAGCTACTCAACCACCAGAGGAACTCAGTGCTTTAATAGACCTGTCAATACAAAAAGCTTGTCACAAATCTAGCATCTAATTATTAATAACAAGCAACACCTTATTAGCCTGGCGTCAATCTGTTTAGGAATGACTCTTGTGCACAAAAATTAAAATACTATTTATGGAACTACTGTTCTACTCTGCAAGTAATAGCCAGACTACTTGGCATTACAGAAAGAAGTATGAAATGATAATAAATTTTTCCTTTTTTTAATAGTATGCTGCTTTCTTAACAAATTTGTGGTAGTACTGCTCTACGTAAAGAAACAGATGCATTTCAGGGGCTGAAGTTAACTCTGAACCAAAGTAATGCTTTGTTCAGTTTGGTGCTCCTTTCCAAAAGAGATTAAGCACTCACTTTGCTCCAAGCTCTTCTACAAATACAACAACTGGCCCATTCTCTGAAAAAACTTCTTGAATATGGGCATTATAAAATTTCCCATTATGGTCTAAGCGCACCTGTAAAGAACAAGAAAAAAAAGTGGATTAGCTCCAAAGATGACTGTGAGAGGAACTAATTCTTTAAAATATCAACAATGAGAAACAAAACTTTGCCTCTGGGCAATAGAAGACCTGAGAAATACACATCACAATTCAGTAAATGAATCAAAAGCCAATCTTCAATCCCTATTGCTTCTTCAAAAAGAAATAAAAATACTACTAAAACAAACACACACGCAACACTAAACAAACAGACCACAAACAAACAACTTGTTGAGGAACCCTACTTAATGAAATATATGCTTTTCAAAACCACATGAGAAAGTTAAAAGCAATCAGTGCAGCCAGGCTTTTCGGCTTTACTGAAAACACTCTCTCAGAATAGAACTCAAAGCTTTTGCCTATTAAAATCCACCTCACTTCAGTGAAACGTAGTCTAATGAGGAACATAATGAAAACCAATTACCTCACGAGTTATTCTTCAGAAGGTTTTTTTAAGATCAAAAAAAAGTTCTTTAGACATGATCATAGTGTTAGCTGTCTGACTGACATTCTGTGTTCGTAAAATTCTTCTGCTGAATACAAAATAAATTTCTTCATGTTTCACTACAGTATTTGACTTTACAGTTGTATTAATTTCATCAACTCTAACTTTCACTATTCACTTCATGTTTTGCTCCCATGTTTTTATACTATATATTTACTGTCTTGTCACATACATAGAAAATTTGACAGAGAAAATATATTAATTACCAGAGTGTCTCCTCCTAATACTATCTGTAAATAAATACTAAGCAAGACAACCTTAGGGTCTTAAATGTACATTTTAAGGCTGTACTATTAAACAATAAATAATCAATTCGGCATTAGGCTGGTTTCGTTTGAGGCCTGGGGGGTTGAGGGCTTGTGGCTTTGTGGAGTATTTTGTGGCTGGGGTTTTTTTTTTGGTTTGGAGATGTGTTTTCCCTGCAGTTTAGTCACCATGGTTGATTCCATTACACAAATAAAGAAGTACAAACTGAAAGAGCCTCTGTGCTACATGATTACCCCAACTGAATATTTTGTCATTAATAACTTTAATAGATGGTCAAATGTCCTATAAAGAAACACATTTAGCAGAGTACCACCAGTTTAACTAACACACTTAAGGAGAGTAATCTACAAATTGAGAATTTAATGGCAAACCTTGGTTCTTCTTAAGCAGCAACACTTAATACAAATCTTTATAGAATTTGAAGACCAATTGTGTAACCAACACCCTGAGAGGAAGAACAGCCCAACTGCAGTAACTAAAGCAAGCCCAGCTGCACGGATCTTCAGTAACTAAAGCAAGCTGTACTTTATTACTTGGAAGTACTGAGATTTTATCAAAGCCAATGTACAAAGATTAATCACTATCTCCAGTGTCAAATATAAACGCATGGATATACAGTTCCATGCTTAATGTTGAAGCTCCCAATCATCTTATTACATATACTCTTGGAGTTAACCTTGTGGTTTTTTAATGGTGCAAAATTGCACCTATCAGTTGTATGTTATGCTGTAAGTCATGAACACTGCCAACAATTAAATGTGTCTTCTCAGCTGAAGATACAACCCAAGAGTATTTATAAAGTAGCAATATCAAAATAGTTGCCAAAGTGGGAAAATGGACATCTTGAGCAAAATGTTAATGTGTCTATAAACTACAATTCAATATTACTTACTTTACATTTATCTCCAATGGAGTATTGCATGCCAGCAGCAATAGAAAAATCTTGTTTTTGCTGATCTGTAAATACAGAAGCAGTAATATGCTGTCAATTTAAATATACCAAACTGCCTCTTGCATCAGTTCTTCAGGAGGGCTTCACTTCACACAGCTTGCAAAAGCTGCAACTCTGCAAAAGTCTTCTGTTACTCACCCCATTTGGATCGGAGCCAAACATCGTATTCAATGTTTCTGTAAACCAAAGGATCAAGCGATTTCAGAACCTTTTTAGGCAACACCAGTGAGGTGGGATTCCCATTGCTCTCAAGGTGCTGCATGGAACAGAACAAAGTGCTAAATGGTCAACTGCACACACATATCCAGCTTTGCATACTTCAATCACAGTGCTCAAGCCTTGCACTGAAACACCGAAATGCTGAAAATACATAGAGCATAAAGAGCTTTGAAAATAATAATTAAATTGTGTTCTTTTAACTATGCCAGAACAAATCTAAGAACGAAGCAGCACTAAAAAGGACACTTACCCACCTACCTCTGAGTGCATCAAAAATATACATTACTTTCAAAGAAACATGTTGTGTTTAGAATATTACATGTTAGGAAAGCTAGTAACTCAAGAGTCTCTCATGAACATTAAATACTAAAAATATAGCTCAGTACAAGTTATTAGAAAGAAAATAAATCTCAACAGATAAATACCTTGTTGCCAGAAAGAGACTTCATTCCATTCATATCGCTAACTGTTGTAGCTTTACTTCTGTAATAGGACAGAAGCAAGTTATGTTTTCATAATGAATTACAGCATTACTGAGGCTTGAAATCAGGTAAGACACATCTAAAGGGGATAAAAATAGTGCTTCTACCATTCCCTATATATTTTCCTGACAATAACCATATCACAGACTATCTTCATCTCTTGAAGTGAAAAATCTGTCTAAAATAGAAACCGTACTTTTAACTTTCTTTGATAAAGAAATAAGATTTTGGGTTTAAGTACAAGTTTTAGGAAGTCTATCTTATGTGTGCTTTTCTGTCATTTAGGGAAAAAAAAACAAACAAACAAAAAAAAACCAAACAAAAAACAAACAAACAAAAAAAAAAAAGCAAGGGGTGGAAGACCAGGGAAACAGAAGTCCTCTTAAAATTTTTGCAACTACATGAGGAAAACCTTGCAAAAGTAGACATTAAGAAAACTTCAAAACCAAAACCTACTCTGTTAGTTAACTTCCATCAGGCATTCTAATTTACTCTTATTTTCTACACCTGACATCACCAGAAAAAAACTTTCCACAGAGGAAGTTCCAAGTATTTTTCCTACAACAGCTGTAGGCAACTGTCAGCATTAACTTCTCCCAAAACTATTGCACTTATTAACGACATAATCAAAACGTTTATGTTTATAAAATGAAAAGAATCTTCTGGAAAACTAGCTTATGAAATATGCTGAAGTCAACTTCAACAAAACAAGCTTGTTTTCAACAAGCAAAATATTTAGGACTTCATATAACTCAGCTAAGTGTCTGTAATTTGTGTTAACTGGGTCAAGAGTCATATACACACACGCCAGCCCCTGCATTATAGGACATAAGGTTTAAATCAAAAACATTGAGTTCCACAGTCTCCAGTGAGCATATGATCTTATTTCCAACGGTGCTAAGGAGGTTTGCAGGATATTTTCTTAGGAATTCCAAAGATACAGGGTACAGCTACTGCATTTGAATCCCAGGAAAGCTCCAAGAACAGAAAGGAATAAAGATTTCCATTAGCTGACATTTAACTATAATAATTGTTTCCTCAGGCAGAAATACTTCGTATTTTAATTGGCAACGTTCCCTAGTATTTTTTTTCCAAACACAAAAATAAGCTAATCCCTTTCCCAGAACTTTTTTTTTTTCCCTGTGATGATTTCCATTATCTTCCTTTCTGTTGTTTTCAACCTGTGGGAGAAACCAGCTCCCAACAGCTCAAAGAACTTCTGTCACATGCCAGACAGCAGAGCCCTAGGGAAGGACTGTAACAATCAGTGGGAGGTGGGGACATGATCCACTGATGCAGCATCATCTCCACAGTTTCTGTGGAATTTCATACAAGCCAGAATCAAGAACCTTATTAAACAGAAGAAAAACTGCCAATATGCAAGTGCAAAAATGGCACTGTGAATGATTGAATGTGCAAAAGGAGTTAGGTCAAAATCTCAAAGCTTGCTACAGCATCCAGCAAAAAGAATATAAACTCCACTTCCTTATGATCCAGATCAAAATGGAGCAAGCTGTATCTATATGTCTCCATCAGCTTCACCTCAAGCAGGTATTCCAGCCTCCAGAGGTGGAAGCCACACAAGTTGGATCAGATCCCTGTAACTCTACTCAGCTGCAGAGTAAGCCAAGTCATTCTCACGGAGACTGGCACACTGACAATTCTCCCACTCTAAACAGGAAGAGGCACATGTTGCAATGGCAATAATCCATTATGTAAAGAGACTCAAAGCTAGATTGCAGGAAGAACAGAGGAAGGCCATAAGCCTGTCCTTAGGTAAGCGAAGATTACATATTGCATTCTTTCACACTTCTAACCCTACCTCTTTGTGCTTCTTTCCTTAGTAATTTTTAAATGTTTTCAACCCTAACTATTGGATTCCACTATCCACCAGAAATTCAGAAAATTCATTTAACATGTGCTCACAGGCAACTTTTCAATTTCATTTACCTGTAGTTGTCATCTTCCGAATCAGAAGCAGACACTTCACTGCTCCCATTACTTTCTTCTGTCACACCAACAGCACTAAGTTCTGTCATGATTTTCTTTAAATCCATATTAAACACTTTCTCATAGAGCAACTCATACAGCAGAGCTGAGGAAGAGGAGGAGAAAGCAGAAGAGCAAAATCAAGTACCAGCTAAATCACTTTTTATTCCACTATTTCAGACAGCAATCATACAGTCACTGACAACTCCCAACTGAAAACAAAGCTACTGAAAATAACTATAATAAACTTCCATACAGAGCCTTTTCCCGAAACCTAACAATGAGAGCTTTAAGATTTTTGGTAAAAATATGTTTCTAACTAACAGCTTAATACTTACACTGACACAGAGCAGCCTTCTCTGCATACTCTACGGGATACACAATATCATAGTGGTTTCCATTCGAGAAGCACAGCAACACCTATTAAAAAAATCACATGGATATTTTAGGCTTTTGCATCTCACTTTTTCATAAGCACTACCTTTAAATTCAATTTATGGCACCATGTGCTTTGTTGTCTCTCAGGATCTCAATGTATCACTAAAACAATCAAAATGTTTGGGGGATGTGCTTTAAACCAAACAGAACTTGAACAAAAGCAAAGAAAAAATTAAGAGAAAGATTACTGACTGAAAATTGGTGTTCTCAGAATTTTGTATTAGTAGGAAGATATGTCACACCCTAAATACATCCTATCTATTTAAAAAGAAGTGTTACATGTATTAACAGCACAACTGCCTTAAACGTGCACAAAATAAACTGCTAAAACTGAATTCTCAGAACTTTGCGTTGTGTTGAATAACAAAAGTCACATGCAACTACTTCTGTTTATAAAGTAGTCTTACTTCAGCCTGTCACAATAGCCATGATTTTTCTTTTTTTACCTTATCAGAAAAGCCATTTTCAGTTACACGTGAAGGAGAAGCATTTGGCTCCTGGTATATTATGAAATCTTTCCTGAAAAAAAAAAAAAAAAGCAGCAGTTAAGAATTTATTTTAAAAGTAGTATCAATAACAATTTGAACATTGAAGTCAAATTCAAGGCAGATACATAACCACAGGAAACACCTCTGAAAACACAGGTTTCTCTGCTATAATCAATCTCTATCATGATTTTAAGCTTAAATATTTTTTCTCTCTCCCTTTCATCGATAATGCTCTCTTAGAGTTCTTTGCTTAACAACCTGTCACCTCCTTACTTCTTTCTCACATAGGCAAAAATGTTATCAGTCTTACAGAACAATTTAGTATATTCACAGTTTCGGGATTAAAAAAAATCAACAACTTTTTACAACTACTCAGAAAAAGCAATTCTGAGAGGAAAAGAAGACTCATACACTCAGGGAGCAAAGAAAATTTTACGAGATAACTAACCTGTATTTGTGAGAGGTCTGAGGAGTGAAAGGGAAAGCAAACCTATTTGTACTGAATTTCTATCCTATGCCTGAAAGGTCTGGAAGTCACTTACTGGAACAGAACAGGAAATTCTTACTTCCCTTAAGTGTGCCAGCACGCAGGAGAGGAAGCAACTCTTTCCCCTTAACTCCACCACCATTCCTGCTTTCCCTGAGACTCTAAATTGCCTTTTCAATAGAAGCCTGTCTTCCCAAAACCAGCACAGCAATAACTACTCTTGTGTGTTCACCTCTGCAGTGAAATACTACTTAGGAGTTGCACCTGTGCCACAAAACCCTCCTGATGCTTTCAATGGATATTTTAAAAACCCACTGTTATTAACCAGGATTTCTCTCTATTCATTTATCAGTGTGGCACAACTGCAAAATAAACTACTCCTGTTTATGAGAATACATTTTTCATGGCCAGAAATATAACAGATCATGACCATCCAGTTTCTGATGTGATTAGGCATCCAATTCTTGTGACATAAATTGAGTTATATTCCCCTACAACCTGGCTCAGTGTAACCACCAGACCGTCTCACTAAGCCTCTTGAGCCAAGCTTTGCTCTGACTTTCAGCTCAGTCCTCTCCCATCCATGCAGGACACGCAACTCTGAGCTGGCCATTCACCTCACAAAATGCAAAGATAGAATTCCATACAATTTCCCACACACAGCACTCAAAGTGCCCAAAGGTAATATTGAACTGGTTTGATTCTTTCCTCTAATCAGCTGTCTCATCAATAGACAAAGCCATCAATTTACAGTAAACATTTTGAAATTCTGAATCTTCAATGAGTTTATAAACAGCAGACAGTGAAGATGCTGTGGATTACTCACTCCCTTGTACAATAATTAGAAAGCAGTTATAAATATTCAGCACATTGTTTCTCACTACTTTGTGAAGAAAGATTTAGTATCTAGGAAATGGGTACAGCTCTCATACGAGCAATAGGGTTAGTACTAAAGCCTTGGTGAGTAACAGGAAGAAAAGCAATTTCAACAGAAAAACTAAGATACTAAAATTAACAAAATACAAACTGTATGAGATTACCCACAACTGCCTGTGCAACTGAGATACATGACATTATTGCAAACTCACTTTTCTATTTTATGTAATCCCTTGACAGATGCAATTTTCAAATATATTTATAATTTTAGAGGACTATGGTATGGTACAACATAGTTATCTTTGCTGTTTGAACTGATTTACTAACAAAACAACAGGAATTATCTCAGTAAAACATATTGAAAGGTTTTCTTACTTGTACATAAGAGAAAGGGCACTTATTTCTACTTGTCCAACCCATTCCTGTATTGAAAACAAAAGAAAACTAAGTTCAAACAAATATACAATTATACCTCCCCATAAGCATATCAAGAGATGCAATAAAGCATTGTTGAAAATAAATATATGAACACTGACTCTGGAGTTCAACAAGACATAAAAACACAATCCCCAAATAATTTTACAGTAGAGAGTACGTACATAAAATTTGTGTAATTCAAAGACCTAAGCTCAATCAAAAACACTTCAGAGGAAAAAAAAATTCCAATTAGCCATCAACTTCAACACAAGCTTTCTATTATAAATCAGGTCTAACATACCTGTGGATTTTCCAAACTTTTTAAATAATCTTCAAATGGCCCCTCTATGAACTGTATTAAAAAAAAAATAAAAAAAAAAAAAAACAAACCAGCAGTAATTAGTAATTTTTAATAGTGCAGCATATAGAATCCCCAACCTGTGACCCACTGTACCAATGGGAACGTACCACTGGCTGGAAATGGAAGTTTCCCCTGCCCTCACAAAGCTTACAACCTAAATATAAAGTGGTGTCGACATGAAGGAATGAACAGCCAAACACACAGGTTTGCCTTGCAGAAAATAATCACATAAACAGCTTTCAAAATCATTTCACACAAATAAAATAAACCAAATTTATTTCACACAAGTAAAATAAACCAAACAAAACCCCCAAAAAAGAAACTCAGCAGACAAATGGGGAAGCTGGAAGAAAGCAAAGATGATGTGATGTAGATGTTTATGGGCAATTCATCTAAGGCATGCAGAGCATCACTGAAGAGAGAATTGTGGACTTGGATTCAAACATCTTGTTAAATAAACAACAATGGACAATCAGAAACAGGAGTCCCATTTCCGTAGTATGGAAGCAGTGGTAAGATCTAGTACAGGCAACTCATTCAGCACTTTTTCCTCTGTTTTGTATCACCTCAAACTGCTTTTACTTTCAGCAAATGATACAAACAATCAGGCGACACTTCAAATGCCAGCCCAAGAAAATGATCCTTCAACTGCACTCCCTAACATGCATGAGGAGGCCAAATTCACATTTGCCAAGAGCA
Source organism: Taeniopygia guttata (assembly GCF_048771995.1). NCBI lineage: Eukaryota > Metazoa > Chordata > Aves > Passeriformes > Estrildidae > Taeniopygia > Taeniopygia guttata. The sequence continues at coordinate 57,772,076 of NC_133028.1, forward strand.
CAGAAAGATGCTGCAGTAGTTGAGACATCTTAACTTCAAAGTGTTTCAGCCACACAGGTCACAGAAAGTGACTAAAGAGCAATTTTTAAAAGCAGCCTATCTGCTTGATTTACCTGAAATAAAGATCCACAGAGGTGAAAATCAAGAAGGAAATCCCTTTATGAATTTGAGCTACAAGCTGGATGGCCTCTTTACCCACAGTGATTAAGAAACAAGATAATAAGGAGAACTGAGTGGAGTAATGAGATTAAAAGTTCTGCTTCAGCCATTTGGAAGTGAGAACAACTAACTAGCCTGGCCCACATTTTTAATTCAGATAGAAGCAATTGGGTGTGAAGTTAAAAAAGGTGGATCAGCCAAACATGATCATAGACAGTAGTTACTTTTTGTGTCAAAATTAAATGACATGAAAATAGTGCACAGAGGAAGAAAGGAAGGACACTAGGAAGTTCTCATAGGAAACTGAAGAGTTAGAGAATGCACATAACACAGCAGCAATTCAAGGAAACACTGCAAGAAAGGCTGAGATGGAAATAAAGATGGTGGCTACACTCCTGAAATCTTGGTTATAACAGTATCAGTGGAAAGACACAAATTTAAGCTGAAATTATAACAACAGAGAGAAGAGGAACTTCAGGAAGCACCACCATGTCAATAGAGCATAACAACTGAGGAGGCAAAAACTGAACAGCTGAACCAGGAGATTAGGGGAAGAGGCATTTGTTGTTTATGCTGTTTGGGTTTTTTAAAGAGAGATAACAGTGGTGTATTCCAGACAGAAAACACAAAGCAGAGTGAGAGACAGAGGCAGCAAAGGAGATCAGCAGAGCTGAAGCGAGGTGTCCGTGGGAGGAAGAACATTGGAAATGGGAACAAATATGAAACACCTACTCTCACAAGAAACTTTTAAAAAGGAGACTTTTCAGAAGGAAAGCAAAGATTGACAGAGGACAGGTCATGCCTTGGGATAATGTCTGAGGGGGAAAAAAGAACACTGAGACCAGGAGTTTGGATGAGAGAGACCAAAACAATACTAAAACAATACTAAAACCAGCTAGGGCTAACAAAGCAGTGATGGGAAATAACAATATGGGGGAAAACACACACTTAAGAGTAAAAAAGGACATGGAATTTCACAACACTACACAATGGAACAAGAGTACAGAAGTAGAGAAGCAGATATTGGAATGAGCAAGGTAATTCTAGAAAGGGATTAAAATGTCAGCAGTGAAAAAATGAAGTAAGAAGAGAGACATCCAAGAGTTAGAAACAACCAGAAGGAGTCAAGTCAGAGCAGCACTGTCCCAGAGAGATCTGCTGTATTTTGTATCACTAATTCCTGATAACTTCCACCTTTATGTGACCACTCACATTAGAGCTGAGGGTACTATGTCAGAAATTACAGCACAAAGACACACCTTTATTCCTACTGTCCTTCTCTTCCCTATGCCAGTGCATACATAAAACAGTCTTTGTATTTTGGGTGTGGGTAAATTTAGAACAGATAAAAAGTGTAATAATCTTCTAGTAACAAATCCTCCCATACTCACTCTCCCTTGAGACTCCCCTGTCTCAACTATTTCTGTCCTGGAAATCAGGTAACAGTATATACACTAGAACCCATACAAACAGAAGCACCATTATTGATCAATGTGCTTTTAAAAGGAAGGAAAAAAAGGAATCTGTAATGTTAACACCAACAGCATTGACCAACTAATGAATATCAAAATATTTTGCATCCATGGTTGATGAAAAGCTTAGTTACAGATGTTCAGGGAAAAAAAACCCTACAGTGCCAATGCATAATAAACTGCAGACCCTGAAAAAAAATTCACTAATCTCAGTTAAATCCCTTATACACTGGAAAAGCAATTAATTAGCACAGCAAGAATATTTTATGACTTTAATAAAAGTAGGCATTACACTAAACTAAAATCCTGATTATAGTAGCTTCACTATAGACTATTGAAGATTAAGTTTGCTTTTCTTTCTTCATGAGCATTAAAAACTTCTCCCACACCACATCAGTCCAAGAAGTAGACAAGCCTCTCCATGCTTTGCAAAATGAGTTACTACCACATATCTGCTAATTAACTTAAATAGCACCAACTGGTATTTAGCTACGATGAATACTGCCACAAACATAGGGAAGTGCAGAATATACCAAAGTGGAAGGAATAAAGTAACTTTTCTTAAATGCTGACAAAGAAAACAAAAATACTTACTGCTTCAAATTTCTCCCTATTTTTCCGAAGATAGTCTACACAAGCCATCCTAACATCAATGTGTCGAGACTGAGAGTGCAACACCTACAAAGGGAGAAAGAGAACAAGGTGACATTGGATCTCAGGAGTTTTGATGACAGGCCACAAATAATTAATGACTGCTGTCTAAATACAGGCTTGGAAATACTCTAGCTTTATTTTTAAGAACATTTAATATGCATACTCATTCAGCAGCAACATCTTCAGGCAAGTCAAACCTCAATTACTTAATAAAAAATTAAGTAACTGCAGAATTCACAGGTTTGCTAAATTCAAACCATCAATTTTATGAGGATTTACAAAGAAAATGAATAGCATTTATTGTTAATCTTTAACTGCCTCCTTTGTAAAGGACTTCAGTTAATTGAAGGAAGTTACAGCAGGAATGGATGAGGAAGCCACCTACCAACATGCATTCATTCAAACAAAATCCAGTCAAGTCTCACAGTGCATGTTTACCTTCTCCTCAAGAGGCATGTTGGCCAAACACTTTTTTTGGAAGCCAGGAATTCAGTTCCCTGAATATGACACCTATCTACCTCCCATTCAAATCTCTACTGGAAAACTATAATTTTCATCACATGTTACAAGTTATCTCAGTACAACCTAGAGAAGTCCCAGACAATTTAAGCTGCACTGTCTCTTGCAGTCCTTAAAAACCACCCTTAAAATAAATCATTTCCAAATTCAGTTTTTATGAATGAAGAGTACGCAAATGAGACCAAATTTGCAGATAAACACTTAATAACTCTGAATTAAAGACCATACTTTCTTAGAGGTCATTTCCAACCTAAATGATTCCATAATAAGATTGGGATGTTAAAAATGTAATAGCTGAAAAAAGTTCTATGAACACTGAAGTGTGAGAGAAACTAAGTATTAATTAAAAAGCCAGAATAGCAATATATATTTTATATATATATATATATTCCCTTGAGATAAAAAACCCCACCCACTTCCAATCAATAGTGTTTGCTTGCCTGAACTTATCAATTCAGTGGGGAAAGGAATTTTTTTTAAGTGATCTGTGAACAATTAACACAGGAATCTGGGTTCCCACAATCAGAAGCACCAGAGCTCCCACTGCTGTTTGCTTGTACTTAAGACAAGATGACGCTGTCGCTTTTTTCCTTTAACACTAACACTGAAATGGGGGAGGGGAATTCAACAGGAAGAACAGAAAATAAATTACTCACTTTCTCTAATTTTACAGTCAACTAATTAACAAAACTAAGAACGTGTCTTTTCAGCTCTAAATTCCTTTTCCTAGACAATCTCATACCCAGCAGCTGTATTTCGATGTTGAGATCTTACACTGAAAAAAGCTCTGAGGAGGAGGTGGAAGGTCAAAACAGATAAGGATTTCTTGGTGGCAGGAGGCAGCTGAACACCCCTAACTTCTCTCACCTCGCAAGGTGGAAATTATTTTTAAAAAGTCACGTTTCTCACTGGCACATGACTGCACAACCCTAACCTATACCTGTCTGCGTTTTAACAGTAATTACCACCCACTAATGAGATCCGCTTCCCATGCTTTCGTGAGAAGGAGCTTTGTTTATGTAACCAGTTACCTGCTCGGCCACAGCCCTGAAAAGGCAGGAGCCATCCTTGGCCACTTTCTTCCTGTACAAGCCCTGAGATCGCAGGTAGCGGTCCATGGACGTGTCCCCGGGGGCATCCCTGCCGCTGCCGGGGTGGCTCTGCTCCCCTCCGCCGGCCCTGCCCGCCGCATCCATGTTCACCGAGGAGACCGCCGCACCCTCCTAGTCCCACATGGCGAGGAGAAGCCGCGGCGCAGCTCCGGGGGCGGGCACAGGTGCAGCAGCCGGAGCGGGGGGCAGCGCTGGCCCGCCTGCAGCCGCAGGAGCAGGAACGGGAGCGGCAGGATGAGCAGCAGCCGGCTTCACGTTGTCCACTCGCATGTGGGGAGCGCGGAGAGAAGCGGCAAAGTTTCCTGCGCAGCGCGGACTCGCGGCTCCCCGGCGGCTGCGGAGGCCGGGGGCAGCTCCGGCGGGTCCCGGTGCCGCGGGGAGCGGGCGCGTCCCGGGCGTACAGCCGGCCTGCGGGCGGAAAACAAAAGGGAAAGGAAGGACACGTGCGGCCCGCCGGCAGGGAGGGAGGGAGAGAGGCGGAGGGCGCAAACAGGAGCGTAACCTGGCGTTTATTTTCACTTTCAGCCCGGGCGCTGCTGGGAGCCGTAGTCCCGGAGGAGGAGGAAGCAGGAGGAGGCGGACACAGCGCCCGGGGCCGGGCTGTCAGCCTTGCTCCCGGTCAGGATCATTCCATTGCTTCTTAGAACCAACACCCGCGGGGGTGGCTGGTGGAAAACTCGGCATAACCCGGCAGCGTGCGCTCGCAGCCCACAAACCCATATGTAACCTGGGCTCAATCCAAAGCAGCGTGGGCAGCAGGGCAAGGCAGGGGGGAGGAGGGGGGGGTGGCTCTCTCCCCCTCTGCTGAGACTCCACCTGGAATACAGCATCCAGCTCTGGTGCTCCCAGGACAAGAAGAACATGGAACTGTTGGAGCAAGTTCAGAGGAGGCCACGAAGTTGATAATGAGACTGGGGCACCTCCCCTACAAAGATAGGCTGAGAAAGTTTGGGCTGTTCTGCCTGGAGAAGAGAAGGCTGCATGGAAAACATACAACAAGCTTCCAATATCTGAAGAAAACCTAAAAGGAAGCAGAAGAAGGACTCAGAACTGTAGTGATGGGACAAGAAAGAACAGGTTCAAACTCACAGGGTGGAAATTTAGGTTAGATATTAGGAAGAAATTCTCTACTGTGAGAGTGGTGAGACATTGGAGTATGTTGCCCACAGAAGCTGTGAATGCCCTATCCCTGTAAGTGTTCAAGGCCAGGTTGGATAAGGCCTTGGACAACCTGGTCTAGTGAGAGGTGTCCCTGCACAGGAAAGTGGAGCTGGGACTAGATGATCTTTAAGGGCCATTCCAACCCCTTAACGTTCTGTGATTCTGTCTGAAACCTAATCCACAGTATGTGTGGTATCTGTGTTTAGTTAGGCTTTATTTGGTTTGGGGTTTCCCCCCAACAGATGAGATTGTAAGATTATTTTTTAACTCCATCCACTTGCAGGAAAGAAGATGAAAATAAAACAGATAGTAAAAGAGGGTTTGATTGAAAATGGGATTTTAAAAAGCCACAGCCTTTCAGTACTTCTAATGTATTAATTTTCTTGTATGCCATTCCTGGTTGTACGAAGCCTAAACATTTGTATCACAATTGCATGATTAAATTTTGCTTGGCATTGTAAATGGGATTTAGGAGGTTTTGATGCAAAAATGTGACAAGGAAGGATGTTCTTCAAACTTGTAAGGCAACTTGAATGGAAACCCTCATTTTTATTTTCAGCTGATAGTAGTAAGCCTAGGGAGGGCGGTGACCTGAGATCCCTAGGTAATAATAAGTAACTTATTAAATAAACACAAGTTACAAGCCAGCCCAAGTCTAGTGCTCCACCAGCATCACACCATCTCTCCTAACAGAAGCTCAGGTTTGCCAGAAAGGAGTAAGAAACAAATGCCAGTTCCTCATATCTCTGTATCTGTAGACAAGGAGAACAGAAAGTGAAAGAAGTGAAAGCAAAGCTCTACCTGCAGCCAAGCCTCCAAGACACAGTGAGGCAGCACAGGGATCGATGTTTTAGACAAGGAAGGGGATAAAAATACCAGCAAGGGGCTGGAGGGAAAGCTCCAGCTTCTCCCCAGAAGATGGGAAACTTCATCTAACAAGACTGAACTATAAACAGTTGCTCCCACTGATTCAGCTATCACACTCACTCAAGGAACTCAGGGCAGCAGTCCTGCATGTGAGAGCTACTCTTTCTGTAGAGAAAAGTAATTTGGAAAGATACTTTTGAGACCTATCACACTGGTGTCCAGTTACAGAGTTTCTTAGGAATATCCATTTTTTTCCTCACTCTATTTGTCATGTTTAGAGGCAGAACTATGCTGTAATATTTAACAAATCTGTCTTCTCATATATTTCAGCCTTTTGTCATTGTGATTCTAAGGGCTGGTGAGGGGAAGGGCAATGCCTTTCATCACATCTGTTAGACTCAAGAATGCCTATACAACCAGGCCATTCAGTATGTGACAGGATGTAAATGTGATTCTGATAAGTGAATACACAGCAAATTAGAGCATTAAAGTTGTCTAGTTGTCAGTGTTCTAAAATCCTGTTCCTCCTGCAATCAGCCCCTGAAACTGACCAAGTGATGACGACCCACGGTTTTTTCCAAGTGCTGCTATACAAGAATGAATCAATTTCTAAAGATGTTTAGTTCTCAACGAAGAAATCTACTCTGTACACATACTTGCTAAGGCTCAAGGAGAAATGCATCCACCCAAAGGCACCTGAAACACCTCAGCATTACAATAAATGCTCCATCAAGATAAGAATGACCAAATTATAATTCACGAGTTATTACAGATTTTCTAACTACAGTTCCTACTAGATGCTCTAATTAGAGTTAATGCAGATGTTCTAATTAACCGGCAGCTTAACACTTTCGCCCAGCACTTATACCACGTGCATCAGCTCCAGCCACGAGTTTCTCCTCTCACTGCCCCTACCCTGAATCAGCCCAGGAAGCTGACTAAAGCTGAAAAAAAATTTTTCTCAGGGGAAAAAAAAAAAAATCTAACTTTATCTTTAAACCAAGATTGGCTTTGTGATCCAGGTCACGGCCTGCCTGTCCCAACACCTGGGCCAGCAACCTTGGGGAGAGCAGCCCGGTGCTCCCCGGCCTCGCGCGCCCTTTCCCGGTTCGCCACGCGCCTTCTCCCACCCGCAGCTCGGGCACGGGCGGCTCGGCGGGGCAGGCCGGGGACAGGCACCCGGGCAGGAGCGGCCTCCCGGAGCCGCAGCCGCTGCCCTGCCGATGCCCCGCCCGCCCCTCCGCCACCGGCACCACCGGGGCCGCACTCCCACTGCCGCCGGCCCATGGCACTTACCGGCCCCCTCCTCCTATTCTCCTCCCCGCGGGCGACGCTGGCAGTGCCGGCAGCGCCTGACGCTCCTCGCCCCGCCGCGGCCTCGGCACTTCAATCTCCCGCGGCGGCCGCTCCGCCCGCTTCGCTCCCGGGGATGCACCCGCTGCCAGCCCCGTCCCGTCCCGTCCCGCCCTCCCGCCGCGCCGCTCCCCCCCCCCGCCCGCTGTTGGTTTGTCCCGCCGGCCACACCTGCGGCTCGCACCATTCACCGCGCGGGGGGGCGCCGAAGCGGGGGAAGAGGAGGCTGAGGAGGGCGCCCGGGCGCCGGGGCAGCGAGCGGGATGTAGCGCTGGGATGCTGCGCTGGGATCTGGCCCTGGTCCGGCTCGGAGGAGCCGGATGGTGCCGAGACGAGCCGCAGTGGCCTCATGTCGTCCTCACCCGTAAGGCCCGCAGTGGTACAGCCGAGGAACCTTTCCTTCCCCTCACCCAGCAGGTCCCAGCGAGGGGCGGGAATTGCCATGTGCCAGCGGTTCCCTCAGCTGTGCAGCCCGGCCGGAACGCCCCGGTTCCGTCTGTGGGGCGCAGCGCGAAACGTTTCTAAGCGTGTTCCTGACGGGGCAATTTTCTTCTTAGTGAGGTGCAGCCCGGGGAATAGGTGTGGGATAGCACAGGGGACACCCCGCGTCACGCTGGCCGCAGGGATCACGCCACAGAGGTCGGAGGGGACACCCCACAGAGACACGGGTTGGAGAGGACACCCCACGGCCACACAGGTCGGAGGGGCCATCCCACGGCTGGTTGTGCTGCCAGAAGGAGAAGTTGCTGAATTACGCCCTCGGTTCGTGCGTGCTGCCACAGTAATCGTGTGTGTTTCTGAAATGTAACCATATACAAAGAGGGTATTCTCATATTCCGTTGCTCTTCCTCGGAAATGCTCTAGCAGACATAAAGAAATGTGTGAGATGTTTGTAAAGAAGTAGTGGGAAGGTTGTGAGAAGAGTGAGCAAATGTGCAGCAAATTGAAATTCGATTTTTTTTTTCCCTGACTAAAAAGCTTTTTCAGGGTGGGAAGTCAAAAGCAGCATGGCCAGCAGGGCAAGGGCGGGAATTCTACTGCTCTGCTCTGCTCTGGTCAGAACCCACCTGGGTCCTGCATCAGCTTTGGGGTCCCCAACATTAAAAGGGTGTGAAATTGTGGGAGCAAGTCCAGAGGAGGACCATGGACGAGCTCAGAGGATTGGAGCACCACTCCTATGAAAACAGGCTGAGAGGATTGAGTTTTTCAGCCTGGAGAAGGTGCTGGGGAGACCTTACCTACAGCCATTCAGTACCTAAAAGGGGCTACAAGAGAGCTGCAGAGGGATTTTTTACAAGGGCCTGTAGCGATAGAACAAGGGGACATGGCTTTAAACTGAAAGAGGGTAGGTTTATATTAGACAGTGGGAAGAAATTCTTTACTCTGGGGATGGTGAGGCACTGACACAAGTTCCCCAGAGGAAGGTGTGGATGCCCCATCCCTGGAATTGTTCAAGGCCATGTTTGATGGGACTCTGGGCAACCTGATCTAGTGGAAGGTGTCTCTGCCTGTGGCAGAGGTGCTGGAATTGGAACCCCTTCCAGCCCAAACCGTTCCATGATTCTGTGAGTCAGCTGTCCTGGCCATGCTCCCTCCCAGCTTTTCGTGCACTTCCTCCCTCGCTGGCAGAGCATGAGACACTGAAAAGTCCTTGACTAAGGGTAAGCACTACTTAGCAACAAGCAAAACATCTGAGTATTTTTCTCATACTGTATCCAAAACAGAGCACTGTACCAACTACTTTAAAAAAAAAAAAAAAATTAACTCCATCCCAGCCAAAACCAGGACATCATGGCAGAGGTGTTGGAAGTAGGTGATCTTCAAGGTTACTTTCAACCCACACCATTCCATGATTCTGTGATTCCCTGATCAGCACTCAAACACATAATCAAGCCAAGGAGTTTAGGGGGCATTAATAAATAAATACCTCAAGCTAGCTAGAATGAATATTAATAGTGGTGATAAAGCCTGATGCTTAAGGGAACACAGTTAAAAAAAAAATAGGAGGGTGATCTGGTTAGAAAAAATATTTTAAGTTGCCTATTTGCTTACTAGTCCATGATGAGATTTGTGTCCTAGCCTAAGACAAAGAATATTGAGGTTTGAGTTGTCCCAACCCCTTCTGGGCTGAATCTGAACAGCCTGTTAAAAGTTGTAGTTTCATTCTTCCATGATACCATTTTATTTATGGATGTCTGTGTGTGAACAAACTTGGATTTAATCTGCTGATGAAGATTAGGCCTGGATTTCATGTCCCTCATGCAGAATAGAGGTTCAGTTACAGCAGAATACAGTAATGGTTGCATTAGCCCTACATGCTATTTATAGCTGACTGCATCTTTCTGCTTTATGTGTGAGCCAAAGGTTGTACACTCCCAGGATCTGCATTCCTTCAGTGCATCTCAGGGAACTACAAAATATGTAGTCTGATTGACTTTGAAATAATTATTCCTCAAAAATTTAGTAATCATGTGGCATTTTCCCTTCTGGAGAGCTTTGGCCAAGGCTAGAATTTTAAAACATTTAATGCCACATCAGATTCAAGGTGCTCAACATTCAGGTGGGTAGCACCCAAAAAAAAGGATGGGCTGATGGCTTGGGCAGCAGCTTAATATCTCAGCACAACAGAGCAAGCAGAAGAAGGGCTGGTTTGAGTTTGTGGAATGAATTCCTGTGGGAGCAACTAATTTATGCTGTCCCACATAGAACAAAAAAGACAGGATAAAAGGGCTGCATGTGACACGAGGGTCATGCTTCTTAGTTATACCAGAAGTATTATTTATGCTGCTGTGAAAGGTGTATCTTCAGATTCTGGGCAGAATATCCCATTGCAGTCTCTAATTTGGGGAAGACTAGTTTCCTTGGTTGGATTTTTTTTTTTCTTTTTTTTTGGACAAATGGTTACCGTTCAGTATAACACAAATGAAAAAAAGCATGTTGTGGTAAAAGCTGTTCCTTTCACTTGTTGAGAAGGATGGATAAATACGATTGCCTGGCAAAAGATTTACAATAGTACAGCCAGGATGAAAACAACCCCCCTACTGGCTGGACAAATACCCTTACCTACAGATAGGTCCAAAAGTCAAATGGACTGTTCCATCTCAACCCCCCAAAATGTACGGTTCATCCCACACCTGTAACCCTCCCCTGAAACATGAAGTGTCTGTGACCCCATTGGCCCAAGTCTTGTTCCAGCCCACCTTGAAGCCCCCTGATAAGGGGTCTCTGAGGAGCCAGACGCCCTCTTGGAACTTCCCCTCTCTTGGAACTCTCCTCTCTTAGATCTTCCACCTTCTCCTAGAACCCCTTGTCTGTCCCATCCCCCATCCCCTCAGGCCTTGCCACGTGCTGTGTCTGGCAGCTCCAAGCAAGACCTTTCACCATCCCTAGTAAACCTTATATTCTAAGAGCAACCTTCAGAGATCTCTCCTCCCCATTCATCAAAACCATTATAGAGAACAGCATTCACTACATTCACTCTTGAGGGAACACTTCACAGCTGTCTTGAAGATGTTGGTCTGAAGATTTGTAAAGTCAAGAACTGCTGAGAGTTGAGGCAAGAAGGTATTTGAGGTAAATTGAAGCTTTTAAACTTTCAGAACTCATGAATGGTGGTACTATCACCACAGAAGGAAGATGGCGGAACAGCATTTTTTGTGGTGTAAAGAAAGAACATGAGCAATTGGCTGTGAATAGGAGGCTATCACTTTAGGTAATGTGAACAAGTAGGTACATTGTGCTAAAAAAGTACTCTTTTCACAGTTTCTTTATGCTGCCAGAGCTTTGTATAGGGTTTGTGTGGCAAGGTTTTGGCAGAGGAGGCCCACAGGGGTGGCTTCTGCAAGAGGCTGCCAGGAGCTTCCCACACATCTAAGGGAACCAATGCCATGATCCTGTTTACAGAAGTAACTGTGTGACTGCATCTAGAAAAAGCCAGGAGTCTGGCAGCAGTGTTTGCAGAAAAAATATTTCCTGTGCCGTGGAATGAGTAACAGTAACACTTTGGAGGAGTGCTTTAAATCAGTCATCATGAAAATTACTCTTAAGCCAGTGAACAGAATAGTTTTATTTAAATGATTATTTATATTAAATTACAGTTGTATGGTGTCTTAAAGACTGATTTTCTACTGTTTGGTAACCATTAAAATGTGCTGATTATAGTCTTCATGCATAATTTACCATTTCTTTTTGCTAGCAAAGAGGATGTGGTATAGTTACATACATCTGAGACATTTCAGACTTTAGCCTAATTTGTACGTACATTTCACTATTTGGGAAGATAAGGACTGTTTTAATTTATCTTTTTTTCCCCTAGGTAGTTGTTACACTTTTACTTGTTGTTCATACCAAAATCGTAGTGGATAAATATGAGAATTGAAAGAAAATAATGAGGAAAAAAAAAAACTCTTAGTTGAATAAGATAAATGTATTTGATCCTTCTTCTTAAGGAGATTCTCTAAAGGTGTTTTGCATTGAAAAGCTTTTATTAAAAACATGGAAGGATACTTGCAGGAAGAGAATGTGATTGGTTTGATCTCTCAGTCGTTCTAGTGTGTAGAACTAGTAGAGACCATCCTGTAATCTCCACCTCTTTTTTTATTTATGGATGGAAATAATGAAAAAAAAAAAAATCAGCAGAGGCAATCTATTTAAGTGAGCTGGTTGAATGAACAGAAATGAAGGAAATACTGCCACCTTGCTTGCAGACAAAGATGCTTGTCAGAAACTGCTTCAACACTTCAGCAGACCAAGATTAATCCTTCAGCAGCTTGAACAGAAAGTCCATACTGCTTAATAATGCTACTTCTGTAGTATTAGTATTATTATTTTGTTTTGCAAAGCAAACATGTTTAAAATTAAATTTTAAATCAACCAACCTGATTAATTTTATTTTAATTTTTTTTATTTTAGAGACTCTGAGAAGTTACCAGGGAAGAACCATTTGTTTACCTTACATTGAAATCAGCCATAAAATCAGAATCTTCCAGAATCCAGGTACTTTTGTTCAAGTATATGGAGGCTGTATGTGATTGAAAGAGCCTGTCTTTTAACAAGGCAGGGAAAAATACCATTCAAATATATAAATCTCTAATATTGCTGGAGAATATTTATTCTTTGAAGTGTTTTGGAAGGAGCAGCAATTCATAGCACTATCAACTGTGTTTAAAGTAAGTGCAAGTGCATGAAATTAAATTTATTAATAAAATCAGAATAAGTCATGTTACTAATAGACATCTAGTGGTAAATAGAAAAAAATACAAAGAGATGGACTTTTAGAAGCCAGTCTTGCTGAGTAATAAGAATTTTTTTTGTATTTTGGCATTCCAGCTCTAATCTTCTTTCGCCTCTGCCGTTTTGAACAAGAGAAAATCTGTGGCGTTTAGGGGCAGTGGTTTTCCTATGGTGGTGAGGCCGAGGGCCGTGGATTGTAGTTCAGCTTTTGGTCGTTAGATGCCAGCAGCTCCCCGGGCATTCCGGGCTCCGGGCGTTCAAGTGCAGGGACTTCGGGCTGGTGATTTGGTAGTGCAACACAGGCAGTACGCTCCATGCATGCTGTCCGACTCCAAAAAAACCCAAACACAATCTCCCTCCCCCTCTCCCCCCCAAAAAAAAACCCAAAAACAAACAAACAAAAAAAACCCCAACAAAACAAACCAGAACCACCCCACAACAGAAAAAGAGGTTTTTGACTGAAAACGAAGGATGCAGCCCGGCTTCAGAACACAGGGCTAAATAATGTCCATTTCTCTGAGCTCAGTCTGTCCCCAGCCATTGTACAACAACTCTGAGGTGTAAATAAAGCAGCAGGGGATTGCCAGGTTGTTCTGCCATTTGTTCTGCTGAGTACAGGCACAGAAATGCACTCTTGTTGGCTTGATGCCACAAGAGGCTCTTTGTATGCATTAGTGGCTCCCTGTGCTGTGGCAAGGTCAAGTCCTCCTGTTGATGTGTGCAGGGACAGAATTGCAGTGTCTGCTTGTGATTAGGATTATGCAGAGAAGTGCCACTGACAGCACACTGCTTTGCTGAAAATACCACTATGATCCTAGGTTTTGTCAGTGACTGCAAGTAATGCTCTTTGAAACTGTAGATTACCCACATGGTGTGTTGCATTTCCGTGGGATATAAGCCTTCTGCATGTTTCAAGTGCAACATTCACGTGCATTTTGTGTAAGAGTTAGTATTAATTCAGCTGATAATGACACTTAGGGGCATTTAAACTGTGTGTGCCTCTACTGCAGAATGTTTTCAGTGATAAGCCAAATTAACTGAATAATGCATTAACTGAAAAGAAAAACAATTAAGTAAGGCAGCCATAGTTAACAATGTGCAGTTCCTCCTTAACTGCAGACGTTTAAAGCCTTTTTTCCATCTCAGTCTCAAAGCACAGACCCTCTTGAACAAGAGCTTCCCTATCCATTTTGTAGATGAGGAAACTGGAACAACAAAGTTTGATGATATGTTCATGATCATGCAGGAAGTGTCTGATACATCTGGAAATGAAGCCTGGGTGGGTTCCTGATCTCTATTCTTGTGCCTTCACTGCCACTTTAATTTTTCCATTTGCTGTACAGCTTTATATGGTAATAGTGGTGTTGCTGTTTTTCATATGACACCAGTCTGAGCTGGTGTCCAGATTAGAATAATGGCCATGACAACTGTTTTCTCTTTGATAAAGTACCATAAAAATGCACAGTGCTTTCAAGCAAGCACATGTGTCAACAAAAAATGCAATGCCTGTTCCTTGACTTAAAGTTTCTGTTGTAAGCATGGAGTTCAGACTTCACAGGTTGCTACTCCATGGACTTCTACTGTTTTTTCTGAAGTCAGTGAGGCTGCAGCTATATAAGTGAAGTCTGAATTTTGCCTTCTAGTTTCAAAGTAAGCATTTAATAATCAAGTAGACATCGGAGTGTATTTTATGCTGGCTTTTAACTCAATGATATGCAGCACTGCAGCTGAGAAGGCTTTCATTGCAGCTATGTCTCAGCTTGACTTGTAAGGTCGCTAAAGGAATGTCTTGTTCTGTGCCATATTTGTCTTGCTCTTTTTTTTTTGTAATTTGTTTGTTTTAGAGAACAGAACCAGGCGTAAGCATCTGTTTCTGAATGAGGTTGAGTATTTGGGGGGGAATTTTGGGGTGTTTTCAACCAGTGTTACAGATGTTTTCACTAAAGAACATAACTGTGTAGCCCAAGGTGATTCAGTGAACGGATCAAACTCTCTGAAAATGTTAAACTCTTCTGGCTCCTTGTCTTTAAACTTGTCTAGCCACTAAATCATATTGTCTCCCATATGAAACAAAACTTTGGGAACTGGAAGTCACTTTTCATAGTGTTTAATTGCCATTCTTATGTAGGAAAATTAGTATAAAAATCCTGCCTGGGAATGCTACCAAAATTGTTTTAATAATGTTAAACAAACTCTTTGCATCAAATAGTTTATTATCTGTTGACAGTAATTCACACAGAGTATATGTAGGAGAAGTTGAGCACGTTTTACTGGAGCAAAGCAGGTGTGTGTGAGGTGATGTTGTATTGATCTGCCCAGCAGAAAACAGATGATGTTTTAGAAAAAGACAACAGTTTCTGCCAGTGTAAAAACAAAGGGAAGAATTCTCAGAAAGCATCTTTTCTTGTATAATGATTTTAAAAGACAAATATTTCCAGTTACTCCACATTTTTCTTTCCAACTATTATTCAAAGACCTTCTTCTCTCTATGCTTTTTCCTTTCCCATTCTTTCTGTTCCAGTTTGGAAAGTGTTATGATGACCATGACAATTTGAGTCAGTAAATGAGGAAAGGTTTGTGAGGAGAATAGGTTATTAGACTGATAGAGTGGTAAAAAATGACCATGCTTTAAGGCACAGTTGTGATCTGAGGAAAAATTTGTTTGTTCAGTACCTTATCTGTGTTTGTTACTGTGTCACCTGATGTAATAACAGAAAAAAAAACAGAAAAAAAAAACCCAAAAACCTTGACTTCTATTTTCCATTTGTCTGTCCAATTTCTCTGCCCATCCTCTGTTTTCAACTCTGAAAACAAATGGTGAAAACAAATGGAGACAAAATATGGAGAAAGCTGACTAGAAAGGGAATGCTAAAACTTTTTTCTTATTTATTCACAGGGTGGGTGGGCTTGTTTGCTTTTGGGAGAGGGAGATGACTTTTAATGGCAAAACACTACTTAAAAAGAAATTTTAAAATGCTACTGCAAAAATACATTTTGCATATAAATTTATGCAAGACAAAACCCATTGACTGAAAATATATACCTCAGTTTAAAGTTGAGCTTGCATCTTTGTGTCTTTTGAAAAATACCATTTTATTTTGCACACCAACTTCTAAAACAAATTATGTGTCTTTCAGTTATGTGGCTTACCATGTAGTATTAGCTACTGATGTAAAGGCATTTTGCCCCCATTTCTTCACATTTCTTTTCACTTTCTTAAAATACAAACTGTTTCATGTAAATGCTTCTCTAAAACTCTCTAAATGCTTCTTCTCTCTAAAAATCTTTCCTGATTTGCTAATAAAGGGAAGATAAATAGATATATACTCCAAGATAGATTGACAGAGCTGTTGCATATTCAGCTATTCCAGGATAACAATTCTTTCTTGGATAGGCTTTTCCAGAACAAATAATCAGTTTACTCCAAAATAATAAATCTTCATCCAAAGGAGAATTACTCTTCATTGATTAGGTTCTTGTGTGCTGAAATAAAATACTTACCTGAGAATAGGTACATACAAATAACCCCTTTGTAACAAATATTTTAGTTAGTTTTTCTGGGGCAGCTCAGGTAAGATGCTGGCATCCCAAGGTTTTCAAACCTTGTCAAAGGGGGCATTCTGTAAGTTTTGACTGAAACAAGTACCTGCCTGGCTCATTGTATCATTCCTAACTCACCGAGACGTGCAGTATGGAATTTCAGAGGAGCAATAATTGGGAGCTATTTCTCTACAACAAAATGTAATGGTTCAGGTGGAGATTGCTTGACTTGTTCAGTAACATTCACATTCCATTCTCTTCCAACATTATCTTATTTACTCTAGCAACAAACTCAGCTGATGTGTTTGGCTGGCACTGTTCACTTCTGCTCTGAGTCTTGGCCACTGGAATTTTTAACATTTCCAAAGGGGCTTCCAAGGGTTACAGACTCAGAGTCCTTCCTGCTGACCAGCAGAGCATCATCTCATCCAGATATTAGTGCAGTGCTCAGGCAGCAGAGTGGTGACTGAGGGAGACAGATAGTGTCTTCTCCTGCTAGATTAATCACATAATTGTCTGTCAAATTACTCAACTTTCCTCCACTGGCACTGGAACTGAGACTGTCTCTCTTCCTGCCAAAGAGTATTCTCCTATCTTTGGCTGTATTTTAAGCTTTTCCAACTTGTGCAGGCTATCTCTGCCTATTATTTTTCTGACATCATACATTTTGCTGTCAGTAATCCTGCAACACACAAATAATTTGTTTTTTATGTCTGTAATTTATGCTCCGGAGCTGAGTAAATTGCTGCACTTCAGACCCAATCCAAAGTCTAATTAAGTCATTGGAAACATTCCAGTTGACTTCACTAGGCTTTACATCAGGCCCATAAGTAGTACTTGCCTGCCACTGAGTCAGAACTTACAAAAGACAAACAAAGCAGAATATTTTTTTACCATTCTTAGTCAGAAAATGCCAAGGTAAGAAAAAACAGTAAAAAAAAAATCAGACTGTAGTTTAAATTGCAATTCTTTCAGCTGCTAGTCCTAAATAGTGCTTCATTCAATAAAAAAGCTATTTAAGCATCCCTACATTAAGGGATTTATGAAGAAGTTTCTTTTCTATATTTCTGGGTTTTTTCTTGTCTTTTAATTGCCTATTCAGTGAATTCTACTAACGTGCTAACATAATTAAAGCTCTTGTGATTGCTAAATGCTTTTATTTTGAAAGTCTCAGTTTATATGTTATGGGCAGCAAAATGCTGCAGGTAACACCAAATGTGTGACTCACTTGATGAACAAGAAAAATTGAAAAGATAAAAAACCCCAGTATTTATTATTTCTTCTGCCGAATCCAGGTTGCAGTGGGAGAAACAGGCTCTAACAATGCTAACGATTATTCAAACTGTTAAACCTCTCTTGAAAAAACTGAACTTGAAATGTTTAAAAGAAAAAACCCACCACACTGATTTTTTCCCCAGGGGTGCAGCAGATTCTGTAAGGTAAACAAGCTGTGCAGGTGGCTAATTAGTGCTCATCCCTATCTTTAATCCCAGGGGAAGGGAGAAAACCTTTTAAATCTCTCTATCAAAAATGGATGTAGTCAAGCTTGAAAGGAGGCCATGACAAGCTGACTGTAGAAGCTGTGAACACTTAATTCAATTAGATCTTTAATGCAAATATCTTTGGAATACAGTTACATTTGCATATTCCTCAGCTAGGACTTAAGTCAACATTTTTAGTACATTTTTCAGCATCCACTGAAATTAAATACATGCAATATTTGTGAAATATAATTGCAGCATCTAGAAAACAACAGACTAAAATGCCATTTATGAACTAAATGAAAAAAAAAAGATTAACTGAGTTTTAGGGTGCCAGGGAAGAATCTGAAGAAGATACCAGAATCCAAAGAGCTGGATTCTCACAATTCTGAACAGGTCATGCAAAGTCAGATTCACAGATTTAATTATTTCCTTTGGGCTTCTTAGTGATGTTATAAGGATCTGGTTCCGAGCTTTGCAGATCTTGGTTCTGTGGATGTTTCTCTCAACAACATGTCCTCAAAAATAGAAGAAAAAAGGGAGAGGAGGAGGAGAGCTTTTAATGTTGGATCAGCTCTCTGCTCTTGTTTGTTACTCGGCTCCACAGACAATCACAGTAGAACAAACAGGGTGTGGGCACAGGCATGGAAGTGGTCAGGGATGAGGAAAGGGGATTGGAAGCACTTAGCTCTGCTCATCTGAGAAGTGGCCTTGGAACCAGAGAGCCTCATTTCCTCAGGCCTCATCTGCACCACCAAGCAGAGTTGCCTAGTGTTCCCACACGAGTTTGTAAACTGGCAAAACATCCCTTACTCTGGGTGAAACTCCCCATCCCACAGCAGCCCTCAGCCACCAACCACTCTGCTTGTGACGCTGCAGCAGTGGCATCCAGGAGCTCCTGCCCCAGCTCATAGCGAACATTTCTGAAACAGTCATTTTTTATATAGGGGGGCATATCTAACAGGTCTTCTGAGAGGTGATGGAAATGCATTCTGGTCACATAGATAATACCTACTGCTATTTTTCTATGGAAGTGTGCCCTTTACAGTCAGACTGTTTGTTACTGGTAGTACACTGTAATAATCTTTAAATGCTTTCTATCCAGAAAATCTTCCATTTAAAGGCAACTTATAAGTCATAGTTTTCAAGTGTGAAATACCCAAGTTTAAAAAAAAAGAGAAAATATCTTCTATTCCATTCACATCTGGGAATGAGAGGAACAAGAGAAAAAAGGAATTTTATCTCTGTGAGCAGATTTCCAGAATTTAATTTCATTTCATTTGGGAGACTTGTCTGTTGGTGTTGTAGCACTTACACTGTGTGGTGACTGATACTGCATTTCTTGGTAACTGTTTGGACAGGAAAAACAATATAGTACAGAAGCAGAAACACCTGCAGTAAACCAGCTTGGTACACACAACACACAACAGCAGGAAATCCTTGTGAATGCAACAAGTGCACGAGGTAGATACCATAGCAAAGAAGCCAAAACAAGGGTAAATATTTTGTGCTGATTTCCTTAAGCAAGGTACTTGGATCAGTTGCACTCTCCTGTGTTTAAGCCAACAACATGTTTCTTTTCTGTGAACACTGGCAGTGGCATGTGGTTATGCAAAGAGGTGCTCACCAGGGAAAGCAGTGGAACTGATTGAAAAGTCTGTTCCTGTTTCTCACCTCAATATTCAATAAAATACACTAAATGGAGAGAATGGGGTTTATTTTTAAAACTTTATTAGTTGTCTGAAGAATGGCTGCTGCACAAATAGGACAGCGGTTTGCGTTTTGAAATGCAGTATTTTCTGCTACATCAGTTCAGCTCTAGAAATGCTTGCTAAGATTTGCACAGGAGCATTCTGAGTCCTCACAATGTCCTTATTTAGTGGAAATTTGAAAAACTAGGCCATGACATACAAATGTGTGTGTCTGTACTAATATAGGCTAGGCTAAAGCTTTTACAAACTTTTGATAGTAATTCTCATTCTGATGGCAGGTGCTGAGAACTGTGTGGAACAACAGTCCAATTTGGAAAAATAAGACCAAATTACACATAATTTCAAAATTATGAAGACTTCTGCTCTTTATTTGCCTTATTACTCTTCTTTATGCCGAAGTATCAGGAAACACACTATCTATAAATTTCATCTTGATCATAATGAACGTGATTCTTTCCTCATCCTTGACTATAGCTATATAAACCATTATTATCAAAAGCACAGAAAAAGCTAAGAAATCTTTTCATATTTCTTCACTGACTCCATCGTCATCAAAATATGTAGTTGCTGCAATCAGAACATAATTTTCCCTGAGATCATAATTTCTGGCAATTTTTAGTTTAAGACCTCTTTTACACACTGATCAGATTGGCCCTTTATTTCAACTAAAACTCTCGTTCTGTGATTCTGTGATTATATAGATTTAAAAACCTTTTTCCTAAAAAAATTCTAAAAATCCTTTACAAATTACAATAGCTACTGTTGATAGATGTGGGATGTAACACTATGGAATAACTATTTTACACGAAGAAAAGAGAAACAATGAACAAGCAATTCAACCCTGCAGCACTAGCCCTGCTTTACTATCAAATAAATCTTTACATATACTTTCAAACACCACTTCTATCTAGACTCTGCAACTTTAGACTGAGAAATGTTGTCCCTGTCAGCTATAGTGAGAATAATGTACAGGAAAAGGTGATGTAATGATCATATCACTTACATTATTCTCTCCCTAATGAATAATCTCCCACACTGAGGATGAGCTCACTTACTATTATTGGAGCCACATCTGTAGGCCACAGCACACTGCTGAATGTAGCAGAGTTTGGATGCTGTATAATCTGCCTGTAGCTAACACTTTCCATTAGAATTGCAAAACCATTATATGTACTACATATGGAGTAAATTTTTCTCACAAGGAATCAGACAGAATCAAAGAAACACAGCTTTTATTCGCAGCAGTTGTACTTGGGATTCACACACTTCCTAAGCACAGCTATGTCTTTCTTTGAAAACCAGTCCCAGACTATTATTAGTTTGAAACATCTAAAACATGTGATGAATGTTTTCTCTTCTTATTTCAGCCAGAGCTCACATGATTAGTATAGTAGTCTAAGTTTGATTTCAAACTAAGGGCAGAAAATCTGCTCTATTTCCATTCCTATTCCTATTTGTACTTTCAATGCAGACAGTCTGTGTGCTCAGTTGTGCAACTGTGTAACTGACTTATGTAATGTGCTTTCTGTAAATGATGAATCATATTCTTATTTATACCTGGTAATATGAGAACAGCTGGGAGTCAAGTTGGAACTCAAGAAATAACATAATTAGAGCCACTGAGTAATGTAATTCAGTATTACAAATGTCTTGAATACACAAGCTTTTATTAATATTAATGAAGCAGGAATGGACAAGGAAGAATACAGTGTGTGTAGAAAGTCTAAAATAAATAGTCTGTCCCATAGAATAGGCACATTCTATGATGTCCTTATGCTGTTCTCCTCATGTATCTAATGTAGTCATTATACTGGGCTGGAAGAATAATGGGAACATTTTAGGCTCCAATTCAGGAAAGGGTTAAGCATGTGCTTAAAATGACATGTGTTTTGGTGTGTTTTGCTGAGTGCAGTACTAGGAGCAGAACATAATAGACCAGATTCCCTTTTTGTGCTGGCAGTGTGTGTGTCTGTGGGAGCAGTGTTTCTATGGGTAACTATAAATTTCTCATTTAAGTAGGAATAAAGTTTTCTCATTTCAGGGTTTTGGCTCTGTACTCATAAAATCAGTTAGAGAAGTCAATTTTCATAAAAATTTTTGAACTAAAAATATATTAAGGATTTCAAAGGAAACTTGAAAACCATTCCTCTCCCAAATATGGTCCTAACACTGGGATCTTTCCCCTTAGTTAAACCACATTTTGTTAAACCATTTTGTTATCACAGATCCCAAACTAGACTTACATGTGTGTGCCCCCATGAACACAGGCAAACCCTTGTGTAAGCAGTAGTTACACCATTTCAGATGTGAGAAATATACCTCCAGGGTAGTGATGGCCCCCTCAGGCTGCCCCATACTGACACTGATGTCCCCATTCTCACAACGACTGACCCAGCTCCCAGCCTGCCTTGACTCTTCCCTAACAGTCTGGCTCCTGGTGTCCCCTCACAGAATGAGCCTGTGCTGTCCCTGTGTGTTCAGGTCAGTGAGCTGCTGGCCTGATCTGCGGGCCAGATATGTGGCTCTGTGGAGAATTCTTCCCAAGTGACTCCTGCTGGAAGCTGGAGCAGCTTGTCACATTTGTGCTGAGGTCTGTACCAGCCTCAGGACTTGCCCAGATGGACTGTGCTAACAGAAAAGTTTCTAGTTTGAATTCAGCTTAGGAGGTGCCATAGCTCCTTGAAGATTGCCTGTCATCTGTCCCTGGGGTTATCTGTTGGAATGAAGCACCAACAACTGGCATTAGTGGAAGCTGCGCCACTCATTGTGAGAAATACATTGAGGGGCTGGAGAGAGCCCAGAGAAGGGCAATGGAGCTGGTGAAGGGTCTGGAGCACTGGTCTGACGAGAAACAGCTGAGAGAGCTGAGGATGTTTAGCCTGGAGAAGAGGAGGCTCAGGGATGACCTTTTCACTCTGCAAGTGCCTGAGAAGAGTTTGGAGCCAGGTGGGAGTTGGCTCTTCTCCCAGGTAATAACACACAACAAGACAGCCTCAGGTAGTGCCTGAGGAGGCTGAGATTGGACATTAGGAAAAATTTCTTCCCCAGAAGGGTGGTGGCAGTGGTTCTAGGCAGTGGAACAGGCTGCCCAGGGAAGAAGTGGAAGTGTCACTGGAAGTGTTCAAAAACCATATGGTTGTGCCACTTAGGACCATGTGGTGGTGGATTTGGCAGTTCTGGCTAAACAGTGGGACTCCATGGTCTTAGAGGCCTTTTGCAGCATTATCAATTCTGTGATTCTATAATCCTATGTGTAGAAATTCTCATTTGCTAACTAAAATTTGAACTGGACTCATTGCAATGCAGTGACATTTTGTCTTCCTCTCTTATGCTTAACTGGACGTCTTTCTTCTATCACTTCTATCACAAAACATTTTACACTTTCATTTTTGGGATATTAATGTTTCTTCTAGATTTACTAATTGGAGCTCACAATGCCTGCCTTGACACATTTCATAAACATTTTTTATGTTCTGATTCTATTAGCTCTTTTTCTCCTAGCTGTCTCCTCACCATTTCCTTTGAGAGGCATCAAGATTGTTCCTCTGCCCTGAATAATTCTACAAAATTAATGCATGATGTCAAGTATGGGTAGAAATAAGCCATTATGTCCCTCATCACTATATTAGTCATTGATTTATTCCGTTCACTCAACCTTCATACAAATATATCACATCTTATAAAATTTCTGTCTGTTGCTATTTTTAGTGGATAAACATCAGCCAACAAAATAAACATTTCCATTCCATAGTATGAGATGGAATGGAGGAAAATATATTTGGTTACTCCTATTTATTTCAGTTGTCCAAGTGGTTTTTTCTCACTGTTTGTGTCTAATCTTTGCCTGTGTAGACATAGTTCTATAAATTCTGGAACAGGTCAGTTTTATTCTGTGCAGTACAACAACAAGTGAAAGCATCAGCCCTTACACTGACAAGCCAGTGAGTAATTTTCCCCTCTCTCAGCCTGCAAAATAGTCAGAAGTATATATGTATATATGTGCATTTTTTGATTATAATATATTTTTTCAGAGAATGTGAAAATTCTATAATTGCAGCAATGGGCACAGTAAAACAAGAGTAAAGATGATTACAGTTCGCACAAAGTGAATGGAAGTTTGTTTTCCTTTCCGTAGTGCAGCAGGTAAGGAAAACACACAAAACCTCTTTGTTGAAAAGGGACGATGTTTCCACACCTCCTACAAAAAGCACTTGTTTTGTAGATTTTCTTAGTTCCACTAAAAAAATCAGGCCCAAGAGGAGTGAATTGAATGCAAAATACTTTTCCTGTAAAAAAAAATAGTACAGGGGTGGTAGAAGTAGAGTATTCTGAGACACTGGTCAGGCTGCTTTTGTACCCTTCATTTCTGCTTCAGCATTTACTGCCATGCCTCATTTCCTCTCTCAAAGCTGCAGCAATCCTTGAAAGGGATTTTTTCCCCATCTTTGATTTGAATTTTTTGAGTCAATGCTTAATAAACTGGTGAATGACTTGCAAGAACCATGTAATGAGGACATGCTTCCAATCTGAGATTGAAGTATCTGCCATGCAACCTAGAGTTAGTTGTTTATTTAGGAGACTGCCTATTGCCTCTTATACTACATAGTAAAAAACAGTCCAAAAAAAGCTTGTAAGTCATTGGAATTCTGGTGTTGCTATAAAAAGAGAAATTCTTTCAAGCATAAAAATTATGAGTTCAGCTGGATTTTTTTTTCCCGTAAGAATCCAGATTAAATTAGTTTCTGAAGTAAATCTAAACAGTTTTGTTTAAAAATCAGATTGAAAACCTCAACATCTTGCATGACTTAGGTGCTTTCTTGTTTCATTTGTATTAGACATACCACAAGAGTCAGACACTTTCGCGTTCATGTTTCAGTGAACACAGTACTCAGGATAAACCAGTATTTACACATGAACTGTCTTCACATTTAATATTAAAAGGCAGCTACTTCTGGGCTTAATTGTGGTTACTGGTTATCAGTGTGAAACTGTGGGACAGCTAGGAGAAAAGTGAGGTTCAGCTCAATAGAATACAGTTACCCAGGCCAGATTTTGCCTATTCATCCTGCTTTCAATCACAGAGTGCTACAAGTTGTCTCTTTTCGTGGTAGGGAACCAGCTGTATCCTGCCTACATACATGGAATCCACTAGGCCAGGACACAAGGGTTTCCCATAAGGAAACTAAAACTTGTCAGAGAGAGAAACACATTTTTCTCAACCATCTCTCTAGGACACCTAAGAACCATTGCAAATCATCCCACCATGTTTTCTCTGTCCAATATGGATTTCTTAACCCAATGCCACTATTAGGAATATGCAACAAGATAGAGTCTAAGAAGCAAAATAGCAAACACCTGTTGAGATATTTCACAACAACCAAATAACACACTGCATACTGTTCCACAAGCTAAAAATGATCACATTTCTAATTTCAATATTTTTTTTCAAACAAAATAATACAGAATACATTTAATTTCCAAATGGAGTAGCTTATTAGAACAGCTGGTTTCACACACAAAAACTGAGTGAATATTAGCTTTGAGTTCCACTTTTTCCAATGCTTTGAGATTCATGACTAATGTATGAATTGTAGAGAAGATGTTTTATAGATTTTTTTTTTTTAGCCTAATGTATACATTTGTGATTGATTCTTAAGTTCACTGGTAAATCACTACTGGTAAACATCCATTTGCCATCTTTGAGAACAAATGTTTCAAGTATCAGAAAAGTAGCTGTAATTTTAGCTGTATGATACGCAGCTAAACCAAATACACCAAAAGTACAAATATTGTAGCTACTGTTAAAATTCCTTGCATTACAGGTAAGTAATCTGGTGTGCTTTGCTATTTATATGATATATTCTGATAATTGGAAACTTATATATATACATTTCAGTCATTTTTTAAATTTCATGTTCCCATTGTTGTAACTCTACTTCTGACTCAGAAAGGATTTTTGAAGCCAATAGCACTAAAATTCATGCAGCTACTGAAAATATTCTCCTCTCTCCAGCTGCAAAGCTTGCTGCCTAATGCCAGAGAAGTAATAAATCATGTAAAAGGGACAGTTAAGGAACAACTTGACAGCTTAGGAAGCACTGTCAGCCCCTCTGTCCATGGGTTCCCTATTGATGTCTACCCCAGCAGCCCAGCTCAGGGCTCTCACCAGATGTGTTCAGCTGGATTTCCCACTTGGGGCACTGGGGACACAGAGAGCCCATTCATCCCTCTGCACCGTGCATGGGCAACTCCCACTGCCCCAGGCAGATCCCCAGGCAGCTCAGAGCCCCATCTGGTAGCCATTCAGATCATGTGAACCTAAATATTATTTGAAACTACTTCTTTCTTCTTTCACTAGGCCCCATTGTTTTGATGAGGCATCACAGCTGATGTGAAGCCCAGAACTTATTTCGTGTTGCAGCATTAGCAACAAACAGTATTGTGAACTTCTTCCAGCCTGCTCAGAAGCTTGGAGGATGCTTGAATGTGGAAACTGCCAAATTTCATCAAAAGTTTAGATAAATTGATACATTTAAGTATCTGTAATATAATTTACTTCAAAAACATATAGGAAAGGAAGTGGATAATTATTAACCACTTTGGTTACCATTGTCAAAGATAGCTGGCAGTGAAAGGCATCTAAATTGTAGTTCTATCCTGGTGTTCAATGGGTTACACCAGAATAGGAACAGAAGAAATGTTTCCATCCCTGGGCAGCAGTAGCTTTCACCTCTCATTTTACAAGTTGGCACTGTATTATAGATTACAATAAATGGGAAGAACGAAGCAGATTTTCCAGATACTTCTCTGACTGTCACTGCCTGTAAATTATGGTACATTATGTACTATGTAAACCTACATATGTAATACCAAGTTCCCCCTAATTTTACTCAATTTGTCAATGAGATTTCTGTAGAAATAGATCTGAAAACAGGAAAAGGTATGATATAATCAGAAAAGAAATGACTCATATTTGCTGCCCCGAGGTCTAGCCTGACCTATTGACACCATACACTCAAACATCTTAATTAGCTGGTCAATTGTAAAATGCATCTCTTGGTATATGTGGAGTCTTCAGCTGTGCACAAAAAAAAATTATTACGTCAGCCTTATTTAGTTATGAAATCAAAGGGTAGGATTTTTAAGTAAGAATTTTAACTAAAGGTTATTCTGGATGACTTGGGTTTAAAAAATGAGACTTTATAAATACAAAGATAATTATAGTATTATGCAAAATCTGAGAAACAAATCCCTTCTTTAAAAAAAAAGTGAAGTGAGGAGCAAAAATTAAGGTTTACCAATTCAGAATTTATCTACCTTAGATCTTTCATCTAAACACAGGGAAATCTGCAGCTCTCCAAGTCCACTGTGGGTAATAGTCTCCATATAGACAAGGAAAGCCCTAGCCTATTTGCATAAATGCCAGAAAAAAAGTCCTGAAATGTGTAACTTGAAATCAGAGCTGCCACCACCAAGTTTCTTCAGGAAAACACCTGACTTTGATTAATTCCCTGAATACAAAATTGACAAGTCTGCTTTTCACTGAGGCAGATCTTGAGCTAGAAGTATCCTGTTATCAGATACAGCTCACTGTAATAGAAAACCAGTAAAAAGGCACAGGGTTTGCATCAAAACTAGTGCAAAAGCTCTTAGGATGGTATTCCAGGATAGCCAACTCCCCATCTCAATTTTGATGTCAAATTTGGTTAATTCAGCCCTATCCCAATCCTAAAGTCTATATGCTTTCCCATGGTGTCTCAGTATATGACACAGTCTTGCATATTTAAAGACTTAAAAGAATTAAGAACTGGGTGGCTCTTAGACCCTGAAATATACAAGAATGTTTCAGAGCACTATACTGAACTGCTGTGAAACTTCAAGCACAACTAAACTCTGTTAGAGTTCACTCCTGGTGCACTTAATAATAGATATATCCACACCAGAATCCTCAAGTGTGGTGCCAGGATTACTTGAACTAACCTAAACTCAGGGCTGGTGCCAAAAGGAAGGATCCTACTCTGCCCCAAGGTGTGTATTTCCACAACCTCCCTCAGGCTTGACATAGGTATTAGAGCAGCCAGGAAACAGGCCAGATGACAAAATGGTTGTGACTTAGAACTGTCTCACTAAAAGAGAAGAATCCATCACCAAAAAAAAAGTAATCTGGAGTAGAATCCTTTCTGTATCATATAATGATCACGTGGGCTTTTTAAGATACAGGTTGGAAATATTCCTGGCAAAAAAGAACCTGCGGGTGCTCAACAGCCCCTGACCATGAACCAGCTGTGCCCAGGTGGCCAAGAAGGCCAATGGCATCCTGGCCTGGATCAGCAACAGTCTGGCCAGTAAGACCAGAACAGGGACTGTCCCACTGAACTTGGCGGGGCCACACCTCGAGTGCTGTGTCCTGTTCTGGTCCCCTCACTAAAGAAGTCACTGAGGGGCTGGAGCGAGCCCAGAGAAGGGCACTGGAGCTGGGGAAGGGTCTGGAGCACGGGGCTGATAAGGAGGGAAGTCACAGAAGTCCCCTAACTGTGTGGAACAATGAACAATAGCATGTGAATAAATCCTTTTCTTTGAGAACGCTGTTGCAACATAAATTTGTTTTAAAAGGCACTGTAAATAAAATAATATTATGCAGAGGCCTATAAATGTATAACTCACAGGACAAATGTTTCAATTGAGTTAATGTAAAAAGTAATCTGCAATAATAGGTCATAAATGAAACTGAACATATAGACACTTTTGTCTCCAACTACTCCCAACACCAGAATATGAGACACTTTGGCAGAGGCCTATGCACAGAATAATCTCTTCTCCAAAAAGCTCAAGATAGTGGTAGTGGGAATCCTTCAAGCCACCAGTGGGAACAGACTCATCAGTATTTGTATGGGCACGCACAAAGTCTGTCTGTGCTAAGCTTGGCTGAAGTCACCGATATGAGTCACTCACAAATTTAAACAAAAAGTGTTGTGGAAGATTAAACAGAGACTGAATAAGGAGTTCACAGTCTTCACCATGTGTATTTAAGATCCTGTTCATTTTACTACAGATTGACAACATGAACAAAACAAGGGGACATTGGACAAGTGTGGCAGACAAATGCCTTCAGTGTTCCAGGTTTTGCCTCATTCTCCCTTCTACTTCTTGCAGCAAACAGAAGGTATATACAATTATTTGTTTAAAAGAAGTGTTTTCTCATCAAAAATTTCCTTCATATTTCACCAGCTATGTTGGTGTAGGAGAGAACAAAATTTAAGATGTGTTATTTGGAATGGTTATTGACAAATACTTTGAAAATATTTGGAATGGTTATTGACAAATACTTTGAAAATTTAGGTCTCTTGTTATCTTTCTTCCTTACTAAAGAAAGCAGAATGTTGAGAAGGCATATCTCCAGGTTTCTGGATGGAAAGACAGTAAGATGGGGCAATTCTGTCAGCTTTATATAAACCAAAGAGGTAGAAAGTCATAACAAGTGATACAATAGCTGTTATTCTGTTACTTTACCAATAAGTGCTGGTAGTTTCAGAATGATGCAGGAAAAAAAGGATTGATTCTTCACCCTTCCTGTTCTGGTTTTATGTATCTTTGATGTTCAAGGCCTGGTACTCATTTTTCATAAATGGAGGCTTTCTAGGTTTCTAGAATAGATAAAAAATAAATAGAGTTTAATATACTAGAAAAAGGATCCTATCTTCTTTACCTTTTAGGTGACTGTCTAGTTAAGTTTGTATTTACACTTTGGATGATTGTCAGTTGCCCTTCTGGAAGTAACAAATGCAGGAGATCGTTCCATTATCTTGTAAATTAAATTACATTCTAGTTAGCTGAGATGTGACACCACCAGTGTACTGCAGCACATAATTCAATCTGATTTCATTTTTCTCATCTTTGTGTGCCACTTGTAAAATCCAGCTGTATTGCCAAGCTCTTCAAACACATTTCCAGCAGCAACATGAGCTGAACAAGAGCCTCTCATTCCTTGACAGACTCCTCAGGCAGCTGCGTGGGTGGCTTTGGAGTTTCTTTGTGGTCTTTCATGTGGTTGAGTTGCTGATGGGCTGTTTTGTCTGCTTTGCCCTCCTGGGTGTCAGTTCCCTTTGATTTTGTGGATTTTACACATCTTTATCCATCTGAGAATATAGTTCTGTGTAACACTCTTCTAAATTATGCAGAATCTACTTCTTTGTTAGAAAAGTGTATCTTCTAAATCCATGACCTGGATTACAATGAGACTGCATAAAACCTTGAAATCTGACATTAAACATTTGATTTAAATTATTTATTTATCCATTTTTAATAACAAGCATCATTATGACAACCTGATTATAGTGTATGAAATATCAACAGAGAAACAGAAAATAGAAATTAAATGTTTTTCTGTGAAGTTTCTCAAGCTAAATTTTGTGACTGCTGTATCCAATCGAATCATATGTTTAAGAGATGTTGTTGTGTAGAAACCAGATGGCACTGAATTGTGATTTTAGACAAACTGTCAAAATTTTAAGAGTACTCTCTTGTTCTTCCTTCTGTCTGTGATCCCAGGAGTTTAGGGGCACTGTTCCTCTCTACCTGGCTACAAAATAGTACCATAGTACCATATGTAATCACATTCCCTCTTATATTTGCCATTTCCCTACACATAATAGATAACACAGAGTTAAACTGTGTGGTAAATATGCCGGTAAAGATTTTTAGAAATAGTTAAGATTAGTCCTGGGCGCCTGAAAATCTTTGCTTTGAACTGCTGAAGAGTGACAAACTGTTAGATGTAAAATCTTGGAGTGTTTGTCACCACCTGATAGTCTGTTGCCACTTGTTACTGAGCTGGGCACTGTTTTTTTTTTTCCCTGAGGGTGGCTGTTTGTCAGGGAAGTTTTATCACAGCAGGGTTCCTGACTCAACAATGTTTGCCGTGTAGCTGGAACAAATAAGTGCTCCTGGCATCTGCAGATAAATACAGAGAATGTGAACAGCAATGACAGAAGGAGAATGTATTTATGATAGCTCAGCTAATTAGTATGATTAAATTAGAAACAGATGGGATAAACTGCAGCATACAGTCTAGTTGACTCTGAGTTATTTTAGTTCACATGATATTCTGAGTGAAATTGAAGAAGCCTCTAGACTGAACAAAGCACACTGTTGTAGTAAATAGGATGACGTAGTAAATCTTTTTACCAGTAACTCCTAGGCTATACTGTTCTAAGTCTTTATGATGTAGGGATACAGGAAGCTCTCTGACAATACAAATGGTAGCAGTGAGCATGAGAATATGTTTATTTCTCCCTGATAGATTTACTCTTTTCCATTGGCAAAACTTTATTTTGGAGCTCTGTTAAAATTACGATCCCATAAAGTGGTTTATATTTGAAGCATAAATTTTCAATATACTGTTTTTTTAAAAAGAAAACTCACATTAAAATAAAAAGCCGTACAGAACTGATATTTTAAATGACCACATAACACATCTCTGCCATAACAATGACAGAGCTGGTTCTGTCCATCCATTAACTGCATAAACTGGAATTTATTGAAAGGGTTACAGCAAAGAAGGTGAGTTGCAGGTCTGCTTTGATGTGCCAGTGAAGACAAGGTTTATCCCTGTCCATTTCGCACCATGGAAAAGTTTGTCTGGTTAAGGTGAGTACAGGTGAGAGCTACCTAGAGATAAGTATGGGGCAGTGCTGGTCCACGGGAAACACGCAAAGCTAAGGTGAGAATTGTGTCTGTTTCTGTCACAGATGATACAGAGCTGCCACCTTTTTTCTCCATGGGAGTAGTTTCACCTTTTGACCAAATCTGTCAACCAAATCCATGATAAAACACTGTTGAGTTGAGCATGGTTATTATAAGTTGCTGCTTGGTAGGCATGGCCTGTTTTCCTTCCATGAAGCAGTGAAGAGAGCAGGGAGGAAAAATGGGATCCAGAACTCATTTCTCTGTGTGAAAGTGCCTCTCAGTGCTTCGTCTGATAAATAAATCAGTTTGTACTCTGTCCATCCACCTTGTAGAAGGCAAGTGCCTTGAGGCACTCTCTGGGCCTAAAAGAGATGAGGCATGGATGAGAATAACAGACTCATCAGCTGCTACATCAAAAAAATGGAAAAGAATCAGCAGAAATATTATACTACAGTGGTTCTGTCTGTATTGATGATAATTTCACCATCTACCATATAGACTGTTAAGAGAACACTGCTTTTCAGTAATGCTACAAGGCAATTGGATTTGGATCTGTCAAATCATGGCTACATGAGGTATTGAAACATACCATATGAGTCTGCATTTTTCAATCTGTTGTGGTGTTTTTTTCAGGCAGATGTTATAAATTACCTATAAAAATATTAAAGGCAGGCAAAAAATCCCTTCTGGTAGTTTTAGTGTGATGTGGAATCCACACAGACTTGCTCATACAGACACTGAAACTGATATGACTCAGCAAAGGTCCTGAAGTAACTTGAAATTATTTTCTGCTGCCATTTGCCCACTTCTTGGCTTACAGCCCCAGCCACGCATCTTATTAGCTTCCCAGAAATCTGTGAAGTATAGAGCTCTGATGCTTTCCCTCAGCCACAATGCGACGTGAGTGCTTTAACCATTAGTCTCCTTTAGCACACCAAATAAATACAGTCTAGTGAATTTGAATTAGGAGACTTGTCAATAGAGAGTTTCAGCACCTTGGCAGTATAGAAGTAAAATTCCTATGATGCTCATAAAGGAATGTCAAGGAAGCCAAATTTTGCTCTGTCTTTTAAATAACCTTGTCTGTATCACTGGTGAGTTATCAAGTGTTGCTTATTGAATGCATACAATACTGTCTCCAGTTATGGTAAAACATGCACACTATTTTAATCAATATTGAAAGTGGTTATCGAGAGGATTTTGACTGTATCTGCTGGCAGATAAATGTGCATGAATAATGTACACAGATATGCTTTTACTGCTCTGCCAACTTTCTCTTCTGTAAGCATAGATGCAGTTAATACCAAGTAGCTGTACAGAAAGCAAGTTTTTGCTCCTATTGTACTGAATTGCTTGTATATAAAAAGCTAATAAGCACAGTCCTAATCATGGTCTTCTACTCAGCAGCTGCATCAGTGGGGCTGTATTGTTAAGGAACCAAGTTTGAGCTCTGTGATAAAATAACACTAACTTGTTTCCAGCCTGATACCTGCCGGCACATAAAGTCTGTGATAGCTGGTGATAATCTGCTATGAAAAATCAAATTCCCTTCCCCTCTGTCCTCCCAGTGAATTGCTGACAGACTTTCTTGATGCTCTCCTTAGAGTAGAAAAGCTGCAAGTATTTAAAAAAACACTTATTCTTGAGGGAAAATAGATTCTGAACACCAGGGAGTCTGTGAGCATAAGGCTGCTATTTGGAAGCACTTTGCCTCACTGTCTGTGTGCGTCCCAGCAGTGTGAGGAGAGGCCGTCTGCTGTATGTCAGCAGTTTACCTCATCAGGAACCCAATCCGAGGGGCTATTTATTGGTCTTACTTTCAGAGCAGTGGTCAGGACACGAGTCTGAACACTTATTTTAGTTTTGGGTGGAAGGACAGAGCTGCTGCTGTGAGGGAAGCCCAGTAAGTATCTCTGAAACAATCTCTTATCTCTATAAAGTGTCTGTTGAATCTTAAGTTTTAAGGAAGTTGAGCCATTTACACATGAGCACTAGGTAATTTTTTTTTTCTTGCATCAGAGGACAAACTATGTTAGAGCAGAGATGTAGCTGGAGTCTAGGAGAGTGCAAAGTGCTTTCATCTTTATAATTGAGGCCTATTGGTTAGGAGAAATGAAGTTGTGGTAATGCTGCTTACTAAATATGTCCCCCTCAAGAATATCAATCTAATATTTTTCTTCTAAATTTACTTTTTGATTTTTTATTTATGACAGAACCTTCCAGGTGTCCTTTACAAAACAGACAATTTCCCTGCTTTCATTTCTTGTTTCTGTGATGGCAACTACATCATAGCTCTTGTGTGATAATTACTGAGATTTGAACATGGCTAGAGATTAAGTTTATTCATGTGCTTGGAGTAGATTATCCTTTGGGAAAATTACAATATTTGAGATAACTGGTAAATATATTATTGTTGCTTGTAACACACCTGGTAAACTAAATATACCTGTGTGGGTTACTTCTTTCAGGGTGAAAGGACATACTCTCAAGCTGCACCAGGGGAGATTCAGGTTGGACATCAGGAGGAATTTCTTCAAAGAAAGGGTGTCTAAACATTGGAATAAACTGCCCAGGGACATGGTGCAATCACCATCCCTGGAACTGCTTAAGGAAAGTGCCATAGTCTGGTTGACATAGTGGTGTTCAGAGGTTGAACTTGATGATCTGAGAAGACTTTTCCAACCTAATAGATTCTGAAATTCTCTGATTCCTTATTGTAGGCTGCTACTTTGAAAAAATACTATGAAAATACATCTTGAAGAAATTCTGTGATAAAGGAAGTATCTTCCAAGTCAGTTTTTGCTAACAGGAGAAAATCAAGAGCTTACTTTAGTGAGTGAGACAAATAACTGGAATTCATAACAGAAGGAGCACTTGGGTTAAGCCAGAATTTGCTGTATATACAAGTGACTCAGAAAAGATGCATCCATACGCTTCCCTTCTTATAACTGATGTCAAACAGTCTGCTGTGTACTAAAGGATGTCTACTTAGCCATGAGGGCCTAGCTCAGCCTTTCCAACACCTAGAAAGCAGGTGGTTATCCCATCAGGGTACCTGTGTTAGGTGCCCAGCTCCTGGATGGTGTAGAGAGCCAGAGCTCTGAGCAGGTCAGGAACCTACATGTGATGGGGGAGCATTTGCTCAGGCCCCTGCTTAACACCACTTAAAGAGACCACATGTCCCCGTCCCCCCCCCCCCCATTTTGCCTAGCAATACCACCTTTTCCATACAACTACACTTTTTCATCCCTTTTTTTCTTTTTTGTACTTAGTCTACATCTCTTAGAAACTGAATTTTCCATGGAGCCTCTCTATCTTGCAAACATAATGTTTGTTGCACCTGCAACAAATGTTTAGATGTATCATAGATCTGGGTGTATGTTATCTGTGGTTGCAAAACTTCCTTTGTCTAGGTACTACAATGTCCTGGGGTTTTTTTCCCATCTGAATAGAATAATATATAATTCTTCAGCTTATCTGTTCTCTATATGCCATGTACATATGTTCTCAGTTTTCTTCAAAGGGACTGCCTTTTCCAGTACTCTTCATGTCAAGAGGTACAGGGATAAGTGGAGGCTGATGAGTTACACAAGATACAATAACATTTCTTTCTAAGTCCTCTTTCAGTGGCTTCCAGCTCTACTCAGATAATCAATGTATAACAAATCTTGTAAAAATACTAACACTGGTAATGCAATTTTTGAAATTTAGAGCCAATGCTCAGCCTAAGGTATCTTGAGGCAGTAGTACACAGTTCCTTAGGTATGCTTCCCAGTTACCAGTATCCTTTCTTAATGTTAATAATTTTACATAATTGCTTAAGAATAACAATATACTTGCCATAAAATAAAGAGCTGAAGTGTTTATTAGAAAAAGAACTACACTGAGG
Source organism: Taeniopygia guttata (assembly GCF_048771995.1). Lineage (NCBI taxonomy): Eukaryota > Metazoa > Chordata > Aves > Passeriformes > Estrildidae > Taeniopygia > Taeniopygia guttata. The sequence goes on from NC_133028.1 coordinate 57,806,912, forward strand.
AGAGACCTACATTGACAAGTCTGGAAACAACCAGAAATACAGACTTTTGTTTCATATGGTAGGTATTGTATTTAAACCAGAATAGATGGTTAAACCAGAATTTTCTTAAAACAGTATCTAAGTCCTGTATAGACTGAAATACCACAAAGTGGCTGCAAGAAAGATTTTAGTAGAATAGATTGTTAGCAATTGCTATTCCTGTGGCTGCATGAAACTGGAAACAAAGTCTAGTGACTTTTTAAATTGTTTGGAATCAGAAGGGTCAAGGTCTCCTCTTATCCTGGAAACAAGCAGTTTCAAATAATATCTATAATTATGAAAATATATATATATGTATGTATAGGAGTTCTGTATGACACAGCTGAATGACTTGACAGCTATTTCTGTCCCTTGATGTGTGTTTCTGATACCACTGCTCACTTTCAATAATTGCATAAATAAGGTTTGAATTATTTTGCACTTTATTCAGCTTAAGTGAGAGGTAAGCTGCAGACAGGATTTGTTTAGTTTATTTCTCTCCCCTTTAAAAAAAATTCCCTTGCTATAAATTATGCCAATTCAGAAAACAGTATGAATCTGAGTATAAAGTTAAGCATTTTAAATCTAATGTCATTAGCTCCAGTTGATCTCAGACGGGTTTTTTAAAATTATTTGCTCAATAGGAGACAGAGTTCTGAGCTACATTAGGATTAATATGCTTTTCATGCTGAGTCTTTCTAAGTAGTTAACCCTGTGCAAAATCCACTTTCACACTCCTGATACTTTTTTTTTGTTGTTGTGGTTATTTGGTTGGGGTTTTTTTCCACTTGTTTGTAAGAGCTTTCTGAGGTTACTTTTGTTTTATTTGTCCATCTAAAAATATTGGAATGTCTGGTTGGCGAGGTTTAACATTGCTGCTGAGGTTTGGTTATGTGCCACAGATAATGGAAACAATATAACCATTCTAGTGTTTTAAAGTTAAAGCTTAGCACCTTTGAAAATGTTCCCAGTTACAGAGGAGCTTATTCCTAGCTGTAGCATCTGCTACTACCTTTTCTCTTTGTTTCATTTTTTCAAAACCAGTGAATACAAATATTTGTGAAAGAAATGAAACTTGTCTGATAGTCACAGAAATTCTGGCATAAATACATCTGTGGCCTCTGAGAAGAATATATATGTAGAACAACACAAGCATATAGGTTCTTTATGACAGGTATTTTTCTGTTTGTTTTATCTCTTCAACCCTTAACTTAATCATATGGCTTTTAAAACTCATTGTCTGTATAGTGTTAGAACTTAGAAAGAATAAACCCTGTAGGTTGAAGTCCAAAATGTTCACTTCCTTGAATAAGCAGTAAAAAATTTTGTTTTGTCCCAACTAAAACTGATAACTGTAGTAGTGATAAGCTCTTTAACAATATTGATATTTTAATCGATACTGATAGGATTCAAGGCCAACACACAACAGTGACTTTGCAAACTTCTTCAGATATTTCTGTGCATGGACCTTGTGCAGGCACAGATAGTTCCTCTTTAATTGTTGATAACAGTCTAGATCAGCCTCCCCCTCTTTGCAGACTCATGAAATGTTCCTTACAACAGTTCAGCTATCTGCCCAGCAAACTTTCATTTGCTGGTTTTAGTTCCTTATCTCTCCATGACCCTCTGGAAGCCACCTAGAGACATCTTGAATTCCACAAGTTCCTGCATTTTTGTGGCTCTGCAGCTGAAAATTGTTCAAGGTTCTAGGCCTGTTCAAGGATCTGCTGAAAAAACTCTCAGAAAGATCTTGAAAGTCTGTACTCGTTCACACATGCACAGACACAATCACTTTTATTTTCAGTACAAAACATTAATGGAAGTTTATCAAAGTTTTATTAATTCATTAGCTGGTTAAAATATGAAGAGGAAAATCTATGAATGTTTTCCATCTTATGTTCCCTTGGTTTTAATCTGCATTTAAAACGAAGAGGTTTTTAGAACAACTTTTATGTTTTTAAAGAAGTTACATTTTAAAGAAATAAAATTCTGCTAACATAAATGAAAATACTTCATCCTGCTCTGGCTTGTGTTGGGATTTGAGAGGCTGAAACCATGATTTTCCCACAGATTTTGAAGTGACCCGGACAGCAATAAAACTGCCTATGGCTCTGAAAATCATGCTGTCGTTGGCCAGAATAGCTCTTCAGAATAATTGTGCATATGTGAACTGTCATCCAAAATAAATCGAAGATTTTGTGGAATAAAAATGTCACAGCAGGGAGTCATTCCAGGCTGACACCACCATTCCAGAATAGCTGCACTATTTGCTTTTCCTGTACAGTCCTTGCTTTGCCCATGTTTTCTTGCCTTGCCTGATTAAAAGCTTCTGCTTGTTTGCATAAGATAAATTTTAAAAGGAAGAAATATATTAATGGAAACCCCCAATCTCTTTATGCTAACAACATATATTAGCTCAAAGCCTGGATCATTTAAAAACAGTGACATTCTGGAAAGGTGCTTCTCTCTTCACAGCCACCATCACATACAGTGACACTATTTTTTATGAAGCATGTATCAATTATGTGTAGAATGGTTTGGGGAAAAGGGACTTGTTAAGAAGGATGGATAAATATAATTGCCTGGAAAAAGATTTACAATAGTACAGCCAGGATGAAAACAACCCCCGCTACTGGCTGGACAATACCCTTACCTACAGATAGGTCCAAAAGTCAAATGGACTGTTCCATCTCAACCCCCAAAATGTTGTTTAGTAATCATGTGGCATATTGCCTTCTGGAGAGCTTTGGCCAAGGCTAGAATTTTAAAACATTTAATGCCGCATCAGATTCAAGGTGCTCAACATTCAGGTGGGTAGAACCCCAAAAAAATGATGGGCTGATGGCATAGGCAGCAGCTTAATATCTCAGCACAACAGAGCAAGCAGAAGAAGGGCTGGTTTGAGTTTGTGGAATGAATTCCTGTGGGAGCAACTAATTTATGCTGTCCCACATAGAACAAAAAAGACAGGATAAAAGGGCTGCATGTGACACGAGGGTCACGCTTCTTAGTTATACCAGAAGTATTATTTATGCTGCTGTGAAAGGTGTATCTTCAGATTCTGGGCAGAATATCCCCTTGCAGTCTCTAATTTGGGAAAGACTAGTTTCCTTTGTTGGATTTTTTTTTTCTTTTTTTTTTGGACAAATGGTTACCGTTCAGTATAACACAAATGAAAAAAAGCATGTTGTGGTAAAAGCTGTTCCTTTCACTTGTTGGGAAGGATGGATAAATATAATTGCCTGGCAAAAAATTTACAATAGTACAGCCAGGATGAAAACAACCCCCGCTACTGGCTGGACAATAACCTTACCTACAGATAGGTCCAAAAGTCAAATGGACTGTTCCATCTCAACCCCCCAAAATGTACGGTTCATCCCACACCTGTAACCCTACCCTGAAACATCAAGTGTCTGTGACCCCATTGGCCCAAGTCTTGTTCCAGTCCACCTTGAAGCCCCCTGAAAGGGGTCTCCGAGGGCCAGACGCTCTCTTAGATCTTCCCCTCTCTTGGAACTTCCCTCTCTTAGATCTTCCACCCCGTCCTAGAACCCCTTGTCTCTCCCCTTCCTCATCCCCTCAGGCCTTGCCACGTGCTGTGTCTGGCAGCTCCAAGCAAGACCTTTCACCATCCCTAATAAACCTTATATTCTAAGAGCAACCTTCAGAGATCTCTCGTCCCCATTCATCAAAACCGTCCTGGAGCCCCACTGTTCCCTACAGACTGGTGCCCAATGAGGAATACGAACCCATGCTGACCTGCACCCACACCTGTCTGGATGCCTCTCCAGCTTTTCTACCTGTAGGAGACTTCTCCATGGACGATAACTAAATAACCAGTTGTAACCTCCTCATCAGTGTCGTGAGCACGGCATTTTGTTGCTAGGCAGTGTCGAAGCCAGAGCTCTTTAAAAATTGCCGAGGCAATCCTCGAGCACCGTGACTCACTACCAAGTAGCGAGTTTTCGGAGCCCTTGGAGGATTTGAGCCTGCTGATCCTTGAGCACAGGCGACCGCTGCGGAGCGGCAGCGACCTGGAGCTCTGGGAGGAGTCTTGTCGTGGCACACTGCCACGTGCAGAGAGCACACACGAGCACTTCTTTGCACTGCCCGCGCTGGAGCTCTGAGGGGGAGTCTGGAGGTCCCGAGCATGGAAAGCCGTTCCTGAGTGATGCCTGAAAATTGAGCTCTGAGGGGACCTCCCTCAGAGTCCTGAGCACTGACTGGAGTGTACGTCAGAACTCAACAGAGGACCCTGCTTCTGTGACATTGAGGTGAGCTACACTGGTTTAAAAATGGGACAATTCCACTCTGCCCCTGATGGAGATCTCTATAAACAACTTAACCATCTCTTACGTAGCTATAACAGTACTTTGTCTAAGAAAGTGTTAAAAAACCTTCTAGAATGGATTCTGCTTAATTTCCCGAATGCCAATCCTTCAGCTGTTTTTACTAGAGACTTTTGGGACTCAGTTGGAAAAAGACTTTTGAATGATATTTCACGCCAGGATCCCAATGCTTATGAGTTGCTCCTGGCGTACAGAAACTTGGCCGACTTGTTTGCTTCACAAAAGCCGGTGGTAGCCACCTTGCCGCCTCGTGCGGTTTCTTATGGCCTCGCCCGCGCGGCTGCGGGTGTCGAGTGGGGCTCGCCCCCCTCCCCTCGCCCTGCGCCACTCGGCACCGGCCCTCGCGGTTCCCGCTCTCATGGCCACCCCAGCCCCTCCTGCCGTCCTCCCTGCCGCGGCCCCCTCTCCCTGCCGCTCAGTGCTGGCTCCCCCCTACTGGCTGGACAATACCCTTACCTACAGATAGGTCCAAAAGTCAAATGGACTGTTCTGTCTCAACCCCCCAAAATGTACGGTTCATCCCACACCTGTAACCCTACCCTGAAACATGAAGTGTCTGTGACCCCATTGGCCCAAGTCTTGTTCCAGGCCACCTTGAAGCCCCCTGATAAGGGGTCTCTGAGGAGCCAGACACCCTCTTGGAACTTCCCCTCTCTTGGAAGTCTCCTCTCTTAGATCTTCCACCCCCTCCTAGAACCCCTTGTCTCTCCCCTTCCTCATCCCCTCAGGCCTTGCCACGTGCTGTGTCTGGCAGCTCCAAGTAAGACCTTTCACCATCCCTAGTAAACCTTATATTCTAAGAGCAACCTTCAGAGATCTCTCGTCTCCATTCATCAAAACCGTCCTGGAGAACAGCATTCACTACAGGGACTTAAAGATTTTGAAGTTCCACCCACCCCTGTCATGGGCAGGGAGGCCCCCCATTAGATTAGGTTTCTCAGGGCCCCCATCCAACACCTGAACACTTCCAGGGATGAGGCATCCACAATTCTCTGGGCAACCTGTTCCAGTAACACAGCACCCTCTGAGTAAAGAATTTCCTCCTACATCCAATCTAAATCTCTGCTCTTTTAACATAAAACCATTACCCTGTCTGAGCACTATAATGTAAAAAGTTTCTCTCCATCTGTTTTATAAGCCCCCTTTTAAATACTGGAAGGCTGTAATAAGATCACCCTGGAGCCTTCTCTATACTGAACAGCCCCAGCTCTCAGCCTGTCTTCACAGGAGAGGTGCTCCAGCCCTCTCAGCCTGTCTTCACAGGAGAGGTGCTCCAGCCCTCTGATAATCTTCATCACCTTCCTCTGGACTCACTCCAAGAGGTCAATGGCCTGCTGATGTTGGGGGACCCAGAGTGGCCACAGCTTATGACACAAACTCTGGACAGTGTTGCTAAAACTAGAGGTTGATGAAGAGCTAAGAAGTAATTTAGAAAACAGTTAGAATACCTGAACATAACTACTGCTCCTATGAAGGCACATAAATCTGTGTAGCCTAACTTCCATTTTGGAGCATCAGTGGGCAGTCAGAAATGCTTAGGATAAAGACAATAAGCCCACAGACTGTACTGCCTGCTTGTTAATTGTCTGAGCTTGTGGAAATTCAGGTGACCCTTGCATCAGTGTACTAGAGCATTCTAAACAGTTCACCCCCATTGCCCCACTCAGATGTTAGGTCAGGGTATGATGTGCCAGGACAAACAGAGTCATTGCGGATTGGATT